>NW_027507785.1:250702593-251902593 GCF_037356315.1 Lithobates pipiens
TGAGCATGCGCCATACTTAGTCCGTCGAACTAGCCTACTCACGAGTGGATTGTCCGCTGAAACCAAAGTACGACGGACAATATTACGTAAATTCCGAAATACTTAGTCCGCCAGACTGCACGCTGAAAAAGTCCGCTGAAGCCCACACACAAGCGGACTGTCCGCTGAAATGTGTTTCGACGGACTAAGTTGGCCAGACAGTCCGCCCGTGTGTACGCGGCTTTAATGATCAGCCATTGGCGTAAGCAAAAAAGGCGAGGTGACCTAAGCTTGTCGTCGTGCCATACTGGCACAGGTACTCGTTGATGGCCATTTGCTGCATGTATAGCTGCTGCAGCTTTCCCAATGTTGAGTATGTTTACTCATAGCTATGAGTAAGCACTGTCTGTAGTGTGAAACACATCAGGTCCTTTGTATCATTTTGCTGTGTCTTGTATTTTCTGATCCTGATTTTTGAATAAAAGGTAAAATTTCTTTTGGAGTGCGGCTGTCCAGAATGTCCTCCTTATCGTCATTGTTCAATGCTAAAGATATGCATTTTTTGGCAATTCATGGTGCCTGTTTTTCAGGATTGTATAAATGTCCTATCAAATGAAGGTCATGACATGATCCCCAGGTACAGAATATTTCAGCTGCCATGTGATATTAGTGAAGTAAGCTAAGCAACGACTTGTATTTTACAGTCTCACTGTCCTTGTGATACACGTGTGTAAGTTTGTGATATACGACTTGTATTTTACAGTCTCACTGTCCTTGTGATACACGTGTGTAAGTTTGTGGTTTAGTTATTTATTTTTAAATCAATAAATTGTTTTAAAAAATAAAAATAAAAATGTGATCACTTTTATTGCTGTCACAAGGAATGTAAACATCCCTTGTGACAGTAATAGGTGGTGACAGGTACTCTTTATGGAGGGATCGGGGTCTAAAAGACCCCCCCACCCCTCCTTTACACTTCAATGTATTCAGATCGCTGAAAACTGCGATTCTGAATACCGTATATTTTTTAAAAACCGGCGGCATTGGCAGCCGAGTAAACGGGAAGTGATGTCATGACGTCGCTTCCGTGTTTACTATTAGGATACTGGAATGAAGCCGATTGCGGCTTCGTTCCAGTTCCTCCCCAGCAGCCGGAGGCATCGGATGTTGAATCGGTGCTCCCGATCGAGTGGGAGCACCGGTAACAGCGGCGGGAGGGGGGGATGTCCCTTCCCACACCTCCGGCATAACAGCCGAGGGGCTTTTAGCCGCTTCGGTTGTTATGGCTGGATAGTCAATCGCCCACTGGAAAAAACGGTACCGGGATGATGCCTGCAGGTGCGGGCATCATCCCGGTATACCCCCTGGAAGCCGAGTACACAGATCTGCATACGCTCGGGGTTAAACAAAATGGTGGCCATCTGCACACAGACACCGTCTCCCTGATGCATAAATGTGAATGAGATGGGTAAAAGATGGCTACAGTTCCTGTTCTTCACCTGTAGAGAATGTGTTTTGCTCATTTTGGGGGTTAATTGTAGTAGCCTCTATGAGTAAACCCCGAAAAGAGCAAAATTCGACGGTGGAGTGTTTTACAGGTGGAGAACAGGAGCTGATGCAACAAGGAGTTGGTGTCTGTTTGCAGATGGGCACCATTTTGTTGAACTACAGTTATTTACTGTATGTGCAGGAAACATTGGCAGAATCATTCCCTACACAAGAACACTAGCAAAGCACAGTATTCTGCAGCAACCAATTAGAACTCACCTTTTTCTGTTCAGCCTCCATTAAAATGAAATTATTTGCTTAAGCAGACAAATGGTATAGAATGTGACCTTATTACCTCTAGGAAACATACCTAGCATATTCCCAGAAGTGGTCTAAAGGTAAAATTTATTTTGGAGTGTGGCTGTCCAGAATGTCCTCCTTATCTTCGTTACTCAATGCTAAAGATATGCATTGTTTGGCAGTTCATGGTGCCTTTTTTTCAGGATTGTATGGATGTCCTATCAAATGAAGGTCATGACATGATCCCCAGGTACAGAATATTTCAGCTGCCATGTGATATTAGTGAAGTAAGCTAAGCAACAACTTGTATTTTACAGTCCCACTGTCCTCGGTGATACACGTGTGTAGGTTTGTGGTTTATGGGTTTCATTAATGGCTTCACTGTACAATAGCATTATTCTGGAAACAGGAATTAGCCAGGATAGCTCCGTATTGAGAATCACAAGACTTGATATATGCTTCCTTTGAACTTTTTTCCTGTTTACAGATTGTGCTTACCAGATATAAGCATTGCTTAGTTCAAAATATTTGTGCTGATAGCTCCAGCCACCAATTTCCTCTGTGTATGTCTGCTCCTACAATATCAAGTCTATGGCAAAAGATCAAAGATCAAATCTCATGAGAGGCAGAGTTTATTGTTTGTGATATTCAGGGAAACATATATGCCTATATTTAGAACCTAATTTCTCATTTATAATCTTAACTGGCAAGATAGGATGTTAGACCAATACACGTAGATGGCTTATTAGAAAACACAAGAATTTCTCTTACATAGCTAGATTTCTACAATGTATTTACCTTGTGGCTATACTTCAATACATAAAGAACTCAAGTCCTCGATATGTAGTGCTAACCCCTGAAGGGGCCACTGTAGATTACCCCAGGTCTCCCTAGCTAGTATAGGAGCTGCCGAACACAGACACATTTCAATGCATTCTCTCAATACAGGCTCAGTCTAGGTGATGTCTTTTTAGAATTTATTGCTGAATTATCTGAAACGGAAGAAGGGTAAAGGATTCTCCAAAACAATCAAGGACAAATTTCTAGCACAAATCCTTATAGCTGCAGACACACACAAGTCCCACAGTAGGTCTTACTCACAATGTCCTAGGAGGTGACTGCAACCCAGCATCCAAAGGTAGTTTCTCAACGAGGGAGATAAAGGATCCTTCTCCAGACCAGGATTTTAAAACCGTACCCTCCAGCAAAGTAATTTGGGGAATCTTCTTCAGGCCCTCAGCCCCGCTCCTGCTGCAGCCCAAACTGCAGTTCTTGTCTCACTATATCTGGCCCCAGTGGCTGCAGGGCCAGGAGAATATGAAAGGAAAGAACCTCTGGAAAGGGTCTCCTAATCATTTATTAACTTCCCAGTCGCCCTCTGAATGCCCCTTTTCTGGGACTGGCTGACGCAGGTAAATAATCATAACTGGAAGGGTTTCCCAGAAGCAGGTAGGAAAAATCAAACAACCAGCTTAGAAAGACCAGACAAAAACAATAGATCACTGCTCCACTCATCAGATCAGCATGTAAATAGATTGGTACAAGACAGACAGAATTAGCTTGTGAGGCTCCAGTAGACTTAAACAAAATGGTGGCTATCTGCACACAGACACCGACTCCCTGACGCATAAATGTGAATGAGATGGGTAAAAGATGGCTACAGTTCCTGAACAGGAGCTGATGCAACAGCGAGTCGGTGTCTGTTTTCAGATGGGCACCATTTTGTTGAAATACAAAAAGTTATTTACTGTATGTGCAGGAAACATTGGCAGAATTATTCCCTACACAAGAACACTAGCAAAGCACAGTATTCTGCAGCAACCAATTAGAACTCACCCTTTGATCTTTAGCCTCCATTAAAATGAAATGATTTGCTTAAGCAGACTAATGGTATAGAATGTGACCTTATTACCTCTAGGAAACATTCCTAGCATATTCCCAGAAGTGGGCTAAAGCATAGGATTTCATCTCCCTTTTAAACATACCTAAATGTTGCTGGTAGGGAAAATGTTCCAAAACATTTTAATCTAAATGCATATTATTTTGATCTGTGCTAAACTGGATGATCAACATAAAGTGGTCTGCAGACCAACAATGGATCATGAGTTGAAAATATTGGATTAAAGCCTATTTCTTCTCCTGGTCTCCTGTGTTCTCAGATGTCTATCTTCTCTTGCAACTTTGAGAGGAAGGCATGTCATCCTTCCTTACCTTACAGTGAATGTGCGATACATCCAGAACACATGAAGGAGATGATGAAGTGGATAATCAAGCATTCCTCATCCTCTTTCTCCTTGTCCCAGGTGCAAAACAGCTGAGTTTCATCAGAAGCAGCAAACTAGCCCTCTTATTTCTACTTCTCTACTGATAATCCCACCATAAACCCTCAAACTGTCATGGAGAGTTTAACTTAATTATACAGTTCTAGTATTTTGCAACAGGAGATTGCACATAAATTCATTTTATTGTAGAGATAGAGAGCATGAGAAGCATAGAGGCAGGAGACCGCAGTCAGGGAGAAGCACCTGCCATATATGTTTCTGCAGCCAAATGGGCACAAGCAATGAGGGAAGTCGGGATAATGAAATGACAGACCTTACTTAGGTGCCAAAGATTGTAGAGGGGGAAAATAAGTGGGAAAGGCACAACATCAGTAAGGCAGGACGTAATCCAGGGACAGATTTCTGAAGGGTGGACATATCAACTGCCCTATTCCACTGCATCACATTGCTACACAGGTGCAGGTCACAGCTATCCTTAGTTTTGCCCTGCAGAACTAAGGAGTCTGGGCCTTTATTCGTTTGCAGCCTCTGTATGTGGTATATCAAGCGTGTTAAATGTACCAGTCATTTGGATACCACATGCATGAGGAGACACAGGACTGTTCACTGCAAAGCTTAGTGTCAGTCATGAGCAGCGGTTATGGGCAGATCTGCAAAGCTAAACTAGGAAACTGAGACCAGATTATATATAGTAGAATATATTTATTAATAGTAAAGCAAAATATATCCAAGCACCAGCAAACAGAAAACACGGCAAATGTGAAGCATGAATCACAATACTTTAGCCAAAATGCCTAACCAACAACCTAACTAATAGGAAGCCTAACTAACAAATTAACTATATACAATATGTACAAAAATGGGGAACATGGATAAACAGGGAAAATTGAAGATGCAGGGAACAGTTGGGAAGGGGGAACCAGGACTGGGATCAGGCACAAGGAGAATAGAAAAGAAGCAGCAGGGTTCAGGATGCAAGGCAGGAGTAAGAGTATCAGGCAGCAAAGCAAAACACTGAAGTGAAGTGTAATAGTAGATGAGCGACTAAATAACCTGCCAGCAGCCAGCATCAGGTGGGAGACATGCACTGGTGGACACTGAAACTACAACCCCCCACTCTGGGAAGCACAGTGCCACCAGCAGGTGATCCATGTTCTGACATGCAGTTGGATAAGCACATGAATGATATTAGTCAGCAGCAAAAGATCCACACTCCCCCTCTTTTCTCTTACCTTTCCACTTCAACCCCCCCCATTCCACAAGTTTTCATCTGCATCCGCTAAAAAATCTGCAGCCATAAACAATAGGGATGGAATTTTGACAATGGGTTTAAGAGACCTACTTTACAGGACAACAACCAGGGCAGAGGGTCAGCATGGGGCTATGCATATTAGGGTCAATTGTAGGCTTCAACCTTCTCATAAATCTCCTATCCCTGGGGACATGGCCAGGAGCGGCATGTGAGCGGAAGTGTAGCAGAGTTTCCTCTCTCGATCCTACATTGATCCTCTTCCTATCCAGAAAAAAAAAACAGCAGAAATAGCATTGCTACCCCGAGACACACCTCGCAGACTCACCCAGACCTGAAACCGAGATCCGAGGGAGCCATGATGACCGGCAAGCAGCTAGGGACAGGCGGCCCGCCAAAAATCCAACATGGCGCCACGGCTCCTTACTCCCAGTGAGCACGAAGCACAGACAAGATTAAGGATGCATATAAGCCCCCTAAAACACCTAAGGGCATGGCGAAGGACCCCCCATGCTGTATTTTACTAAAAACCTGAATGGCGCCGGGGAGCAGGGAGGGGGAGCACATGCTAGCCACCCCGGTCAGACACAGAGGAGGAGGAGGGGGATGAGGGAGAGCAACCTACCCTTGTTGCAATACTTAAAGCAGTACATAGATGAACAGTCTGTTCAGTTGGGCTTCATTAGACAGAGAATGCTCTACCGCTGCTGAAGGCTCACATCCAGACCCCTTCCACCGGGACACCGACCCTTTGCTGGCCCGGCTACTCAATTACAAAGATAAGGAAATAGTGCTCCGCCAGGCTCGTGAGAGGAGCAATGTGCAGTTTAATGGCGCCCGCATCTCTTTCTACACTAACTATTCTGTGGAAATACAAAAACGTAGCACCAGATTCACAGATATAAAGAAAAGACTACAGTGTCTCTGTGCCACCTATGCCATGCTGTTCCCTGCAAAGTTGCGGATCATGGCAGGGGGACAGTTAAACTTTTTTGAGTCGGCTGAAGACGCCTCCTCCTGCTTAGATACCAATGAACATGTCTTTCGCCAGGCCAGGAGGGGGGCAGAGGGAGGGAGGGAGGCTGACACCCCATTACACCAGATCAAAGTTTGCACCATATTAAGCTGTCTGGCTGGGAAGCCACAACCTTTACCTATGTCTGAGAGCAAGTGAGATTTCTAGTTACCATTTGGAGACTTAATACAGAGTGTTTCCTGCCAGTTCAGCTTCTGCTGGACGAGTGGATTATCAGTTGGATTGGCTAGACCGATCATATTATTATTATTCGTTATTCAGGATTTATGTAGCGCCAACAGTTTGCGCAGTGCTTTGCAATATGAGGGCAGACAGTACACTTACAATACAAATCAATACAGGAGGGATCAGAGGGCCCTGCTCGTTAGAGCTTACAATCTAGAAGGGAGGGTCAAGTTGAAACAAAAGGTATTAACTGTGGGGGGATGAGCTGATGGAGAAAATGAAAATACAGTTAGGTGTGGGTGGGGTAGGCTTCTCTGAAGAGAAGTGTTTTCAGGGATCGTCTAAAAGCTAATAAAGTAGGAGATAGGCGGACAGATTGGGGTAGGGCATTCCATAGGATTGGAGAGGCTTTGGAAAAGTCCTGGAGGCGAGTATGGGAGGAGGTGATGAGGGAGCTAGAGAGCAGGAGGTCTTGAGAGGAACGAAGAGGACGAGTAGGTTGGTATTTAGAGACTAAGCTAGTGATGTAGCGGGGGGCAGAGTTGTGGATGGCTTTGTGTGTAGTTGTTCGTATTTTGAATTTAATTCATTGGCTGAGCGGAAGCCAGTGGAGGGATTGCCAAAGAGGAGTAGTAGACACCGAGCGATTGGTAAGGTGGATGAGTCTGGCAGCGGCATTCATAATGGATTGAAGAGGTGATAGACTATGTAGAGGTAAGCCAATGAGAAGGGAGTTGCAGTAGCCGAGACGGGAGATGGCCAGCGAGTGAATTAAGAGCTTTGTTGTCTCATTGGTTAGAAAGGGGCGTATTTTGGAGATGTTGCAGAGGTTGAGGCGGCAGGATTTGGACAGTGATTGGATGTGTTGCTTGAAGGAGAGTGCAGAGTCCAGGACTACACCTAGAACCTTGGCGTGAGGGGATGGGCTTATGGTTGTGCCATCAATTTTGACAGTGAGATCAGGGGAAGGGGCATATGGGGGAGGAAAAATTATAAGTTTGGTTTTGGATAGATTGATTTTGAGGAAGTGATGTGACATCCAGACTGATATAACTGATAGTAAATTAGTGATACGTGAGGAGACAGAGGGAGTGAGCTGAGGGGTAGAGAAATAGATTTGGGTGTCGTCAGCATAGAGGTGGTATTGGAAGCCGTGGGAGGCTATCAGTTGACCCAGGGAGGAGGTATAGATTGAAAATAGGAGTGGTCCAAGAACAGAACCTTGGGGGACCCCAACAGAGAAAGGAAGAGGAGAGGAGGAAGTAGAGTTGTTAGAAACGCTAAAGGTGCGGTTGGATAAGTAGGAAGAGAACCATCGTAGAGTAAGGTCACGGAGACCAAAGGTGTGGAGTTTTTTGAGAAGGAGGGGGTGGTCAACCGTATCAAAGGCAGCAGAGAGGTCCAGGAGGAGGAGTACAGAATAATGTCGATTGGTTTTGGCCGTTAGTAGATCGTTTGTTAGTTTTAGGAGAGCAGTTTCTGTGGAGTGTTGAGGACGAAAGCCAGACTGAAGGGGCTCAAGAAGGCTATTATCAGCGAGGTGGACACTCAGTCGGTTGTAGACCAGACGTTCGAGTAGTTTGGATAAAAAGGGGAGCAAGGAGATGGGGCATAGGTTGTTAGGATTGGATGGGTCCAGTGAGGGTTTTTTAAGTATGGGTTTGACAAGTGCATGTTTTAGAGAGTTGGGGAAGATGCCAGAAGAGAGGGAGAGATTGAAGATGTGAGTTAGAGAGTGTAGCATAGAGCCAGAGGGTGAACGCAGCATTTGCGAGGGAACAGGATCCAGAGGGCAGGTGGTAAGGTGGACATTACCAAGTAGTTTAGCAACTTCGTCTATAGTGGTGGGGTTGAAAGAGGGAAGTAATGATTGTGCCTGTGGGCATGATGTGTAAAGCGTGGAGGGTATCAGAACAGTAGAGATCTCCGCGCGAATTGTATCAATCTTCTGTTTGAAGTGATTAGCAATCTCCTGGGCAGTGAGTAAGTTGGCGGGTGGAGGCGGTGGAGGACGAAGTAGAGAGTTGAAAGTAGAGAAGAGTTGATGGGGACGGGATGATAGGTTGCTGATGAGAGTGATAAAATAGTTCTGCTTGGCAGAGAGGAGGCTAGAATTGTAATTTTGGAGGGCAGATTTATATTGGTTGAAATCTCTCTGAGACTTGGTCTTGCGCCACAGGCGCTCATGAGCACGACTAAGTTTTTTCAGACTTCTAGTGACATCTGTTTGCCAAGGTTGAAGGGGTCGGGCTTTATTCTGTGTGTAGTGAGGGGGGTCAGTGAGTCCAGAGAGGCTAGAAGTGAAGTGTTGTAGACAAAAGTGGCTAGGTTGGTGCAGGATAGGGGTGAGATTTTGTCGTAGAGGTTGTCAATAGCAGAGTAGAGAAGAGAAGGGTTGAGATGACGTAGGTTTCTGTGGGTAACTTTAATGCGGTTGGAGGGAGAGGAGGTGAAGGAGAGGGAGAGAGTGAAACTAATAAGGTGGTGATCAGAGAGAGGGAATGGATAGTTAGAGAGGTTGCATGGAGTGCAAAGGTGAGAGAAAACTAGGTCAAGGATATTGCCTTCGGAGTGAGTAGGATCATGTATCCACTGCTTCAGGTCAAAGGAGGAGGTTAGGCTGAGAAGTTTGGAAGGAGCAGAAGTGTTAGTATTAATAGGGATGTTGAAGTCCCCGAGAATGATTGTGGGGATTTCAGAAGAAAGAAAGTAGGGTAGCCAGGCAGAGAAGTCATCAAGAAATGTTGATACTGGTCCAGGGGGCCTGTAGATCACCGCTATTCTTAGAGAAATTGGAGTGAAGAGACGAATGCAGTGTGCTTCAAAAGAGGAGAGTGACAGAGAGGGAGGTGGCTGAAGTACCTGGAAGGTGCTATGTGGGGCTAGAAGGATTCCAACACCTCCTCCCTTATGTCCATTGGATCTGGGGGAGTGAGTCCAGAGAAGACCACCATGGGATAGGGCCGCAGAAGACGCAGTGTCTGATTCGTGGAGCCAGGTTACGGTGATGGCGAGTAGGTTAAATGAGTCGGCGATAAAGATGTCATGTAGAGAGGTGAGTTTGTTGCAGACAGAGCGGGAGTTCCAAAGGGCACAAGAGAAAGGGAGGCTGGTCTTGGGAAGAATAGAAATGGGAACTAAATTGTGTTAATTGCGGCTGCTGCCAGAGGGTGCAGGGTGATGGGTACAGTTTAATGATGGAGGTCCAGGGTTTGGGGATATATCTCCAGAGGTTAGGAGAAGCAGGAGGGTGAGGGAGGTAATATGGGAGTGAGATTTATATGAAGGGACATGCCCCAGGGTCTTGGAGATTTTTAGTGTGTGTGGATTTAGAATTAGCAGGAGTTGGTGGGTGCAGTAATAAGGAGAGGACAGAAGTGAGGGTAGAGGCTTAAGCGTGCCCGGGGTTCCTTTTATGTTCTGTTTAATTTTCTTTTTTACTGCTTTAACCAGCATCTGCCATGGAACCGACACTACGGGTGAGGGCATGAACTCACGGAGGACTGTGTTATGGGTGGGTACACTTGATCAGATACAGCACCTTGGTTTAGGTATGCTGGTGCACCGTACGGTTGATTTCCAATTACTAGATAAGTTAATAGATGTTGAAGGCCCATATGTGATTTTGTTTGACCAAGCTCTGGACAAACGTCTGCCCCCGGTGAATGGCCACAAAATTGCTCGAACAGCACTGTGGAAATTCAAGGAGAAGGTCAGATGGGTTGATCCATGGTGCAACCGCAACCCTCAGCAAAAATAGTTCTCTTGCTTTTCCAAAACACACCTTTCTCTCTCTAGGATCGACCTCTGCCTATGCACTCCTCAGACGGCACCCCCCCCCCCCCCACAGGACATTCACTATCTGGTGAGAGGGGTGTCGGACCATTCGGTGGTATCTGTATTGGCTAAACCGGCCACGGATCTGCACAGAGCTCTGTGGAAACTGAATGCATTTTGGCTCAATCTGTTCCCTGCCCAAGAACGGATATCGAGGAGCCGAACACCCCTCGGTTCGGTTTGCACCAGAACCTGCGAACAGACCTAAACTTCATGTGAACTGGGGGGTGTCTATAGTATGCCTGTAAAGGGGCACATGTTTCCTGTGCTTAGAACTGTCCCTGCACAAAGTGTCATTTCTGCAGGAAAAAAAAGTCATTTAAAATATAATGAATTGTCGGCTCCCCGTAATACAGAGAGGTCATTGAAATTCATTGATAAAAAATAAAAATAAATAAAAAGCGTGGGGTTCCCCCAAATTCAATTACCATGCCATTCAGGTCTGGTATGGATATTAAGGGGAACCCCGCATCAAATTTTTAAAAAAATGACGTGGGGTTCCCCCTAAATATCCAAAAGTGTGTTTGTCTGTGTCTGTGTCAGCAAACGATTAATTTCCAAAAACAGGGGAGGGAAGTTGGCCCTATATAAAGTATCATAGGAAGCAGTAAGGTGAACCCCCAAATATTTAAGTGAGTGAGGACACCAATGGTAATTATACTTGCTTTGGAGGGAAGATAGGAGGGCTGGGGTTATGTTTATAGGTAATGCTTCAGTTTTAGTATCATTAATTTAATTTTGAAACCCAAGAGGCTACTAAAAGTGGATAGTATGTGGTGAAGGTGTGGTAGGGATGTGTGTGGGTGGGTGAGAGTAAGGAGAACATCATCCGCGAATAAGGATAGTTTATATTCTGCGTTTCGGAGGCAAACTCCTTTAATATCCGGACATTCCCATATAACCGCAGCTAGGGGTTCCAGACTGAGAATAAAGAGCAATGGTGATAGAGGGCAACCCTGTCTCATATCATTGCTAAGGGGAAACGGACATGATAGATGGGAGGAGAGTTGTACCTGTGAAGTGGGTTTCGAGTATAGGGCTCGGATGGCATGAATAAAGGGGCCTGAAAATCCAAAGCGGTTTAGTATCGCAAACATAAATTGCCAGCTAAGGCGATCGAACGACTTTTGGGCGTCTAAACTAAGTATCAAAGCGGGGTTTTTAGTTTTAGTAAGCAGGTCTATAAGATCAATTGTGCGGCGAGTATTGTCCCCTGCATGTCTTGTGGGAACGAAACCCACCTGGTCTCTATGGATCAATGCTGGCAGTAGTACACATAGTCTGTTCGCTAGAATCTTGGTAAAGATTTTGTAATCAGAGTTCAATAGAGCAATGGAACGATAATTGTCAGGGAGGGATGGATCCTTGCCTGGTTTAGGGATAGTGGTTACAACTGCGTGTAGGAATGAAGAGTGTGGAATTGTGCCCTGTAGCAGTGAGGAAAACAAGGTTAACAGGTGTGGGGACAGGGTCTATGAAAGCGTCTTGTAATAGGAGTATGGAAGACTGTCTGGTCCTGGAGCTTTATGTGTGGGAAGATGTTTAATTACGTCAGCTAGTTCGTCAGTGGAGATAGGTTGGTTTAAGGAGGAGCGTTGGTCTGGTGACAGTTTTGGGAGGTGAACATATGATAAAAAGGAGTCTAATCTGTCTTGTGAGAACTGAGCTTGTGTGCCCATGTTCAAGTAGTTGTAAAGTTTGTTATAATAGTCTCCAAATACTCCGGACATGGTCTGAGGGCAGTGTGTTGGTGTGCCGTCTGATTGCAATATATAATCAGGAATGGATAGAAAGGGCCGGGGCTTAAGCTTGTGGACAAGCATCCTATGCGGCTTGTCTGCAAACTCATAGAACTTTTCCTTAGACCATAACATTGACTTCGAAATTTTATTCATATCTATAGTCTTAATGCGGTTGCGAATAGCAGTTACTGTACGCAAGCGATCCACCATAGGGGAGCGGAGTTATTGTTTCACTTTAAGCATTATTAAAATCACTGCTCCCGAAAAAACGGCAGTTTTTAAAACTTTTTTTTGCATTGATACATGTCCCCTGGGGAAGGACCCAGGTCACCAAACACTTTTTAGGACAATAACTGGCATATACTCGAAGCTCATCCCTACCGAGGAGATTTTTGAGTTCTGAACACTCCACACGGAATGGAACATCCTGATCTCAACTTAACGTGGCATACATTTAAAGCATTCTTAAGAGGCCTACTCATCAATGAGGTAAATGGGGTGAAATTCAAAACAAGTGCCCAACAGGAACAGGCTGCCAGGCTGGTCAGTCGTTTGGAAGCAGAGTTTGTAGCAGATGCATCTGATGTCACAAGGGAGGCCTGGCTAGCGGCCCAGGAAGCGTTTGATAGAATGGATCTGTGGCAGACCAGAAAAGGTTTTTCAATAGGCTAGCTTTCTATGAGGAGGGGGAACAGACGGGTAGACTACTGGTAAATATAGTAAGGGTCTCCCAGACTTCCCCGTCAGTTGGTGCATTACGCCAAGGAGGGGGAAAACCAGTGAATACCCCTTATCTTATAAAGCAGACACTGGTAGGGTTTAGAGTCATCTCCAAATTTATATATAATGCCCCAAAAGTCCACTGCTATCAACCTCTGTAGACTCTTCCTAAACCTACAGACGAGATCAGACAATGAAGGTGACAGGGCACTGCTGTCACTAGATGCACATAAAGCATTTGACAGCATAGAGTGGCAGTACCTTTGGGCAGTCATGGGCAGGTTTGGTTTGGTGAAAGATTCTTCTCCTGGGTTCAGCTACTTTACTGTTCACCACAAGCAGTGATTTTGGAGGCGGGACATGTCTCCTTACCGTTTCAACTACATAGAGGTATCCGGCAGGGGTGCCCTTTGTCCCACCTCCTATTCGCCATTTCCATCGAGCCCATGGCGGCCCAAATCAGAGCTAACCAGCGAATCAAGGGCTTCCAATACAAAGAAATCCACGAGAAACTTATGCTATACGCAGACGATACCATGTTGTTTCTCTGGGACACAGCTGGATTACTCAGGGTTTACTCAGGGCTTGTAATCAACCAGTCTAAGTCTTCTCTCATGCTGCTGGACATGAGTCTGGATAGTGAGATGCAAACAGTCCAGGGGTGCCAGTTACACCCAGCCTTAAATATCTGGGTGTGCAGATCATTCCCCTTAAGGTGTTTCATATAATCAACTCTATCTTTAGGGCCTTTATCCGACTAAGTTCGTATTTTCATTCCTATGTTCGTAATTAGTTTCTTCGTCTGTTCATAATTTTGTGTTCTCGAATTGTTCTTTTGAATGGGCAGTGTATAATGTCCCGTGCACACGAGCGGAAGATAAAACCATCCAAGATTTTTCCAACGGAATTCCGCTCAAACTTGTCTTAGTGTAATATGTTTAGCCAATCAGCTTATCCTTTTTGTGCCTGAGGCACACTGCATTCCTGAATCTTTTTAGATTCAGTTGAGGAAGAGACTCAGGTCTCGTGACTGAGGAAGTGGACTGGAATAAGTACAGGACTTAATAAAAAGCAAGCATAGGATTATTATACTTTTTTTTCTGCAACTGTAATTATTTATGATTTTGTGGGAAAGTGTGTGCATTGTTTTATAACTTGCTGTGCTGTCTGCCTGAGATTTTTTTTAAATTTAAAAATACAGTCACCATCACCTGCCTCTTCTGTCTTAGAAGATTTAACTATTTACCAGTGTTAGGCCACCATCTTCTTCTATCACCCCAGAGGCCAGTGCCACAGTAACCAGTGTTAGGCCACCACTATCTTCTTTCTTCACCCCTAAAGCTATTCAATCTCAAAGCCATCACCCTGAACAAATTGTAGAACATTCTTCGCCACCCAGTGGCAGTTGTAACCGCAACCAGCTGGCAAAAGTTTGGGAGCATTTTGGTTCTGTCGGGGATGGTAGCATAGCCAAATGCAAACTTTGTGGCACGGATGTGAGCCATGGGAGAACTGTAGGTCATCTCACTAATACTGGAATGAGTCATCATTTGCACCCTCACCATAAGCCTGTGCTGCTGAGAGAGGAAAGTGGGGTGGCAGCTCCACCTACTAAAAAGAGTGGAACCACCAGTACAAGTGCTACAATTTCCACCGATAGGCCTGACAAGGGGCAAGGGGCTAAAGGTGGAGGAAGAAGAACTGGAAGAGCCTGCCGATGATACTGTCAACACCTATCAGTACCACTGCTGTGAACACAACCAGCAGACGAGATTTGGGCAGAGACATTAGATAGTTTAATTGGACCCACGAGGCTGCCTCTCAGGAAACAATGTAGTATCTCAGATACAGTAAATGCTTATCTTTCTTAGCCACATTTGCCCGCTACTACTGAGCCTGGGCTCCACAGCTGATGGAGCAGTTGGCATTTTTAAAAGTAAACCGTAACTGGGATACCCTGTCCTAAACCTTGATACTGATTAACTGTTCTACTTTGTCTTGAGCTTCTACCTCTATCTACTCTATGTGCCATAAGTCTATATTTAATTCAATCTCTTCCAAGATTAGATGGCAAATATAAAATACAACAAAAGCAAAACCAAATATAGTGCAGGGCAGGTCATGATATCTATCCAAACTGAAAGGAATATGTTTATTAACATATTAAAGTTATCACAAAGTACCAGAGACTGAGAGAGCTTGGGAAGCCGGGATCAGCCTCAAGGTATTATTGAATGGTCTCTTTTTGGGCTTTACAAGGAACTCCAGCTTTTGCAGTGCCATCGTGCCTCTGCCTCTGGGTGTCATGCTTGTGGCTGTCAGAGTCTTGCTATGCCTCATGGAACTTGTAGTTCTGCAACAGCTGGAGGTCCGCTAATTGCATATCCCTGCTTTACATCATCACCTTTCTTAGTAAAATCGTCAGGCAGTTGATTTTGGACCACTTGAGATGGATCCATCTGTCACATAAAAAAGGAAAATTGTAAACCCAAAAAGAGTTCATTAAATAAAACAATGAGGCTGATCCCAGCTTCCCAGGCTCTCTCAGTCTCTACTTTTGACTGATAACTTTCATATTGAACATATTCCTTTAATTTTGGATAGATATCATGACCTGCACTACATTAATTTTTTTTTGTATTTTTTATTTGGCATCTATTCTACATTATTCTACTTAAAACAAGTTGAATTGAAGAAGATCCATCCATTCCTATGAATATTTTTTCTAAATTACCCACCAGTTGAGAGATTGTTTATGATTCAATTTTTTTTCATTCAGGTTTTTGGAGTTGCTATTGCATGCATAGTGCATACATGATACTCAATGCTCATTCTTATATTAGTATTAAATTAAGAGAAAAAAAACCCAAAATAAAATAAATCCTGCACTTACTCCCACAACTAAAACTCCATGGATACCAATACTCCCACAAAAAGTGGTATTCCATTCCTTTGTATTTTCTCCTCTTACTGTCTACGGTGTTGCAAATGAAGACTGCACCTGCTACCATCTACGAGAAAATCGTTAGGCATAGGTGATGTGGATGGCACTCTGAAGACCTCTCCGCACACTATGGAATTAAAGCATGGAAAAGATTTACCCTACTGCACCCAAAAACAAGTGAGTGGCTCATCATTTTTTTATTTTTTATCCTTATTACCCTTCCTTCATTCCATTAATTATTTCTGTTTATTTACCTCTGTCACTTTCTTACTCAGTTTAGTGAAAATATCTCTAGACCTTTACAGTGGTGTGAAAAAGTGTTTGCCCCCTTCCTCATTTCCTGTTCCTTTGCATGTTTGTCACACTTAAGTGTTTCGGAACATCAAACCAATTTAAACAATAGTCAGGGACAACACAAGTAAACACAAAATGCAATTTGTAAATGAAGGTGTTTATTATTAAAGGTGAAAAAAAATCCAAACCATCATGGCCCTGTGTGAAAAAGTGATTGCCCCCTAAACCTAATAACTGGTTGGGCCACCCTTAGCAGCAACAACTGCAACCAAGCGTTTGCGATAACGTGCAATGAGGCTTTTACAGCGTCCTGGAGGAATTTTGGCCCACTCATCTTTGCAGAATTGTCCTAATTCAGTTACATTAGAGGGCTTTCGAGCATGAACGGCCTTTTTAAGGTCATACCACAACATCTCAATAGGATTCAGGTCAGGACTTTGGCTAGGCCACTCCAAAGTCTTCATTTTGTTTTTCTTCAGCCATTCGGTGGTGGACTTGCTGGTGTGTTTAGGATCATTGTCCTGCTGCAGAACCCAAGTTCGTTTCAGCTTGAGTACACGAACAGATGGTCGGACATTCTCCTTCAGGATCTCTTGGTAGACAGCAGAATTCATAGTTCCTTTTATCACGGCAAGTCTTCCAGGTCCTGAAGCAGCAAAACAGCCCCAGACCATCACACTACCACCACCATATTTTACTGTTGGTATAATGTTCTTTTTATGAAATGCAGTGTTCCTTCTACGCCAGATATACTTGGACACACACCTTCCAAAGAGTTCCACTTTTGTCTCATCGGTCCACAGAATGTTGTCCCAAAAGTCTTGGGGATCATCAAGATGTGTTGTGGAGAAATTGAGACGAGCTTTGATGTTCTTTTTGCTCAGCAGTGGTTTTCTCCTTGGAACTCTGCCATGCAGGCCATTTTTGCCCAGTCTTTTCCTGATGGTGGAGGCATGAACGCTGACCTTAACTGAGGCAAGTGAGGCCTGCAGTTCCTTGGACGTTGTTGTGGGGTCTTTTGTGACCTCTTGGATGAGTCGTCGCTGCGCTCTTGGGGTAATTTTGGGCGGCCGGCCACTCCTGGGAAGGTTCACCACTGTTCCATGTCTTCGCCATTTGTGGATAATGGCTCTCACTGTGGTTCGCTGGATTCCCAAAGCTTTGGAAATGGCTTTATAACCCTTTTCAGACTGATAGATCTCAATTACTTTCTTTCTCAATTGTTCCTGAATTTCTTTGGGTCTCGGCATGATGTGTAGCTTTTAAGGATCTTCTGGTGGACCTTACTGTGTCAAGCAGCTCCTATTTAAGTGATGCCTTGATTGTGAACAGGTGTGGCAATAATCAGGCCTGGGTGTGGCTATAGAAATTGAACTCAGGTGTGGACAACCACAGTTATAGTATGTTTTAACAAGGGGGGCAATCACTTTTTCACACAGGGCCATGATGGTTTGGATTTTTTTTCACCTTTAATAATAAACACCTTCATTTACAAATTGCATTTTGTGTTTACTTGTTTTGTCCTTGACTATTGTTTAAATTGGTTTGATGTTCCGAAACACTTAAGTGTGACAAACATGCAAAGGAACAGGAAATGAGGAAGGGGGCAAACACTTTTTCACACCACTGTATGTAGATGAGGAACAAGACAGATTAAATTATATATGAGTCATCAAGTACTTCACAGGTAAGTATTACCAGTGCACACACTTTTAAGATATGCACCTATACCAATGCTAGTATCAGTGCTGAATACTGAGCACTTGGACAAGTTGAAAGTACTCCAAAACCGGTACTGCGTTGGTCAGAGAATTTTTCTGATCTCACCGAAAACAGTAAGATCTCAAAACCTCCCTCTGACCTGCAGTGCTGTGTGGAAGCATGGAACTGAATTCCCACGCAGGAAGTCGAACGGTGGCTTCCTCAAGGCACAGCAGGTCAGGAGTTTTTTTCCGGATCTCCCTGCTGTCGCAAAGATTGAAAAAAACATGCCTCCCCTAGTCAGGAGGCATGCGTTAAAAAGAAACCTCCTAAAGTTTATATTACGTTTATAAACTTTATTACTTTAACTGCATACTTGCAAGTTTTGTTGCTTTATTTCAGTTTAGTTTTCACAGGTGTGTAAACATGTTTGATTAGTACACCGACTCAAATAAAAAAACAGATTATGCTCAACTATCCCAATAAAAAACTATCTGTCAACTCACTGTATACGTTGGCAAATTTCATATGTTTAATATTAGTATCAAAACAGAAAAAAAAAATCAAACATTAAAAATTGGTACCATTCAATTCATGCAACAGCATTCATCCTCATAAAAAGCCACGTCCACCTCTAATGTACATGTATGTGTAAGACCAGGAGTACAAAAATAGATATATTTGTTTTACCCCCATGGCTCATGTTGCCAGTGTGGGGGAGTAGATATATGTTTAAGTGCAGCAGGGTCCAATATATGGAACCAGTACTCCTGCAAGGGGCTGCTTGTTTAGATATTGTCCTATTTATTGGATAGCTCCCTATAAACAGCCCCTACTGGTCCAAAATATTGGACCCCGTTTATATATATCTACTCCCCCACACTGGCAACATGAGCCAGGGGGTGCAACTGAAACCAATATATCTATTTTTCTACTTGTGGTCATAATTATATGTACATTAGAGGTGGACAACTGGACATGGGTTTTTCTGAGTATGGATGCTATTGCATGAATGGTACCAGTTTTTAATGTTTAATTTTTTTAAATATTTTGATACTAATAATAATCATATGACATTTTCTAACATATATAGTGAATTGACCAATAGTTTTTATATTGGGATGGTTGAACATAATACGTTTTTTACTTTAAATTAGTGTACTATAAGGTTGACTTTTACTAAAGACAACTCCACTTTGCACTGCAAGTGCAATTGAAAGTGCAGTCCCTGTAGAACTGAGGGGAAGATTGAAATGAGGGGAAGCTCTGCTGATTTCTATCATCCAATCATGTGCAAGTAAAAATGCAGCTTTTTATTTTCCTTACATGTCCCCCTCAGATCTATAGGGACTGCACTTACAAGTGCACTTGTAAGTGCAAAGTGGAGTTGCCTTTAGTAAATAACCCCCCGTGTTTCTTATTGATATAGCTGAGCTCCCATCCTATCTCCTTCCCCTGTGTATGAGGCAGTATCTTTAAGAGTCGTTTAATTTTGAGTTAAGACCATTGTACTAAATAAAGATGATAAATACTCAAATAGGTGAATATTAATATTTCCAATCCATTTCAGGAACTTTAGACTACGATATAAAATTATTTTGGAAAATCAATTAACATATTTTAAAAGAACAATAAGAGCAGAGTGGCACCATAAAATCTAAATGAATAGTTAAAGGGAGTAGAAGTTAAAGTTCCTTTAACTATTGTGGACTTATGCCCTGTACACACGGTCATACTTTGGCGGAAAATGTGCGATTGGATCGTGTTGTCAGAAAAGTAGGATTTTTGTACTGAAAAACAACAAAGTACGTCAACAAGCAGTATAACATAAACCAATAGGAGGGGAGAATGCTGTGTCTGTCAATGAACTTCAGAGAAAATGATTTTACGGTGGGTACAAAAATCCTATTTTCTCTTTCGTTCATTGACTGACACAGCTCCAGTCGGGACGTCCCCAAACAGTGTCATAACGAGGGGTGGGAACAGCAACATAACTTCACCCACAACCAGCGGTGCCCCCTAACAGGGGAGTCACCATCTGAACTAACTGCATCAGAACCTGCGGTCAACCAAATGCAGCAAAGTGCATTAACATTCAAAAAAGGTAACAGAAAAAAAGAGTGTAAAACTGCAACATTACACGACCGCCTGCAAAACATTGCGGCCAAAGCAGGCATCAGACGATGCGCTTACATGCACTTTGTAGAACTTTGTAAAAGTGTGAACGGACGACCAAGTCGCCACCTTACACACTTGAGCGACTGATGCTTGATGTCGGAAAGCCCAAGAGGTCCCAATTGCCCTGGTGGAATGTGCCGTGACAGGAAAGGGGGGCACCTGTCCCTAAAAGACGTAAGCCTGGACCACGATCTGTCTAATTGACCTGGAAATGGTGGACGACAAGACCGCCAATCTTCTTTTCGGACCAGCTACCGATATAAACAGAGTCTGACTCGCGGAAGGGAGGCACCACATCCAGGGAATGGAGGGCCACCTCCTTAGGATGTGTCGGTTTAGGACACAGAGATGGTAACACAATGTCTTCATTGATGTGAAAGGCCAAAACCACCTTCAGTAGAAAAGAAGGTTGTGGCTGCAACACCATCTTATCCTTGTGGGCGACATGCACGACAAGGCCGTCAGTTCCGAAACCCTCCTGGCTAGGGATGAGCTTGGTGTTCGAGTCGAACGCATGTTCGACTCGAACACAAGCTGTTTGCCCGTTCAGCAAAGCCAGAACTCTGTGGGCCGTTCGCGCCAAATTCGTGTGGCGCTCACGGCCCACAATGCACTGCGCCATCGCGGTGCATTGCTGGCTCATGATTAGCCAAGCATGCACTGTGACCCCTCATGCTTGGCCAATCACAGCGCTGGCAGCGAGGAGAGCCATGATTGGCCACAGGCAGGATGCCTGTGGCCAATCATAGCTCAGGCTGTGTAGTACACGCCCCACACTATATAAGGCCACCAGCGCGTCGGCCTTGTGTAGGGTGTTGGCATCTGTAGGAGTTAGTGGGTGTTCTCTGTGTACCTTCAACGCAGTATACACCGCCCGTTATCCACTGATTTAGCATTCTTGCTCTTCTGTAATTGAGCTTTCAGCCAGCTGCAGGAGTTTGTGAGTGTTGTCTGTGTGCCCTGACCGCAATATACACCATTATCCACCTATATATGTATATTGCTCTTCTGTAATTGAGCTTTCAGCCAGCTGCAGGAGTTTGTGGGTGTTGTCTGTGTGCCCTGACCGTAGTATACACCATTATCCACCTATATAGCTATATTGCTCTTCTGTAATTGAGCTTTCAGCCAGCTGCAGGGGTTTGTGGGTGTTGTCTGTGTGCCCTGACCGCAGTATACACCATTATCCACCTATATAGCTATATTGCTCTTCTGTAATTGAACTTTAAGCCAGCTGCCGGAGTTTGTGGGTGTTGTCTGTGTGCCCTGACCGCAGTATACACCATTATTCACCTATATAGCTATATTGCTCTTCTGTAATTGAGCTTTCAGCCAGCTGCCGGAGTTTGTGGGTGTTGTCTGTGTGCCCTGACCACAGTAAATACCATTATCCACCTATATAGCTATATTGCTCTTCTGTAATTGAGCTTTCAGCCAGCTGCAGGAGTTTGTGGGTGTTGTCTGTGTGCCCTGAGCGCAGTATATACCATTATCCACATATATAGCTATATTGCTCTTCTGTAATTGAGCTTTCAGCCAGCTGCAGGAGTTTGTGGGTGTTGTCTGTGTGCCCTGACCACAGTATACACCATTATCCAGCTATATAGCTATATTGCTCTTCTGTAATTGAGCTTTCAGCCAGCTGCAGGAGTTTGTGGGTGTTGTCTGTGTGCCCTGAGCACAGTATATACCATTATCCACCTATATAGCTATATTGCTCTTCTGTAATTGAGCTTTCAGCCAGCTGCAGGAGTTTGTGGGTGTTGTCTGTGTGCCCTGAGCGCAGTGTATACCATTATCCACATATATAGCTATATTGCTCTTCTGTAATTGAGCTTTCAGCCAGCTGCAGGAGTTTGTGGGTGTTGTCTGTGTGCCTTGAGCGCAGTATATGCCATTATCCACCTATATAGCTCTATTTCTCTTCTGTAATTGAGCTTTCAGCCAGCTGCAGGAGTTTGTGGGTGTTGTCTGTGTGCCCTGAGCGCAGTATATACCATTATCCACCTATATAGCTATATTGCTCTTCTGTAATTGAGCTTTCAGCCAGCTGCAGGAGTTTGTGGATGTTGTCTGTGTGCCCTGGGCGCAGTATATACCATTATCCACCTATATAGCTATATTGCTCTTCTGTAATTGAGCTTTCAGCCAGCTGCAGGAGTTTGTGAGTGTTGTCTGTGGGCCCTGAGTGCAGTATATACCATTATCCACCTATATAGCTATATTGCTCTTCTGTAATTGAGCTTTCAGACAGCTGCAGGAGTTTGTGGGTGTTGTCTGTGTGCCCTGAGAGCAGTATATACCATTATCCACCTATATAGCTATATTGCTCTTCTGTAATTGAGCTTTCAGCCAGCTGCAGGAGTTTGTGGGTGTTGTCTGTGTGCCCTGACTGCAGTATACACCATTATTTACCTATATAGCTATATTGCTCTTCTGTAATTGAGGTTTCAGCTAGCTGCAGGAGTTTGTGGGTGTTGTCTGTGTGCCCTGAGCGCAGTATATACCATTATCCACCTATATAGCTATATTTCTCTTCTGTAATTGATCTTTCAACCAGCTGCAGGAGTTTGTGGGTGTTGTCTGTGTGCCCTGACCGCAGTATACAACATTATCCACCTATATAGCTATATTGCTCTTCTGTAATTGAGCTATCAGCCATCTGCAGGAGTTTCTGGGTGTTGCCTGTGTGAACTCAGTGCAGTATACACCATTATCCACCTATTTTGCTCTTCTCTAATTGAGCCATCTGCTATCTGCAGGAGTTAGTTGGTGTTGTGTGCCTCAGAACAGTATACACCAGTATCTACCCTTTAATTCCTGTTGTTCTATAATAAAGGCATCTGCAGGAGTTAGTGGGTGTTGTGTGCCTCCAGCACAATATACACTACCCAATTGCTGTTTTCCCATCTCCCTTCAGGCCATTACCATGTCTGGAAGGCCAACAAGAAGGGGCACGAGCCGATAAAAGAGGGCAAGCAGGCTCTGTGTCTAGAGACAACAGTGATGGTCGTGGACGTGATGCATCGTCATCAGCACGTGGCCATGGGACACCCTTGTCCTTATTTTTGGTAGCTGGGCGTGTTGAGCCGCATCATGCCGAAGACTTGGTAGAGTGGATGACCAAGCCCTCTTCATTCTCCTCATCCTCTCTCACCCAGGCTCAGGGTACTAGTAAAGCAGCTGCCAACGCATCGTCTTCCCTCGTCTCGAAGTCATCATCAGTGACTCCTTCCCTAGACCCACCACGTCCTCCTGAGGAGTCCCTTAAACTCTTTGAGCACAGTGTTGGGTACATGCTCCAGGAGGATGCCCAGTGTTTTGTAGGCTCTGATGATGATACTCAGCTAGAGGAAGGCAGTAGCGTGAGCGCAGAGAGAGGGGATGCTCAAGAAGGACAGCAATCTGACAGTCATGTTCCACAAGCTGCAGCATACTGCCAGGTTTGCTCCAGCGATGAAGAGGGAGGGGATGATGAGGGCACTGACTCCACGTGGGTGCCTGGTAGGAGAGAGGAGGAGGAGACACATCTCCAACGAGGCAAGATGCCCTTCGGGGGCCAGCTTAGGGGCAGCACACACCGACTGTGCAGGGCCCTGACTCTGCGCGTTATTCTAAAAGTTCTTTGGTGTGGGCCTTTTTTGAGACGAGTGCATCAGATCGCACTGCTGCTATTTGCACCATGTGTCTCAAGCGTATCTCACGTGGCCAAAACATCAGCCGCTTGGGCACCACATGCATGACCAGACATAGGTTGACCTGCCATGCAGCTCATTGGCAAGCGTACCTCAAAGACCCACACCAAAGAACAAAGCGGACCTCTCCTTGCTCCTCATCAGCTGGGATCTCCAACCCCACTAGACCTCCAGTCCTCTCTGAAACCTGCGCTGAGAGGAATGAAGGTGTAGAATTAGGTGTGTCACAGCCAAGTGCTTGCATGCACTCTGCTAGCAGTACACCCACATCTGATTATAGCAGGAAAATTTCCCTGCCCCAGCTGCTGGACCGTCAAAAGAAGTTCACTCCCAGCCATCCACATGCCCAGCAGTTGAATGCTAGCTTGGCTAAATTGCTAGCACTTCAACTGCTGCCTTTTCAGTTGGTAGACTCGGCCCCCAAACGCCACTTTTTCTCACGGAAGGCGATTCCGGCTCTCTACCGGCATGTGGAAGGCAATGTCCTTGCCTCGCTGGACAGGGCGGTCAGTGGTAAGGTGCATATTACCGCTGACTCATGGTCCAGCAGGCATGGACAGGGACGTTACCTGTCTTTCACGGCCCATTGGGACACTCTTCTAGCAGCTGGGAAGGATGCAGGACAAGGTGCAGTAGTGTTGGAGGTTGTTCCACCACCCCGCCTCCAAAATGCTACTACTGGTTGTGACACACCTCTCTTCTCCACCCCTCCTCTTCTTCTTCCTCCATGGCCTCTTCCAGTGCTCTGTCCTCAGAACCAGTGGTGCTCCGTAGGCGTTCAAGGGGCTACGCAAGTACGCAGGCAAAACAATGCCATGCCGTGCTTGCGCTGGTTTGTTTGGGGGACAGGAGCCACACTGGGGCAGATATTTTGTCAGCTCTGCAGGGGCAGGCTGAGAGGTGGTTGACGCCACGCCAGCTGAAGCCAGGATTGGTGGTTTGCGACAATGGCACCAACCTCCTCTCCACCCTCCGACAGGGACAACTGACCCATGTGCCCTGCGTGGCTCAAGTCCTTAACCTGGTGGTGCAGCGGTCCTTGGGCAGGTACCCGGGCTTACAGGATGTCCTGAAGCAAGCCAGGAAAGTCTGTGTGCATTTCCGCCAATCATTTAATGCCTGTGCTCGGCTGGCTGAGCTCCAAAAGCAGTTGAACCTGCCCAAGAACCGCCTTATATGTGACATGCCCACCAGGTGGAACTCAACATTGGCCATGCTGCATCGGCTGCACACACAGCAAAGGGACATCAATGAGTACCTGTGCGACTATGGCACCAGGACAGGGTCAGGGGAGCTCGGTTTTTTCTCACCACGCCAGTGATCAAAGCTCGCCACAGTGCCTAGAGGCGATTCAGTTCGCATTGTGCGCTATACAAGTATTTCATTCATTCATTCATTCAGTGAGACATGATCAGGGATGCATGCACTGTCCTGTCACCATTTGAGAAGGCCACAAGGATGGTGAGCAGTGACAGTTCATGCATCAGTGACACTGTTCCTCTTGTCCACTTCTTGGAGCATAAGCTGCGTGTAATAGTGGACAGGGCACTTGAGGCAGAACAGAGGCAGGAAGAGGAGGACTTCCTTGCCTCTCAAGGCCCCCTTTATCCAGACAGTGTTCCTGCTGTCCCACTCATCACACAGGAAGGTAAGCCTCAGCTAACCTACGCTGCATGGCCTCCCTGATCCTGCAAAGCCTGCGGAAGGATCCTCGTATTCTTCGGATCAAGGAGAGGGACCATTACTGGCTGGCCACTCTCCTTGATCCACGATACAAGGGTAAGGTTGCCGACCTTATCTTGCCATCGCAGAGGGAGCAGAGGATGAGACATCTCCGGAAGGCCTTGCAGAAAGGTCTGTGCAATGCATTCCCAGAGACTGGGAGGTTACAAACTCCTGGTCCTGGACAACGTGTTGCTGAGGCATCGGTCAGAAGGAGCGGTGGAGAAGGTGGCCGTCAGACCGATGCGTTCAGACAATTTTTTAGTCCGCAGCCCCAAGGTATGAGCGGTTCCAGCAACCATCGCCAGCGTCTGATTTACATGGCGCAGAAATACCTAGGGGCAAGGTCAGACTTGGACACCTTTCCCACCGAAAATCCTCTGGCTTACTGGGTCTTGAGGATGGATCACTGGCCAGAGCTTGCACAGTATGCAATTGAGCTACTGGCCTGTCCTGCATCCAGCGTTCTTTCGGAACGCACCTTCAGTGCTGCTGGTGGCTTTGTTACCGATCACAGGGTGCGCCTGTCCACCGACTCAGTTGATCGACTGACCTTCATAAAGATGAATCAGTCTTGGATCACCCACAGCTACCAAGCACCTGAACCTGATGTAAATGAATATTTTTTCTTTAAATATCATATCCCTTCAAGACTGCCTATGCTGATGCTGAGTGACTGTCCTGTTATATTGATTGTCTATCCTCTTCCTCCTCCGCTGAACAGGGGTGTTTAATTAAAATTTTTGATGCAATGCTTTGCAGCAGGGCTCATTCCTGCACTACAACTAGAGTATATGGGACCAGTGCCTAAGGCCCAATTTTTCAGCCCCTGTTTAACAGAGGCATTTAATTACAATTTTTGAAGCAATGCTTTGCAGCAGGTCTCATTCCTGCACTACAACTAGAGTATATGGGAGAGGTTGCAGTGTCGTGGCACCAGCACAGTGCCACCAACCCAATTTTTCTGCCCCTGTTTAATACGGGCATGTAATTACAATTTTTCTTGCAATGCTTTGCAGCAGGGCTCATTCCTGCACTACAACTAGAGTATATGGGAGAGGTTGCAGTGTCGTGGCACCAGCACCAGTGCCTAAGGCCCAATTTTTCAGCCCCTGTTTAACAGGGGCATGTAATTATAATTCTTGATATAATATTTCACAGCAGGGCGCTCCAGCGCCCACCAAGAGTCACTTTGAGGGCTTACAATGTTGTGGCAACACCAACACCTTGTTCCGCCATTTCTGCAGAGCGTATAGGGCAGGCCCCTACTTGCAAACGGAAGTAGACAACAGGAAGTGAGATGAAAAAAGACGGACGGCAAAACAAATTATACAGGGGTGATAACCCTATCCTATTTTTTCCAAAAAGCTTAAAAATAGATTTTTTTGACTGGAGATACACTTTAAAAATGTACCAGTTCAAAATTACAAACAGATTCTACTTAACACAACAAACCTACTGTTTGCACCGCCTGTATACTGCTGTTCTGAGTATATAGGGCCTGAGGGCCCCACGTCTTTCCTTTTTTTAATATGGGTACGGGGTTCCCCTGAATATCCGTACAAGACCCAAAGGGGCTGGTAATGGGCAGGGGGGGCTACCCATGCCATTTTTCTCAATGATTTTCATCCATATTGCCGGAACCAGATATTACATTAAAACCGCAAGCAGTTTTAAATTACTTTTTTTCCGTTAAATGTCATTTTGTGCAGGGACTGTTCTAAACACGGCAAACATGTGGCACTTCCCAGGCATACTATAGCCACCCCCCAGGTATGAAATTTACAGGAATATTTCACTTTTTTTTCACTTTAATCGTCATTAAAATCCGTGCTCCCGAAAAAACGCCAGTTTTTCAAAACATTTTATGCATTGACCCATGTCCCCTGGGGCAGGAGCCAGGCCCCCAAACGCTTATTAGGACAATATCTTGCATATTAGCCATATTAGCCATCGAAAGTTCTGGTGCAAACCGAACCGGGGGTTTGTTTGGCTCACCCTACCCCTGGCTGATATAATGGCCACTAGGAAGGCCTCTTTCTGAGAAAGAGTCAACAAGGGAATTTCCTGATGTTCTCAAAGATGGTTTCTGAAGTGCCGATAGCACCAGGTTCAGATCCCACGGGGGCAATGGTGGATGCACAGGAGGGACTAAATGCCCGACCCCTTGTACAATGGTGCTCACTAGAGAGTGAGACGCCATGGGTCATTGGAAAAAGACAGCCAAGGCTGAAATTTGTCCCTTGATGGTGCTTAAAGCCAGTTTCTGGTCTACTCCTCACTATAGGAACAGCAGGATCCTGGAAATGGAATAGGTGCGCCCCATTTCCTCACATACCTAGAAGAAGATTTTCGTGCCTTCAAGATAGTCGAAATTATTGAGTCAGACAGTCCTCGGTTCCTTAGCACGTGGCTCTCAACAGCCATGCTGTTAAAACCAGCGATGGTAAAGCAGGATGGAGAATCGGACCTTGAGACAGAAGATCTTCTCGCATCGGTAGCCGCCAGGGAGCGTACCAGGGACGCCGAGGCCAATCTGGGACAATCAGTATCTCTGGAATCCCCTTTGGCCTCCACTCTGCAAAGCAGACGTGGTAACAGTTTTAGCGGAGGAAACAAACCTCGGCACCTTCCGATTGAGTAGGGAGGACAGGAGATCCACGTCTGGTGTGCCCCACTGCAGGCACAGAAGCCTGAACACCTCCGAATGCCTGACCATTCTCCAGTTTTCTACTCCCGGGATGTAAATAGCCAACGCTCTGTCCACCGAAGGATGTCAGCTTCTTGTTCCTCCTTGATGGTTGACATATGCCACCTCCGTGACGTTATCTGACTGGCTCCTGATCGGACACCCTCTTAGCCCTTGTACACACGGTTGGATATTCCGATGGAAAATGTCCGATCGGACCATGTTGTCGGATAATCCGACAGTGTGTGGGCTCCATCGGACTGTTTCTGTCGGAATATCCGACGTACCAAGTTTGAGAGCTTGGCTATAAAATTTTCCGACAACATGACCCGATGCATGTCAGTTCCGATCGTGTGTAGCCTAGTCCGACGGACAAGGTGCCACGCATGCTCAGAATAAATTCTGAGATGGAAGCGCTCGGTCAGGTAAAAACTACAGCTCATAATCGATATAGCACATTCGTCACACTGCAATGTTAAAAATTCTTTATCCTCCCTGGCGGTATGATTATTTCAGATTTTAGGTGCTGAAAGCGGTACAATTATTTTGCATGAAAATTTGGCATTTTATATTGTAGTCCTGTAATTCTTAGGAATAACTCACTTAAATCTGTCCAAAGTCTAGCAGACATCTCGAGTATGATAAAGTTAGAAAAATGAAATCATAAATTATAATATAATAAATAACTATAAATAATTATACCAAATAATAATATAACAATAATAAAAATTATTCAATAATGTAATCAAATCAAAAACACTGAAATTTGCTCAGTTGCAGAATTGTCACCGTCATTACTCTTCAGTATTTGATGACAGATCTCCCCACAAATCGCTATCACTCAATCCTGTGAGTGATTCCAATTTATTATCGCTGTTTTCTAGCTGCTTTAAAACCATTTTTGATGTAAAGGGACAGTTTTGGTTGCTATGGACAATCTCCAGTTTCCAGGCATAAAGAACAGTTTTGATAAGATAAAACTGCATGCAGGACACTGGGCAGAACGCTAGGGACCAAGGGAATGTGAAATTATTACATACAGCAATGTAATCTGTAAGATTACATTATACTGTATGTATACTGTGTGTTTCACTTTTTGAATTTGGTGCTGATCTCCATCCCCGTGCGCCGCAACGCTCGCAGGGAATGGACATCGGCTCCGTGATGAATCGAGCGGAGGACAAGCCGCTCGTACAGCAGGGGGACATCGCTGGATCCAAGGGAGAAGGTAAGTAAACCTTTTCCTGGATTCAATGATGCGGTCCCGAGTCTGGCTCGGGGTTACCGCTTTTGGTATAAAACTTCCACACCGAGCCAGACTCTGTAATACCGCCAGGGGGGGTTAATGCAGCACATTCTCTTTTTCTTTACAATGCTACAAGAATGAAGTTGTTTTGCTGCTCATAGTCACACACACACTTCTCCCAAACTTATTTCTTTATTCTTTTTCCTCATTTCATGAATACAATATTTTAATTCGTCACATCTCCCCAATCATTTTTTTTTGTTTTTAAATTTGGTGGTTGGTTTTTTTAATCAAGATCTCCTTTTTTGACAGTTTGCTCATCTTCACAATTTTTTTGGTGTGTTTTGTGTGTCAACTTACCACAACACCATTATTATCTTTTTATTTTATTGTTTTCTTTTTTAATCTAGAGGAGGTTGTTTGGTGTTGGTGCCCCTTGTTATTAATTTGATTTTGTATTTTTGAAATGTACCTGCCTACTCACAAATAAACTGTCCTTTTTGAAGTAAAACACATAGGCAAGTATTTCTTGAACCAAAAAAAACCTTTATTTAGGTGTCAAACAAATAAACAGGAAGGCAACGCTGGAGAAACTGGCCAATTTTGCAAAGCCTTTGGCCCCCAGGGCAGACATGAAATAATTTGAAAATGCTAAATTGGTGGCCTGAGGAGTACATATCTCAGGGAGAGCAGTCTGGTCCAGAAGTCCAAGAGATCAGGAAGAGCAGATGCCATCTATGTCCCCAGGCTGTGGTCCTACAAGAGGCTGCATCTTCTGTCAGACCAGACTGAACCCAGGCCATCACTCTCTGGTCTTCCTTATGCACTTCCCTCGAGGCTTCCTTCCAGGCTGTGGCTCGGCTCCTGTAGTTGTGGCAGGAGAAGGAGGAGGAGGAGGGCAATGGTCGACCTCCCAGCTGCCACTTGCCACGGCCTCCTCCCGGCTGAAGTCTTCCTATGTATGAAAATGGGACATAGTTTTAGTTTTTTGGTCATCAATCACACAATTTTGTGCTCATGACTGTTGCAAATTGAATGTTAACAAATAGAACAGACTATCATTCTGAGCCCAGCATTTTTCTTTCTTGTCCCAATCATATTTGGTCCCTACTGTCTATTGATATGTAAACCACTTTGTTAAATCACAACTTACTGATCAAAAATAACATCTAGTTAACATCATTAAATGTACAACAAGAAATATGTTCAACAATGCTATACCTGTCTCAAGCTGGGCCCCTCCACATGTTGCTGCCTGGAAGGCCCAGGTTGGACGCTGGAAGCCTCAGCTTGGGGTGAAGGAAGCCTTGAAGGAAGACGGTAGAGTGGTGGCCTGGGTTCCCCCTGGTCTGCCAGAAAATGCAGCCTCTCGTAGTAAACCATCCTGGGGATGTAAATGGCATCTGGATCTCCTGATCTCAGGGAATTCTGGAACTTCTTGCGCTCCCTCAGATATGTACCCCTCAGGGCACCAACTTTGGCCTTCACATAGGTCATGTCTGCTGTGGGGACCATGGTCTTTACAAAACCAAGCATTTTCTCCAGCGCTGCCTTCCTCTTTCTTAGGTCCTTATAAAAGGGGTTGTTCATCTGCCACAGGCAGGGAAGCTCCTTGAGCAGATCAATGAATAGCCCGATAAAATTAGATTTCTGGAAGGGATCCATCTTGTCTGCAAGACACAACACAAGACAAACCCTAATAATAATGTCATGGTAAAGTCTCCTAATCGTGTCCCAACATAGGCCTATATAGAAGCAGTATAGGCTAGTGATGTACCAAGTTAAAATTGTACCTTTGTGTGAATGATCGGCGCATCAGCTCCTCACTCTGCTCACAGATTGTACGTACGACACACACGTGTTGCGTTTTATATACAGTGTGCATGTGTGAAACTCCGCCCGCTCCTGACGTTCTTTCTAGACTATTCCCCGCCCCTTCTCTTTTGGCGCAGTGGGGAGAGCACATGACGGAGACACAGTAGGCGCGCACTAATAATTCCAATAACGAGAAGGAGGACGAGGAAAGCTCGGAGCCAGAAACATCCCGATCCCTGAGGAGAAGATTAAGGCCTCAAATATGTCTTTTCAAAATCTTGGAATACCCCTAAAGGTGGACTTTTAAGGCACTTTAAATCAATATCAGATTTTTGAAAATACAAAAGTTTTTTATTGAAACAATTAAAAAATGACTACATAAAACAAAGAATACATGAATATACTGATGATCCGTACATATACATATTATTCACAATACCCTACGCGTTTCGGAGAAGAATTCTCCTTCTTCAGGGGTATATATGCATTGATAGTGAATAATCTATTGAGATATAAGATTACATATATGTTAGAGAAAAAAATCCCATATTTAAAAATGCATATATGTAGTGTATTTACTGATACTTTACTTACATATTTATAACAGTGGGTTAGGTACACATTCCATCAGAACATATGATTAAAAACACGACAGGAGGTCAGGAAGACTCTTATTGCCGATGGGTGTTTTGCCCCCTTGAAGCCTTTAGATGCGATCACTCCAACAATAGAGGTCACGATAGCCAGCAAGATGTTATAATGGGACCAGGCACCCTGCATGTGTAGGCCGGTAAGAACAAAAAAGCTCCCAACCTGAGAGAGACACTGGGGCAAAGCAACCAGTCCTGAATAAAAAGAATAATAAAAAATAATAAAAAATGATAATAGCCAAAGCAGAATTTTTTTCTTTTAGTATTTTTCCTTCATGTGGAGACAAAAAAAAAGAAGAGGATTGTATATAAAATAATTAATATTTGAATCAAAGATTCGCATACCTGGGAGCCAATGAATATTTTTGAAGGTGATATTGCCACATAAAGAGAGCACCTAAAAAGGTTTGCAATATCCAAGTTAAAGAGTATATGTTCCTTTTTTGCATTAAATAGTAAATGGAAAGAACAGATCAAAAGGCACTATACTGCAGCGGTATCATTATTATTTCTCAATTTCCCCTGAAGAAAAACCCTCTAAAAAAGGTTTAAACCAGATAGTCTCATTTAACCCCGGAGGTTGAGTGGCCTTCAGTCTATGGATCCATTGGGATTCTAGCTATCACAGGGCCTTATTCCAGTCCCCCCCCCGGGATCTGGGTGTATGCGATCCAGAATGAGAAATTTAACTTTGGGAAATTTGCCATTATGTATTATGCTGGTATGTCTCCATAAGGGGAGATCAGGATCACAAGTCTGCATGCTCAAAATATGTCTATATGCTCTATGCCAGAATTCCACTTTTGTTTTACCGACATAGAAGCATGTACAGTCACATAATAGTAAGTAGACCACCCCAGGCATCCTGCAATTAGCAAAATGTCTGGGGTGAAAAATCTGGCCGTTGGGCAGTCTTGGGTTTTTCTGAGTATACATATATATCGACAATAGTGGCATTTGCCACAAATGAACGTCCCTTTATATTTACAATGCATCTTAGATGAGTCATCACGAAACTCACTACTGACCACTTTATCTCTAATGGATGCCACACATCTAAAGGTAAAAAGAGGTCTGGTAGGGACCAGTTGTCCCAAAGTTGAATCTAAAGATAGCAGATGCCAATATTTCTCTATAAATCTAAAGACATTCGAAAGATTGTTTGTTAACACTACCTTTGTTAGTGTTCTGTATGTTATGCTTTGATACATGCCTGTTTACACAAAAAAGCTAAGTTATAAAAATGTTACCCAAAATAATGTTTTCTATACACCAAATATGTTGGTTTGTTGTAAAACCCTTTTCTAAACACACATGTGAATGTGCTTTGAGTAAAAAGTTAAATTATCAACAATGTGTGGCTTCCTTTTTTAATGTGCAAAAGCAGTAGTTGTAATAAAGTTGTTGTTTTCTGTGGCAATGGGTGTTATTTACTAAAGGCAAATCCACTTTTCACCCCAAGTGCAGTTTCAGGTACACTTTTGCAGTGCACTTGTAGTGCATAGTGGATTTGCCTTTAGTAAATAACACCAACAGTGATGTTTAAATTTCCCCAATCACGCCATTTTCATGACCCCACATATTTCTACCATGGTGCTGAAAATGAGCAATATTTTTGTCAGTAATGCACTACATACATTATCAACAAAAACAAGGTCTGTGTGTAGCAGACCCACAACATAATAAGATTATCTGAAGAAGAGACTGTCACCCCATCTTGCTCTGAACTTGGGTTTGCACTGTTGTAGAAAAAGGCCCAAAAAACACAAAAAAAACCTAGGAGACACCTAAAACAAAGCCAAGCAGTAAATGAAAACAAAGATTATTGGAGTTTCAAAGAAAAATTTATTAAAAAAAAAATGCCTCTCAGACATTGTCTGACATATCAATGGCCACCCTAACTACAAATACTCCATGTATTGGTTTCTGACCTTGCAGGTGTTTTGGGGGGGCAAGCCAGGATGAGCAGCTTCAAGGGCCCTGAGGTTCACATTTTCCATCAAGTCTGCATCAGGGCCAACTGAGACTACATCGTTTAGGGAATGTTTTTACAAAAAATTGTGCAGAACGCAGCGGGCAAGCACAATATGATTTAGTTCATATTCCGCCATGTGTATTGGCATCAAAAATAGGCAGATCCGGCTGGCCATTATGCCAAAAGTGTTCTCCACTACTCTTCTGGCTCTGGCCAGCCGCACATTAAAGATCCTCTGATCCAGGATGAGGGTCCTCATCGGGAAAGGCCGCATCAGGTGGTTTACCAGAGCAAATGCCTCATCTGCGACAAAAATGAACGGGAGTCCTTCTACATTCTCCTCTGGAGGTGGCAAGCCCAGACTGCCACTCTGGAGATGCCAGTAGAATTCCGTCCATGCGAACACTCCACCATCCGACATACAGCTATTTTTCCCCACGTCCACATACAGGAAGTCATACATCGCTGACACCACCGCCAACATCACAATACTATTATACCCCTTGTAATTATAATAGTAGGGCCCTGAGTTGGGGGGTGGGACAATGCGGACGTGTTTCCCATGAATTGCACCTCCACAATTGGGAAAGTCCCAACGGCTAGCAAAGTGGGAGGCCACGGTCTGCCATTCCTGTGGCGTTGACGGAAACTGTGGAGTGAAACAAGAAAAAAAATTAGTAATTTTGCACATCAACATTGCAAGCAGGTTAGACACAAACATTGTTGGACAATATCAGAATAAAATTTTTGGAAATGAGTATTTAAAGCCTAAACGTATAAGGTCCCCTTATCAGATTCCTCTGGCAAAGTTAGAAGATAGTGGATTGCTATCAGCTGACCTAACAGTTGGGAGGAGGGGGGTTCCTAATGAGTTTGGCCCAACCAAAAAAAAAATTCTGGCACTCTGCATGAATTTAAGCACACACATAACATTTTTACACATTTTAGGGGGTGTTTAGGGGAAAGCAATATTATGGAGCTGACAAAATACATTGCTAAGTGACTAGGCTATAGGTTTCTGGCCCCAGAAGAGCATGCTGGGGAAGTTAGTGAAGGCAAATATGCATGAAGGAACAAAAAGGAACTTGGACAAAGGGGCACAGCATATAAATTGGAGTATATTGCAATCATGGTAATTAGGGAATGAGGAAACAAATACAACACATTAGCAAACATTAAATACATAGAATGTGATGTTAAAGGAGAAAACTTACCTTCATATAGTCCTTCTGCAGGACTTGTATGATGGCAGAACAGGTCTCTGGAATAATGATTCCCAGAGCCTGGGGGGAGATGCCTGTCGAGAACTTGAGGTCCTGAAGACTTCTCCATGTTGCCAAGTAGCGCAACGTGGCGATGAGCCTCTGCTCCGGAGTGATGGCTTGCCGCATGCAGGTATCCTGTCTGCTGATATAAGGGGACAGCAAAGCCAGCAGATGGTGAAAAATGGGGTCCGTCATCCAGAGATAATTCCTGAAATCATTAGGATTATTCTCCCGGATCTCACAAAGCAAAGGCATGTGCGAGAACTAGTCACGCTGGAGCAACCAATTCTTGGTCCATGAACTCCTCCCCGCCCTGTTCATGGACCGGGCTTGTGTCAAAGCTAAAAGCCCAAAACCAAGCCCCTGCACAGCATGAACTCTACGACGAGTACGTACATGAAACATGGCTTAAAAACGGTCGGCTGGTCAGAACGGACAACAGAAGGCACCGATAAACAGCAAGGCCTGAAAGAACGAACTGAAAACCAGAAACAAGCAGACAATAAGCAATGAAAATCAAAGCGCACTATATACCAAGATATAGTCCACAATGACCAACAAATGCTAACTGACTACACGCACTGATATAAGCAGATACGCACCAACAAGCACAAACTGAAGAGCAGTAACGATCTGAAGCATAAATCTGAAAAGCGCAAATCGTCTCTAACCAAACTTCTACTAACACGAGATCAGCAGAAGGAGCCCAAAGGGTGCCGGACGTGGTGCTGAACTTCCCTTTTCTAGTCCCGTCGTATGCGGCTTACATCACCGTGTTCTTGGCAACCGGAAATTCTGACAACTTAGTCTGACCGTGTGTATGCAACACCACTTCCGGATAAATTCTGACGGATTTGGTTGTCGGAATGTCCGACCGTGTGTACAAGGGCTTAGTCTCATCGACCATGTGGAGAGGCATAGCCTGATTGCTCGGAGCTCGAGCACATTGATCGGCAACTTGGATTCCTCCCCCAACCAGAGGCCGGGGATCTCAGCCACCAGAGCAGGAAGTCTGGCTCAACCGAATCTGCTGATCCAGGGATAATGGAGATTTGTCCCATTTTGTCAATATCTCCTTCTGCAAGACTCTGGTGTGAAATTGGGCTTACGGTATTGCCTTGAAGGAGGCTACCATGAGACCCAGGACTCACCTGCAGAAGCGCAGCGATGACCCCCTGCGGTTCATCAACAGCTTCACAGCGGCTCTGAGAGTCTGCAGTTTGTCTGAAGGGAGAAACACTCTTGCTTCCACAGAGTCCAGCAGTAAGCCTAGGTACTCCAGGCACTGAGTCGGTATAAGCACCGACTTTTTGAGGTTCAACAGCCACTTAAATTCCTGCAGAGTTTGCATGGTGATCGCCACATCCTCCTTTAATTCTGAAGCTGCTCTCAGGAGGAGATCATCTAGGTAACCCACGATTGCGATCCCGCGTTGTCGCAACAACACCAAAATTGGAGCCAATACCTTGGTAAAGACTTGGGGTGCTGAAGCCAAGCCAAAGGGGAGAGCCACAAACTGGTAGTGGGCTTCCCCTACTACAAATCACAGAAACCTCTGAAGCCTGAGGCACATGGGTATGTGCAGGTATGCGTCCTGGATGTCCAAAGATGCCAAGGAGACCCCCTGATGGAGTGCAGCGACAACTGAGTGAACTGATTCCATTCTGAACCTCTGTACTTTTACAAAGCAATTGAGGGCTTTCAGGTCCAAGATTGGACATACCCCTTCCTTTTTGGGGACTACAAAGATTGGAATAGAACCCATGAAACCTTTCCAATTCTGGAACAAGCACTCTCACCCGAGGCTTAGCGGGTCCCTTACTGCCCCCAACAGGGCCTCCCGGGAGTAAGGGTATGCTGGAGGGGAAGAATCTGGTGGCCAAGAGAGAAACTCTATCTTGTAGCCCAATGAAATCAGTTTGCAGACCCATTGGTCGGACAGCCGAGAGGCCCACCGGGCTGCAAACTCCCGAAGGCGACCCCCCACCTGAGTGATGGGTGGGGACAAACCTTCATGTGGAGGCATTTTTGCTTGCTGGCTTGTTAGGCTTGTGAGTCTAGGGATGCTTCTGTACCTCAGTAGTCACCCTGTTGGACTGGTTAGTCGAAGTCCCGGGCAGACGAAAAAGTCTCTTTTTTTTTATAAATGCTTTATTTTTTCACAAAGATAATAATACAGCGTTACATGTGAGTACATCAGTACAAGATATCCTCTTTTTTACCACAATCTTCCACTCAGGAACGTTAATTACTATAGTGAGGTTATGTTACCTTTAACCTAATTCAACATTTATTCTCATTTCCATAATACTCAATATAAAACCGCTTAATTTCTACCCTTGTTCCATTTTCCTTCCTCCTCCACCGGAGAAAAAAAAAAAAGAGCCCCATCCGTAGTTAGGAAAATAAAATAGCAAAACAGGAGGAAAAAAAAAAAGGATCAGGTATATTCTGCCCCTTTTATCAGTGGATACCGCAATATCATATAGTAAAAAAGCTGCTGGATTTTCTCCAAGTGACACTTCCGTAATTTCCTTGATTGTTTCAGAGACCATCTTCCAAAATTATTTCAAGCTCGGACACTGCCAAAATATATGTACCATAGTGCCCTCTGCCCCCAGGCAACGCCAAAAAAGGTTAGATACCCGTGGGAATATCCGGTTCAATACCGTTGGGGTTCTGTACCACCAAGGCAGAAATTTATACCCACCTTCTTGATATCTAGTTGCCATTGAGGCCTTATGCGTAAGCAAGAGAATCTTATTTTTCTGTGCTTTAGAGAATGTTACCCCCAACTCCTTTTCCCATGCTTGAATAAAGGCCAATTCTTGTGGGGCTTTCAACTCAATTGGCAAGGAATACATTAATGATAGTGAATGTCTCATTGGTTCCCCCTTTAAGCATAACTGCTCAAACTTCAATGGTGTATGTACCACTGATATTCGTGATGTTATTAATCAAAGGAAGGCTTTAAGCTGTATTCATAAATGGGTCTAGATCCTCACCAAACACCCGTTCAATCTCCTCATTAGTCATCATATGGTTGTCTATCGAGAAATGCAGAGACCTGCTAATTGCCCGCCGCCTCAAATCCTTGAAACCCTGGTCTATTATGCCTGGTTCAAAGCTCGGATTACCCAGTATTGAGATCATGAGACTTTGATATGTTGACACCTCAGTTTTCTTATATGTCTTTTTAATAGATCGAAGCGTAGCACCCACTGCAGGGTGTCTCTTCACCGTCTGTGGTATCTCTGCATCCATGAGCCATGCAATTCCCTCCAAGTGTATACTAGTCATGGCTTGTTCCATATGTATCCCAGGCTTATCTTTTTTTTTTTTTGTTTTCAAAAGAGGTTTTATTAAAGTTATTAACAGAAATACAAAGTCAGCAAAAAGAATCATATTTCAACATTGGCATAAAATGTTGGAAGACCAGGTTACCAAAAGGTAATAATCACATAACAGAACCCTGCAGGAACAAACATAGAAAAATGATACACTGTATGGGTCTCATATTCCAACCATCAATCATAATAGTAACGAGAATGACAAGTTAAACGAGCTGACCATCATAACCCAATTATGAAAGAAAGATCCTGAAAGGGAGAAGGGGGAGGGAGAGCAGAGAGAAACAAAGGAAAAAGAGGAGAAAAAGCAAATAGAAAGGAGAAGCAAAAGGAAAAACCTAAGGTGCGATCACTTCTGTAGACGAAACAGGAACCATGGGTTCCATTTAAGGTCATAGATGTGTTCAGTGTCATGTAGAGTGTGAAAGATCTTTTCAGACAGCATTACCTGATCAATACGAGTGAGAACCTGTGCTAAAGGTATAGACGGGGACTTCCAGTGAAGAGCAATAGTCCACAGTACAGCAACACAGATAGAGTGCACTAGTCTTATAAAATGTTTAGGGGTGTCGGGGGGGGTCTGGAATAGGAGACAGTGATGATAAGAGAGGGACAGTGTTCGGCCTGCGAACCCATCCACCAGCTTTAAGACCTCTTGCCAGACAGGGCGAATTAAGTCACAATCCCAAAAAATGTGTACAAAGGAGCCAGGATGATTGCACCCTCTAAAACAGTTGGGGGATGTAAGGGGATAAATCTGGTGCAAACGTACCGGGGTGTAGTACCACCTAGTGAGAACCTTGATGGCCGTCTCCCTAACAGTTAGGGATCTGGTGCATTTGCGCATGTTGTTCCAACCTTCCTCCCAATCCACCACTCCCGTCTCCAGAGACAACTCCTCCTCCCAGCGAGCTCTATATCGAAGGGACTGGCACTCCGAATGTCCCTCAAGGGACCTATATATCAGAGAGATCAATCCCTTTTGGCGAGGGAAATTGAAACAAACGTCTTCAAAGACAGTGAGCTGTGCCCGAGGACGGAGTCCGTACCGGGAGAGGAAGAAGTGGCGGATCTGCAAGTATCTATAGCATTCAGAGTCCGGGAGTTGGTGCCGGGCCTGCAGAGTCGAAAATTGAACAAAGCCAGAGTCCGTCACAAAGTCTTTCAACTGGGTAAGCCCACAACGGACCCAAATATCAAAAGATTCCGGATGGAGATAAGCCGGGGGGAACCTAGGGTCACCCAGGAAGGAGGCCCCTAAATTGCGCCCCAGGGTGATATCGTATCTCTGCTTGAGGCGGTGCCACAGTTGGAGGCAATCCGCCACTATAGTATTGCGCGTGGTTAGAGTCAGGAGGGGATGATTAGTTGACCACATAAGGCCGGGGAGATAGAGTGGAGTGATCGAGTCACCCTCAAACCTCACCCAGGGGACTTTAGAATTAGGGATCGACCACTGTGCCTGCTGAGTAAATCTACAGGCAAGGTAGTATAACCAAATCTGAGGTACCCCCAGACCACCATTTTTCATAGATCTATAGAGTACCCCTCTCGCAAACCTGGGAGGTCTACTGTTCCAAATAAACCTATTGAAATGCGACTGAAGGTCAAGGAGAAAGCTCTTGGGAAGCTTAACCGGTAGAGAGCGAAATAGATATAGCAACCTGGGTAGGATGACCATTTTGAGGGCAGTGATTCGACCCATAAAGGGGATACGTAAAGAGAGCCAACTTCTTAGGGTGTTTTTAAGTTTGCTAATCAGTGGGGGATAATTGACCCCAAAGAGGTCCCCGAAATTACTGGGAAGACCAACCCCCAGATAAGAAATGTGGGTGGAGGCCCAAGTAAATGAGTAGTTCAGTTTAATAAGGGCCAAATCATTGGGTGTAAAGCCTATAGGGAGGGCTACAGAGTTAGACACATTAATGGACAGGCCAGAGATTTTCGCAAAATGAGACAGAGTCAAGAAAAGATTGGGGAGAGAGACATGAGGGTTAGTAATAAACATCAAAACATCATCTGCATACATGCAAAATTTATACGTTTCGGACCCCTTAGTGTAACCAGAAATATCAGGATGTCTAAGGAGAGCAATTGCGAGGGGCTCCAGGGCTAGGGCAAAGATTAAAGGGGAAAGGGGACACCCCTGTCTGGTGCCTTTACCTATGGGGAAGAATTCTGAGTTACAGCCGGGCAACTTAATGCGAGTCATAGGATTATTATAGAGGGCTTGGAATCCAGCTAGATAGCTACCCTGAAAGCCCATGAGAGGCAAAAGTGTGTCTAAATAGTTCCATGTAACACTGTCAAACGCCTTCTGTATGTCTAAACTCAACAGGAGGAGCTTACGGGAAAATAGGTTGGCATCTTGGATAACATTGGAGGCAAGGCGTATATTGTCAGTGATAAAACGATGTGGAATAAACCCAGACTGGAAGGGGGAAATTAGAGAAGGGATAAATTTTGCTAGTCTGTCAGCTAAGATTCTGCTAAATACTTTGATATCATTATTTATTACCGAAATTGGCCTAAAGTTTTGAGGTAAATTATGATTCTTATTGGGCTTAGGGATCAGTGACATGTTGGCTAACAGCATTTCTTCTGGGAAGCTACCACCTAGTAGAATCGAGTTGAAAAGTTGCATCATTCTGGGGGCTAAAATCATGGAGAATTTTTTGTAATAGAGGGCTGAAAAGCCGTCCGGACCCGGGGCCGAACCCAACTTCAGTGACTTGAGAACCCCTAGGATTTCCGGAACAGTAAAGGGGGCATTCAACGCCTCCACTTGTGAGGAGGAGAGCGTTGGGAGAGGGATGTCCTGCAGCCAAGACAGGTCCTCAAGGGAAGGGAGGGTGCGGGGGGCTTCTAGGAGTTTAGAGTAGAATTGCTCAAAGATCTTGAGAACCTCCTTGGGATGTGAAGATACAAAACCCTCACTATTAGATAGCCGGTAGACGTGAGGCGGTCGAAGTGTGCTAGACAACTTCCTAGCAAACGAGGTCGAGGCAGAGTTGTTGAATAGCAAACTGCGAGCCTTGGCCCAGCGTAGCGTCTTCTCAACCTTGGAGGACAACAAGGAGTCGAGCTCCAGGCGCTTCTGATCTATGGTGCGCCTGGACGAGTCCAAGTGCAACGAGGATGCGTCTTTGTATAGGAGATCTAATTCTCTGGTTAGTTCCACTATCCTAAGTCTATTAGCTCTATTCCGGGCTGCGGAAAGACTAATAAGTCGTCCCCTGATGACGGCTTTATGCGCCATCCAGAGGGTCGAGGGTAGCATGTCCGGGCGAGCATTCAAGGAGAAATACTCCTCCAGAGACTGAGCTACCTGGGCTTCCACCCCTGAGTCCGAGAGAAGGGATTCATTCAATCTCCAGGAGTGAGGCGTGGGAGCAAGCCTAATGAACTCTGTAGTAAAGGAAATTGCCTGATGGTCGGACCAAACACAGGGGTGGATGGAGGCCTCCACCGAGTTAGCAAGAATAATTGGAGTGGAGTAAATGTAGTCTAACCTCGCATAACTGTTATGTGGGTGGGAGAAGAAAGTGTACTCCCTGCAGCCTATGTTGTGAGCTCTCCAGGTGTCAGTGAGTTGCAGTTCACGTAGGCCCCTGGAGAGCGATTTCGGGAAAGCTCTAGAAGTGATTGGTGTTGATGAACGGTCGAGAGTGGCGTTGGCAACTGAATTAAAATCACCACCCACGATTAAGTGAGGGGAGTGGTATTGAGCAATTTTCTCAAAAAATGACCCAAAGAACGTGGCTGATCCTTCATTGGGTGCGTAAATACTAGCAATAGTAAGTTCTCTGTTGTGGACCACACCCTGAATAATAACATAGCGGCTCTCGGGGTCTCTAAATATATGCTTGACCTCCATCGGGAGGGAGGAGTGAAGAAGAATGGCGGCACCCCTGGTCTTGGACGAGTGGAGCGAGTAAAAGGTTTGAGGGAAGTCCTTATGGAAAAATTTAGGGTGAGAGGAGCGGGAGAAATGTGTTTCTTGGAGTAGAAGGATTTTAGCTCCAAGGCTTTTATAAAAGGAGAAGGCTTTACGCCTTTTGGATGGTGAATTAAATCCCTTGACATTATGGGAAACACAAGTTATTGCCATGGTAAATAAAAAAGGACAACTATAGTGGAGAGGTCAGATATGGTGGCCGGGGGAGAAAGGGAAACTCTCGGGGAATACTCGTCCAACAGGCGCCAGAGACGCAGGGGAACCCTCATATCCTCTGCGGGACAATAGAAAAATAAGACACAGTGCAATAAAAACAAGTGTATAGGGAAAATACCAATCTTGAGTATAAAAGGCGTCTGAGTGATTGTAAGAGCATAGAACAAGTAATATGATCGACCTAGAAGGGAGAAAAACAAAAGACATAAAAGAAGAGAATATGCATCAAAAGGAAAAGGCCCAAAGCCCCAGAAGGGTCTGGGGCCCAACATTAAAGCTAAGTATAATAGCGTGTGGGGAAACATAGCCACACCAAAATAACGATCAAACACCGAGACAACAAGGTCTCGTGCCCAGTAGGGTTGCGCAATGGTAGGGGGAGCCCACCAAAGAAGCAACCGACCACTGGAAAGGGGAGCCATAAAACAGCTCCTAGGGACTTGTAAATGGCTGGTGGATTGGGTAGGAAAAACCTAGAACACATAAGGCCCCTCACTCCGACAAGCTCCACCGTCCCCCAACAGAACTGAGGCGTGGAGCATGCGGGAGCTAAGAAGGGGAAACAGTATAAAACCAGAAACTTAAACACACACTACCCTGTACCATATAAACAAGAGCAGCATATAAACAGCCATTGAGAACTTATAGCAAACCACAGTCTGAGCCTTCAGATAAAGGAGAGCAAAACAACATCATCGAGGACTGTCTTCCACCCGATCATCTGCACCATATCTGATTCTACGTCTGTCTCTTCTGGTCGGAGGGGTTTGCCAAATAGGTGTAGCTCTGGGAGTGGAGGGCAGTCTGCGAACCGCCGAGGCATCCAAAAGTCCCAGCTTCACCAGGATCTCCTGACCCTCCAGGACCGAAGTAGCAGAGTATGTCGAGCCGTTATGTGGAATCACAAGGCGAAACGGGAACCCCCAGCGGTACCTGATGCGGGCTGACTGCAGGACAGTGGTTATCTCCTTGAGGTTCCTTCTACGCTCTAAAGTCGCAGGTGCGATATCTGGGAAAATTTGGATAACTTTGTCATCGAGAGTGATCCTCTGTTTGTTACGAGCTGCTCTCAAAATCTCCTCCTTGACTAGAAAGTCCTTCATGCAGAGAATGATGTCCCTGGAAGGTTTGTCCTCCGGGGGTTTGGGGCGCAGAGCTCTATGTATCCGATCACATTTGAACATGGCTGCTTCATGTTCAGGGAGCAAGGACTTAAACAACCTGATAACTACCGGAATAAGCTCAGATTCGGACTCCGGGATGCCACGGATACGCAGATTGTTACGTCTATTTCTGTTATCGAGGTCTTCTATTTGAGACTGTAGAAGTTGGACCGTGGAAGAAAGGGCTTCGTGTTCCCGGCTAAGGTCATTATGAGCTATTGCCAACTCGTCATGTTTAGTCTCTAGCCTTTCAGTCCTTGCTCCAAGGGCCGATATTTCCTGTGAAAGTGCATGAGAAGTTTTCTGAAGTTCTGATTGAAACTTGGATGCCAATCTGTTGTACATGGAGTCCAGACTGTCCTCTAGGTCCGCTTTTGAGAGGGCACTGGGAGTTCTTTTATCCGACAAAGGAGCAGGAGAAGTAGGGCCCAATAAGCGAGGCGGGGAGGCCGGGTCCGGAGAGAGGCGCCCATCAACCGACCCCCCACGCTCCATGCTAGGATGTTCTTGAGAGCGGAGAAGGTATTGTGTGAGAGTCTTTTGGGCGGTGCTCCGTGCCTTCTTTTTTTTAGACGGCATACACTAAGGCTCAGCGGGTTAGAAGATGAGGTAAGGAGGAAAAGAAAAATTGTGGATGAGGTGAAACGTGCTGCAGGAGTACCTCTGAGATAGATTGAAGTCCCGAACGGAGCTAATCTGGGGTCTTAGAAAATCATTGGAAAACTAGGTGCGTGCGCTGCTACTGTGTAGAGTTGCGGTGCAGAGAAGCAGCAGCAATCAGCACAATGTCATTAGGCAGTCCTTGGGAAAGCTGAGGGCTGCTGTGCCCCTGATTGATAGAACCGCCCGGCAGCAGCCGGTTCCAAAGTGGCCTGTAGAAGGGGGCTCCCCCCAGGATGAACAACCAACGGGGGGGTTAGGGTGCCAGGAAACAGTCTACAGCCGGGGGGGGGGAGGGATGTGCCACACTCACCGCGAGTCCAGGGGTCACTGGTGCAATAAATGTAGCAAGGAACCCTGCGAACCGCACATGTTGTAGATGAAGAAGTGAAGCAAAGCGGTGGCAGGGAAGACACAGCAGGCTCAGGTAGCTCCAAAACCGCTCTGGCTGAGGGTTAATACTTGCTGAGGGGGCTGGGGAGGCCCTTCCTGGTTCCAATGTTGACCCACGAATCTTGGGAGAGCAGAATTCCAGGCTTATCTTTTTGACATACACACCAGTCCATTGCTCGTGCTAAATGTAAGGCTTCATAATAGCCAACTGGATCCGGGAGTCTGAACCCTCCTCTTTCTTTTGATAAGGTTAAAATATCTCTACGAACTCTCACTGGTTTTCCAGCCCAGATAAACTTTGCTCTCAAATCCTCCAGGAACCCTCGGGATATCTTGATTGGCAAGGTCTGAAATAGGTATAATAATCTTGGCATTGCGTTCATTTTTATAATATGAATTCTGCCAAACCACGTAAAGATTTCCTTATCCCATCACTGAAAGTCTAATTTGATCTGTCGTGCCAGTGGTACAAAGTTTAGTTCAAATACTCTACTTAATTTGTTTGGTATTTTAGTCCCTAAGTAGCATATATGGGAGTCTGTCCATCTAAAGGCAAAGTGAGCCGATAACTGGTTTTGTAAAACAGTATTCACTTCTACTCCCATTGCTTCTGATTTACCATAAATTTACCTTAAAGTTGGACATTCCTCCATATATTCGTATTTCAGATATTAGAGATGGGAGAGATATAAGTGGAGAGGTTATAAAAAATAGCAAATCATCTGCGTATGCCACCAGTTTGTGTTCTTTTCCCTTTAGCGCAATGCCCCTAATATCTGGATTGGCTCATATAGTTCTTAAAAAGGGTTCTAATATGAGGCTGAAAATGATAGGAGAGTGTGGACATCCCTGCCGCGTCCCATTACATTACATATTATACAATACATAGTCATGGCTCCGACATTATATTGTTTATCTTAACTCTTGCTCTCGGGGAAGAGTATAAGCTTGTAATCCAGTTCTGCATCCCCCTTCTCAGTCCTATATGTGTAACGTGGCTTTCAGGAATGTCCAGTCTACGCTATCAAATGCTTTTTCTGCATCTGTAGATATAAGCACTAAGGCTTTTTGATAGTGTTGCGAAAAGTGTATGGCACTTAAGACCCTTTGCGTATTTTCTCTACCTTCTCTTCCCAGAGTAAACCCCACTTGGTCAGGATGTATTAGGGAGGGGATGAACGTCAGTAATCTAGTGGTGAGTATTTTCGTCAGAATCTTCAGGTCTACATTTAGCAATGAAATTGGGCGATAGCTGGAGCATTGTGATGGATCTTTTCCCTCCTTAGGAATTACTGTTTTGTGAGCCATTAATGTCTCCACCAGCATTGCCTGCCCATCCCGTATCGAATTAAACATGGCTAGAAATTTTCAAAAAAGGTCTTATAATACCATGTGTGCCCACCAGGGCCTGGAGCCTTCCCTGGTTTTAGTGAGTTAAGAGCTTCTTGGAGTTCTTCTAATGTAATCGGTCCATCTATGTTCCCTGCTCCCTCTTCCGTCAGCCTAGGCATTCCTGACGCCAGTATATATTCCTTTGCTTTCTCTCCTTTATTAGATATCATTGAGGTAGATACTTGGCCCTCTATCTGATATAGACTAGAATAATAGTCGCTAAATGCCTTTGCAATTGCCTGTGAGGAATTAACTAATACATCACCTTGAGTTTTGATATGTTCAATGTGATTCCGTGCTCTCGTCTCCCAGAGTGCATTAGCAAAACATCTTACTCGGTTTATTCCCATACTCACAAAAGGCACGCCTGCATCTGGTTAGCTTAGCTTTTGTTTTATCCATTAATAGCTTATTTAATTCTTCACGTAGATGCGCAAGCTTCTCCTCAGTCTACTGTGCCAGTGAGTTCTTATGTGCCAGTTCCAATACCCGGATTTCTCTGAGCAAAGTATCTAACTTGGCGCCCAAAGACCGTTTCCTATAGGCGCCCAAAGATATGAGAACTCCTCTAATATAACATTTGTGTACTTCCCATAGACATAATGGGGTTATTTCATCGGATTCATTCGTTACAAATAAGGATTCTAATTTTTGGGCTATCTGTTTCTCATAATCTGGTTCCTTCAGCAGTGTCTCATTGATCTTCCAATTCCATTCCCGGGGGCCTGGATCACCTCATTCTATTACACAGTTAGTCCGTGCATGGTCTGATAGTGTAAATGAACTTATGGAGGCCTCCAATAAACATGACAGAGCATTCTGAGATATAAAAACATAGTCAATTCTACTGTATGTCTTATGTTTTGCAGAGAAGAATGTATAGTCCCTGTAGTGTACAAGGAGGGTTCTCCAGCTGTCTATTAATTGTAAGTCCTGTAGTAGTCTGTTCACTCTACACAATTTCGCATATGATAGATGTGAGGCCCCCCTTGAAACGTCAAGAGCAGGATCTAACGCCATATTCAGATCTCCTCCCAATATCAAGGTCCCTTCTTTATTTTGATTTACTACATTTAAGTATGTCTCCAGAGCTGCAACTTGATCCCCATTCAGAAAATATAAGTTAACTACAGTAACCTTTTGTTCACCCAGCCATCCTTTTATAATCAGGAGACGTCTTGCGTCATCCGTAATTATCTTGGATTCTTTCCACGGTATCTGTTTTGTGAGAATTATTGCTACTCCACTTGCTTTTGTAGTCTGAGAGGCACTATGGTACATTATAGGAAACCTGCGATTCCCAAATCTTGGAATTTTATCCTTTCTGAAATTTGTTCCTTGTAGAAAAATTATTTGAGACTTGAGTTTCCCCAGTTCCGCCAGCAGTCTAGAATGTTTCTCTGGGCTATTTAACCCCTTCATATTATAGGAAGTCATAGTTATCCTAGTCATCTTTACGTTTAATTATTACAAACCAAAGGTGCTGAGTACTTGTGGCGGGGGGAGGCAGCCACCCACCAAAAAAAAAAGGAAAAAAGTTCTCTTAGGGTTTGGCAATTTATCCAAAAATCACAAGTAGTGTATATACTCGGCAATACGCAGGTGCTAGTGCAATTAGCAAAGCCACCTGCTCTTAGACTAATAAAACAAGAAAAAAAAAGTAAAAAAAAAAACAGGAAAAAAAAAAAAAAAGAAACTTTCCTCCACTCTCCACTTGGAGGAGAGGCGTTAACAATGGGGAAAGTGAATAAGCTGCACAGGGATTTGAGCGAAGCAGCAATCTGAGCCAATATCTATCGGATATCTATAGTCTACCTAAATATCCTCATCACAGTACCTGTATTTTATCGCCTACATTTCGTCTTTTTTAGTATACCTATCTTAAGTCTCTCTAAAAAAAAAAAAAAGGAAATCTTATCTCCTTACTCATTCTCATTTCTCATGGCCTATATATCATCACCATATCCCTTAATATATATTAATTCCTTATTACAACTAATTTCACAAAATCATATCACACTCTACATAATATTAAGGTAGTCGCATTGTTCTAAAAAAAAAAAAAGGGGGGGGGGTTCCCCTATATCTTCTAATATATAAATCTCTCAATAGTAATGTCTATTCAGTTATCTAATTTCCAGTACCTTTCCAATCAAATTTTATTGAATATAATTTTCCTTCTGTTGTTAGCCCTTTATCCGAGCACGCAACCTGGCAGGCCGCAGGAAAAGAGGGGGGAAAAGAGAGCGCCCCCCCATCTCCTGAACCGTATCCAGGCCACATGCCCTCAACATTGGGAGGATGCTTTGGGGGTCTGTGACCCCTCAAAGCACCATGTCCCCATGTTGATGGGGACAAGGGCCTCATCCCCACAGCCCTGGCCAGTGGTTGTGGGGGTCTGCGGGCGGGGGGCTTATCAGAATCTGGAAGCCCCCTTTAACAAGGGGACCCCCAGATCCTGCCCCCCCTGTTTGAAATGGTAAGGGGGTACAAAAGTACCCCTACCATTTCACAAAAAAAGTGTAAAAATGGTTAAATAAGACAAACACACTTTTGAAAAATTCCTTTATTAAAAATAAAAAAAAAATAAAAAAAAGATTCCAGTAGTGCTAATCCACTCTTGCTATCCAGCGACGGATGATCATCTCTCCGGGGTCCAGCGATGGCTGATCTGATCCAGCGACGGGGGATCTCTCAGTCCAGCGCTGTCCATACATGCATCCGTCTTCTGTCTCCACTGCGGAGACACTGCGGGGATCCCAGCGCTGACGTTTCTTATATTAGGATGGCGGGGCCACCCGTCACCTGACCCCGCCCCCTCTGATGCTGGTGAGGGAAGCCATGGGGTTCCGCAGTGATGTATGGGTGACCCTACCCCCCTCTGATGTAATGCAGGTTTTTATACAGTTTAGGAGATATTTACCCGAAGACAGCCCCCGCAGATGCACTGGGCAAGCCGCAGATCGCGGCGATACGCCGCGAGTGTCGGCTCCCGTGCGCATGCGCGGGAGTGACGTCATCACTGCTCCGGCGAATCACAGCGCCGGAGCAGCGAGACCCGGAAGTCACTCCGGGATCCATGGCAGCAGCAGACATGAAGACGGAGGACCACTTTGGGGGCTTCGTTCTCAGGTAAGTTATTCATAATGAGCTAGTATGCTATGCATACTAGCTCATTATGCCTTTGCCTTACAGGGTGTGTTTTTTAGTCTTTACTTCCTCTTTAAGTATAGGTATTCTGCATATTCTGCCTATTTTCGGAGTTATGTCTCCTATCGTCCCTGCTGGTGATGGGAGGCCCATTCCATTAGTACTGCCACTTCTGTCCAATTCGGTACTTCGATGGCCTCTATCCCCAGAAAGCAGAAGAGGTCAGGCAATTGAGCAGTCTCTCGTAAGTTGAAGCTCCGCCCCTCCTTTTTAACGATGACGGCCAAGGGGTATCCCCATCTGTATGTGGCCCCATTACGAAGCAGATAGTCCAAAAAAGGCTTTAACATACACCTCTTATTCTTGGTTTGTCTGCACAGGTCGGGGTATATCTGTATTCCCCCCACCTATAGTTCAATGGCCCCTCTTGCCATGCAGCTCTGATTATGTCCTCCTTCACCCTGAAGAAATGCACCCTACATAGAACATCTCGTGGGTTGCTCTGAGCAGGGTTATGGATAGTAGGAATCTTATGTACACGGTCCAACTCAATTAAAGTATGGGGGGGGTTTCAATATCTGATTTAAAATAGACACCACTCTGTCATATAAGGCAGGCCCCTCAACATCTTCTGCGACCCCCTTAATCCGAATATTATTCCGTCTACTCCTGTTCTCAGATTCCTCTGATTTTAGTTGAAGCATGACTAGTTTCTGGTATTGCTTGTTTAATTTTTCCTCAATAATCTCTAGCCGTGCCTCAGACCCCTGTTGCTGCTTTTCCAGATTTAGCATTCTATGGTCTATAGCCCCTACACTGGTACGTACTTCCCCAATCTCCTCTCGCAATGTCCCTCTTATACTAAGCAGTAATTTCTGAATGCCTTCTTTAGTAGGGAGAGCCTTAATGAGCTGTCTGATATCAAGCTCACTCTCCTGCTCCTGAGTCAGTGTATTACATGTATTGTACAGGCATACCTTTTCCTCCTCATTGCCAGGTACCTGAGAAATTGTGGGGAGTTCCACTTCACCTGGACCTGCTCCTGCATGTGCTCCGGGCTGTAGCGTTGAGACAGCTGGCGCCTGTAGTGATATCTCTGGGAGAGATTCTCTTACTGCAATCATGCTGGCATTGGCGTCTCCGTGCTGAGTCATGTTTTCTCCTCACCGTCAAGTAGCGGGTAATGTATGAGTAGCTGAGAGTGTACGACACTCCTATGCTCTTCCCCCATTTTGGCATGTGCTGTACGGGCTGTATGAGGCTTCCGATGCTTGGTGGTCTGCTTGAGGGTGCACTACGATATCGCTATGCTCTGGTCTTGCTACGCTCTCACTCTGCCATGCTAGGCCACTCAAACAAAAAGCGAAAGTCGGAGAGTGAAGTACCCTGGACAAAACTTTCTTTTGAGCAGAAAATGAGGGTCCTTGCCTGTGGCGTGGCTCCTTACTCTTCCTGGCCTGTGGGAGCAAGGTGCTCTTCCCACCTCTGACATTCTTAATGATGTCATCCGAGGCTCCAAATAGCCGCTCACCAAGGAAGGGTAGATCCGTCAAGGCTTTTTTGGATGCCTGGTCCACAGACCAGCAGTTAAGCTAAATCAGGCGCCACAGTACCACTGCTGACACTGAAGCCCTGGAGAGCAAGGGAAATGTATCCAGGGCCGCGTAACAAACATACTTAAGGCCATGCACTAACTGGTCTGGTAGTTCCACGCAGACAGGAGTAGCCTGCTGTTCCTCCTATTCACAGTGCAAAACTTATGCCCTTTCAGTAATTGTCTGCAACACTAGTGCTGTGGCCAGTACTGGTTGTATTGCTGACCCCACAACTGTAAACAAGGAAAGGGCCAATGCCTAGGCCTACCTATCGGTAGGGTCCTTAAATGCAGGAGTCCCCTCTACCGGGATCGTGGTTACTTTGTTTAACCTGGATACTGGGGGTCCGCGACCGGAGGAGCTGACCCTTTTTTAAGAAGGCTCTACTCAAAGGGGCAGAGCACCGCCATTCTTTTAGGGACCAAGAAGGTCCGTTGCGGGCTGTTGCGGGCTTCCCCATTCCTTGTATATGATCTTATCGAAATAAGTCAGATGCGGAAACACCTTAGGTGTCCCCGGGCTGGCTTACAGGACCCAAAAGGGACCACTACTTCAGCAGAGGACCCTGCTGTATCCTGAATTTTCAGGGTATAACGCACAGCTGTGATAAGTGCTCCAACTAGTGCTTTGTCTTGCGTGGACCCAGACGGGGAATCATCCTCACTGTCCAATTGGTCCTGGTCAACGTCACCTGATTTATCAGACCAGTCACTGCGAGTGACTGAGTCTGAGTCAGAGCTGTCCCTGGAGGCCGTATTTTACCACCTTTGCGCCCGCACACCGCCTCCACCCTGGCAACGAATGTTTCAAGGACTGCCGACAAAGCGTCCAAAGGCACTGCACTGTTTGCAGATGAGCCAGTTGCAATTGCAGGGAGTTCTGGGGAAGAAACACCAGTTTCTGAAGCCATGCTGACCCACCCTGTCTGCCACCTTTGGGGACTTAGGACAGGTGCACAATCTCACCCTCCTAGCTGCTGCAGACTGGCTCCCACCGCAGGACTCACCCCCCCCCCCCCCGACCGAGTGCTGCTCTGTTCTGTTACAGGTGCCTGTGTTCAGTGTCAGCTCCCAGGTGTCCAGAGCAAAAAAATGCACTGTCCTGAGTTACAGGGACCAGCGCTGAGGATAAAAACCACACTGAGCTACAACAAATTGGCCGCCCTGTACAAGGAACAATCCCAGGGAAAATGGCCCGACCATACTTTCCACAGAGACTCACAAAAAATGTCCGACAAGTAACTGTACACAGTAAATGAACAGAGATAATGGCGGCAGACAGCGCTAAATGGTGGCGGCACATGCAGACCCCCGGACACCAGCAGAGAGACCACAGACAACCCAGGGACACAGACAACCAGAGCAGCCCCCAATCCAGGATTAGAGCCTCCTGGAGGACCCCTGGCTACAGGTACACACACCGCTCAGCAGCCCAGACATGCAGCATCCCCCACAGAGGGGGGAGCAAAATAGGGACAGGGAAAGAAGAGAGGGACCCCCAATCAACCTCCCAGGGAATGCCCAGCTGCTCAATCCCGTTGAGGCAGGAAGAGCTGTACTTACCATCCAGATGAGCTGGGGACATCCCATCACAGACCCAATCCCGAGCAGGTGGCTGCTGGCCATGGCACACTGTGAGAAAGACATCAGTAGTCCGGATATATGCGTTGCGTTGCGCTCACTGGCTGCCCCTGGAGCCTGAGGGACATGTCATGGCCGACCCAGCGCTTAGCTAGGGTCTGCACACGCTCGATGGCCAGGCTGGGGAGACTACAAGGATCTAGATTATCCAGGCTGTCACCCAGACAGCTGTTGATAACAGATCACAGGATCTTAAAAGCTTGCACAAAATGCAAAAAATCCAGAAAAATTCCCAGGACCGATGGTCCCGCAGGGAGCCTAGGTCCTTCTCCTTCACTAGGCAGAAAAAAAGGGGAAAGCAAGCTGAGGGGTTATTATTAGAGGGACCGCCCCCTGGGCGGAACTGTAAAGTTCTGTTGTTTTTCATGTGTATTACATGTTCTTCCTAGTCCTCTCCTAAAGGTGGCGTAATAACTCTACGGTCAAGATTACTGGAGCTGTGTCAGTCAATGAACGAAAGAGAAATCCAATTGTGTGTGGGCTCCATCTGACTTTTTCTGTCGGAATTTCTGACACACAAAGTTTGAGAGCTGGATCTAAAATTTTATGACAACAAAATCCGATCGTTTAAATTCCGATTGTGTGTAGACCGTCGGCCAAAGTGCCACGCATGCTCAGAATAAATTACGAGACAAAAGCTATTGGCTACTGCCCTCTTTACAGTCCCGTCCTACATGGTTTACATCACCTCGTTCTGAACGATCGGATTTTCCGTCAGCTTTGTGCGACTGTGTGTATGCAAGAGAAGTTTGGGTCAAAATCCATTGGAAAAAATTGTCAGATGTCCGACCGTGTGTACAGGGCATTAGAGTGTGAAGTTCTGAACGATTACCATGTGCGTGTGTGTGTGTGAATGAATTATTAATTATTAATTAACTAGATATGTGATATATTGTAAAAAGAAAACCATAATAATAATACCCAAACTATCAAAGTATTACAGAAAAAAATATTTTTATTTACAGTGACGAGTTTGCAATACCAAACAACACATGTGTATTAAGGATTATTATTTATTTACATGTACGTTAAAACAGATGTAAACCCTCACATACCCAGTGAAGTGAACAGCCTCAGATCATATACAGAGATTAAATAAATCTCTATGCATAAGTTTTACATGTATATCTGCTGCCTTCAGCTTTATACACTTAGAAAGTGCACACCTACTGTTAGAATTATCTCTTCCTGATTCACCTGTGGGTGTGGATTATTGCCATAAACTGTGAACAAACTGTAAACTATGATTGGAGGAAAGGCACACACCCACCTCCATAGAGGTAGAGCTGTGCTGTGATATGACCATCTGCCAGTGCCTGCTAATCTATTTATAGCACCTACACAAAATTCAGGATGGTTTTATCATAAGTACTTGTCAGAAGTTATCAGGCTGATAACAGAAGAATGTAGCAGGAGAAAGCCACAGGACCTAGGGCTTTGGAGAGAGATAATAAAACACTGCAGATATATGTGCCCGGCTTAAATCTCATGAATCAGGTTTACATCCACTTTAAGTTTTTATCAGAGTTTGAGCATTTTTACACATGAGAAACTCTTCTCCAAATTCACTAGTTCTGGGTTATTTTTCCAGCCAAAAAACGCCCTTACCAAATACTGCTGATTATAACAGCCTATGCGCGTATTGATGCTGGGGAGTTTATTGGTTGCAACAAAAAAAAACATCTGCTAGCCAAAAACATCAACTGTAAAAAAAAACATCCAGTCTGCATGTGGCCTGAAAAGGTCAGCTGAGTTTGCCTGGGTCCTGGGGCACAGTAAGATGTAGCCTTCAGCTTTCAAAGGGAGCGTGTTCTCTGCTACTTACAGTTGCGGAGGAGCTCCCAGGCAATGGAGCACTGTGACGGGAAATAATTTCAAGTAAAGAAATCCTCAATTGCTCCATTGCCTGGTTGTGCTGTTGGTTTACCCCGGGTCAACATTAATTCAAAATTGTCAGTTTGCTGTCTGCCTATAACATGTATGATCCGGGTAAGCCTTCTCATGTTCCGTGACATCCTTCTGTTGTCACTTGACAATCTCCTCATCTCTCTAACCAGCTTCTCAAGAAGTTCCTGCACAGTTGGGCCAGGCGGTACAACAGGTGGCGACAGCTGTCGCTCCTGCAGAACATGCACACTGGGGGCAGTATCAGATGGTGGCAGCATACCGAATCTTTGGCCCATGACCCTACTCCTCTGGCCATGAGGAGAAGGCAGGAGTATGTGGAATTCCAGGGGTCAGCCCTGGCTCATTCTGAAGCTCAATGCCCTCCAAATTAAGGACAGGCGAGTGCGGGCTGCACTGCACTCTCCCCTCAGGCTGGTCTTGTTGATCTGAAATAGATGAGATAGCCAATGTTGGCGATAGTGTTCATAAACAATTCTAGGTTAAACATACAAGCATTAAGGGTTTATTTACAAACAGTGCTAACTCTGGTGAAGATCTGCATAGAAACCAATCAACTTCTAACTTTAGCTTGTTAAATTAAGCTTTCACAATAAAACCTAGAAACCGATTGGTTTCTCTGCAGAGCTGCACCAGATTTTGCACTCTCCATTTTTAGTAAATGCATTTCGTTATTTCATACTTTTACCACTCCGCGCCTGTGCTATAGCTGAAAGACAGCTACAGCGTGGCGCTTAATTTCTGGGAGGGCGTCCCTGGACGTCCACCTGTTCACTTGTTCCCAACGCGCCGCCACAGGCATTCACTGGGGAAAATCTGTGTTGTCCATGTCCCTTGGACACGACCAATCACAGGTCGTGCTAAATGGCCAATCATAGCGGCCATTTAGCACTTGATCGGCGTGTCCAATGGGAGATGATCTCAAATGTAAACATATGAGATCATCTCTCATTGCCGGCTCTCCCTCCTCACAGAGAGACCGCGTGTGAGGAGGGAGAGCTTATGTGCTGCAGATTGTGAGTGCCAACAGTGAAAAAACAGTATATACAGTGCCCACAGTACCTATCAGTGCCATTTGTCATCAGTGCCATCTGTCAGTGTCGCGTGCCATCTGTTGTCAGTGTCACGTGCCATCAGTCAGTGTGATATGCCATCAGTGCCATGTATTAGTGCCATCTGTCATCAATGCCACATCAGTGTTACGTGTCATCAGTGCCACGTATTAGTGCCATCTGTCATCAGTGCCACTTATTAGTGCCATCTATCATCAGTGACACATTAGTGTCACATGTAATCAGTGCCATCTGTCATCAGTGTCACGTGTAATCAGAGCCATTTGTCATCAGTGCCATAAGTGCCCACCAACAATGTCTATATGATTATTTTCAAGGAAGCGTACAATATTCTTGCGGCCAACGAGAGCAACGGGAAGCTCTCTGCTTCGGATTCCTCCTCAAATTCTTCTGTCTGGGTGGTGTTGACTTCAACGACCAAATGCTCGAACCCTACCTTGCCACAAGATGAACATACCAGTGGTATAAAAAAGTATAAATGTATTTGTTTCATTTGGCCATATACAACAGCTATGTTATCTATCACTACTCCACTGAAAGCGCCAAACCCTTTCTTTGCTACCAGGAGGAAATCAACACTGCCCTTATATTCCCGAACGGCCCACCAGAAAAAATTTGATCCGATGTGATTAGCAGACTTTCTGAACACCACTTTCCCGATAAAATCCCTCCCAGACCAACAGGCCAAAAATGTCAGAAAAAATGCCGCGTGTGCACCAGAGGAGGAGTTAGAAGAGACATCACTTATTATTGTCCCCAATGTCCTTCTCAACCAGGCCTCTGCATAGTTGACTGTTTCCCTTGTTACCATACTTCAGTAAATTATTAGTATGGTAAACATAACCCTTACACCCCTTATGCCTCTGCTTGCTCTGTAACTGGGGGTCTCACATATGTGAGGTGCTCTAGAATTGTTTTACTGGATGAAGAAAACATAATTTTTTTTGTTTTCTCATTCCTAGATTAGGGTCTGGAGACTCGGAGGCTTCAAAGAGATTTGGGTGAAAGAAGCTTCAGCCCCTGTCCCTATTCTGTCTTGAACAAGGCCCTACATCTGCCTGCAGGACCTATGCCGTCATGCCTCTGCCTGTCACATGAACTGACTACACCACATGGACCATGTTCCTGCCTACTACAAGGACCAATATTTTGGCACTGCTGACAATCTCTGCCTGCACTAACCCTGGACTGTATCCCTGCCTGCTGCCTATACTGACTATGGACAGTATTCCTGCCTGTTGGCTGGACCATTGGGTTTCGCTTTTGCTGAACAAGTCTCTGGCTGCTGCCTGGACCAGTGCTATCCTCCTGTGGACAACTGCTCTACTAAAACCACAGGTAATCTTTTGTTTTGTACATAAATCTATCTCAATATAATACAAGGACTCATTGTGTATAAGTAACAATAATAAAAGTGTAGGGACTCCAAAAGTGCATAAATCAATGCGGGATAATCAGTCCACACAAGTGTGAAAGTGCAAAACATGCTCTTCGTATTGGGGTGACACCAAACCAACTGGGGACAAGAAAACAGTGAATGAATACTCTTACCAACTGGGGTGGACATACATGTCATATGACAGTGGGTCAAAAAGGCTCAGGGGCCTATGGGGTCTGAAGCTGGTACCTAGGAGCTGGTTGATCCAATCTGGTGTGGGATCCCCGACACCCGTTTCTAAACCTCCACAGATACTTCCAAAGGCAAGTTGTTGTCACTGCAGAAAGCTCTTCATGGGCTCCAAACAGGTATATGGACAAAAAAAGGGGAAAAGAGGACTCCAGATAGTGCAGGTCAAACCGGGATTGAAACCCCAATAAGAAGAACATCTTTTGCACTTTCACACTTGTGTGGACTGATTATCCCGCATTGATTTATGCACTTTTGGAGTCCCTACACTTTTATTATTGTTACTTATACACAATGGGGGTTATTTACAAAAGACAAATCCACTTTGCACTGCAAGTGCACTTGGAAGTGCAGTCACTCTAAATCTAAGGGGTAGAACTGAAATGAGTGGAAGCTCTGCTGATTTTATCATCCAACCATGTACAAGCTAAAATGCAGTTTTTTATTTTCCTTGCATGTCCCCCTCGGATCTACAGCGACTTTACTACCAAGTGCATTGCAGTGCAAAGTGGATTTTCCTTTAGTAAATAACCCCTAATGAGTCCTTTCATTATATTGAGATAGATTTATGTACTGTACTTCACTGTATGCACTAGCGCTACACTTTTTGATTCACCATTTACGTTTAACTTTCTTTGTTTGAGTGCCAGAAGTTTTTCCATTTCATTTATTTTTTGATTTTTTTCCTTGTGTTTTTAGCACAGTCTTTCCCCTGCACCTTCGATCTTTTGTTTACCCTTTGCTCAGCAGAATGTATATTGGGGTGTAATTCTTAGTAAGTGCATGCTGTGTGTCCCTAGAACACCTGACGGTGTTCCTTGCATGTTAGGCCTTTGTATGCGGCCGGGCTGTGTAAAAGTCTCACACATGTGGTATCACCATAGTCAGAAGGAGTAGCAGAATGTATTTTTGGGTGTCATTTTTGCTATACATGTAAGAAAATTTTTTTTTTGCTCTACATATGCTATGTGCTGGACATATCTTATGAATGGACAACTTTGCGTAAAAAAAAGTATTTTAATTTTTTTCCCACATTTTCCAAAATCATCTGGAAAAAAATGAACCATTAAAGCGGAGGGCCGTTTAAAAAAAAAAAAAAAAGTCAGCAGCTGCAAACACTGCAGCTGCTGACTTAATCAGCCCACTTACCTGTCCCTCGGCTCTCGGGTCCCGGCGCCGCCATTCCTTGTAAGGGAAACAGGCAGTGGAGCCTTACGGCTTCACTGCCCGTTTCCCACTGCGCATGCGCGAGTCACGCAGCGCTTTGTGAATGGGACGCGCTGTGTTCTGGAACACACAGTTCCCATTACCCATTACCCAGAAGACGCCGCACGGAGGAGAGAAGAAAGAAGATCTCCATGGAGGAGGAAGAGGAAGGTTAGGATTATGTGCCTAGCAACAGGCACTTCTGGTAAGTAAAAAAAAAATTTTTTTTCATTTTTTTTTTTTAGATTTTTTGTAATTTTTAATATTTTTTTTTTTTTTCAGGGTGGCCCTCCACTTTAAAAAGACTCATTATGATTCACAGATTATACTTTGGGGTGTTAGCTTTCCCAAATGGGGTAATTTTGTGGGCGTTTCCATTATCCTGGTGCTTCATGGCCTTCAAAAGTGTAATAGGTGGTTGAGAAATGAGATGTGTAATTTATGCTCCTAGAATGTCTGAAGGTGCTATTTCAATATTAGGCCTCTGTATGTGGCCAGGCTGTATGAATGTTTCACACATGTGGTATCGCCATACTCGGGAGGAGTAGCAGAATGTATTTCGGGGTGTCATTTTTGCTATGTACTTGCTATGTGTTGGAAATATCTTATAAATGCACAACTTTGTGTAAAAAAACAAAAAAGCATTTACATTGTTTTCCCACATTCTTCAAAAAATTCTGGAAAAAAAAATGAACTGTTCAGAAGACTCATTATGCCCTATAGATTATACGTTGGGGTGTTAGCTTTCCAAACTGGGGTCATTTCCATTTTCCTGGTGCTCCAGGGCCTTCAAAAGTGTAATAGGTAGTCAACAAGTTAGATGTGTAATTTATGCTCCTAGAATACCTGATTGTGCTCCCTGCATGTTGGGCATCGCTATGTGGCTAGGCTGTGAAAAAGTCCCACACATGTGTGGGACTATACATATGTGTCGCCATACTTAGGAGGAGTAGCAGGATGTATTTTGGGGTGTCATTTGTGGTATACACATGTCATGTGAGAGAAATAACCTATTACAATGACAATTTTGTGGGGAAAAACAAATTATTAATTTTGCAAACAGTTGGAAAAAATTACAACATCAAAAACCTCACCATGCATCTTACTAAATACCTTGGAATGTCTACTTACGAAATAGGGGTCATTTGGGGGGTATTTGTACTTTTCTGGCTCATTTGGGTCACAAGAAATGAGATAGGCCACCAGTACATCAGGTGTGATACATGGTGTGATACATGTTTATGATTTGCACCACAGCTTGTAGACTCTCTAACTTTCACAGAGATCAAGAGATCACAGATATTTTTAACAAAGATATGTAGCAGTATAAATTGTGGGATACATTTCTGAAGAAAAATTAATAATTTGCAAAATTTTATCACAGAAACTAAGAAAAATGTGTTTTTAACCACTTGCCACCCGCCATATAGCAAAATGACGGTGGCAAAGTGGTTTTAATATCCTGACCGGACGTCATATAACATGATCAGGATACTAAGCCGCTGCGTGCCCCCTGACACCCTGCAACTACGATCTCGATAAAGAGTTTCCGACGGAGACTCTTTACCACGTGATCAGCCATGTCCAATCACGGCTGATCACAGTGTAAATAGGAAGAGCCGGTAATCGGCTTTTCCTCACTCGCATCTGTCAGACGTGAGTAGAGGAGAGCTGATCGCCTGCACCTCTGACAGGGGGGGTCTGTGCTGATGGATTATCAGCACAGCCCTCCCGAGGATGCCCACACTGGACCACCAGGGACGCCATCAGACCACCAGGGGATGCCCAGCACCAGGTATGCCCCCCTAGACTACCAGGGATGCCAGCCAGTGCCCATAATGAATGCCGATCAGTGCCCATAATGGATGCCAATCAGTGCCCACAATGGGCACCACTGATTGGCATGCATTATTGTTTGGCACTGATTGGCATCCATCCCTACAATACTTTAAATTACAATGCCGCCTATCAGTGCTCATCCTAGCCGCCTATCAGTGCCCATCCATGCCACCTATCCATACCCATTTGTGCCACCTATCCATGCCAATCCATGCCACCTATCTATGACAAACCGTGCCACCTATCAGTTTCTATCTGTGTCACCTATCAGTTTCTATCTGTGTCACATATCAGTGCCACCTATCAGTGCCGCCTATCAGTGCCACTTCATTGGTGCCACCTCATCGGTGCCCATCAGTGCCGCCTTATCAGTGCCCGTCACTGCAGCCCACGTCAGTGCCCATCAGTGAAGGAGAAAACTTACTTATTTACAACGTTTTGTAACTGAAACAAAAAAAAACATGTTTTTTTTCAAGATTTTCTGTCTTTTTTTATTTGTTTAGCAGAAAATAAAAATCCCAGAGGCGATCAAATACCACCAAAAGAAAGCTCTATTTGTGGGAACAAAATGATAAAAATGTAGTTTGGGTACAGTGTAGCATGGCTGCGCAGTTGTCATTCAAAGTGCGACAGCGCTGAAAGCTCAAAATTGGTCTGGGCAGGAAGGTATATAAGTGCCCGGTATTGAAGTGGTTAAAAAAAAAAAAAAGTATTTTTTCATTTATAGCACAAAAAATAAAAAATAAACAGAGGTGATCAAATACCACCAAAAGAAAGCTCTATTTGTACGAAAAAAGGACAAAAAAATCTTTTGGGTACAGTATTACATGACTGAATAAATATCATTCAAAGTGTGAGAGCACTGAAAGCTGAAAATTGGTCTGGGCAGGTGGGGGGTTTAAGTGCCCAGTAGGCAAATGGTTGAAACACAACACTTCACTGGATGATTTCATGAAGAAGTGATTGAGGTATGAGTTCTGCGTAAGGATTTGAAAATGGATGGTATTATCTTTTATATAAAAATGCCTGTGTCTAATGTGTAGATGATTATGGTTTGTCCTGTTTCTTTATATTGGCAGCTTGTGTACTTACCCTGAGGAGTATTGGGCCGCTGTTTTCTGCCAGATATCTGGATGGATACGAAACTAAATACGAGATTGCAAATCATTACGAATGACCACAATGTATTTACGAAAGTACGAATCCATTCGAAGCACCGTAGTAGGCATTAGTACATTTACATTCCATAAAATTACAAAATGTGTTCCGATTACAAATCAACTAAAACAAAACAATTTTGTTATGAAAGTACAAATTAACAAAAAAGCGATCTCACAAAAGTAACAATTACTAAATTATGAGTAGTGTACCGAATAAACAAAATTTATCTAACATTATCATTACGAATGACAGCAATGTATTTACGAAAGTACGGATCCATTCGAAGCACGGTAGTAGACATTAGTACATTTACATTATGTAAAATTTTGAAATGTGTCCCAATTACGAATCAACAAAAACAAAACAATGTTACGAAAGTACGAATCAACGAAAAATGAAATCTCACAAAAGTAACAATTACTAAATTACGAGTAGTGTACCAAATAAAATAAAATTACAACAAAATTAAGAATTTCAAATCAACTAAAATAATACTGTTACGCAAATACGAATGAGTCCGAATATGACAAATAAAACAATTTTTTGTTGTTCACATGTCTATCGAGGAGCTCTCCCAAAAAAACACACCCCCCCCAAAGAGCTTGGGAGGAAGGAACCAGGAGGCCCTCACATCCTGCCCATAGACGTCAGGGCAAGGACTCACACCCATCTTAGTGAGAAAAAAAAAACACACATAAAAGTGACAAACAGTGGAGGGAAAATACATTAAAATAAATAAGTGACCGTGCATGTGCACTGGCCGAGCCCTGAGGCCCAGAAGACAAATTTTACACTGGACTTAACCTGGAAAGGCCCAGCCCTAAATGGCTTAGTGCAGAAAAAGTTTTGACTGTGACAATGTGCCTGTTCACACAGTGGCGTCCCACACAGGGGCAGACAGACCATTGGGCCGCTCGGGCACTGCCCGAGGGCCCCATGCCACTAGGGGGCCCCATCAGGGTTGCCAGCCTCAGTAAAATCAGGGACAGTATGTAAAAATTTGTGTTTTTTTTTTTACATCTGTCTCTGAAATGTCCCTTACAGACATCCTTTTGATCTTAAAATCCAGAGATTATAGCTGCCCCACGTCTCCAGTACCTTCTCAGCCAATAGAAACATGTCTGTGTATACTGTGTGATTGTATACTGTATGTGTGCATTTGTGTATACTGTGTGGCCCCATAATCTCTGCTTGCTTGGGGGCCCCATAATCTCCTATTGCCCGGGGGCCCCATGAGTTGTCAGTCCGCCCCTAGTCCCACACCTAAGTGTTACTAAGAGCACTCCAAGAATGACCACTCCCAGGGGGCACAGACGCCGCTGACTCTTTGGCTTCCAAGGCAATGGCCAGACAAGGTAGATCCACTCAAATCAGAAGGAACTGGGCTTACCAGATTTCCTGGGGAATTAGTCCTGTGCTCCAACAGTCAGTTTTTGTTCCAGTCAGTACTAGCCTTCTGAGCCCCCATCACTCCAGCCATACTGGTGTGGCTGATCAGGGTACTGACAATGCTGTATCCTGGCCTAGGCTGACAAGGCCCAGGCCTAGGGCAGCACTTTGCAGGGGGGCAGCATGGAAAGTCCCCACTGGCTTGCTCTAAACTGTTAGTGTAGCACCAGTCTTATGGGCTGTGCTATATGTTTTCTGCTGCACCATTGGCATGGTTATATCGTCTTAGTCCTCTCCATAAAATTATCAAAAATTTGTGCTTAAAGTAGAACTATAGGCAACACTTTTTTTCCCATTTTGGATAGACTAAGGGAGGGTTATAGCCCCTGTCAGTTTTTTTTTTTACCATTCCAGTCCCATTGCAGAGTTTTCCCTTCACGTCCTGCCCCATAGCCAAACAGGAAGCAAGGGGAAATCTATGCAAATTAAGGGAATCCATTGCCCCGCAGGCACTAGTGTCCCCACTCAAATCAAATTCTAGGGCGAGTCTTAAACAGCAAGGGGTGTGGCATTGACAGGAAGGGGTGGGTCATATTTAAATTAGGGGGTGCACGAGTTAGTCAGGCCTCGGGCAGCACAAAACCTAAATACACTACTGGGTACTGATGATGGCTGCACTGGTGATGGCTTCAATCAGGGTAGTGGCAGATGCTGCACTGGTGTGGCTGATTAGGGAACTGATGATGGCTGCACTGGTGTGGTTGAATCAGAGCACTGATGACAGCAGCACTGATGTGGCTAAATCAGGGCACTGATGATGGCTGCACTGTTGATGGCTGATGCTACACTGGTGTGGCTGATTAGGGCACTGTTGATGGCTGCAATCAGGGCACTGACAGATGCTGCACTGATGTGTGGCAAATGTGACACTGTAAAAGCACTGTAAAGTCAGCATCTCACTGCTCCAAGCACATAGCGCTCTCCTTCCCTCACACACAGTCTTTGTCTGAGGGAAGGAGAGGCATTCATCGGCAAGGACCTTCTGTTTATTAACATTTGCAATCACTGTGGTTGGATACAGCAATCACATAGTAAAGGGCTGCTGTGATTGGCCCTTTACCATGATCTGTGATGCACTGTGTCCAAGGCACACATTCATCACAGATCGTGCCACTGTGCACCCCAGGGGAGGTGGCCTAAAGGCAGAAGAGGGGGGGACATAAGGGTACATCCTCCGGGAACTAGAGTGCACCTGCTGACCATTTATATGCATTGGCAGGGCCGTACCAAGGGGTTGGCGAGACTGGCACACGCCGGGGCGCAGGGGGGGGGGGCGCAAGTGGGCAGTGTTCTACTGGTGCCACACTAGTCCCAACTCCCCCAGAGGCCGCCCGCTGCACTGGCTCCTAACTCTCAGCCAGTGGCATAATGCAGGGGTAGCTGGAGTGCTGGAGGGGTGCAGAAATTAGTGCCATGCTGCCCCCTCCAGAACACCAGTGGTTCCATCCACCTGCTCCTCTTCTCCCCGCCCCCCGTCTTGTCCCTGGTGTGCGGACAGTGCGGTGACAGGCGGCTCACGAGATGTGGCTGTCCTGTCTTGTCCTGGAAGGAGATGATCCCCACAGGGCTCTTTCCACCTCCAGTTGCAGACGCAGTGTGCCAGAGCTTGTCTGCTTCCTTCTTCTCCCAAAGAAGCCGACAGTAAATGAGAGCTCCCGGGGACCATCCAAGTGAGTGGCCAGACCCTGACTCCTCTCTGTCTCTCTTCTCTCCCTCCCCCTCTCTCTTTCTCTTCTCTGTCCCTCCCCCTCTCACTTCTCTCTCCCCTCTCTTTCTCTCTCTCCCTCTCATCCTCCTCCTCCTCTCTCTCTCTCCCTCCTCCTCCCCCCCCTCTCTCTCTCCCTCCCCCTCTCTCTCCCCCCTCTCTCTCTCCCCCCTCTCCCCCCCTCTCTCTCTCCCTCCCCCTCTCTCTCCCCCCTCTCTCTCTCCCCCCTCTCCCCCCCTCTCTCTCTCCCTCTCCTCTCTCTCTCCCTCTCTCCCCCCTCCTCCTCCTCCTCTCCCTCTCTCCCCCTCCTCCTCCCTCTCTCTCCTCTCTCCCCCTCTCTCTCTCCCCCTCTCTCTCTTCTCTCTTTCTCTCTCCTCTCCCCCCTCTCTCTCTCCTCTCCCCCCTCTCTCCCCTCTCTCTCTCCTCTCTCTCCCCCCACTCCCCTTCTCTCTCTCTCCTCCCCTCTCTCTCCTCTCTCCTCCCCTCTCTCTCATCTCCCCCCTCTCTCTCTCCTCTCTCCCCCCTCTCTCTCTCCTCTCCATATCCCTCTCTCTCCCCCATCTCTCTCCCCCATCTCTCTCCCCCCTCTCTCTCCCCCAGCTTCCCCTCCCTCTCTCTCCCCCTCCCCCATCTCTCTCCCCCTCTCTCCCCCCACTCCCCCTCTCTCTCTCTCTCTCCCCTCTCTCTCCTCTCTCCCCCTCTCTCTCTCCTCTCTCCCCCCTCCTCTCTCTCCTCTCCATCTCCCTCTCTCTCCCCCATCTCTCTCCCCCCTCTCTCTCTCTCCCCCTCTCCCCCCTCTCTCTCTCTCTCCCCCCCATCTCTCTCCCCCTCTCTCTCTCCCTCTCTTCTCTCTCTCTCCCCCCTCTCCTCCTCCTCCTCCTCCTCCTCCTCCTTCTCCTCTCTCTCTCTCTCCCCCTCCTCCTCCCTCTCTCCTCTCTCCCCCTCTCTCTCTCTCTCCCCCTCTCTCTCTCTTCTCTCTCCCATCTCTCTCTCTCTCTCCTCTCCCCCCTCTCTCTCTCCTCTCTCCCCCTCTCTCCTCTCCCCCCTCTCTCTCTCTCCTCTCCTCTCTCTCTCCTCTCCCCTCTCTCTCTCCTCTCTCTCTCTCCTCTCTCCCCCTCCCCCCTCTCTCTCTCCTCTTCCCCTCTCTCTCCTCTCTCCCCCTCTCTCTCTCTCCCCCCCTCTCTCTCTCTCCCCCTCTTTCTCTCTTACTCTCTCTCTGCCCCACCTCCAAAGCAAACATTTATTTTATTGCAGCTTTACAAATTTTAGATGCGGCGGCCGCACTTGTGTTTTTTTTTTGTTTGTTTTTTAGGTTTTCTTACTTTTAATTTCACCTGCTGATCATGCTAAAATTTATGATGGTTATGATGGTTGCTCTCTCCTCTCTCCCCCTTCTCTCTCTCCTCTCCATCTCCCTCTCTCTCCCCCCATCTTTCTCCCCCCTCTCTCTCTCTCCCCTCTCTCTCTCCCCCTCTCTCTCCCCCTCCCCCCTCTCTCTCTCCTATCCCCCTCTCTCTCCCCTCTCTCTCCTCTCTCTCTCTCCTTTCCATCTCCCTCTCTCTCCCCCCATCTCTCTCCCCTCTTTCTCTCTCCCCATCTCCCCCTCCTCTCTCTCTCTCTCTCTCTCTTCCCCATCTCTCTCCCCCCTCTCTCTCTCCCTATCCTCTCTCTCTCCCTCTCCCTCTCCCCCTCCCCCTCCTCCTCCCTCTCTCTCTCTCCCCCCTCTCTCTCTCTCCCCCTCTTTCTCTCTTACTCTCTCTCTGCCCCACCTCCAAAGCAAACATTTATTTTATTGTAGCTTTACAAATTTTAGATGCGGCGGCCGCACTTGTGTTTTTTTTTGTTTGTTTTTTAGGTTTTCTTACTTTTAATTTCACCTGCTGATCATGCTAAAATTTATGATGGTTGCCCTGCTCATTGGCGTAGCAAGGGGGGCTGTGGGGCCAGGTAAACCTTTTGCAGGGCGACATTCCTCACCAGTGTGTGTCTCCACCCCGCTCCGTCCTCCTAATTTTGATCTGTGTCCCTGCGCTTTGGCCACCATGTTTTGGGAGTCGTGTTGCTGACCCGGGGAATTGGACATGGTCTGGGGAGAGGGAGCAGTCAGTAAGTCTGGTCAGTGTGCAGTGTAGTGGTCAGTGTGCGGTGTAGTGGTCAGTGTGTAGTGTTCAGGTCAGTGTGTAGTGTTCAGGTCAGTGTGTTGTGTAGTGGTCAGTGTGTGGTGCTCAGTGTTTGGTGCTCAGTGTGCAGTGTAGTGGTCGGTGTGTGGTGTGGTGGTCAGGTCAGTGTGTAGTGTGGTAGTCAGGTCAGTGTGTAGTGTGGTGGTCAGGTCAGTGTGCAGTATAGTGGTCAGTGTGTAGTATTCAGGTCAGTGTGTGGTGGTCAGTATGTAGTGTTGTGGTCAGGTCAGTGTGTAGTGGTCAGTGTGTAGTGTGGTCAGGTCAGTGTGCAGTGTAGTGGTCAGTGTGTAGTGTTTAGCTCAGTGTGGTGGTCAGGTCAATTTGCAGTGTAGCGGTGAGGTCAGTGTGTAGTGTTCAGGTCAGTGTGTGGTGGTCAGGGTGCAGTGTAGTGTTCAGTGTGCAGTGTAGTGGTCAGTGTGCAGTGTTCAGGACAGTGTGTGGTGGTCAGTGTGTAGTGTTCAGGTCAGTGTGTGGTGGTCAGTGTGTGGTGGTCAGGTCAGTGTGTAGTGTTCAGGTCAGTGTGTGGTGGTCAGTGTGTAGTGTTCAGGTCAGTGTGTGGTGGTCAGGTCAGTGTGTGGTGGTCAGTGTGTAGTTTGGTGTTCAGGTCAGTATGTAGTGTTCAGGTCAGTGTGTGGTGGTCAGTGTATGGTGTAGTGGTCAGTGTGTGGTGGTCAGGTCAGTGTGTAGTGTTCAGGTCAGTGTGTGGTGGTCAGTGTGTAGTGTTCAGGTCAGTGTGTGGTGGTCAGGTCAGTGTGTAGTGTGCAATGTGGTCAGGTCAGTGTGTAATGTGGTCAGGTCAGTGTGTAGTGTGGTCAGGTCAGTGTGTAGTGTAATGCAAAAATGACATTTATCCTGCAAGGCTAGTTAAAAACATCTGAACATATTCAAACATACGGGGGTGACAGTGTATAATGGTGGGGGGGGGGGGGGGGCGCCGATACAGATTCTCACCAAGGGCGCCGGAGACCCTAGGTACACCTCTGTGCATTGGATGGGTGGGAAGCGGTTAATGAAGAAAATGCATTAAGGTAAAAAATGTTTTAGCTTTAGAACCACTTTCCTAGATTAGAGAGTGGAATGAATGCCTTGTCCAAAAGTCTTTGGATGCCAAAAACTGAATGTAGTACTTCGGGGGACTGACCCTTGTTTAGTACACACCTGGCATAGAACACAATACTAATACAACACTAAGAATGGGGAAAATTATGTTTCTCTGAAATAAGTGTTGTCCTAGCCTTCAGGCAATGAGCTTTCTTGAGTGCACGTGTGTGGCTTTATAATACGGTTCTTTAAAAAGAACAGGATAGTTATATAATAAAACACATGCTTTTGTTTTCTGGCTAGAACTATTTTATCTGATTTATATGCAGCCATGGAGAGATTTGTAGACACCAAAATAAACATCCATGTTCCGTTTTAATCCACCCCAGAACTGTGAGTATATTTCCCAGTAATTCACTGAAACATCTGGCATGCAAGACACATTAATAAAACAGATGGGTCATATGATAAAACACGTGAAAACAATGAACATTCATTTCAGTGCACATAGTAAGATGAAGATAGGCTATTTTCTGTTTACCCATTAAGTTTGGACATGATATCTCAGATTAAAGAATTTGCTTTAAATTGGCCATGTGCCTGTCAAAACGAATAAGATATATGTAAGTAGCAGAACCTTTGGCTTCAGTGAGTTGTTGTTTCTAGTTATTTAAAATAAAATATATGTTAAAGGGAAACTATATTTGTTTTAGTTCAATTTTATTTTTCTTTTGTATTTATGTTTTCAAACTGTGGTGTTCTATCTTTGTATCACTATACATACAGTCTTTGTATATGCATAAATATTTATTACAGCACCCATGACAAGGGATTCCCAGAGCCCAGAGGGATTCCAGAGCCCAGAACCCTCCTTCTAATAACGTCCCTGAATCACATTACTTCACTTCTTGAGTCTCGATCAATCATGTAACATATCATAGAAAATAAATGGAGAAACCATAGTGCTCTCTGCTTCAAATTATTTATTAAAACTGAATCAAGGGATAAGCCCACGTTCACATCAGGTGATTTGACATGTCAAATTGCATTCCAAATTGGCGGCTATTGGCGGCTATTGCCGGCAATAGCACTGTCCGAATCGGTGCGATGCCAACTTTGCGACGCTGCAAATATTCCCAAAAATAGTTTCTGCACTACTTTTGGCAACTTCTGGGGGTGATTTCAATAGACATCTGTGCAGGAACACGCACAAATGTCTTTGAAATAGCTCCCGAAGTCAGACTGAGATGCGGGTTTGAAATCAAGTTCAGCTGAACTCGCATGATTTCTAACCCGCTGTCAGTGTGAACCTAAGCTTAAAAACACTCACATCACTATGTGCAAAACAAGCATACAATCAGCTCAACACGCTGATACCAATGGTAAGTAGTGACGTCACGGCCAACTGCTCTTCCCACCCACTGAGCTGTTGTATTTTGCTTATTGTTTCATCTATGTTGTATTTTACATGTAATTACGCTGCACTTATATTTTGCACTTAATATTTAAAATGCGCTGCTTCTGATTAATACCTCAGAAAGAAGCGTAAAAAGTGGGGGTGAGTGATGAGGAGGGGTTTCTCTTCTGGCTCATTCAGAAAAAACATTGGAAAAGGAGCCTAAATCTCCACTAGCTGGCTAAATATGTTATAATATATTATTTTTCAAGCCTAGAAAAAGAAAGAAAATCTGTACAAAACCTATGCATACAATATATCCTTTATTGGCTCAGCCAAAAAATAATTATTAGCTTTGGGTAAATACTGGTGAGTTTATCTTCAGGGACAGACTTTCCCCTTCCGAGGTCCCATCTCTAAAACCTATAACAGTTATCAAAAGCAAGGATGTCTTAATCTATTAGTCAAATATTTGAATAAATATTTAGTAAATGTGATTAAAAATAATAATTTTATTTTAAAAGTCATTACTCAGACAAATATAATATTTAAAATGTAGTTTAACCTTTTCTTTTGGTGCAAGTCAGAAATAAAGAAATCCAAAGACATGATTCAGAGATGAATAGAGAAGATAACCAGGCAAGTGTACTTACTGTACATACCTTAAATGAGTTCTGAAAAACATCATAAAATCTTTTTGGGGTAGACATTAGTTCTGTGACCAAAGGGGGTGAGGTATTGTATATAAAATTATATTAGATCATGGGTATGGTATAGGATGTAGTTTCTGGGGATGTGGAGTAGAAGTTGACCAATAGGGTTTTTCTCTGGCCGATGTCCATGTTGATATTTAAAAATTGGGCCGACTGATGGCCGATATATGATGCCGACACTCTACCACACACTTGATGTCCGCAGTACAGATGGCACTGGTTGGTTCTGGTAGGTGGCACTATTGGCACTGGCAGGTGGCACTGATTGGCGTGGTGTTACTGGTTGGAGGTGGCACTGGTTGGCATTAGCAGGTGGCACTGATTGGCGGTGGCACTGGTTGCCACTGGCAGGTGGCACTGGTTGGTACTGGCAGGTGGCACTGGCCGGTGGCACTGGTTGCACTGGCAGGTTTCACACTGAGCTGAGTGTAGCTGTGTGTGAAACTGACAAGTAACAGAGAGCAGAGAGGAGCTGTCAGAATTGAGCTTAATGTCGGGGGTGGGGGGGGGGACCCGGCCCGGGTGGGTGGGACCCAGCAACTATCAAACAGCAGCCAATGATTGGGCTGCTTAAGAAAAGGGGCCGGGTCACATACATGTAGCGGCCCCCCCAGATCCCATCCCATTGGCTGGGGTTCCCGCCCACCCCGGCCGGGTCCTGCCCACCCCCGACATCAAGCTCAATTCTGACAGGTCTGGTCAGTGTTAAATATCGGCCTAATTTTGATAATAATCAGCTGATTAATCAAAAATGGCTGATGTATCAGTCAACCTCTAATGTGGAGTAGAGGTGGTTCTGAGTTACTATGACTGTGAGATGTTAAAGTGGTTATTAATAAAAGATTACCAATTGTCATTGCCAGCCCCTCTATCATAACTAGGCATAACACACAAGGTAAATGTTTTTCTAAAACAAAACTATCTTCAGCTGGTCACGTGACTCCCGTCGGTCTCCTACTCTGATCCAGGGCTACAGCAGGAGGGGCCAGGATCTCCCTCTGACATCAGTCGTGGAGGTTACGTGGCCACTCAGCCCCTCCCGCAGTAGCCCTGGATCAGAGTAGGAGAGCGGTCGCGGAGTCAAATAACCGGCCTGAAGATATCTGTAAAACTGTCTTTACAAGCTTTGTTTTAGAAAAACATTTACCCTGTGTGTTATGCCTAGTTATAATAGAGGAGCTGGCAGTGACAATTGGCAATCTTTTATTCAGTAATAATAGCAGCAAGAGGGGGGGAGACAAAGACAATTATAGACACAAAAACATTTAACCATGAAAGTTAAAGAATTCCCCAAGAGGGAAAAAGAATGAAAACAGCCTAACACTTAAGGGTAAGAACATTCAACCAGCAGGGTTCTAGACTATTTTAGTAAAGACCAACTATTTGCTCCCCCCCCCCCCCCCCCAAAAAAAAAAAAAAAAAATGTTTTTAAAACAGTAGAAAATATTAAAACAACAAAACATGAAACTGCCAAATTTCTCCAGCTAACATCATCCATACCTGCTGCGCACATTGGTATGCGGAACATCTGTGCAGTATCTGTGGAACAACAGCTGCAGTGGAAAGCAGGCCCAGAACGGGACAACAAATAGGCCTGGGCATTTTAGAACGAGCAGCCCATTTTTATTTCTTTTAAAACAAAATAACAAATAATGACAACCACCGGTTTCTTGGTATCTTTTAGTTATATTTGGCCTGCTTCACTCCATTGGTATCAGTAGTTGTTTATTTTTATACATTTTTTAACATTTTATTTATTTATATATTACAATTTTATTTTTTATTATATGTCCAGTACCCCCATTGGGGCTTTGAGACAGAGAAAGTAGATTGAGGCCCCCACTCTCAATTTCCATCTCTGGAACCTCAGCAGAATAGAATGAATGAACAGAAATAACTCTGTACAACATAGATTACTGTACCTCATTTTGGAATGAAAAAAATTAAAAATAAAATACAGAGTCAGTGATTGGTATATGAAGGGGCCGATAAATGCCACATTCAACGGCCCCTTCCCCACTCTTCATCCTGACAGATCTTTTGGGGGGGAAGCACAACAGGGCTGGGAAAGATTAAAACAGGGCCAGGAGAGAGGACAGCAGGGCTGGGAAAGAGGAAACAGTGGGGCTGGGAGAGGAGGAGAAGCTGGCATTCAGTAGCTGTAGGGTATCTGTTTCTTTACATGCCCCTGCCTTGTTAGGCCATGCCTTGGCTGCACCCTTGGTGGCAGTGCGTCCTAGGTGGCTGCCCAGTTCGCCGAGTGGTATAGCCTTGCTCAGGGCTCTTGGATGACATGGACCTGGCAGCCACCAGCGTCCTAACAACCAGTGAATCATCATTTCTGGCTAACAGGTAAATGTAAACAAGGAGATGTTGAGTGTGAAAGGGGATAATGCCACAAAAAAAGCAGGCCTAGTATGAATTTTGAGGGAGAATCTTACTAAAAAAAGTGTTGGGTCACACAAACAATCTATACTTCACCCTGGATGCATGCAGCCTGGCTGCCCAGAATGTAGGGGTGTCAAGAATGCAGCACCCCCTCCAGAAAACATACCAGGCCACATGCCCTCAACATAAGCAGGTACCTTGTCAGAGGAAACCCTGCTGAAAAAAAAAGGCCTCCCTCGGAGACATGTCAGGTCAGGTATATATTGTAAGTGTAAGATCAACAGAGGGTTAACAGAAATAAGGAGGGTAATCATTATTAGAAGATGTTTTTCACTAGGGATGAGCCGAACACCCCCCGGTTCGGTTCGCACCAGAACTTGCGAACGACCCCCGCGTTCGGTACGAACGTTAGAACCCCATTGAAGTCTATGGGACTCGAACGTTCGAATTGGAAAGTGCTAATTTTAACGGCTAATATGCAAGATAGTGTCCTAAAAAGGGTTTGGGGACCTGCCTCCTGCCTCAGGGGACATGGGTCACTGCAAAAAAAAGTTGTAAAAACTGCCGTTTTGGCGGGAACACTGATTTTAATGACGATTAAAGTGAAAAAAAAAAAGTGAAATATTCCTTTAAATATGGTGCCTGGGGGGTGTCTGTAGTATGCCTGTGAAGTGCCACGTGTTTCCCGTGTTTAGAACAGTCCCTGCACAAAATGACATTAAACGGAAATAACACCATTTAAAACTGCTTGCGGTTTTAATGTTATATCTGGTTCCTGCAATATGGTTGAAAATCATTGAGAAACATGGCATGGGTAGCCCTCCCTGCCCATTACCAGCCTATTTGGGTCTTGTACGCATATTAAGGGGAACCCCGTACCCATATTAAAAAAAGGAAATGCGTGTGGCCCCCAGGCCCTATATACTCAGAACAGCAGTATACAGGCGGTGCAAACAAGACAGGGACTGTGTAGGTTTGTTGTGTTAAGTTGAATCTGTTTGTCATTTTCAACCGGTACATTTTTAAAGTGTAGCTCCAGTCAAAAAAACTATCTTTAAGCTTTTTGGAAAACATAGGGAAGGGTTATCAGCCCTGTATAATTTGTTTTGTCGTCCATCTTTTTTCATCTCACTTGCTGCTGTCTCCTTGCGTTTGCAAGTAGGAGATGTTTGTAAGTTGGATGTTTGAAAGTAGGGGCCTGCCCTATATTATAGCGGTATGTACTGGGTACAGAGCACGCAGACAGCACGCACTATCTCCTAACACTACTGACTGCAAGCTCTATTATTAACCACTTGTTAGCCCAATGTTTGCATAAAGTGAAAGATGAAGTTATGCTGAGTAAATAGATATCAAACATGTCACTCTTCAAAATTGCACATGCCCGTGGAATGGCGCCAAACGTCGCTACTTAAAAAATCCCCATAGGCTGCACTTTAATTTTTTTTTTACTGGTTACATGTTTTGAGTTGCAGAGGAGGTCTAGGACTAGAATTATTGCTCTCGCTCTAACATTCTCGGCGATACCTCACATGTGTGGCACATGCGAGCACATGGGGACATGGGCGCTTTAATTTTTATTTTATTTTTTTATTGTTCATTTTACTTTATTTATTTTAGTTTGACATTTTTTCCCCAAAAATATATTTTTGATCACTTTTATTCCTATTACAAGAAATGTAAACATCCCTTGTAATAGGAATATGGGGTGACAGGTCCTCTTTACAGTGAAATCTGGGGGGTCAATATGACCCCACATCTCACCTCTAGGCTGGGAAGCCTGAAATAAAAAATAAAAAAAAGATTCTGGCTTTGATCGTACTGGCGAGTTGGTAGAAGCACCGGAGGGCGGTGAGGGGTGGGGGGCGTCTATGGCTGGGTATTTCAGGGTATCACCGAGTATGGCTGGGTATCTCTGAGTATGGCTGGGTATGGCAATTTATGGCAGGGTATTACAGAGTATTGGCGGGGTATTGGCGGGGTACTACAGAGTAATAGCAGGGTACTGCAGAGTATTGGGGGGTACTACAGAGTAATGGCAGGGTACTGCAGAGTATTGGGGGTACTGCAGAGTATTGGGGGGTACTGCAGAGTAATGGGGGTTACTGCAGAGTAATGGGGGTTACTGCAGAGTAATGGGGGGTACTGCAGAGTAATGGCAGGGTACTGCAGAGTATTGGGGGGTACTGCAGAGTAATGGGGGTTACTGCAGAGTAATGGGGGTTACTGCAGAGTAATGGGGGGTACTGCAGAGTAATGGCAGGGTACTGCAGAGTAATGGCAGGGTACTGCACTGCAGAGTAATGGCGGGGTACTGCAGAGTAATGGCGGGGTACTGCAGAGTAATGGCAGGGTACTGCAGAGTATGCACTGGTATTGCAGAGTATTGGCAGGGAATTGAGGGGTTAAATTCGGTGAGCAGCGATGTGGGCACTGCAGATGCAGCCCACATCGCTGCTGACACCGATCTCTTTCCCCTCCGCTGTACCGATCGGTACAGAGAGGGGAGGGAGGAACCGGCGTCATAACATGACGCCGGTTTGTTTCCAAGTGATCACTCCGTCATTTGACGGAGCAATCACGTGGTAAACGGCCGCTATGAGCGGCCGTTTACCGTGATCCGTGGACCCGGCGGTCACGGATGCTCTCGAGTGCGCACACCTCGGGGCACGCGAGAGCAGAATTCTGGGAGGCCGTTAATTAACGGCCTCTCAGAGTTAAACAACCGCCCTGAAGCGGTTAATGGGCAATGGGCAGTTGTTAAGTGGTTAAAGCTAGATCACTAGCTATATAGGTGAGGTGAATATAGTGGTGTATACTGCAGTCAGGGCACAGACAACAACCACTACACAGCAGCAAGATAGGAAATCAGCCAAAAACGATTGGTGTGTACTGTGTTGAAGGTACACAGAACACCCACTGCTTCAGATGCTAAGTAACACACTACACGAAGCCGCCTCAAAGGCGGCCTTATATAGTGTGGGGTGTGCACTACACAGCCTGCCTGTGGCCATTCATGGCTCTCCTCGCTGCCGGCGCTGCGATTGGCCAAGCATGCGGGGTCACAGTGCATGCTTGGCCAATCATCGGGCAGCAATGCACTGCGCCAACGCAGTGCATTATGGTCCGCGCGCGCGTCACTCGAATTTTGACGCGAACGGCCAAAACGTTCGGAATTCGCCGAACGCACGAACAGCCAATGTTCGAGTCGAACGTACGTTCGACTCGAACACGAAGCTCATCCCTATTTTTCACATATTCAATAATTATTTGTACATACAGTATATGTATTTATCCATGATCTAATATAATTGTATATACAGTATCTCACAAACGTGAGTACACCGCTCACATTTTTGTAAATGTTTTATTATATCTTTTCATGTGACAACACTGAAGAAATGGCCCTTTGCTTCACTGTAAAGCAGTGAGCATACAGCGTGTATAACAGTGTAAATGTGCTGTCCCCTCAAAATAACTCAACACACCGCTATTAATGTCTAAACCGCTGGCAACAAAAGTGAGTACACCCCTAAGTGAAAATGTCCAAATTGGGCCCAATTAGCCCCTTTCCCTCCCTGGTGTCAAGTGACTCATTGGTGTTACAAGGTCTCAGGTGTGAATGGGGAGCCGGTGTGTTACATTTGGTGTTAGTGCTCTCACTCTCTCTCATACTGGTCACTGGAAGTTCAACATGGCACCTCATGGCAAAGAACTCTCTGAGGATCTTACAAAAAGAATTGATGCTTTATATAAAGATGGCCTAGGATATAAGAATATTGCCAAGACCCTAAAACTGAGCTGCAGCATGGTAGCCAAGATCACACAGCAGTTGAACAGGACAGGTTCCACTCAGAACAGGCCTCGCCATGGTCAGCCAAAGAAGTTGAGTGCATGTGCTCAGCGTCATATCCAGAGACTGTTTTTGGGAAATAGACATATGAGTGCTGCCAGCATTGCTGCAGAGGTTGAAGGGGTGGGGGTCAGCCTGTCAGTGCTCAGACCATACACCACACACTGCATCAAATTGGTCTGCATGGCTGTCATCCCAGAAGGAAGCCTCTTCTTAAGATGATGCGCAAGAAAGCCTGCAAACAGTTTGCTGAAGACAAGCAGACTAAGGACATGGATTACTGGAACCATGTCCTGTGGTCTGATGAGGCCAAGATAAACGTATTTGATTTAGATGGTGTCAAGCGTGTGCTGGTAACCAGGTGAGGAGTACAAAGACAAGTCTGTCTTGCCTACAGTCAAGCATGGTGGTGGGAGTGTCATGGTCTGGGGCTGTATGAGTGCTGCTGACACTGGCGAGCTACAATTCATTGAGGGAACCATGAATGCCACCATGTACTGTGAAATACTGAAGTAGAGCATGATCCCCCTCCCTTCAGAGACTTGCCCGCAGGGCAGTATTTCATCATGATAACAGCCTTAAACACACCTCCAAGATGACCACTGCCTTCCTAAAGAAGCTGAGGGTAAAGGTGATGGCCTGGTCAAGTATGTTTCCAGATCTAAACCCTATTGAGCATCTGTGGGGCATCCTCAAAGGAAGGTGGAGGAGAGCAAGGTCTCTAACATCCACCAGCTCCGTGATGTTGTCATGGAGGAGTGGAAGAGGACTCCAGTGGCAGCCTGTGAAGCTCTGGTGAACTCCTTTCTCAAGAGGGTTAAGGCAGTGCTGAAAAATAATGGTGGCCACACAAAATATTGACACTTTGTGCCCAATTTGGACATTTTCACTTAGGGGTGTACTCACTTTTGTTGCCAGCAATTTAGACATTAATGGCTGTGTGTTGAGTTATTTTGAGGGGACAGCAAATTTACACTGTTATACAAGCTGTACACTCACTACTTTACATTGTAGAAAAGTGTAATTTCTTCAGTGTTGTCACATAAAAAGATATAATAAAATATTTACAAAAATGTGAGGGATGTACTCACTTTTGTGAGATACTGTACATATAATATGTAATGCATTGGTTCAAATAAAAATTGAAACATTATTTACAGAAATTTCAAGAATTATTTCAAAGAATGGAAGAAAAACATAAATCCGCAAGTTGTTTTGGAAAGGCCTTGCTTTTCAACAAATTAAGTTGGCGTATAAAGTATGATGTTTATGTGGAAATTGTAAAGTCATGCCAACAAAAGAAGAAAGCAAAAACTGTAAAGGACTAGAAGACATTTACCAATTCTTAGATGAAAGCATTCAGTTTGTTAGCTTGGATCCAGAGTCTGATTAAACATACTTGGCTGAGAGAATTTTTCATATTCCAAAATGTCACAGTTACATAACTGTCACAGAACTACATAATAGATGCAAATCAGTAACAAATTCTATTTAGCCAAAACATGTTAGTGGCACTGTAACTGTCCAATGCTGTGAAGTTTTAACCAACATTGATGCAGCCAACAGCATGTGGTGAAATTTGTGTTTTTTCAACATTTTAAAAAAAAATTATCAGAAATGTTTTTCCCTTTAAAAACGCCTTTAAATGCAAACGCGCATAAACACAGTTTACAATTGTTGCAAGCATTTGGCTTTTGAAATGCCGGTAAGCTACATTCCTGAACGCAATTTTTCTGCTTTCAAAACATGCCTATAACCTCAACTGCCTCTAAACTACTATAAACGACTGAGTGTATATATACATTATAAGTTATAAGATAACAGAGGGGAGTTCAGGGGCTGCTGAAAAAAAGTTTAGCAGCTGTAGTGTACATGAGGCCTAAGGCTTCTTTCACACTTGTGAGACCCCAAGTTGCAGAACATGTGAAATGCCATGTATCTCTATGAGAGCCAATCCATTTGACGCTACTGAGGTCACTGCAACTTCAGAAAAGGTCCCTGCACTTCTTTGATCCGACTTTGACATGACTTCAATGCCAGAGAGTGTAAAAGACTTATCAAAGTCACTTCAAAGTCGTATGAGGCCGGGTTCACACCGCTGCGATGCGGGAACGCCGCGGATTCGCAGCGTTTTCCCGCATCGCATTACTCCCGCCGGCAGTTCACACTGCCCTATGCGGACGGCTGGGAGTGTCAATGATATGTTAATGACACCCCCAGATCCGTCCGCATATCGCAGTGCGATCTGCCGACTCGCACAGGAATCGGATCGCATGGTGTGAACCCCCATGCGATCCGATCCTGTTGCGGACCAAAAAAAAGGGTCCCGTGCGAGTTTGCTGCGGGAGCGATGCGAATTCAGCCATACTATCTGTATGGCTGTACTCGCATCGCTACGGAGATCGGATGTGATTTGCGGTGCGAATCACATCCGGATCTCCCCCCGCAGCAGTGTGAACCCAGCCTGAAAGTCAGAATCCAAAGTTGCACAGGAAATGGTGCAACTTTGGAGTCAGCTAGTGTGAAAGGAGCCTAATGCCACATATACACGAGCGGAATGTCCGACAGAAAAAGTCTGATGGAAGCTTTTCATCGTATATTCCGATCGTGTATGCCTCATCTGACTTTTTTAATGAAAATTCTGACAGACCTAGAAATAGAACATGTTCTAAATATTTCCGACGGAATCAATTCGGGAATACTGCTTGTCTGTATGCTGTTCTGACGGACAAAAAAACAAGGCATGCTCTGAATCAAGTACTATGTGAGACGGAAGCACTCGGTGTGGTAAAACTAGCGTTCGTATTGGAGCTAGCACATTCCGCATGCTGCTAATTCTGTGATCTTTTAATGCAATGCATTATTTTCTTCTTTATAATGCTAGAAAAATGAAGTTGTTGTGCTGCTCATATTCACACAGAGTTCTCACAAACTGATTTCTTCATTATTTATCCTCATCTCATGAATAATATTCTATTTTTTAAAAGCCTGATCTCCATAAATAATGTTTACAATTATTTTTTATACTCATCTTTTATAATTTTTTATTTCATCAAGATTTATTTTACGATTACTTAAAAGATATTTTCTAGTGATCTCCATATAATTTGATTTTTGGAGTGTCAAGTTACCACAATAACATTATTATCTTATATTTTTTATTAACCTCAAAGAGGTTGTTGTCCCTTGTTAATTTGACATTGTCTTGTTTAAATGTACCTGCCTACTCACAAACTGTCCTTTTTGAATAAAAACACATAGGAATGTATTTTGTGAAAATAAAATTTTAGAAATTTATTCTGGGTAACAAAATAAAGAGGAAGTCAACGCTGGACAGCACAATCTGGTCCAGGAATCCCAGAGATCAGGACCAGCAGCAGATGACATATCTGTCCCCAGGCTGTGGTACTACAACACCCTGCATCTTCTGTCAGACCAGACTGAACCCAGGCCATCACTTTCTTGTCTTCGGTGCAGACTTCCCTCCACACTTCCCTGCAACCTTCCTTGGAGGCTGTGGCTCTGGTGGTAGACTTGTGGCAGGAGGAGGAGGAGGACAGGCTTGCTCATATATGTGGCTGTTCTCAGTCAGCTGGCCCCTCAACCCCTTCTGGAGGGCATCACAAAAAATTCCCTCACAGAGGAGGCATCGGCCCTTCTCCAATTCCAGCATCCTGGTGGCTAGATAGCAGCCATAGGCCTCTTCAGCATTGGGGGGGGGGGGGGGGGGCTCCTGAGGAAATCACTGGCTTCCCTAATGTGCTGTCTCCTCCGTCATTGTCCCCTTCCTGGGCCTTTTGGTGGTAAGGTAAAGGGGAGGCACTTGGAATTGGCTGAGGCTCCTACTGGGCCCAGCCACCTCCTGGCTGACATTGGGCAAGGCCTCCTGCTGGCTGACATTGGGCACGGCCTCCTCCTGGCTGCCACTGGGCACGGCCTCCTCCTGCTTACCACTGAGCAAGGCCTCCTCCTGGCTGCCACTGGGCACGACCTCCTCCTGGTTGCCACTGAGCAAGGCCTTCTCCTGGCTGCCACTTTCCAGACCCTCCTCCTGGCTGAGCTCATCCTGTGTATAAAAAAAAAGAGACATCGTTGTAGTTTTTGCTTCATCAATCGCAGACAATTTTAAGCTCAAGTCTTGCAAATTTCATAAATAGAAAAGACTATCATTTTGACCCCAGCATTTTTGAAGCTGGTCCCAAACATTTTTGGCCACTAATGTCTAGTGATATGTACATAATTTTTTGGATAAAATCATTCATTTGTAATATAACATCTAGTTAACATAATTGATATTGGGACAATAAATATGTAAAAAAATAATATACCTGGCTCCAGCTGGCTGCATCCACCTCTTCCAGGATGGAAGGCCCAGGTTGTTCCTCGTCAGCCTCTGCTGGGGTTGAGGGAATGGCGGAAGGAAGGCTGCAGGGAAGGGTCAAAAGAGATTCCCTCACTTCAGTCTGGTCATCCACAAACCGCAGTTTGTTGAAGTACCACAGCCTGGGGACATAAACATTCTCTGCTTATGCTCCTGATCACTGATCACTCCTGATGAGTGATTTCTGGATCTTATTATGCTCCTTCTGATGCATGTTCCTCAAGATCCCAATTTTATTTTCCAAAATTTTCATGTTTGCTTCGGGGACTCGAGTCTTCACAAATTCCAGAAGTTTCTCCAGAGATGACCTCCTAGCTTGTTTATTATAATATAAGCTGTGGTAGCTCCCACAAATTCCTCATCTCCCTATATCTGTCTATGAACCTCCCCATGAATTCTGGGTCCTTATGATGGGAAACATGGACCGTACACCCAGCTGAATTTGCACAAGGCCAAAATTTTAACAAAAGTTGTGAAGACTCTGCAGCAGAAATTTGGGCTACGACACTCCAAAGACCAATTAAGGAAACACTGGTCTGACCTTAAACAGAGGGAGCCGGATCAGTATAGAAGAATAAAGAAAGTGCTTAAAAAAAAGTAAGTACTTGTCGTGTGTACTTATTATGATTATTAACTTGCATGCTGCTCCATGTGCTTTTTTTTACTGTTGTACAGTTTTAAACGGCTACTTTCATGTTCGTGGGCACAGTAATCGTTTGTAGGAAACATTGTTCATTTGAAAATAAATACAATGTTTTTAGCTGATACAGGGTTAACTACATTTTGGTCATGCTAATTTGTCTTATTAAAAGAAGTTTAGGACTTTGTTGTCTAGATGTCTTTGAAACTAGAATGAATTGCAAACCTCGTAACTCTAGTAGGTGAGAGGAAGGGCTTTCACCCCCAAAACAAGTCCATTGATCCCCCATGATGGGAGACAATTTGACATTACCCATTTGGACTCCTGATTTGTGTGCATCTTCAAAATGTGGCTTTTACAGGGGTGACATCACCCCATCTGATGAACGCAATATCAAGACCTTTTTAACACTATAATGTCTGATATTGCCTTCAGTTTTTATACATTGAACTTTCTAAGTTCCAGAGTTGTGTATGCTATGTTTTAAAACATGCCTGTTAAAAAAAAAAAATATTGAGAAAAACAAAAACGCACATGTGAATATGCACAGAGTAAAAATTTTGAGAAACAACAATGTGTGGGTTCTTCTTTCAATGCTCAATACCAGTTTTGTAAGTAATTTTGTGTTTACAGTGGCAATGGGGCTTATTTACTAAAGGAAAATCCACTTGGCACTACAAGTGCTCTAGGAGAACCTAGGAGACAGCCAAAAAGAAAAGCAATAAATAAAGACATTTCTAGATTTTATCTGAAAACTGGAATCAGGAAACTGTGGAGTCAAACAAGAAAAAAAAGATATAAGTACTTTTGCAGATAACATTGCAAGAAGATTAGACACAAAAATTCTTGGCCAACATCAGTATATTAGAAAAATATAAGGCCCACTTATCAGATTCCTCACCTCCTCTGATGGGCCATTGCTAAAATTGTATGGGGGAAGGGTTTGAGGTGACTTTGGGAGCCAAAAAAAAGCCTCCAGCACTTTGCCTGAATTTAAGGACACACATAACATTTGGACACATTTTTGGGATTGTTTTGGGGAAAGCAGTACAATGGAGCTGACGACATACATTGTTAAGGGACTAGGCTATAGGTGTATATGGGCCTAGGATAGCATGCTGGGGAGGTTAGTGAAGGCAAATATGCATGTAGGCCAAAAAAAGGAGCATTAAAAGCTTTCAGCATGCATGAGGATAAAGGGGACATTTGCAGCATATTCCAATCATGGTAATTAGGGAATGATGAAATAAATACAATACACTAGCAAACATTAAATATATATAATGTAATGTTAAAGGAGAGAACTTACCTTAATATAGTCCTTCTGCAGGACCTGAATGATGGCAGAACAGGTTTCTGTAATAATGATCTCCAGAGCCTGGGGGTAGATGCCTGTCAAGAACTTGAGGTCCTGCGGGCTTCTCCCAGTCACCAAGTACCGCAAGGTGGCAACTAGACTCTGCTCCAGAGTGATGGCTTGCCTCATGGAGGTATCCTGCCTGCTGATAAAAGGAGTCAGCAAAGCCAATAGACGGTGAAAAATGGGGTCCGTCATCCTGAGATAATTCCTTAAATCATCAGGATTATTCTCCTGGATCTCTCGAAGCAAAGGCATGTGCGAGAACTGGTCACACTGGGGTAACCAATTCTTGGTCCATGAACTCCTCCTCGCCCTGTTCATGGGCTGGGCTTGGGTCAAAGTATGAACCCCAACACCAAGCCTCCACACAGCATGAACTCTACTATGAGTACGTACCCGCACCATGGTTTCAAAACAGTCAGCTGGTCAGAATGATCTTAACGCACTGAAGAATAGCAAGGCCTGTGAAGAGCGAGCTGACAAGAACACACTGAAAAACAGATACAAACTGACTACACACACTGAAAACCAGATACAAACCCACAAGCACAAACTGAACAGCAGTAAAATGATCTGAAAAAGCTGGAGTCTGAAAAGCGCAAATCATCTCTAACCAAACTTCTACTAACACGAGATTAGCAGAAGGAGCCCAAAGAGTGGCGCACTGGGTCTTGAACTTCCCTTTTCTAGTCCCGTCATAGGTGTAAAGCCAACCTCAAGTTTTATTAACCACTAGGTGCCCACACTATAGCCGAAAGATGGCTACAGCATGTACTCAAATTGGGGAAATTCTGTGTTGGTCATGTCCCTTGGATACAGCCAATCACAGATTATGCTAAATGGCCAATCACAGCAGCCATTTAGCACTCGATCTGAGTGTCTAATGAGAGATGATCTCACATGTAAACATATGAGATAATTTCTTATTGCCGGCTCTCCCTCCTCACACAGAGTCAGCGTAAAATAATGTGCCCACACTACCTGTCAATGCCATCTGTCCCCAGTGCCATCTGTCTGTAGCACCTGTCCTCAGTGTCATCTGTCCCCAGTGCCACCTGTCAGTGCCATCTGTCCCCAATGCCACGTATAAGTGCCATCTGTCATCAGTGTCACTTGTCATCAGTGCCACGTATTAGTGCCATTTGTCATCAGTGCCACATATTAGTGTCACGTGTCATCAGTGCCACATATTAGTGTCACGTGTCATCAGTGCCATGTATCAGTGCCATCTGTCATCAGTGCCACATATTAGTGCCATCTGTCATCAGTGTCGCCTGTCTTCAGTGCCATATCAGCGTCACATGCCATCAGTGCCACATATCAGTGCCATCTGTCATCAGTGCCAGGTCGGTGTCATTGTCCTGGTGCTCTAGGGCCTTCAAAAGTGTAATAGATATTCAACAAGTTAGATGTGTCATTTATGCTCCTAGAACACCTGATGGTGCTCCCTGCATGTTGGGCTTCTCTAAGTAGCTAGGCTGTGAAAAAGTCCCACACATGTGGTATCGTAATACTCAGGAGGAGTAGCAGAAAGTATTTTGGGGCGTCATTTGTGGTATACACATGCCATGTGAGAGAAATAACCTATTACAATGACAATTTTGTAGAAAAAAAAGAAAATCTTCATTTTGCAAAGAATTGTGGAAAAAAATGACAACATCAAAAACCTCACCATGCATCTTACTAAATACCTTGGAATGTCTACTTTAAAAAAGGGGTCATTTGGGGATATTTGTACTTTCCTGGCTTGTTCGGGTCGCGAGAAATTAGATTTGCACCACAGCTTGTAGACTCTCTAACTTTCACAAAGACCAAATAATATCCACTAATTTGGGTTATTTTTTTACTAAAGATATGTAGCAGTATAAATTGTGGGCAAAATTTATGAAGAAAAATTAATAATTTGCAAAATGTTATCACAGAAACAAAGAAAAGTCTTTTTTAATTTATAGCAAAAAATAAAAAACCCAGAGGTGATCAAATACCACCAAAATAAAGCTCTATTTGTATAAAAAAAAAGGACAAAAAATTCATTTGGGTACAGTATTACATGACTGAGTAATTGTCATTCAAAGTGTGAGAGCACTGAATGTTGAAAATTGGTCTGGTCACGAGGGGGGTTTAAGTGCTCAGTTGTCAAGTGGTTAACGCATTATTAAAATTTTACAAATATTTGTTATTTATTAATTTGATACAATTTTAGCTTTTGGATTTAACAAGAATTTAATAATCATTTTGTAATGTATTTGTGCGTGCTAATAATAATTTTAGTGTATTTTTATTGAAAATATCCTTTTAACATTTGCGCAACTATAGCAGGCCCTACAAAATCGGTAGTGTTATCTTTTTATTCTACCTGTCCTGTGCTTTCAGTAATGTATGTTTTGGGAGTTCCTTTACAAACTTTGGAAGCTGTAAGGGGTCATTTACACTTGCTTCCACTTCAACACGCATTAAAGCGCCTACCACTTCAACATGCTTTTTTTATGTGTTTTTGATGCTTGTGCAATGCTTCAGTGATGCTTTGATGATGCTTCAGTGGTGCATTTTTGAAGTTTTAATGAGCTTGGCAGATGTCCTGCATGTGTGTTGATATCTCATACCTGCAATTTCTCCATAGAAATTTAGCTAAAGCTAAATAAAAACCTCTCAAAAGCTGCAGGTGCTTCAAGCTAACTTTGTCATAGACTTCTATGGAAGCTTTTGAACACGTTTTATAGCACCACTAAAGCAACGTGGTATAATTTTTGAAGCAAGTAAGGTGTAAACAGGACTGTAAGCTAACCATTTTATTTAGTGACAGGGGCTTTGCCTGGCGTTCAGAGAGCTTTAACCCCGTGCTGCCCGCCATATAGCAAAATGACGGTGGCAAAGTGGTTCTGTTATCCAGATCGGACGTCATATGACGTGATCAGGATAAGTAGACGGCGCGCGCCCCGCAGGGAAGCGCAGCGCGGTGATCGGTGGCACGGCGAGGTAGTCTGGCACACCACAACTCTGATCTAGGTAAAGAATCTCTGACGGAGACTCTTTACCATGTGATCAGCCATGTCCAATCATGGCTGATCACAGTGTAAACAGGAAGAGCCGTGTATCGGCTTTTTCTCACTCACGTCTGTCAGACACAAGTAGAGGAGAGCCGATCGGCTGCTCCATTGACAGGGGGGGTCTGTGCTGATTGATTATAAGCGCAGCCCCCCCAAGGATGTCCACACTGGACCACCAGGGATTCCTACCACTTATGACCAACAGATATGCCACCCATGGCCACTAGGGATACCAATCAGTGCCCACAATGGATGCCAATCAGGGAATCATTTTTGCAAATCAGTTGCAAACACTAATGCCTGCCAATCAGTGATTCCCATCAGTACTATCCATCAGTATACAAGAGTGCCACCTATCAGTGTCCATCAGCGCCTATCTGTGCCACCTATCAGTGCCACCTATCCATGCCCATCAGTGCCACCTTTCAGTGCCCATCAGTGCCACCTATGTGTGCCATCTATGAGTGTCGCCTCTCAGTGCCCATCAGTGTTGCATATTAGTGCCCAATTACCAGTGCCCATCAGTGCCACCTCATCAGTGCCACCTCATTGGTGCCAATCAGTGCCACCTTATGCCTGTTAGTGAAGAAGAAAACATACTTATTTACAAAGTTTTGTAACAGAAACAAAAAAAAATTTTTTTTTTATATGTTTAGGAGAAAATAAAAACCCCAGTGGTGATTAAATACCACCAAAAGACAGCTCTGTTTGTGGAAACAAAATGACAACAATTTAGTTTGGGTACAGTGTAGCATGACCACTCAAAATTGCGACAGCGCTGAAAGCTGAAAATTGGTCTGGGCAAGAAGGCGTATAAGTGCCCTGTATTTAAATGGTTAGAAAAAGTATGTCTGAAGCCACATTTTAAAGCAAGGGTAAATGAGCCGTAAGAGAAAAAAAAAATATTGCAAAAATGGTCTGATCACCTGAGGTACAGTGCAATGCAAGGTTTGGCAGCAAAAGGTTAAACCATTTTATCTCTGTCTGCCATGGCAGTGGATGTCACATACATACAGTATGTTAAATTGTTGTGACACATACTACAAAGGGTGTAGATTTTTGTTAAAACACATAGCGACAACTATTCTTTCTGTGTATAAAGAGTTAAAGGGTTAACTGTGGAGTTTACATGGAACCAGATCCCCAAAAATGCTCACCGCCATCTTTCAGTGATGTGGCAGTTACATCCTTGAGGCCACTGTCATCTTCTCCCCAGCTACTTCTAGGTGCCAGGTTTTTGGGCCTCTTGATTGGTCAGTGGTGGAATGATGTCTCCCTGTACATGCACATGATGGACATCAGTCATTCTGGCACCGCCAGAGTGTGCTGGGAATGTGCAGCTCAGTGTGCATTCAAAAGAAGCCTGCCAGCAGGCCGGGTAAGTGCGTTTTATTTGCCTCTACAAATCATCCTAAGCCTGGGAGGATGATCCCACTTCTCTGTCAGTCTTTTGTGGACTTAGGAGCATGGTTCAACCCCCATTGCTGCTCCTAAAAGAGGACTGTGTTGTGGAGACAGAATTATTCAGGTTATACTGTGGGATATGTGAGTTCCTTTCCTACTATGCAGGAAGCTTTGCTAGTGCTTACCAACAGCGCATGTGTGACTCCTGTAGTGTCGGCCACATTAGGGCTATGATGTTTAGGTAGAAGCTTCAGCTCCACTGTTTGGCTGCAGCACCACTCCATTGGAGTACAAGTGAGTTTCCTCCTTTCCATGCTAGAGGCTCTGCACTCAATCATCATGTGTCCACAGTGATTGCCTGGGCTGGATGCAGGGCTTTTTTTTTTTTTTTTTTTTTTTTAAACATTATTTTTTATTGAAATATTTTTCAGGAATACAAAGTGTAAACAGGTACAAAAATAGAACATAAAATCTGAAATAAACAATACAGTCAGTTGACAATAATGTGAGACAATGCAGGTTTGTCGAGAGCAGCTAAAAATGGCATACATAGGGTTACAACATAAACTGATATCAGAGTATGTGTCTACATAGTTAACTGCATTGCGTCCGGGGTCCGCACCGCATCCCCCCCGGAGGCGCCCCTTCCGGGAACTAGCTGCACCCCCGAGGAAGGACATGCACGAGACCTTTTAGAAGATCCTAAGCCGCAGAAAAGTCGGCCACATATAATTTTATCAGGTGGGTTGTATAGAGTGGGCCATTGAGTACCGCATTGTTGTAAGGTATAAGCATTCATGAATACAATTGAGCTGTATGTACAGTAATTAAACAGAAAACATAAAACTATAACTGGGGAGGGGGAAGGGAGGGGGGAGAAGGGGAAAGGACCTCAAGTCAGGTCCTGTATAAGGAGACTGTCTTGCAGTTGCCTAAGTGTAGCTAGAGCCTTAAACATAGAAAAAAAAAAGTGTGGTGTATCAGTCAGTGTTACATGTTAGTTTTGTACCAATCGCACCAGGGTTGCCAGTTATTCTGGAAGGCAGAGCGTCTACCCGAGAGCGTAGCCAACATAAGTTCATAGGTGTAATGGGTAGAAAGGATTCTGATAACTTCTTGGACTTCAGGGGGACGTGGAGCTTTCCAAACTCTGAGAAGGGAAAGCTTGGCTGCTAGAAATAAGTGGGTTACAAACTGCCTAAATGAAGGGGGAATGTCCTCAATTCCTACGTTGAGAAGAGCTAAGGCCGGAGTGGGGGGGATCGCTATACCCGTTACCTGTCTAAAGATCAGGAATACGCCCTTCCAGTAGTCAGCTATCTTACTGCATGACCATAAGGTATGGAATAAGGTTCCACTTTGGGAGCATTCCCTCCAGCAGAGAGGTGATACTGAGGAATTAAATTTGGCGAGACGGTAGGGGGTCAAATACCACCTTTGTGTGGTTTTGTGAGCTAGCTCCCAAAGAGAGGTACTCTTAGTAGCGGCATAAGTGTAATGGATGGCCCGGTCCCATTGATCCTCAGGGATCGAAATTTCAAGATCCCTTTCCCATGCCAACATGGGCTCTGTCTTAACCAAAAGTGATTTGTCGTTAATAGTTTCATAGAACAGGGAAATACCACCTTTTTTCGTACATTGAGCATTAAGATATTGTTTAACCCGCCAGTGGACCACGCAAGGAGGGATAGGCTTTCTGATAAGATATGATTGTATACGATAGTAGGTAAAATATTCAGAATGAGGTAGACCATAGTCCGTCTGCAATTGAGCAAACGATTTGATTCGGGGGCCATCAAAAAGATCCGAGATCCATTGTAATCCTGAGCTGTGCCACCTGTGTAGGGACAGCTCTGGGATTAGCCAGGTCAACATTGAGATAGGCCTCGCCAATTGAGAGGTTGGGGTGTTGTGCGGGTGTGTGGAGGTCAATAGTTTCCAGGAGTGCAGTGATGCTACTATGGGGAGTGGGAGGTCTGGCGGGACTCGCTCTAGAAGAGGAAACGCCAGTGCCAGGTTTAGCAAGCTGCCACTGGGTATGCAGTGGCGTTCTATGTCCCCCAGAGTGAGGTCGGCACAGTAGCGAACCAATCCCTCATTTGCGTTAAAATAGCTGCTCTATAGTAGTCAATTAGCACAGGAAGGCCAAGGCCACCAGCTCTTCTAGTTTTACTCAATCTCTTAAAAGCGCTCCTGGCCTTCCTGCCCTCCAAGAGAAATTGTGAGAGTGAAGATTGAAGGTTGTTAAAGAAGGAATTAGGGACTGGTATGGGTACTGTCCGTAAAATATACAGTAGCTGAGGGAGTAATTGCATTTTAAACGCCGCCAGTCACCCGATGCAGGGCTTTTTTTCAGTGGCAATGTGGGGGAACGCAGTCCTGGTGCCTCCATCGCTGAATGTATGTAATGAAAAGGGGTGTGGGGTGTCTTGGAGGGTCTATTAATGCTGGCTGCTGGGGGATCTATTGTTGCTGATGGGGGATATATTTTTGTGTGAGAGTCTATTGTTGCTATTGCAAGATCTGTTGTTGCTGGGAAGGATCTACTGTTGAGGGAGAGATCCATTGTTGCTGGCTGCTGGAGGGTCATAGTTTCATAGTTAGTTAGGTTGAATAAAGACACCAGTCCATCCAGTTCAACCTGAGTGAGTGTCTACCCCTATCCCTGTACATTGCACACTCATATTGGTCCCTACTCTCAAGGAGCCCACAATCTAAGGTCCCCATTCATATACTAAGGCCAATTTTGGACAGAAGCCAATTAACCTACCTGCATGCCTTTGGAGTGTGGGAGGAAACCGGAGTACCTGGAGGAAACCCATGCAGGCACAGGGAGAACATGCAAACTCCAGGCAGGTAGTGTTGTGGTTGGGATTCGAACCAGTGACCCTTTTTACTGCTAGGTGAGAGTGCTAACCACTACACCACTGTGCCGCCTGGGTCTAGTGATGCTGGCTGCTGGGAGATCTGTTGTTGCTGCTGGAGGGAATTTAATGTTACTGGTGGATCTTTTGTTGCTGGGATGGTATTTTGTTGTGGGTGGTCCATTGCTGCTAGGGGGGTTTATTGTTGTGTGGGGAACCTATTGTTGCTGGGGCGAGGTCCATTGTTGCTGGGGGATTCTATTATTGTGTATGGGATCTTTTGTTGCTGAGGTGGGCTCTATTGTTGCTTGTTGCAGGGAATCAATTTCACTGCTTTTCTTGCTATCATTAACAAATCCCATACATATTATTTATCACCACAAAATGGTATTTGGTTCTGTATTCTCTAAAATGGGTGGTGCTGGAAGGTGGGTAGGGGGTGGAATCAAGGAACTTTGCTGAGAGGTGCGTAGGGGGTGGAAACAAGGGTGACGCAGAAGGGGGGAATTCCTGCACCTATTCTCTCTCTAAGAACAGCCCTGGCTGGATGATCTTCTTCGGGATTGTAATCTTTGCTTTGCTTACCAGCTTCTATCAGCAAAGCTGTCTATGCTTTGTGTGCCTGCTGCCTTCTGCTTTGCCTCTTGAGGACTGTTTATCGGATTACTATTTGTTCCTTGCTGCCACTGCAAGCAAGCTCAGTGCACCTGAAAATATAAACACTTTGCGCCTTAAGCCCCATACACACTATCAGTTTTTCTGCTGAGTTTTTCCTTCAGGTTTACCAAAACCATGTAGTGCAAGGGCCTGTCTGATTGCATACAAATTGAAACTCTTAAGGTTTGACCTCATATTATATGGTTTTTGGTAAATCTGAAGGAAAAACTGATAGTGTGTATGGGGCTTTACTGCTTTGAGGGATTATCCTGTAGGAATATATGAGTACCAATCTGTGCTTTTAACAACAGAGATATGCATTATTAGATTGTAAGCTCTTCTGAGCAGGGCCCTCTTAATCCTCTTGTATTTTATTGTATTGTAACTGTATTGTCTCCTTTTTATACTGTATTGTAAAGCGCTGCGTAAATTGCTGGCGCTATATAAATCCTGAATAATAATAATAATGATTAGGGTAAGATTAGTTTATTGGTAGGTATAGGGAGTTAAAGAATAAACCACTATTGCCATCTAGTGGTTTCCTTTATGTTTGCAGGCAGGCTTTACTTGAGGATCAATGAGATCTTACCTGACTCTTCTACACAACCCTACTTACCAGCTGGTTCGTGGTAAGTGCTCTAATACTGGGCTCCCTATTAAGGGTATATCAGTGGCTGTGAGATTTATTGATATTCTCTATATCTACTGCTACACTATATATAATTAATAACCTTCATTAAGACCCAAAGATCGGTGTGGTGGGTTCCATTTTCCACGGGGGGTCAGCTTTGCCCATTCATTAATTACTGCACACACATGGACAATTACCCCGCAGTTTATCAACTGTGTTTATCATATGATTATTATACCCTCACTGGCCACTGTTCAATTGCTTGGTAACACAAAATGCTAATCAGCCAATCACATGGCAGCAGCTCAAAGCATTTAGGCATCTAGATGTGGTGAAGATGACTTGCTTAAGTTCAAACCAAGCATCAGCGTGGGTAAAAAAGGGGATTTAAGGATTTAAGTGACTTTGAACGTGGCATGGTTGTTGGTGCCAGACGGGCTGGTCTGAGAATTTCAAAAGCTGCTGATCTACTGGGATTTTCACATACAACCATCTCTGGGGTTTACAGAGAATGGTCAGACAAAGAGAAAATATCCAGTGAGCAGCAGTTGTGTGGACAAAAATGGCTAGTTGATGTCAGAGGTTAGAGGAGAATGGGCGGACTGGTTCAAGGTGATACAAAGGCAACAGTAACTCAAATAACCACTCGTTACAACCAAGGTATGCAGAATACCATCTCTGAATGCACAACACATCGGACCTTGAAACAGATGGGCTACAGCAGCAGAAGACCACATCGGGTGCCACTCCTGTCAGCTAAGAACAGGAAACTGAGGCTACAAGTCATACTTTACCAAAATTGGACAATAGAAGAATGGAAAAACGTTGATTGGTCTGATGAGTCTTAATTTTAGCTGCAATATTCAGATGGTAGGGTCAGAATTTGGCATAAACAACATGAAAGTCATGATCCATCCTGCCTTGTATCAACAGTTCAGGTTGGTGGTGTAATGGTGTGGGGGTTATTTTCTTGGCACACTTTGGGCCCCTTAGTACCAATTGAGCATCGTTTAAACACTATGGCCTACCTGAGAATTGTTACTGAACATGTCCATCCCTTTATGACTACATTGTACCCATCTTCTGATGACTACTTTCAGCAGGATAACGCACCATGTTACAAAGCTCAAATCATCTCACCACTGGTTTCTTGAACGTGACAATGATTTCACTGTACTCCAATGGTCTCCACAGTCACCAGATCTCAATCCAATAGAGCACCTTTGGGATGTGGTGAAACGGGAGATTCATATCATGGATGTGCAGCCGATAGATGTGCAGCAACTGCGTGATGCCATCATGTCATTATGGACCAGAATCTCTGAGGAATGTTTCCAACACCTTGCTGAATCTATGCCATGAAGAACTAAGGCAGTTCTGAAGGCAAAAAGAGGGTCCAACCCAGTACTAGTAAGGTGTACCTAATAAAGTGGCCGATGAGTGTGTGTACCATCCACCATTTTATACTTACTTGTATAGATCTCATGTTTTTTTTTTTTTTTGCCATGTATAGTGTTTTGTTGTTTCTAGCCTGAAGAAGTGGATGTAATTTCTGAAATGCGTTGAGAAGTGGTGCGATACTCTGCCATTGGCCATGACCTTTACTGTGTGGTAATAGAATTCCAATAGTATTTATAAGAATTTATTAGGCTATCAATGGCGTCAAGCATCTCCCTTCTTGGAATGATTATGTTTGTGTTCATGTGCATTTATATATACCATAGCACAATGTGGATCCAATGTTATGCCAAGCAATTAGATACCAAACATGTCTCTTTTAAAATTTCATACGCCCGTGGAACGATGACAAACCACTGTACCTAAAAATCTTCATAGGTGATGCTTTTAAAGCCTTTACAGGTTACCAGTTTACAGTTACCCAGCATGTCTGGCTCTGGAATTATTGCTCTTGCTCTGATGTTCGCGGTGATACCTCACATGTGCAGTGCAAATCACCTTTTGAGGTTTCTCTCCAGGGGTTTGGACCCTTGTGTTTTTCCTACTAGGGTGGCTCTAAAATCCCGCCATAGATAGGGGTATATACTCCATGTGGATTTGGGTACATTAGAATTGGGATGTGGCAGCTTCAAGGCCTATTAATATACTAACTTTTCATTTTTAAAAATTACTACCGCTTTAGTCCTGGTTCACATGTATGCAGGTTTGCGTACAGCCCATTCATGCATTTCCTATAGAAAAAAGTTGCATGCAACATTTTAAAAACACAGTGACCTTGAATATCGCATTGTGCATTTACATCATGCAACTTAACTGCAGTTCCCACCCCCCAAACGTGCAGTGTTTTTAGAAGCGTGGCCCGCGCATCTAAAAATGCAGCATGTTTGCAGGTGCAGGAACTGCAGGGAAATCGCATGGTGCAAAAGCATGATGCAATTTCAAGACCACTGTGTTTTTAAAATGCTGCATGCAACTTTTTTCTGCAGGGAATGGGCTGTTGTGCCTGCGCAAACCTGCATACATATGAACCAGGTCTAATAGAAGCCCATTGAGCAGTGCTGCATTTCACTGTGTGTGAATGTCAGCATAGTGCCACTGGTCTTGTGGGCCTCCATGCTGCGTGCTCGCTAAATAAAAGCCACAGCCAAGTCAGAGTTATGGAATTAGTACCTATATATATATGGGGAACCAGGACTGTACCTATACCTGGTCCTGGTCTGCTGAGCTCCAGCCACCATCCTTAGGCTCACTGTCATGCTTCCAGCTGCCACTAGCACTCTGACATCAGCTCCTACCTGAGGCCTCCCGAGTCAGATCTCGATGTACAGGCATGGCGTGGGATGGGGTCAGAATGTCATTGGAGTTCTTGGTCCCGCTCGCTCCTTGCGCAAGGAATTTACAGGACAGCGCGCTTATGTCGGCTGTTGCTCGTGTGGAGTGGACTAGAGCGGTCATTTTGTGGCGCAGATGGGGCTCCCAATTTGCAGGCAGCGCAGGCTTAAAGGGCAGCTGCTTTGGGCTCTAAAACAATGAGGGGGCCCTGGGCAACTGCCCTGTTTGCCCTGCGTTAAAGATGGAGCTGCTTGCGGGTAATATGTTGGGGCAAAGGCTGGTGCTAGAGCTTTAATCATTGTGACACCATGCTTGATTGTTGTCAGGATGATTGAAGTACATTATTTCTATTATTACATTGTAATATAAAATTAAATAGTTCAACTCACCATAATGCAGAATTAGTGGGAACCCCGAGTGTCACTTGTCACCATCGCCTGCCACCAGATGTGCGGTCACTTGTCACGTCGCCTACCACTTGATGCAGCGGGTCGCTTGTCACTGTTGCCTGCCACCAGGTGCAGCTTCTCACTTGTCACCATCGCCTGCCACCAGATGCAGCAGGTCACTTGCCACCGTCACCACTCGCCACTATCCTGCCATTAGATGCAGCTCCTCTCTGTAGCCTGTCAGCACAAACACCAGATGCAGAGTGTCTCTTTAAGGCCAATTTGTAAAGGTTTTGTGCAGTGAAATAACCTACATGACATGTATCCCTCTTCTTGCAGTCTCTCCCCAGTGGTACAGCACCCGGAGGATCCCACATTCGAGGATGGGAGCAGTTGCCATTATGCATTCTGTCCTATGACAGTCATAAAGCAGAGCAGTGGTGGTCCAAAGCAGGTGGGGAGAGACAATGATGTCATACCTCTACTCGTCAACTGCATCTCTTTCCGTGCAGACTTTGCAGCCAGGCTGCAAACAGGACACAGACCAGTATCGGTCCGGGGGTTGGTGACCCCTGATTTAAGTCTTTCAGATTTATTAAAGGGTAAGCCAAATCAAAACTTATTTAGGTTTTGGATAAAGCTGGAATGTTAGCAGCCCTGTCAGGTTTTTATGGTTGTCTGTTTCTTGGCTGGAGAGTCACTTACTATCGCAGAACGTAGTAAATTCCTCAATATGAAGTTGTCCCTGGAGCAGAAATAGAGGAGAAATCTTCCACTGGGAAAACCAGTTCTGATACCAACTAAGAGGGCACTTTGTTCAGTCTTTAGGGCAGGAAGAGTAAAGAATCTCCCTGGAAGACAGATGGCGAAAAAATTGTTTTAACTTTTCCTACTTTATCCAAAATAAAAATACATTAGATAGGCTTTAGAAATGAAGAGAATAAGGCCCATTAAGAGGGAAACAAAATACCATTACAACCTGATTGATCAATGGGTCAAGAATGTTGTGTTTCACACATTTGCACCATGGGGGGTAAGTGATCCTGGTTAATGACCTGAACATTGAGAACGACCAGCACTACCTGGCCTTCCAGTGTTATTGGAGACATAAAGCCCTCGTTCACATCGGCGCAATTTGACATGCCAAATCGCAGCCTATTGCCGGCAACAGCAATGTACCAATCGGTGTGATGCCGACTTTGCGGCGCCGCACCGATATACGAAAGTAGTCCCTACACTCAGGGGTCAAGTCCTGGGGAAAAAAGTATGGGAACTCCCACCCAAGATCCATTCCCCCCCACCAAAAAAATAAATAAAAAAATGATACGCTCATATGCACAAACGCTTCAAAAGTGATATTTTTCATCCAATTTTCGTATTGTGTGTATAAAGCTTAACTGTTAGTACATTAAAAAAAAAACAATTCTCAATAAACATAAATACAGTAATTTTCTGAATAATCAGCATTCATTCAATTGTGCTTCCATGCAAATGTGAACATCGTGTTCTGATCTTTATTGGGGAATTTTATTTTGTATATAGAGTGTTTATGTGGTGAGTTTACACTTTTCATTGAACAGAGTTTGGATAACACAGGGTTAAAAAGAAAGGTCATAAATTAACTGCACATTATCTGGACAGAATGCTTGGGGAGATAGTGATATGTTCCTGCTTAGGAGATGTATGTTAGCTTGGGGGGGCTGCAAACTCTGCAGGGCTCCGACACACACTCGCTGCTATTCCAGCCTAAGCTATTTCCACATAAACTTCCCTCCTGGCATGAAACTTTGCCAGGTATTGTGCTCAGCTCACCACCCCAAACTGATGTTCCTCCCTCAGCTCACCTCTCTCCCTGCATGTCCTGTGAGCAGAATAGCTGTGCTCCTCCTCTGGGTTCTCTCATCATATGGCACTGAAGATAGAGGGGGGGGGGGGGGGGAGATTCAGCAGGACACACAGAGCAAGTATGCAGAAGACTGGGGGGGGGGGGGGGGCGGATGAGGAGACAGAAAATCAGGAGGGGCCGGTGGGGAGGAGCGCATCACGAGAGGTCTTACTAAATACAATCTCTTAGCAGCAGGGACCTGATCTACCCATCAGCTAGCTGTGATTGACAGGTAGACCGAAGAGGAAGCTGTCATGGGGCCCCCTACTGGCAATGCCTGCATGGTCAGGTATGCGCCACTTACTATTGCGAGCTGTGTCGGCGGCTGCTGGTGTAGCACCTACCACACAGCTTGCATACTTCAAAGTCTTGCAGGACATGGCTTCTAATGGGAACTGAGTTCCTGTTGTGGAAAAAGTACAGGAACTCCGTTCCCGTGATTTTCCGCAGGACTTGAGCCCTGCCTACACTACTTTTGGCGACTTCCGGGGCGATTTCAATAGACATCTGTGCATGAACCCACACAGATGTCTTTCAAATTGCTCCTGAACTCGCACTGAAATGGGGGTTTGAAATTGTGCGAGTTTAGCTGAATTTGCACGATTTCAAACCTGCCTTCAGTGTGAACGAGGGCTTAAAGCGGTTTAAACCCAAAACCAAAAATGTAATATATTGCAGCTGATCAATCATTAGATGTGGTGACTGCAAAAGTTTTCATTTTCCCCACTTGGCTTTCATCTAGTGATCTGGCCAATAACACATCTTCTGTATAAGTGAGATACAACTCTGGAGGGATGAGCACAGGCGGCACAGCAGTGCAGATAGTCTGGGAGGTAGGAGGGAGTGTGCAATGTATTAGCAGATTTTCAGACACGGTAACAAATTAAAGCCAAACTCAAGCTCACACATTATAAGCAATTACAGCAGTTTATTTTCCATTTTGGATAAAGGTTTCAAATGAATAAATAGAACTGAACATTTTAATCTATATCTGAATCTTAATCTGAAAGCTGAAAATTGGTCTGGTTAGGAAGGGTGTTAAAGTGCCCAGTGGGTAAGTGGTTAAAACTTCTTTCACCCCCTATACTAACTACCCTAAAAAACCAAACTAAAGAATGAAGATACAGAAAGCAAAAAATCGTAAAATAAACTAAACTTTAGTCCATCAATGATAGTATATATTCCATTAAGCAGTGGTGGCCTGTACTTCAGGGTGCAGGGGCGCCCACCCCTATCCATGTGTCCAGCCCCCCAATCTACATGCAGGGTGCCGAATGCATGGATTCCAATGATTTTTTTTCTTAAAGTACGGGGGGCTCTAATAAGCTTCAAAAGGGGGTGGGCTCAGGGCACAGTGCTCCACCCAGTTGTGTGACAATAGCGAATGAATGTTACCACTTTGCATAGTAACGTAGGTTACTTGCATTGGTGCAGTGGCTGTCAGGGTTTTTTTGCCATTACCAATTGGGGAGATTTCCCTTCACTCCCTTCATTTCCCTTTACGTCCTGTTCAATAGCTGAAACAGGAAGTGAGAGAAAAACCCTCCATATTGGGAGTATTCTAGAACTAGTGTCCCCATGAAAAGATTTCCCCGCTATTTCAATCTTGGTGGCAGCTCAAAATGTGGGATTATCTTTTAGTTTCACACTTGCTAACCTAAAAGGGACAATTAGCGAGGGTGAATCTCCCTAAGGCCCCATTTACACCTCATGTCTTTTCACTCAACACACATAGGGCAGCCCATTCACTTAAATGGGCTGCCCTATGTGTGGCAAACATGCCAAAGAAGTTTCACATTTTATTTATTTTTTACAGTGAGTGGCCTGTTTTGCTATGCACAAATTGCTTGTATGCTGTCCGCGTTTTGGGTACCATTGAAAGGAAATGCCACTACAAACACAACGCATGTTTTGCACATGTCCCAGCAAGATGCGCAAAAATGCACACTTCGGCTTTCATTTCCAGAACGCACAGAGGGCCTAACAGGGGCACAGACAGCAATAAATACCTGACAGGTGTTCTAATCCCTCTCCACTCTATCCTAACTATTACATTTAATGGTGCACTCCGGGCAGATTTAATGTATAAATAATGCAAAACTTTCTTTTTTGTTTTGGACAGAGTGGAGAAGTATTAGAACTACATCGGGTTTATTTTGTTGTTTTTGCCCCCATGAAAGTGAAAGTAAATCCCATTTTGGGCTTGAAACTTAAAGAGGAGACATTTTCCAATGAGGTGACAATGGTGACAACCAGGGGTCCCCTCATTTTGGAGTTATTTCCTTTCACTTCTTGTCTTGGCTATGGGGCATGAAGTGTAGGGAAATCTCCCCAATGGGGTACAGATGGCAAAAAAAAATTAAATTAAACACAACAGGGTTTATAACCCTCCCTTACTCTGTCCCAAATGAAAGGTTTTGCCTTTAGCTCTACTTTAAAATACATAAATGAATCTGCTGGATATTCATTACTACATCTTTAAATGTTTTGTTTACAATGCAAGAAGTGTAAACACCTATATTCAATCTGGTATCAACCACTCATAGTCCCTGTACAGCAGAGCTCAGATTGGGGAGGGAGAAGCAGCATAGGGAGCCAGTCAGTTTTGAAAGGAGAGAGCAAAGTAACAAGAAACAAGCTCATCAGACCACAGCATATCTTTTCAGTATCCAGGCAGCAGAGAAAAATCAGATCTACTATACTTCAAGCCTGGCTGTGCTGTGTGGCAGAGCTGTGTAATTCTCAGGACTGGCAGAAATACAAATCATTGAGCCCCCGTTCACACCGGTGCTGCTTTTCATGCAGTTCCAAATCGCATGAAAAGTCTCTGCCTATTGTTGGCAATGGTTCAAATTGGTGTGGCTCCTACTTTGCGGTGCCGCACCAATTTGAAAAAAGCACTAGTTTTTGTGATTTTCAATTGAATGTACAAATCATTTTTGTACAGCTTAAGAGGATCTCCACCTTTGGACAACAGCATTGTCAATCTGGGGAAAGTGTTAGTGTTAGATATACTAGCAGATTTAGATGGACCTGACTAACAAATTAAAGGCAAACTTCAGCTAATTAAAGTGGTAGTGAACCACCACAAAAATACAAAAAAAGGGCCCCCTGCAGGTTTAGGTCATTATGTACTAGTATGCACTGCATACTAGCACATTATGACAGACTTACCTACATATGGAGTCCTCTAGCACAGTACTGTCATGGCTCCCCTGTGCTTCCATCTTCACCTTTCTGGGTTTGTGGGCTGTATGAATGTTCTGGGTAGGGTTTGCGGTCCCTTCAGAGCGCATGCGTTGGTGACATCACTGGCTGCATCCCATGTGAATTTCTCCTAAACAATGCAAGTTTATAAGATTTTCACTGCACCTACAGGTAAGCCTTATTATAGGTACTCTTTAAAGCCTGCCTAGGAAGACCCACTCCTCCAGATTGCCATCCGTGTATCAAGGCATTTTTGCATAACTTGTTTCAAGAGCCAACACACTGCTTGCATCAGGGCTGAGGGCTGTTAGGATGAGTACTGAGGGAGGGTGCGGTGATGCTTTCAGGAAGCTATGTACAGCTCCCTTCCAGCACCTCGCACCAACTATGATGTGCCTGCATTGCATAAAGAAGCACAGAAACATAAAAATGTAATATAATGACATCTAAAATAAGGAATGTAATGTCATTTTATTAGCGTCTCCTAATGGTGGTCAAGTATTATGACACAATTCACAATCATGTCTGACAGAAATATAAAGTGTAAGCGCCCAACTTATGTGTATATAACTCTTAAAGTAATACAACAATATACAAACATATGTGCACGCATGTGTAGCAAATGAGTATAGCGTGACCCCAAAAAGGATGGGGATAATATTGGTATATGAACCAAAAAAGGACAAAAAATGGTGAATCAAAAGTGGCAATCTGAAATATGTATATCAAAATAACTAAAAAATATATAAATGCTTATCCCAGTGAAAAGTAAAACAAGATAAAAATCAATCAATGTAAACACATAAAAGTGTAGCTAATAAAGGTGATAAAGTCCATAATTAGACGTGCAAGATATCAGTCCCAATGTGCTCCGGTGTCCACCGAGGTCCTATGTTGCTGTAACCAAAATGGTGTTCCACCCTGTGAAGCTCCCACCACCTTAAGAAGCGCAGGCTTACCGGATGAATATGACCCAAGTAGACATACGCCTCAGGGGTCAACAATAGCTTGTAATCCCGGCTAAAGTAGTCCCGGATTGGGTATTCCAATCGCACCACATACGGTTCATACAGACGACTGCGTGTAATCACTGTTTTTCATATACATGGACAACTCCGACAACGGCTCAGGCTGACTTCTTGAACAATATTCGAAATTAACAGAGTGATGCAAGCACCGTGCTTGCACCACTCTTCTAAACTTTAAAATTGAGTAGTAGAGGATGCTCCTTAGTAACAAAAAAGCCAAAATGCAAGATTCCCCACACATTCATTGACATGGCTGTAGCAATACCGGGTGCTTTTTTTAATAAGCATGTCTGTGTTTGCTGGTGTGTCCTCCCTATTTGCTGAAATTACCTGGAAAGTCACTTTTCTACCACCTTGTTTGGGGTTTGGTTTGGGGAGAGGACCTCTCATGACCGGTGTAGTCCAAATGTCCCCTTCTAAACCTGTTACCATTTCCAACCCTTTCATTAACCCTTATAATGAGACCACACCTTCTTTTTGGAGTAAACTGGCCACAACAGCCTTTATTAACACAACCAAAAATGACTCACTCCAAAGATATATATATATATATATATATATATATATATATATATATACACACATACATAACAAAAACATTAAACAAAACTTTTACTAAACCCAGTCTGGTGATCTCTGACGGTGACCCACTTTACCATACAACACCACCTCACTGCGGTACGTTTAACATCCCAGGCCTCCAGCTGTGACCGCTCGGAGACAACCAAATCTGCAGTGAAACCATCCCAGTATTCCGTCCACCATTCAGAATACACCGGAGGGGCCCATATTCCCAATGAGCCCCCCACCCCTTTTAGATCACCTCTGTTTACCGCTGCAGCCCCCAACAGGGCCGATTTCAACTGTTGTGACGACCGTCAATCTTCCCCTGAAAAAAAATAAAAATAAAAACACAAGCAAGAGAAAACCAACAGGATCCTAAAAACTCAACAATAGGGAGGGAGGGTGGGAAAGCTGCCACCTCCTGTTCCTCTCCTCACTACGCAGTGCTCCCGTGTAGCTCCGACTCCTTTTATAATTCTCCTCCCCCTTTCCTTCTTCTCTCTAGCTCCACCTCCTGGTTTCTTTTAACCCTTTTCCTGCAGGATCCCTCGGACACCAGGTCATGTCCACCCCTGCATTACCCCCCCCCCCCCCCTTCGGGATTGTCCATTCCCGGGGCTCTCTGGATTGTTGATCTTGTTTATAATTGTGAAACAAACTGTAGTCAGTCTAACTTGTGACCAATTTTATGTCTTTACTTCCTGGCATATCTGGACTAAATAAAGAATTTAAAAAAACATTAATTAGCATGTCGATGACAGTTCAAAGCGTACATACAATAAAAGCTGCAGTACACTGCACAGTGTTGTGTTATTGCCATATCATAGTGCCAGGTGTGCTGCGTTCTCATATAATCTCTCCACTCTCTTATATGGGATGGTGGTGAGCAAATGTTGTCAATCAATCAAAGATAAATACATTAGACCCCTTTCACACTGGGGCCGCTAGTTTTAGTGGCACTTTTTGGCCACTAGTGGGGCGTTTTTAACCTCAAAGGGGGAAAAACAGCCGTGTTGCGGAACTTCCGAATCATTTTTCAGGCGATTTGGAAGCATTGAACCATTCATTTCAATGGGCAGGGAGTTTAGGGATCGCTGTATAAAGCGTTCCCACATCGCCCCAAAGATGCTGCTTGCAGGACTTTTCCTAACATCCCCCAAATGCACCGTCCCAGTATGAGAAGACACACACTGAAATGAATGGGAGGCGGTTTTCAGGTGCTATTTAGAGGTTATTTCTATCACTAAAATGCCTGAAAACTGCCTCAGCGTTAAAGGGGCCTTAATGTGCAACTAAACTCTCTCAATCACATGAACTATTTTAAATGTTTATGCTGCTAGCATGAGTAAATCTGGCCTAGGCTAAAATGATGTCATACTTCCCAGGAGTCTTCATGAGTATTTTCCTCTTTCATCTGGAGGAGGGAAGGAGAAGCTTTCTCAGCTAAGCACACACTCCTACCTGCATGCCTGAACTAAGGGCAGATGGATTCCAGGAAGTAAATGCTACATGAATCATTTGCCCTTACTCAAGATGGTCATTGCTAAAAATGCTGAGGATGTTTTTCAAAGTGATTTCTCAACAAAATAAAGCATGGAGACATATATGGATGAGTGAGTTTACTTTGAATATTAAAAGACAAGTATGGAATTTTTTTTTATTCCATGTTCATACTTATCTAGATGGATGCAGGATCGAACCAAATAAGCCCAGGCTGGTGTTCTCCTTTAACCGCTTCCGGACAGCCCTATACCAGCTTTATCGCTACAGGGTGGCAGCTGTGTGCCGCATCATGTATAAATACAACAGCTCGCTTCATTAAACACAGTGGAAGCCAATTGACGGGTGCAAGGTACTAGATGTCTGCCAGCCTATCATCAGGCAGAGAGACAGAACTCTGATCTGCCTATGTAAACAATGCAGATTGTCATTCTGACAGGGGGAAGGGTTGGTGTTTGTGTCCCTGCTATATTCCCTCTCTTCCCCTAGTAAAAGCACCTCACACAGTTCACATAAACACTGGGGAGACACACACAGTTAACCCTTCGGTCCTCCTGATGTTAACCCCTTCCCAGCCAGTGTCATTAGTACAGTGACGGTGCATATTTTTAGCACTGATCACAGTATCAGTGTCACTGGTCCCCAAAAAGTGTCAGTGTCAGAATGTCCGATGCAACATCACAGTCCACTATACATCACTGATCACCATCATTACTAGTAAAATATAAATAAAAATGTCCTATAGTTTGTAGATAATATAACTTTTATGAAAACCAATCAATATATGCTTATTGGGATTTTTTAAACAAAAATATGTAGCAGAATACACATTGGCCTACATTTATAAAGAAATTAATTTTTTTCAGTTTTTTATTGGATATGTTTTATAGCAGAAAGTAAAAAATATATTTTTTTTCTTTATTTTTATGTTAGTAATTTTGTTTATAGTGAAAAAAAAAAATGGAAAATGCAGAGGTGATCAAATACCACCAAAATAAAGCTCTATTTGTGGGAAAAAAGGGCATTCATTTTATTTGGGTACAGCGTTGCAGTGACTGCGCAATTATCAGTTATAGATTATACAGGTAGGTACAGTATATATGCGTAGGCTCAATATACACAGTATAAAGGTAGGTATATATGAGTAGGCTCTAATTATACACAGTATATAGGTAGGTGTATATGAGTAGGCTCTTTATACAACGGATGCAGGTAGGTATACAGGAGTAGGTTTTATATATACAGTATATAGGAAGGTAGACATGTGGGTGCTCTATACACATAGTATACAGATGTGTATGTTTTAGGGAGCTCTATACACACATAGGGTTATGTAGTACACACTGTTGCTATGGTTACCAGTGACACTTAGCCCTTTCTCAGACATACAATATGAAAGCCAAGCCTGCCTGCAGACAGAAGTGACCCGGGTCCCCCCCATACACAGTACTACACACACAGGACACAGATATATGTACTGACTGGATCAACATTCGGCCCAACTCCATTCATAACACACTTCCTGGTCCCCCTAAAGCCCTCAGGACTCCACAAAGGTTCCCCAGTCTGTCCTTCTCACTGCCTGATACCAGAGCAACTGTCACAGTTCCTTTATATTATCAAGCACAGTGTTTATTAAATACCATAATAAAACTATATTTGTTTAATAACAATGGAATAAGCTCAATTTCATTTGGGGACTGTGTTGTATGAACCAGTATATTTCAGGCAAAGGATCAGGCAGCTAGTGTGAGAAAGCCAGTCCTGTGATTGGTTGGCAGTTGATCTCTGCACAGGGTCAGATGTTTGAGGCTCCTCTAGGGGTCCTGACAAGTCCACAGTGAAGAGGATCTTGACTGAGACACATCTCTGAAGCCAGACTCCAGCGATTAGCGACATTTCTCTTATTATTATAGTGTATTTTTGTTATTATTAGTATTAATATTATCTCTTTTTAGGTAAACCTTCATTCACCTGCGATACCATCTTGTACCATCAAGATGCCGCGGCGTCCACGGCGCAACAGTTGTGACATACCACCACGTGACCCAACAGGTATGACAATTGTACCATATTAACCCCTTCATGGCCCCACAACACATATATGAGGCATCCAGGAAGTGGGCTTTAAACCTGGGTGCTCCATATATGTGTTCTTACAATGCATACTATTGTTTCTTGGCTCTATTATGGGCAAAAAAATAAAAAATCACACACACATATGTGGTATCACTGCGATCTTCAGGGACAGGAGATTTATTGTGCAGGTTTTTTTTTTGGTGGTGATGCATTGTAATCTCCTAAAATATACAGATAAACTACTTCCTGCCTGTAGGACATCCATGGAAGTCCTCGGGTTGAAGTAGTTATACCGGGATGATGTCTGCACCTACAGCCCTCATTCCAGTATGGGTTTTTTCAGCCAGCGATTCTGTTTGTGGCAGAAGTGATTTGAATGGCTAAAATAGCCACTCAATCACTTCTGTGGGTGGCGGAAAGGGCCCCCCCCCCCCTCTGCCGCCTTTCCCAAGCTTTAAGTGTAAAAAATATATATATGTTTGTATAAAATAAATAATAATAATAAAAAAAGAATGAAAGCACTCCCATCCCTCTGTGCTTACGTGCAAATGTGAACGCATATGTAAAGGGTGATCATTCCACACATGTGAGATATTGTCGCAAATATCAGTGTGAGAGCAATCATTTTAGCACCAGACCTCCTGTGTAACTCTAAACTGGTAACCTGTAAAGGTGTTGAAAGCGCTGCCTATAGAGAATTTTAAGCACCATAGTTTGCTGCCATTCCATGGGCAGATGCAATTTTATTGTGTGGCATATTAGGTATCTATTTACTCTCCATTCACATGATACAAATTGGAGTAAAATTTTTTTTTTTTTTTTCTTTTATTATTTTTTTTATTATTTCCCCAAAAAAACGCGTTTGAAAAAATGCTGCATAAATACCGTGTGCTATAAAAAAAAATTACAGCACCCATCATTTTATTCTATAGGGCCTATGCTAAACAATATATATATAATTTTTGGGGGTTCTAAGTAATTTTCTAGCACAAGAAAGTAGATTTTTACATGTAGGAGCCAAGTGTCAGAATTAGCCCGGATATGAAGTGGTTAACCGTTTAAGGACCGCCTCCTGCACATTTACATCGGCAGAATGGCACAGCTGGGCACATCAACGTACAGGTACATTGCTCTTTATGTGCCCAGTCGTGGGTTGCGCGCCACCGGCGGCTTGCTCGCAACCCGGTCCTGAGCTCCGTGACCATGGCCGCGGGACGCGCGGACCCAATCGCCATTGGTGTCCTGCAATTGGGTCACAGAGCTGAAGAATGGGGAGAGGTATATCTAAACAAACCTCTCCCCGTGCTTCCTAGTGAGACTGTCACTGATTGTCTGTTCCCTGTCATCGGGAAAGATGATCAGTGATGTCAAATACCAAGCCACACCCCCCTACAGTAAAAAAACACACACACGTCACACTTAACCTCCCCCCTAGTGGTTAACCCCTTCACTGCCAGTGTCATTTACACAGGAATCAGTGCATTTAAATAGCACTGATTGTTGTATAAATGACAGTGGTCCCAAAAATGTGTCAAAAATGTCCGATGTGTCCGCCATAATGTAGCAGTCACAATAAAAATCGCTGATCGGCACCATTACTAGTAAAAAAACAATTAATAAAAATGCTATAAAACTATCCCCTATTTTGTAAACGCTATAACTTTTGTGCAAACCAATCAATAATCGCTAATTGCATTTTTTTTACCAAAAATATGTAGAAGAATACATATCGGCCTAAACTGAGGAAAAAAAATGTTTTTTTATATATTTTTTGGGGATATTTATTATAGCAAAAAGTTAAAATTATTGCATTTTTTTCAAAATTGTCGGTCTATTTTTGTTTATAGCGCAAAAAATAAAAAACGCAGAGGTGATAAAATACCACCAAAAGAAAACTCTATTTGTGGGAAAAAAAGGACACCAATTTTGTTTGGGAGCCACGTCGCAATTGTCAGTTAAAGCGATGCAGTGCCGAATTGCAAACATTTTTTCTATTTTTTTGGAACATTTTTCCCTTTCATAATAATAAAAATCAGGTGATATGCTTTAACATTTCCCACCTAATGAAAGCTGTCCTGAAAAAAAAAAAACAAGGTACAGTATAATCCACCTGGTTGTGATGATATGTACAGTATTACCAACACATGTCAAAATTGCAAAATTAGGATTGGGCCTTGACTCTGGTCATAAGCCCTGGTTCACTTTGCTGCGATTTAGCATGTGATTTGACATGTCAAATCGCATGCAAAATCGGTGGCTATTGCCAGCAATGGCACCGTCTGAATCAGTGTGACAGTTTCTGTACTACTTTTGTGGACTTCGGGGTGCAATTTCAATAAACATCTGTGCAGAAACCCACACAGATGTCTCTGAAATCGCCCCGATGCCGTCACTGACATGCGGTAAAAAGAAATCGATTTCGTTCCTGCTGTCGGTGTGAACCTAGGCTAAAGGGGAGAAGAATTCCTTTTCTACCCTTGTTAAATAATTCAATTTTGCTACCAGTTTAAAATTTGTTTATTTACAGTTTATATGTTAACCAATTGCCATTCGGCATATGTATATATACTGTACATTCTGAATGGCAAGCGGTTATACTAGGATTATGGGTGCAGCAGCAGCCATAATCCTGTTATCAATTTTGACAGCCACCTATTCACTTTTATTATTTTTAAAATATGAAAAAAATGTAAACCACCCCATCCCCTGTTCACACACCAAATGCGCATGTAGGTCTTGAACACATATTTAAACATCACTCAATGAGGTACCTCTGTGAACATCAGATTGAGAACAATCATTTTAAATGCCAGAGCTCACCTTTTACTATAAATTTATAACCTGTAAAGGCTTTTAAATCATTGCCTATGGACTATTTTAGTACTTTGTCGCTATTTCACAAGCATTCACAATTTTACATTTTTAATTGTTTAGCATATATTTACCTGACGCATCATTATCTTTTATATTTTAGAAAAAAAAAATGTGTGTTTTATATTGTGTTTGTGTGCAGTAAAAAGCGGACCTCTATCTAATCAGCTGTCTTGTAGGGCAGAGGAGTACCATAAAGAGTACCTGGCTGTCACTGCCCAAAACTATCACAGGGTGTCTTGTCCACCCTTGTAACAGCAATAAGGTTGAATGAAAAAAATACATTTAAAAAAAAAAGTGTAAAAAAAATGTAAAAAAAATAATAATAATAATTGCATCACACATGTGAGATATTGCTGTGAACCTCATAGTGAGAGCAATAATTCTAGAGCCAGAGTTCACATTTTAAAGCTGGCCATACGCCTATAGATTATCTGCAGATTTTCTATGGTTAGATGGAAAGAGTGCAACAGATTTCTCCATGTTCACTAAACTGTGTGGATGGAGGAATCTCCCACTTTTTTCATCTAACCATAGAAAATCTGCAGATAATCTATAGGTGTATGGCCAGCTTAACTCTAAACAGATAACCTATAAAGGCTTTTGTGTATGGCCCATGGACAATTTCAGGTACCTAAGGCCGCGTACACACGGGTGGACTATCCGTCCAACTAAGTCCGCCAGACAATCCGACAGACAGTCCGTCCTACTTTTGAATGAACGGACTTGACCACACACGACGAACAGACAGTCCGCTGAAAGCTTGCGCGATGACGTGTACGGCACGTACCACGGGACTAGAAATACGACGTCCAATACACTGCAATGCAACCTTCGGCCGTGTAAATCCTTTCTGAGCATGCGCCATACTTAGTCCGTCCAACTTGCCTGCTCACGAGCGGACTGTCCGCTGAAACCAAGTTTGGACGGACAATATTACGGAAATTCCGAAAGAATTAGTCCGCCAGACTGTCCGCTGAAAAAGTCAGCTGAAGCCCACACATGAGCGGATTGTCCGCTGAAACACGTTTCAGCGGACCAAGTCCGTCAGACAGTCCGCCCGTGTGTACGCGGCCTTAGTTTGTTGCCTTTTCACAGGAGTGTGCAATTTTAAATCTTGACGTTTGGTAATTACCTGACACAACATCATCTTTTATATGTTACCAGCAATATTGGGTATTATTTTGTGCACTAAAATTTATTTAAGTGTATTTTTCCTGAAAATGTGTAGTATGATGTATTATAGATGTCTCTGTTCTGTGTGAATAGAAGATTAGGAAAGTTTAATTTAAATTCAACTAGTCATCATTGGATTTATGCATGAATCTGATCATTAACCACTTACTGGCCGCCACACGACGATGTACATCCCTTTTTTGAAGATAAATATCTCAGTAACGGCAGCGGCTGCTGGCACAACCGAGTTATCCATCTCTTCAGGCGGCGGTTCGGTAAACGATAATGGTGGTCTCTGCGGCGGATTCGCTGCGAGATCACTGTTATAGGCGACAGGAGAGGTGCCACCACCCACCCGCCGCTCTCCCGTGCCCTCCGCCGCTTAGTGGTGCCGACAGCAGTGGCGAAGGTGATCGGATCCTATAACTTCCTTGGTATGGAGGCGAATGAGGCTAAGATGCCCCCACTCGTCTCCATACCATAGCAGGGCGGAAGCGACGTCAAAACATCACTTCCGCCCATACATCTTAAAGGCACATTTTTTCAATGTCATTTTTTCAAACAACATTTTTTTTTTAAGAGGTCTTGTCATGATTTTTTCTATTACAAGGGATGTTTACATTCCTTGTAATAGGAATAAAAGTGACCCAAATTCTTTTTTTAAAAACACAGTGTAAAAATAAAATAAAATAAAGAAAAAAGATTTTTTAGATCGCCCCGTCCCGACGAGCTTGCGCGCAGAAGCGAATGCATACGTGAGTTGCGCCCGCATATGAAAGCAGTGGTCAAACCATAAATGTGAGGTATCACCGCGATCTCAAACTCAAACATGCAACCTGTAGAATTTTTTTAAATGTCGCCTATGGAGCTTTTTAAGGGTAAAAGTTTGACGCCATTCCACTAGCGACGCAATTTTGAAGCGTGACATGTTGGGTATCAATTTACTTGGCATAACATTTTACATTTACATTTTAAGCCCTGTGCCCTCAACCTGGCTAGAGGTGGGGCCAGTATTTTTGTGAATACCCGTGGTGCTGTGGCTAGCCCGAAAGGTAAGGCCGCAAACTGAAAGTGCTGTTGGTCCACTTCAAATTGCAGAAACCTTTGGTGAGTGGAAAATATAGGGACATGTACATATGCGCCCCTGATGTCGATGGACGCCAGAAGTTCTCCGCCTTGTAGGATGGAGACCACTGACCTGATTGACTCCATTCGAAATTAGCAAATTTTTAGGAACTGATTTAGATTTTTTAGATCCAGAATGGGCCTGACATCTCCATTCGGTTTTGGTACCGTAAACAGGTTTGAATAGAAACCTAAACCTTGTTCTTCTGTGGGGATCTGTATGATTACCCCTTGAGTCAATAATAGGTCTAATGGTTGAAACAGGAATTGTCTTTTCCCTCGATCCTTGAAAATGTTTGATCTCAGAACGTGAGATGGTAGAAACTCCCGAAACTCTAGTTTGTATCCTAGAGTCAGTGTGGAAAGCCCACCTGTCCTGAGTTTCCCTCTGCCAGACTTCTGCGAAATGCAGAAGTTTTCCCCCCACCAAGACTTCATGAAGAGGTCTTAGTATTCTGCTTTGTAGTCTTGTGGCTCCAGGTCTTCCTTTGAGCCTGGGCCTGACGCTGCGATTTTCCTCTGGAATCTGACAGTGGAAGCCGTCCCCACTGCCTAGAGGCGCAGCAGAGAAAGTCTGTTTAAATGAAGGATGTTTATACTTTCTTTTGACTGGCAAAAGAGTACTTTTTCCACTGGAAATTGTCTGGATGTATTTATCCGAATCATCGCCAAATAGTTGCTCCCCATCAAATGGGAAACTAGACAGTAGGTTTTTGCGGGGTGCTTTGGCAAAACAACCCTTTAGCCAAAGGGTCCTACGCATGTGTACTACAAGTGCAAGGCGAGGCGCCTCGTGAATAGAATCTTTTATAGCATCTATGGCAAAACATAATACTTTTGGTAAATCGGCCAGCTCACTGGCCTGTTGTGCAGGGAGCTCGTTAAGGGCCTCTGTGAACTGGTCTTTTAACTAGATGCTGACCGCCAGCCATCAAATGATGGCCAGGCGGCGCACCTATTGTGGCGGGAGGGCGTCATATGATGTCCTCCCGTTTAAACAGGGAATGCGCGCGATCGTGCGCATGCTTCCCTGTTCCTTTGGTGGCCGCGTGTTACAAAGACACCGCTTGCCACCGAGGGGGGTGAACAGCCATTGCGCATGGCTGTTTACCACGTGATCGGCCGTTATGAAGTCATGGCCGATCACAGATGGTCACACCCCCACTGTGCACGGCGCATGTGCGCGATTGCGAGCGCGCTGCGCGTGCACGTCGGTGGCGGCGTGTTCCCGGGAACACTGCTTGTCACCGACGCTGGTAAACAGCCATTGGCTGGCTGTTTACCCACGTGATCGGCTGTGATCCTTTCACAGCCAATCACTAAATGTAAGCAAACCGCCGTAACAAGATGTTACCGGGTTCTCCTCCTCACACATCGATCGTGTGTGAGGTGGAGATTGTAGGTAACATCTCGTTACCGCTTACAGTGTACACCAACACACACTGATTGCCCCCCCAATAAAGAAGACCTGTCACCACCCATCATAGTACCTGTCACTCACAGTCCATCAGAGTACCCGAGTACCTGTCACAGTCCATCTGAGTATCTGTCACAGCCCATCTGAGTACCCGAGTACCTGTCACAGCCCATCTGAGTACCCGAGTACCTGTCACAGCCCATCTGAGTACCCGAGTACCTGTCACAGCCCATCAGAGTACCCGAGTACCTGTCACAGCCCATCAGAGTACCCGAGTACCTGTCACAGCCCATCAGAGTACCCGAGTACCTGTCACAGTCCATCCGAGTACCCAAGTACCTGTCACAGCCCATCAGAGTGCTCGAGCACCTGTGACCAGGCCATCAGAGTACCCGAGTACCTGTCACCAGGCCATCAGAGTACCCGAGTACCTGTTACCAGGCCATCAGAGTACTCAAGTACCTGTCACCAGGCCATCAGAGAACCTGTCTCCAGGCCATCAGAGTTCCCAAGTACATGTCACCAGGCCATGAGAGTACCCGAGTACCTGTCACCAGGCCATGAGAGTACCCGAGTACCTGTCACCAGGCCATGAGAGTACCCGAGTACCTGTCACCAGGCCATCAGAGTACCAGAGTACCTGTCACCAGGCCATCAGAGTACCAGAGTACCTGTCACCAGGCCATCAGAGTACCCGAGTACCTGTCACCAGGCCATCAGAGTACCCAAGTACCTGTCACCAGGCCATCAGAGTACCCAAGTACCTGTCACCAGGCCATCAGAGTACTCAAGTACCTGTCACCAGCCCATCAGAGTACCTATCTGCAGCCCATCAGAGTACCCGAGTACCTATTTGCAACCCACGCCTCATAGAATATACGTTGGGGTGTTTGCTTTCCAAAATGGGGTAATTTTGTGGGTAATTTCACTGTCCTGGTGCTCCAGGGCCTTCAAAAGTGTGATAGGTAGGAATAAAATGAGATGTGTCATTTATGCTCCTAGAACGCTTGAAGGTACTTCAATGTTCGGCCTCTGTATGTGGCCAAGCTGTGTAAAATTCCTACACATGTTTTATCGCCATACTCGGGAGGAGTAGCAGAATGTGTTTTGGGGTGTAATTTTTGCTATATACATGCTATGTGTTAGAAATATCTTATAAATTGACAACTTTGTGTAAAAAAAAAAAAAAATGCGTTTTCATTTTTTTTTCCACATTTTCCAAAAACTTCTGGAAAAAAATTAACCATTTAAAAGACTCATTATACCTCACAGATGGGGTGTTAGCTTTCCAAAATGGGGTCATTTTATGGGTAATTCCATTGTCCTGGTACTCCAGGGCCTTCAAAAGTGTGATAGGTGGCTGTGAAATGAGATGTTTAATTTTTGCATGTAGAACGTCTGAAAGTGCCACTTCAATGTTGGTGCTCTGTATGTGGCCATGCTGTGTAAAAGTCTCACACATGTGGTATCGCCGTACTTGGGAAGAGTAGCAGAATGTATTTTGTGGTGTAATTTGTTGTATGCATATGCTGTGTGTGAGAAATAACCTCATAATATGACAATTTTGTAAAAAAAAAAAAATCTTCATTTTGCAAAGAATTCTGGGAAAAATTACAACTTAAAAAAACTCACCATGCTACTTACTTAATATCTTGGAATGTCTACTTTCTAAAAAGGGGTCATTTGGGGGTTATTTATACTTTACAGACTTGTTAGAGCCAGTTCACACAGGGGCGACACGACTTTCAACACGACTTTTGGAGGCAAATTGGACACGACTTGAACACGACTTGGGCACGGCTTGAGGCGACTTACAACACGACTTTAAGTCGCCCCAGGCCAGGCGACTTTTGCCGTGGCCAATCAGAGAATGAGCTCTGAAGGGGAAACTCCACGCCAAATAAAAAAAAAAAAAATGGCATGGGCCCTTAGGTCTGGTATGGATTCTAAGGGGAACCCCCTACACCGAAAAAATGCAGTGGGAGTCCCTCAAGATACATACCAGACCCTTATCCGAGCACTCTACCCGGCCAGCCAGGAAAGAGGGTGGGGACGAGCCTTGGGGAAGGGGGGCTGCGTGGCCCCCCCACCCCACAGCACATTGTCCCCATGTTAATGAGGACAAGGGCCTCTTCCCGACAACCCTGGCCGTTGGTTGTCGGGGTCTGCAGGCAGGGGGCTTATCGGAATCCGGGAGCCCCCTTTAATAAGGGGGCCCCTGGATCCCGGCCCCCCACCCTATGCGAATGAGTATGGGGTACAATGTACCCCTACCCATTCACCTGTGAAAAAAAAAAAAAAAAAAACAACACAGGGTTAAAATAGTTTATTGCACAGCTCTGGGGGTCTTCCGTCTTCGGGAGTCTTCTCGCCGGACTCCTACGCTCTTCTGCTTGCTCTTTTACTAGTGGAGGAGCCCGGCTTTCTTCTTCGCCGCCACCCTCTTCTTCCAACTTCGGGGGTCTTGTCCCCCTCTTCGGGGTCTTGTCCCCCTCTTCGGTTCTTCTTGCCGGGCCACCGCGCCTTCTTATAGCTCTTTTACAGGCGGTGGCCCGGTCTTCTGTCGCCACTGTCGCCGTCTTCTGTTCTTCTCTTCAGATGTTGCCTCGTCGCTGCCTCCGCTCACAATGGCAGGGACGCGGTGCGCGGCGACTTATATAGGGACATCACCGGATGATGTCCCCGCCCATTATGATGTCACAGTCCCAGCATCCTCTGGGACTGTGACATCATAATGGGCGGGGACATCATCCGGTGATGTCCCTATATAAGTCGCCTCGCGCCGCGTCCCTGCCATTGTGAGCGGAGGCAGCGAGGAGGCAACATCTGAAGAGAAGAAGGGAAGAACAGAAGACGGCGACAACGGCGACAGAAGACCGGGCCACCGCCTGTAAAAGAGCTAGAGCTCGATTTTTTTTCACAGGTGAATGGGTAGGGGTACATTGTACCTCATACTCATTCACATAGGGTGGGGGGCCGGGATCCAGGGGCCCCCTTATTAAAGGGGGCTCCCGGATTCAGATACGCCCCCCGCCCGCAGACCCCGACAACCAACGGCCAGGGTTGTCGGGAAGAGGCCCTTGTCCTCATCAACATGGGGACAAGGTGCTTTAGGGTGGCACGCGGCCTGGTACGGCTCGGGGGGGGGGGGGGGGGGCGCTTGCTCGTCCCCTCCCCCTTTCCTGGCCGGCCGGGTAGCGTGCTCAGATAAGGGTCTGGTATGGATCTGGGGGGGACCCCCACGCCGTTTTTTCGGCATATTGGGTTCCCCTTAGAATCCATATCAGACCTAAGGGCCTGGTATGCTCTAGGAGGGGGAACCCACGGCCAAATTTTTTTAAATAAATTTGGGGTGGAGTTCCCTCTTGAGAGCTGATAATTCTGTCAGAGTCGCCTCCGTATAGATGGAGATCCGACTTGGAGGCAACCTCCATTGAAATCAATGGGTACCAGTCGCCTACAAGTCGGATTGAAGTAGTACAGGAACCTTTTTCGGAGCGACTTCAGTAGCGTGCATTAAGACGGCTCTCTTTCACTTACATTGATTTTTACATGTTGTCTGACCTAAAAGGAGACTAGGGGCGTCCTGAAGTCGGATCTGAGTCGCCCCTGTGTGAACCGGCTCTTAGGCCGGGTTCACACTATAGCGATGCGGGAACGCCGCGAATCTGCGGCGTTTACCCGCATCGCACACCTCCCGCCGGCAGTTCACACTGCCCTATGCGGACGGCTGGGAGTGTCAATGTTATGTTAATGACACCCCCAGATCCGTCGGCATATCGCAGTGCGATCTGCCGACTCGCACAGGAATCGGATCGCATGGTGTGAACCCCCATGCGATCCGATTCTGTTGCGGACCCAAAAAAGGGTCCCGTGCGAGTTTGCTGCGGGAGCGCTGCGAATTCAGCCATACTATCTGTATGGCTGAACTCGCATCGCTACGGAGATCGGATGTGATTTGCTGTGCGAATCACATCCGGATCTCCCCCCGCAGCGGTGTGAACCGGGCCTAAGTGTCTCAAGAAATTAGATACACCTGATGTACTGAAGGCATGCTCAGATGTGATCAATTTTCAGTGATTGGCACCATAGTTTCTAGACTCTATAACTTTCACAAAGACCAAATAATATACAATAATGTGGGTTATTTTTACCAAAGATATGTAGCAGTATAAATTTTGGCCAAAATGTATGAAGAAAAATTACTAATTAGCAAACTTTTATGACAGAAACAAAGAAAAAGGCATTTTTTTCACAAAATGTACGTGTTTTTTTTATTTATTTTAGCACAAAAAAAAAAAAAAACACTAAAAGAAAGCTCTATTTGTGTGGAAAAAAGGACACAAGTTTCATATGGGTACAGTGTTGCATGACTGAGTAATTGTCATTCAAACTGTGAGAGCACTGAAAGCTGAAAATTGGTCTGGTCAGGAAGGGGGTGTAAGTGCACTGTATTGAGGTGGTTAAAGACTGACAGATGCCTACAGCTGCAATTGCAGGCTGAGCAGCAGTACCTGCTGAAGAAAAAAAATAGGATTTCTAAAACAGCTTACCTGTAAAATCCTTTTCTTTGATGTATATCAGGGAACACAGAGCCATAGTAATAACTATGTGGGTTGTATCAGGTGCTGGACACTGGCACGCCCCATAAGGCGTGGACTTCCCCCATATAACCTCTCCCATCACTGGGAGTCCTCACTTTTGTAGCCAAGCAATCAAAGTGTGTAAGAAGAAGAAGGGAGGGACCTCTGTGTCCCCTGATGCACATCAAAGGAAAGGATTTTACAGGTAAGCTGTTTTAAAAATCCTATTTTCTTTTCTTACATCAGGGGACATAGAGCCATAGTAATAACTATGTGAGATGTCCCATAGCAATGGCAACTGAAGGGGGGGGGGGAGACAGAATCAAGGAAACAGGAGGCCAGAGGACTCATACTGCAGCCTGCAGTGTATGCTGTGCCCAAAGGCAATATCCTCATGACCTTTAATATCGATTTGATCAATCAAATAAAAGTCTGCACCGAAGACCAAGTTGTGGTCTTACAGATCTGAGCCATAGAGGCCTGATGATGCACCACCCAAGAGGCACTAATCGCCCTGGATGAGTGTGCTCTTAATATGAGAAGGAAAAATTTTCTTCTTTAAGCTGAAGCTTGATCAATCACTTGACAACCCCATTTGGAAAATAGTGGATCTGGACGCTGCCTGTCCATATCTTGGAACCTCTGGCAGTACAAACAAAACCTGTGTTTTGTGAACCTGAACGGTCGCCTTTAACCCTTTCATGACTACGCCTATTTTTGACATTTGGTGTTTACAAGTTAAAATACACATTTTTTGCTAAAAAATTACTTGGAACCCCCAAACATTATATATAATATTTTAGCAGAGACTCTAGAGAATAAAATGGCGATTGTTGCAATATTTTATGTCACATGGTATTTGTGCAGCGGTGTTTTAAATGCAACTTTTTGGAAAAAGGGACACTTTCATTAATTAAAAAAAGAAGTGGCGGTTTGTTCATCGGGGCTCACGATTGAACAGGAGCCCCAGTAAGAGCGTCAGGAGGCAGGACGTCCCCTCCCGCTCCTCCGGCATAACAGCCGAGCAGCTTTTAGCCGCATCGGTTGTTATGGCTGGAAAGCCGATCACAGGCTCTGAAAAACAGTACCGGGATGATGCCTGCAACTGCGGCCATCATCCCGGTATAACCCCCAGAAGCCGAGTACGCACATCTGTGTATGCTCGGCGGGAATGGGGTTAAATAGATTCTGATCGTTCTTACTACATCAAGAGACTGTAGTGCTTTCTCTTCCCCAGATTAAGGCTTTTGGGGAGAAAGAAGGAAGAATAATATCTTGGTTTAAATGAAAACCTGTTACCACTTTTGGTAAGAATTCAGGATAAGGACATCAAACCACCTCATCCTTATGCATGATGAAATATGGCTCTTACAAGACAGAGCCGTTAGTTCCGATAATCTTCTAGCAGAAGAAATGGCAAGCAAAATAGATTTTTTCTTTTCAAAGAACCAAGAGAATTTCTCGTAAGGTTTAAACGGCTGATTCAGCAAAGCCGAAAATACCAATTTTTAATCCTAAGGATTGGCTCTGTCAGACGGAATCCTGTCAGGACAGTCCCGTAATCTGACTGCCAAGATTCTATGGCCACATGTACTGCCTGAAAACTTCCAACAAAGTTGATAGGCAAGGTCCTCTAACCTGGACCACCTCCCCTGGACAGAATCTTCATCCAAGGTTGCTACCCAGCCTAGAAGGCTGGCATTTGTTGTTAACACCTTGCAGTATAAAGATTTTCCCTTCTGCTGGATAACAACCACTAATTTAGGCTCTGGCCTTTGTTGGGAGCCAAGCGTATTGGAAACAAACAAGGCCAGAATCCTCTTTATTCCAGATCCACAGGATGGTGTCTTAAAGCAGTCTTTGAATAATACTGCGCATAAAGGAGGGCCCTGAAGGAGGCCCCCATTTCCCCTAAAAATCTCCTGTAGCCAAATGAAGGAATTTTCCTTAATCATGATAATTTGAATTAGTCCTACAATGGAAATGATTCACGTCTGGAGTAAGACTACCTTCTTCTGTATGGTATCTATAACCAGCCCCCAAGTAACCTCCTTGATTGTTTTAAGGAGAATCTTCCTAGGCTGAGAATCCAACCTAGAGATTTCAGATATCTACAGCTGAGATCAGACTCTGTTTTTAGACCTGATATTGAATGATCTTTTTAAAGTAGATCCTTTTAATAGGCTAGGACCGTTATGCCTTGAGCCCTTAAAGCGGAGGTCCACCCTAAAATGGACCTCCGCTCATCGGAATCCCCCCCCCCCCCTCCGGCGCCACAATCGGCACCTTTCAGGGGGGAGGGGGGTGCAGTTACCTGGATAATCCAGGTAACTGCACCCACTTCCGGGCTAGCTCTCTGCGGAAAGGGGCGTACGTTACGCCCCTTTCCGCAAGCGCCCGCCCCCTTCAGCAAGTGCCCCGCTGCCTGCTGGGAAACACACAGCTCCCAGAGGCAGCGGGGACCGTCCGGATTGCGCCGCGCGGCTCGCGCATGCGCAGTAGGGAACCGGGAAATGAAGCCGAAAGGCTCCATTTCCTGATTCCCATACCCAAGATGGCGGCGGCAGGACCCGATAGACGAGCGAGCGATCGGCTTCGGGTGCCGACATCGCGGGCGCGCTGGACAGGTAAGTGTCACTATTTAAAACTCAGCAGCTGCAGTATTTGTAGCTGCTGGCTTTTAAAAAAAAAAAAAAACGCGGAGTCCCGGTGGACTCCCGCTTTAACCTGGCTAAAGGAGGTGCCAGAATCTTTCAGAACACTCGTAGTGTTGTGGCTAAGCCAAATGGCAGTGCCGCGATTGAAAAAAATAATAATTTTATATTTCAAACCGCAGAAATTTCTTGTAAGCGGGAAACTTTGGCACATGGAGATATGCAACTCCCCCTCCTTGCAGGATGGACACAGCCAATCGAATGATGAAAGGATCGGATGTTCAAGTGCCGATTCAGATCTCCGAGATCTAGAATGGGTCTTACCTCTCTGTTTGGCTCTGAGACCTTAAAAGGTTTGCGCCAAAAAAAAACCTGTTCCACTAAGGGAATCTCTGATATCACTGACTGGGATAACAGCTGATCCAGAGGCCAGAAAGAGAGACTTCTCTTCTTCCTTGAGGAGACAGACACTCTTGCATAAAGACTCCGGCATCAGGTAAACCAAGGACCCCACAGGCAGCACCCAAACAGGACCCGAACCCCAGACCCTCAGCGACTGGGCCCTCTGGGCTCTTCAAACTCTAGATGTAACTTAGAGAAGAAAATCGCAGAAATCCCTCTGCTCTTAACATTGTTCCTGCCAGACTTTAAGAATCGCAGGACCTTTCCCCTCACCCGAACGAGTGGGGGTGCTCCTTCATGAGAAGGCCTTAGCATTCTGCTTTATGGGCTTTCTGCCCCCAAGATCCTGGTGCTGCCCCAGGGAACTAAGGCATAGGAGAGGCTGCACGATTAAAGGAGAACTGTCTGAACCTTCTTTTACTGGTAATGAGAGCTTTACCCCTTTTGGATGTACTTATCCACTCTAAATAGTCATACCAAAGGAAGGGGCACAGACTGGGTAAGGGTTTTCACCTAGTGCTTCGGCTGATTAATATTTCAGCCACGGACCTCTAAAAAAATGCACTAGTCCAAGTATAAGCCATAGGGCTTAAACGATCGAGTCCTTAATGGCATCTGTGAGACACAGTGCGTCAAATACACCAGCCCCTTGCCGGGCCTGCTGATCAGACAGAACTTTCAGGTATCTCATACCTGTTCCTTAACCCCTTGGAATCCATATTACAATGCATTTGCGTGACTCAAAAATGTGCTCCACCAAAATAGGGGAGCAGACGTTAAAGGGTTAATGGACTAAGCTGCTCCAATTGCAGCCAGAACTTGCAAAAGACACCTTGTCTTTAAAAGGAAAATCCAACCTTAACTTGCTGGATCCTTTAACATCAGTGCATTATCCACTGGACATGTGAGACTCTGCTTACTGAGGTGATTGCAGCATTAATAGCTGGAACCCCCTATTTCTTTCATAGAAATGTTATTATTCAGAATACATAGCTATACATAAATAGGAAAAACATCCCCAGGTGGGAGAGGTTCAAATGAACCCTATTAGATGTAGATACCTCAAGAGCCTGTGCTGCAGGCAACAAAAGGGTTAAGTAAGGGAGTAGATAAACAACTGACTTGTGCGGCTACTCCCTCCCTGTTAGAATCCTCCTAAGAGGAAAAATAAGTATCTTCCAATATTTGGGAAGATCTACCTGATCCCCAGTCTCCTGCACCTCAACAAAAGGGCCCAGAGGAGTAGATGGGAATCTGCTATGTTTAGTCCTAATATGGAGAGACATCATAGTAATAATCTTTTAAATGATAGAAGAAAAAATGTGTTTGTATGAAATACACAGGGACAGAAGTGTTCTACCCTAGACGGCTCACCTGACTGGCTGTATATTTCTTTTTACCTCTCAGGGGAGGAAGACATTCTTTTGGAAGGGCTTTTAGTTTGTTGTATACCATTAACCCCTTAGAACCCTAAGGCCTTGTATACACGATCGGACATTCCGACGGAAAATGTCCGATCGGACCGTGTTGTCGGATAATCTGACCATGTGTGGGCTTCATCTGACTTTTTCCGTTGGAATGTCGGACCAGCAAAGTTTGAGAGCTGGATATAAAAAATGTCCTACAACATGATCGTTTGTAGAGAATTCTGATCAGACAAAGTGCCACGCATGCACAGATCAAATTCCTAGACCAAAGCTATTGGCTACTAGGCTGAACGTAGTCCCGTCGTAAATAAATAACATCATCACATTACAAACGATCAGATTTTCCGACAACTTTGTCCGATCATGTGTATGCAACACCAGTTTCGGACAAAATCCATCGGATTTTGTTGTCGGAATGTCCGACCATGTGTACAAGGGCTTAGAGGGGTTCCTGGTCCCTTTGTCACTCATAGCTTACAGTAAAAGCAGAAGCAGTACCAGCAAAATAATGTTACACTTGCTAGGCTATAGTACAGTACAAAAGCTGCTATTAGTCCTAGCTATACAGTACAATGTTGTCAACAAAAGGGGGATGCCTGTGTCACCAAACCTGACCAGCAACCACTCTGCTCTGTCCCTCCACCGCCAGACTGCAGCTTTTCCTGTATAGCTTAAAATACTTCCTCCCTGTGTGGCTGGCGTCTGACGCCATTTAGCCATGCCCCTGCACGAAAATGCGCCCCCTTCCTCTTTCAACAGGGAAGTGTGTGAGCGCCGGCATCATGGCGGGCGGGGTAAATCCTCTGCCTGACGAGCGTCCGCAACCTGCCGAAAAAACTTTTTTTTTCCAATTTAAGAAAAAGAGGCAGCTGGCTGGCATTAAAAGGATCAAAAACCACCAATCTGGGGACCCAGGAAGTGATCAGAACCACCCTTCATACCTGAGGGTCTGAGCTGGCTTGAAGGAGAGGAGAGTGGAGCTTCTGCTGTTTCCAGTGTCAGAATGGTGAGTGCTCAATACAGCCTCCAGTGGTGACACATAAACATGACATGACAACACAATACATGGAAGGAGAGATTCCTGAGAAAATCTCCCCTACCTTTCCTTGCAACAGTGTTTATCAGAGATAAAAAAAAAAAAATCTTTGCCCTTCATGGTGGGCTCCGAGACCTTGAAAGGAAACCTTCAGGGACAGGGGTACACTCAGGTAATCCCGCAATCCTAGACCTGCGAGAAGACTCTGCTAGTAAACTTTTATTGGCTTTACTACCAAAAAGTACTGGATCCCAGGGCCCAGCTTTAAAAGCATTCACAAGCAAAACCTTGTGTCTTCAGATGACGAGGCCCAGGTACCATTCATTTAGTCCATTACGGAGACATCAGAACGGATCCGGTCAGGATGGCTGGCTCTAATCAAAGGATTACTGCCCGTGGAGCTCAGTACACACATCCTTATAGGTGCCCAACACCTTAGACACTGGCGAAAAAACTTATGCCGCGTACACACGGTCAAACTGTATGACGTACTTAGTCTGGCGGAAAAGTACGCCAGACTGTCAGTCGGAATTTCCGAACGGGCTACTTGCCCACACACGGCACTTTTTGAGCGGACTAATACGGCGTACTAAGTCCGCCGTACTATCCGCCCTACTTTTGAAATGAACGGACTCGCCCACACACGCGGAGGAAAGTCCGCTCATTTCGAGCGCGTCTCTAGGTAGGCGGGGCCCGCGAAGGAGACCTCGCTGGCCCTGCCGCCTGGTATGGACTTAAAGGGGAACCCCAACGCCGAAAAAAATCGGCGCGGGGGTCCCCCCCAAGTCCACAACAGACCCTTGTCCGAGCACGCTACCCAGCCGGCCAGGAAAGGGGGCGAGCGAGCGCCCCCCCTCCTGAGCCGTACCAGGCCACGTGCCCTCAACATGGGGGGGTGCCTTGGGGAAGGGGGGGCCGCGCGGCCCCCCCACCCCAAAGCACCTTGTCCCCATGTTGATGAGGACAAGGGCCTCTTCCCGACAACCCTGGCCGTTGGTTGTCGGGGTCTGCGGGCGGGGGGCTTATCGGAATCTGGGAGCCCCCTTTAATAAGGGGGCCCCCGATACCGGCCCCCCACTCTATGTGAATGAGTATGGGGTACAATGTACCCCTACCCATTCACCTGTAAAATAAAAGTACAAAAAAAACCACAACACACGAGATAAAATACTTTATTGCACAGCTCCGGGGGTCTTCCGTCTTCGGGGGTCTGGTACGGCTCAGGAGGGGGCTGCGCTTGCTCGCCCCCCTTTCCTGGCCGGCCGGGTAGCGTGCTCGGACAAGGGTCTGTTGTGGACTTGGGGGGGGGGACCCCCACGCCGTTTTTTTTCGGCGTTGGGGTTCCCCTTTAAGTCCATACCAGGCGGCGGGGCCAGCGACGTCTCCTTCGCGGGCCCCGCCTACCTGGATACCCGCTCGAAATGAGCGGACTTTTCTCTGGGCGGGAAAAGTCCGCTCATTTCAAAAGTACGGCAGACTGGCATACACACGGCCGGATTGTCCGCCGAAATGCGAGTACGATGGACAGAATTTTGAAAAAAACGAAATTCTTAGTACGCCGGACTGCACGCTGAAAAAGTCCGCTGAAGCCCACACACGAGCGGACTGTCCGCTGAAATGTGTTTCGGCGGACTAAGTAGGCCATACAGTCCGCTCGTGTGTACGCGGCATTAGGACTCCCAGTAATGGGAGGGGTTACATGGGGGAAGTTCACGCCTTAAGTGTCCAGCACCTGATACGCCGATATAACCCACGTAGTTATTACTATGGTTCTGTGTCCCCTGATGTAAGAAAAGAAAAGAGGATTTTAACAGGAATTCCAACTTTTTATCTGTTCGATCCTTTAGCATTTGTACATTGTCCAATGAACTTTTATTCACACTGGAAATCGCAGCATCTACTGCTGGAATTTTCAATTTTTTGGTGAATTTTTCCTCCATAGGATAGAGAACCGAAAGTCTCTTTGGAGGGAGAAAATGCTTATCCGGATGATCCCATTCGGTATAAATAAGCTTCTTTAACCAGTTGCCGACCGCCGCACGCCGATGTACGTCGGTAGAATGGCACGGGCAGGCATAAGGACATACATGTACGTCCCTTGCCTCCCGCGGGTCGGGGGCCCGATCGGGCCCCCGCCCGGTGCCTGCGGCGGTCGGTTTTCGTCCGGGAGCGATCCGGGACGAGGGGGCGGCCATTCATTCATGGCCACCCCCTCGCGATCGCTCCCGACGAATAGAAATCCCCGGTGACATCACTTCCTCTCCTGTAATGTAAACACAGGAGAGGAAGTGATGTATTCTCTCCTCCGTGTCGGTATTTTTCGTTCCGACACGGAGGAGAGCGGATCGGTGAGTTGCACCAACACTCTACACACACAGTAGAACATGCCAGGCACACTCACACCCCCCCTTTACCCCCCGATTACCCCCCCAATTACCCCTGCCCCCCAGTCACAGTGACACCAATGTCATTTTTTTTTTTTTTTTTTTTTTTTTTGCATTGGTGTCATTTGTGACTGTAATAACTGTTAGGGCAGTTAGAGTTAGCCCCCTTTAGTTCTAATGTACCCCCCTAACCCCCCCAATAAAGGTTTAACCCCGTGATCACCCCCCGTCGCCAGTGTCACTAAGGCTGGGTTCACATTGCAGCGGTTTATGAGAACGAATGTGATTCGCACCGCACTGCAGTGCAAATCACATCCGATCTCTGTGCGATTCGAGTTCAGCCATTCGCCGCACCCGCCGCACCCGCCACACCCGCCGCACCCGCCGCACCCGCCGCAAATTCGCAACGGGACCCTTTTTTTGGCCCGCAGCAGAATCGGATCGCATGGGTGTTCACACCATGCGATCCGAGTTTGCAGATCGCACTGCGATATGCGAACTGATCTGGGGGTGTCAGTAACATTTCACTGACACTCCCAGCAGTTCGCATAGGGCAGTGTGAACTGCCGCCGGGAGGCATGCGATGCGGGAACCCGCCGCGGATTCGCGGCGTTTCCGCATCGCTCCAGTGTGAACCCAGCCTAATAAGCGATCATTTTTCTGATCGCCGTATTAGTGTCACAGGTGACGCTAGTTAGGCAGGTAGGTATTTAGGTTCGCCGCAGCTTTTTATAGCGCCAGGGACCCCCATATACTACCGCATAAAGCCCCCTGATTGCCCCCTAGTTAACCCTTTCACCAGTGATCACCATATAACTGTTACAGGTGACGCTGGTTGGTTAGTTATTTTTTTATAGTTTCAGGGCACCCGCCATTTATTACCTAATAAAGGTTTAACCCCCTGATCACCCGGCGGGTGTCATTTGTGACTAATAACTGTTAGGGCAGTTAGGGTTAGCCCCCTTTAGTTCTAAGGTACCCCCCTAACCCCCCCAATAAAGGTTTAACCCCGTGATCACCCCCCGTCGCCAGTGTCACTAAGGCTGGCTTCACATTGCAGCGGTTTATGAGAACGGATGTGATTCGCACCGCACTGCAGTGCAAATCACATCCGATCTCTGTGCGATTCGAGTTCAGCCATTCGCCGCACCCGCCGCACCCGCCGCAAATTCGCACGGGACCCTTTTTTTGGCCCGCAGCAGAATCGGATCGCATGGGTGTTCACACCATGCGATCCGAGTTTGCAGATCGCACTGCGATATGCGAACTGATCTGGGGGTGTCAGTAACATTTCACTGACACTCCCAGCAGTTCGCATAGGGCAGTGTGAACTGCCGCCGGGAGGCATGCGATGCGGGAACCCGCCGCGCATTCGTGGCGTTCCCGCATCGCTCCAGTGTGAACCCAGCCTAATAAGCGATCGTTTTTCTGATCGCTGTATTAGTGTCACAGGTGACGCTAGTTAGGCAGGTAGGTATTTAGGTTCACTGCAGCTTTTTATAGCGCCAGGGACCCCCATATACTACCGCATAAAGCCCCCTAATTGCCCCCTAGTTAACCCTTTCACCAGTGATCACCATATAACTGTTACAGGTGACGCTGGTTGGTTAGTTATTTTTTTATAGTTTCAGGGCACCCGCCATTTATTACCTAGTCTCACTAGTGTACCCCTAAATTTAGGGGTGTCTACTTTCCAAAATGGGGTCATTTGGGGGGGGTTTGTGCCATCTTGGCATTTTATGGCCTTCAAAACTGTAACGCCCTTAGAAAGCCTGATGGCGGTGCTTGGTTTTCGGGGCCCCGTACGCGGCTAGGCTCCCAAAAAGTCCCACATATGTGGTATCCCCGTACTCAGGAGAAGCAGCAGAATTTATTTTGGGGTGTCATTTCACATATGCCCATGGCATGCGTGAGCAATATATCATTTAGTGACAACTTTGTGAAAAAAAAAAAAAAAAAGTTTGTAATTTTCCCGCAACTTGTGGCAAAATATAAAATATTCCATGGACTCAACATGCCTCTCAGCAAATAGCTTGGGGTGTCTACTTTCTAAAATGGGGTCATTTGTGGGGGTTTTGTGCCATCTTGGCATTTTATGGCCTTCAAAACTGTAATAGGTAGTGAGAAGTGAACTCAAAAATTTACGCCCTTAGAAAGCCTGAAGGCGGTGCTTGGTTTTCGGGGCCCCGTACGCGGCTAGGCTCCCAAAAAGTCCCACATATGTGGTATCCCCGTACTCAGGAGAAGCAGCAGAATTTATTTTGGGGTGTCATTTCACATATGCCCATGGCATGCATGAGCAATATATCATTTAGTGACAACTTTGTTAAAAAAATAAAAATAAATAAAAGTTTGTAATTTCCCCGCAACTTGTGGCAAAATATAAAATATTCCATGAACTCAACATGCCTCTCAGCAAATAGCTTGGGGTGTCTACTTTCTAAAATGGGGTCATTTGTGGGGGTTTTGTGCCATCTTGGCATTTTATGGCCTTCAAAACTGTAATAGGTAGTGAGAAGTGAACTCAAAAATTTACGCCCTTAGAAAGCCTGAAGGCGGTGCTTGGTTTTCGGGGCCCCGTACGCGGCTAGGCTCCCAAAAAGTCCCACATATGTGGTATCCCCATACTCAGGAGAAGCAGCAGAATTTATTTTGGGGTGTCATTTCACATACGCCCATAGCATGTGTGAGCAATATATCATTTAGTGACAACTTTGTGTAAAAAAAAAAAAAAAATTTTTTTTTTGTCATTATTCAATCGCTTGAGGCAAAAAAATAAAATATTCAATGGGCTCAACATGCCTCTTATCAATTTCCTTAGGGGGTCTACTTTCCAAAATGGGGTCATTTGGGGGGGTTTTGTACTGCCCTGCCATTTTAGCACCTCAAGAAATGAGATAGGCAGTCGTAAACTAAAAGCTGCGTAAATTCCAGAAAACGTACCTTAGTTTGTAGATGTGACAACTTTTGCGCAAACCAATAAATATACAATTATTGACTTTTTTTTTACCAAAGACATGTGGCTGAATACATTTTGGCCTAAATGTATGACTAAAATTGAGTTTATTGGATTTTTCTAATAACAAAAAGTAGAAAATATCATTTTTTTTCAAAATTTGCGGTCTTTTTACGTTTATATCGCAAAAAATAAAAATCGCAGAGGCAATCAAATACCATCAAAAGAAAGCTCTATTTGTGGGAAGAAAAGGACGCAAATTTTGTTTGGGTACAACATTGCATGACCGCGCAATTACCAGTTAAAGCAGCGCAGTGCCAAAGTGTAAAAAGACCTCTGGTCATTTACCAGCAAAATGGTCCGGTCTGAAAGTGGTTAATAATGTGTGGACTGGAAACGCATGCATTGGTTGTGAAGGTTTCAAGGAACCCAAAGAAGAAACCAGACTTTCAGCTCACTCTGTTAGGGGTAGCATGACAGTGAAGCGAACCATGTCTGTAAGGATTTGTACCTCAGATTGTGAAGCTGAAACTTCAACTGTTGTTTCCTCCACAGAGGAGTAATCTGTTTGTTTTTTCCAATCGTTTGAGGGTAATACCTCATCCTGTCCCCACTGTTCCCCTGGGTTTGGAGTGGAAGAGAGGGATATAGCATGTTTCTTATCCCCTTTAATGGAGGATGCAAATAAAGCCGCTAATCTTCTTTCTAAGCCCAGCAGGGCAGAGGAAAATGCATCTTCAGTCACATATACAGGGGCTGAAGTGTGAGAAGCAGTTGCACCACCAATTGCTTCCAATGACTCACCCTGGCTTGCCATGTCAGGTATCTTCGGAGAGGATGACAAAGTGAAGGCATGTTTGGAGTTCCCAGTGCCTGGGTGTGGTTTTGGTGCCTTAGTAGTAAGCTTTGAAGCCATAGTGCAAAGCACAAAAGGCAAAGGTACTCTAAGAACTGTTCTATTTATTTGAACAATAGTAGGAAAAACAGTGGTAGCATAGAATGATCTAATACTAAACAATACTTTTTTCCTGTACTGAAAATGCCTGTGTAAACCCCTCACATGCACCAGAGCTTCTGTGTCCTGTGGCAGCCTTGCTTCAGCTGCTCTGATAGACACTGTCTGTTTCCCCAGACTATCAGCTTTAAGCGTTTTCAGGTGTGAGCCTGATTGTCTATGCGCCACACCCTTTCATATGCTTTAGCAAGAGTCACCTCATAGGGGAGGCAGGCGGCGGGGGAGGAGATTTGCACAGCCGTTTTATCAGCTTTTCAGATTTATGCTTGTTTAAACACAACATGTATCCCTATCGACTCGGGGGAGAGGAGACCCCCATCCAGAAGAGTGACAGATCTTGTTTATTGAGAGATCTGGGGATGTTCCTATCCTCAGTCATCTATATGGTCAGCTAGCGAAACTGTTGGCTTCAGTCTTGGGCTCCCGGTTGGGACAGGAGAATCCAGGAAGACTGCGTCAGAGTGGGGAGTGTGTATGCCTCTTCCGCTGCCTGTAAAAGCAATCTAGCAGCTAATTAGTTATCACTAAAGTGGCCCCTAGGATCACATTTACATTAAAGAGCATTGCTGTCTAAAAAGAATAGATACTGAGATAATTCCTGTATCTGCAGGTATAAACATTTCAATCTGGCGATGTATGGGTACATCGCAGAGGCTGAAGTAGTTAAATTATCTCCTATTTTTAGATTTACCTATGAGACAGCCACATGCTTCACTTAAAATCTGTTAGAAATAAGACGCTTGCCCTTGTCATTTAAAATTAAAATTGTGATAGAAAGGGTTGCATGACAGAAATGCTGAAATCTCTGCCATTGTTATTACAGGCATGGATTCACCCATTGCTCACCGAACACGAGCAGCTCTTCGACAGCAGCGAGAGAATGCCAGGCCCCACAGAAGTCGATCTCCAAGGGACCGCATCGTTGCTGAGGACCAGCCTGCACCAGCCAGACCACCAGCCAGGGAGTATCAGGACTTGCCCACCTGTTCCATCTGTTTGAGTGAAATGAATGTGGGAGAGGACAATACAACTCTAGCCTGCTCCCACCTATTTCACTTGACCTGCATCGGAACATGGAGGGTGCAAAGCAATAGATGCCCCCTTTGCAGAGCTGTAATTGTTTTTCTCCCTCCACAGGATAGAAACAGAAGAGTGCCCCGGAGGATCCAGTTCTGGGAGCTAGCCACCCTAACTCTGGAAGACTTCATCAACCTTCGGCTTGTATATGAAATTGATGAATTTGGTTTTAATCGTCTTGTCCTCTATGTGTAAAACTTTGTTTGTTTCACATTTACAGCAGGATAGTGAAAAGCAGTGGTATTTAAAAAAAACACAAAAAACTAGAAAAAACTAAAAAAAATACTAAAAATGTTTTGAATGCATAAAAATGTATATTGTTGTTATATGTATAAAAAATATGGAGCCAGGCCCGGCGGGGCACTAGGCAAATGGAGCCAGGCCCGGTGGGACACTAGGGGAATAGAGCCAGGCCCGGCGGGGCACTAGGAGAATAGAGCCAGGCCCGGCGGGGCACTAGGGGAATAGAGCCAGGCCCGGCAGGGTACTAAGTGGATGGAGCCAGGCCTGGCGGGGCACTAGGCGGATGGCGCCAGGCACGTAGAGGCACTAGGCCCATAGAGTAAAGCACATTGCGGGGCACAGAGAATGGCCCAGTAGGGGTACACACCTGGTGGGGCACGGCGGGACACTAGGTGGACAGAGACAGGCCCATCGAGGCACGAGGCTGATGGAATAAGGCCCGTAGAGGCACTAGGCGAATGGAGCCAGGACCACAGAGGCACAAGGCGAATGGAGCCAGGCCTGAAGAGGCACTATGTAGATGGAGCAAGGCCCATAGAGGCACTAGAATGATGGAGTAAGGCCTGTAGAGGCACTAGGATAATGAAATCAGGCCCATAGAGGCACTAGGTGGATGGAGCCAGGCCCGTAGAGGCACTAGGCGAATGGAGCCAGGCCCGTAGAGGCACTAGGCAGATGGAGCTAGGCCCGTAGAGGCACTAGGCAGATGGAGACAGGCCCGTAGATGCACTAGGCAGATGGAGACAGGCCCGTAGTGGCACTAGGCAGATGGAGCCAGGCCCGTAGAGGCACTAGGCGGATGGAGCCAGGCCGATAGGGGCACTAGGCAGATGGAGCCAGGCCCATAGAGGAACTAGGCGGATGGAGTAAGGCCCAGTGGCGCACTAGGTGGACAAAGCCAGACTTGGCTGGGCACTAGGTGAATGGAGCCAGGCTCGTAGAAGCACAAGGTAGATGGACCCAGGCCCATAGAGGCACTAGGCGGATGGAGCAAGGCACGGCTGGACACTAGGCAGATTGAGCCAGGCCCATATAGGCACTATGTAGATGGAGCAAGGCCCATAGAGGCACTAGGATGATGGAGCAAGGCCTGTAGAGGCACTAGGCGGATGGAGCCAGGCCCGTAGTGGCACTAGGCGGATGGAGCCAGACCCGTAGAGGCACTAGGCAGATGGAGCCAGGCCCGTAGAGGCACTAGGCAGATGGAGACAGGCCCGTAGTGGCACTAGGCAGATGGAGCCAGGCCTGTAGAGGCACTAGGCGGATGGAGCCAGGCCCGTAGAGGAACTAGGCGGATGGAGTAAGGCCCAGTGGCGCACTAGGTGAACAAAGCCAGACTTGGCTGGGCACTAGGTGAATGGAGCCAGGCTTGTAGAAGCACAAGGTAGATGGACCCAGGCCCATAGAGGCACTAGGCGGATGGAGCTAGGCCCGTAGAGGCACTAGGCAGATGGAGCCAGGCCCGTAGAGGCACTAGGCGGATGGAGCCAGGCCCGTAGAGGCACTAGGTGAATGGAACCAGGCCCGTAGAGGCACTAGGCAGATGGAGCCAGGCCTGAAGTGGCACTATGTAGATGGAGCCAGGCTCGTAGAAGCACAAGGTAGATGGAGCAAGGCACGGCTGGGCACTAGGCAGATTGAGCCAGGCCCATATAGGCACTATGTAGATGGAGCAAGGCCCGTAGAGGCACTAGGATGATGGAGCAAGGCCTGTAGAGGCACTAGGTGGATGGAGCCAGGCCCGTAGAGGCACTAGGCGGATGGAGCCAGGCCCGTAGAGGCACTAGGCGGATGGAGCCAGGCCCGCAGCAGCAATAGGTGGATGGAGCGTGGCCCATAGAGGCACTAGGCAAATGGAGTAAGGCCCAATGGGGCACTAGACAGATGGAGCCAGGCCTGTAGAGGCACGAGGCATATGAAGCGTGGCCCAGAGGGGCACTAGGCGGATGGAGTGTGGCCCGGAGGGGCACTAGGCGAATTTAGCATTGCCTGGAGGGGCACAGAGGAGTAGATTCGTTTAGAGTGGAGACAATTTTTGTATAGTGAATACATTATATAGCTAAAAAAGGGCAGGGTAGAGAGGATTATATTATAGTGTACACCAGGGGTATTCAATTAAAATTCACGGAGGTCCAATCGATAAAATGTTCTTCCAGCCGAGGTCCAAACTGATCACCTGTTTGTGCGATGACTAAGATTATTCACATCACAGCCCCCTCTTTTGAAATCACAATCTTGTTATTACACCACAGTTATATAGTTTTCCCTTGACAGTGGTGTCATCTGTGCCCATCACATCAACCCCCTAATAGTAGTGTCCCCTGTCCCCCTGTCACATAAACCCCCCAATAGTGTCTTCTGCTCCCACCTTCACATCCACCACAGAAATCTCCTCTACTCCCATTAACTTAGCTCTTCAGCCCTCCATTGACCTTGTAGCCCTCCTCAGCTCTGCTTCCCCCATTTACACTGCAGCCCCCTCAGCTCTGCTCTTACTCCACCCAGTCAAATTGCAGCTACCCTCAGCTCTGCCCCCCTTCAAAATGCAGTCCCTCTAAGCTCTGCTCCCCTATTTCCCATTACAGGCCCCCTCAGCCCTGCTCCTCCCATTCACAGAGAAGCCATCCTCAGCTTTGTCCCCCTCACAGCTCTACCCCCCATTCACAATACAGATGACCCCACGGCTCTGTCCCCATTCACAGTGCAGCCCCCCTTCAGCTCTATACCCCCATTCTCAGCGCAACCCCACTCAGCTCTATACAGCGGAAGACACAGCAGCTTTGGATGGAGGGCAGGTGCAGGCATTGACACAGTTAACTTTTCAAGTGTCCTAGCAGGTGATTGGTTGCTAGGACTGCCCTTCATCCTAACAACCAATCACCTGCTGGGACACTTAAAATGGTAACTCCAGCAGTCCCCACCCTCCATCCAAAGCGGCTTTGTCTCCCAACCTCTATCTAGCATCGCCCTTCGAGGCTGCCATGCGAAGATGTCAGCGGCGATAAACTACTGGCTCCTAAAGGGTGGAACCACGGCAGTCCAGATGTGACAGCAACTCGGTCTGTATTCAGCCCACCATTTAGTGATGCCTGGTATATATTCTTAAAAAAAACAACAACTGTATATTTGCTTACATCTATAATAAAAAATGTGTGTGTGGATTAGGACAGAGAGGAGCCAATTAGGACAGAGAGGAGCCAACATTAATATAGTGTACATTATAAAACAAAAAAAGAACAAAAAAATAATTGACGGATGTTTTTTCACCTTGATGCATAGAATGCATTAATGTGAAAAAACATGTACCTTTACAACCCCTTTAAGGCAGGGTAAATTTGGGCTGTGTTATGGGGCAGGGTGGAGGGGATTAAGGCAGGGTGGATTTGGGCTGAGTTATAGGGCAGGGTGGATTTTGGCTGGGTTATATGGAAGGGTGGATTTGGGCTAGTTCAGGGTGGATTTGGGCTAGTTCAGGGTGGATTTGGGCTAGGGCAGGGTGGATTTGGGCTAGGGTATAGGTCAGGGTGGAGCAGAATACGGGGTTATAGGGCAGGGTGGAGTGGATTAGGGCTGGGTTATAGGGCAGGGTGGAGTAAATTATGGCAGGGTGGAGAGGATTAGGGCAGGGTGGAGCAGATTAGGGTAGAGTAATTTAGTGTAATGCAGTGTAGTGTAGATTAGTATAGTGTAGTGTAGGGCCTGGCCAGAGAGGGATTACTTTGACGCAGTTGGCCAGCTTAAATATGCATTGCAATGCATGTGAACTAAAAATCCCTATTTTTATATAACGTTTGCTAGAAGGGTATATAGCTGTGTGCAGAAGGTTCACATTTAGCGAGAACTCACTTTTAACTCCGTAGTAGTGTATTTTTACTGAAAATTGATAAAAAGTTGTGCTAATATTGTGTGCCTTGTTGCCAGAACGCTGCTAGGGTGATCCCTGGCATTATTACTTACAAATCCCTGCACATGTGTACTCCCTCTTCCTGGTCACAGTAGCTCTGAGCTCAGTGCTCCTCTGACTGAGGAGAGCACAAACACATGCATAGGAATTATCTTAGCAATATACTAGCATTAAGGAAGGACAGGATAGGTGCCATCTCTGAGAGGTAAGTAAATGGCCTACACCAGGGGTAGGCAACCTAGGGTCCTCCAGCTGTTGGAGGACTACAAGTCCCATCATGCCTCTGGCAGTAATTGTAACTCCCAGCCTTGCAATGCCTCCTGGGAAATGTAGTTCCACAATAGCTGGAAAGCTCCAGGTTGCCTACCCAAACAGAAGGGGCATAATTCAGATTTAATCACAGTACACAGTTGGCTTCATCAGATTCTGGGAAAGGTGAACTAAAGTAAGCCAGAGATTTTGCAACTTTCTTTCCTTCTACCACAGGTTGCTCGTTTTTCCCATCAACAATGTCCAAACTTTTTCTTTGGAGTAGGGAGGGATTAGGACACCTGTCAGGTTTTTATTGCTGTCTCTGTCCCTATCAGTTATTACATCATGAGGAAAAAATATGGGAGCCACCACTCCTCTCCTTCATGCTAAAATCACAATTTCTTTGCTAGAAAAATACCCAGAACCGCCAAACATTATACAGTGGTGTGAAAAAGTGTTTGCCCCCTTCCTCATTTCCTGTTCCTTTGCATGTTTGTCACACTTAAGTGTTTCGGAACATCAAACCAATTTAAACAATAGTCAAGGACAACACAAGTAAACACAAAATGCAATTTGTAAATGAAGGTGTTTATTATTAAAGGTGAAAAAAAATCCAAACCATCATGGCCCTGTGTGAAAAAGTGATTGCCCCCCTTGTTAAAACATACTATAACTGTGGTTGTCCACACCTGAGTTCAATTTCTATAGCCACACCCAGGCCTGATTATTGCCACACCTGTTCACAATCAAGGCATCACTTAAATAGGAGCTGCTTGACACAGTAAGGTCCACCAGAAGATCCTTAAAAGCTACACATCATGCCGAGACCCAAAGAAATTCAGGAACAATTGAGAAAGAAAGTAATTGAGATCTATCAGTCTGGAAAGGGTTATAAAGCCATTTCCAAAGCTTTGGGAATCCAGCGAACCACAGTGAGAGCCATTATCCACAAATGGCGAAGACATGGAACAGTGGTGAACCTTCCCAGGAGTGGCCGGCCGCCCAAAATTACCCCAAAAGCACAGCGACGACTCATCCAAGAGGTCACAAAAGACCCCACAACAACGTCCAAGGAACTGCAGGCCTCACTTGCCTCAGTTAAGGTCAGCGTTCATGCCTCCACCATCAGGAAAAGACTGGGCAAAAATGGCCTGCATGGCAGAGTTCCAAGGAGAAAACCACTGCTGAGCAAAAAGAACATCAAAGCTCGTCTCAATTTCTCCACAACACATCTTGATGATCCCCAAGACTTTTGGGACAACATTCTGTGGACCGATGAGACAAAAGTGGAACTCTTTGGAAGGTGTGTGTCCAAGTATATCTGGCGTAGAAGGAACACTGCATTTCATAAAAAGAACATTATACCAACAGTAAAATATGGTGGTGGTAGTGTGATGGTCTGGGGCTGTTTTGCTGCTTCAGGACCTGGAAGACTTGCCGTGATAAAAGGAACTATGAATTCTGCTGTCTACCAAGAGATCCTGAAGGAGAATGTCCGACCATCTGTCCGTGTACTCAAGCTGAAACGAACTTGGGTTCTGCAGCAGGACAATGATCCTAAACACACCAGCAAGTCCACCACCGAATGGCTGAAGAAAAACAAAATGAAGACTTTGGAGTGGCCTAGCCAAAGTCCTGACCTGAATCCTATTGAGATGTTGTGGTATGACCTTAAAAAGGCCGTTCATGCTCGAAAACCCTCTAATGTAACTGAATTAGGACAATTCTGCAAAGATGAGTGGGCCAAAATTCCTCCAGGACGCTGTAAAAGCCTCATTGCACGTTATCGCAAATGCTTGGTTGCAGTTGTTGCTGCTAAGGGTGGCCCAACCAGTTATTAGGTTTAGGGGGCAATCACTTTTTCACACAGGGCCATGATGGTTTGGATTTTTTTTCACCTTTAATAATAAACACCTTCATTTACAAATTGCATTTTGTGTTTACTTGTGTTGTCCTTGACTATTGTTTAAATTGGTTTGATGTTCCGAAACACTTAAGTGTGACAAACATGCAAAGGAACAGGAAATGAGGAAGGGGGCAAACACTTTTTCACACCACTGTATATATTTTTTTAGCAGAGACCCTAGGGAAAAAATGACGGTTGTTGCAACCTACATAACTGTATGTCACAAGTTATTTGCATAGCAATTTTTCAAACCAAATTTTCGGGGGAAAAAATCACTTTCATGAATAAAAAAACTGTAGATAGCCCAATTTTTTTTGTATAACATGACAGAGGATGTTACGCCAAGTAAATAGATACCTCACATATCACGCTTTAAAACTGTTCACACTCATGGAATGGCGCCAAACTTCGGTATCTAAAAATCTCCATAGGTGACACTTTAAATTTTTTACAGATTACATGTTTAGAGTTAAGCCTTGTACACACAATCGGATTTTCCGCAAAGCGCTGGACTTTTGTCCAAAGGACGTTGGCCAGGAAATTGTCTTGCATACAAACGGCACACAATTGTTTGTTGGCCAACAAACATGAATATATTGACGCACTACTTGGGTTTTCAGCTCTTTAGCACCACCCTTTGTGCACCTTCTTCTAATGTTGTGTTTGGTGAGCATCGATTCCAAGCATGCGTGTTTGTACTTTAGACTTTTGTCTGACGGACTTGTGTACACACGATTGCAAAATCTGACAACAGCCCGATGTCCACGGAAAATGTATAAGCCTGCCATCCAACATTTGTCCATGGAAAATCTGACAACAATGGTCCGATGGAGCGTACAAACAGTCAGATTTTAGGCCAACAGTTTGTCAACGCACAATTCTCATCGGAAAATTTGATCGTGTGCATGAGGCTTTACAGAGGAGGTCTTGGGCTAGAATTATTGCTCTCATTCTAACATTGCACATTTGTACCTCACATGCGCTTTTTTTTATTGTTTTATTTTTACACTTTCTCTTAAACAGGAAAAAAAAATGTATAACTTTTATTCCTATTACAAGAGATGTAAATCTAGGAATAGTGTGTGACAAGTCCTCTTTATGGAGAGATCTCCTCCAGGCTGGAAAGCCTGATGTAAAAAAAATAAACAAACAATCTCAGGCTTTCCAGCTGAGTCTCTGGCATTGTTTACTTCTGCCGGCCCAGACGTGACATCATAACATCGCAACCGGGGCCCTGAGAGTCATAGAGACTGCTGAGGACCACGTGTCCCTCGGTTTTCTCTAAAGCTACCTTCTGGCTAGGGTTGCCACCTTTTCTTCAAGCCAAACCCGAACACTTTAGCAGCACAGGGCACATTTTTTTTCGTAGTATACACTATAGGATTATAAAAGACCTGGGACACCTTTGGGTGCCCCCAAGGAAAGTGGTAATGCAGTGCGCTGCGGCAAACAGTGGGTGTGGCCAAACTGCTCTTACTAACATCATGCCCCCCCCCCCAATGATGCCAAACCTACCCTCAGAGAGCCCATCCCGAATGGCAACAGATTTTTGTGTTACTATCTAAGCTACTTGGGGAGCCACAGCCCAGTCTAAATAATGTGTCCGGGTTTCAGGCAGACTGAAACCCGGACACAGGATTCCAAACCCGAACTGTCCGGGTGAATCCTGGACAGGTGGCAACCCTACTTCTGGCACTGGTGGCTTTGTTCCCTGGCTCGCCAATCGAGTGAGCTGGAAGAAACACCGGAGGGCGGCGCTGCCTGTAAGAACGATCAACAGCCGCAATGACTGTTCTTACGGTACAGGGAATCGCCGGCTACAAAAAATATCTGAATGCCTGTAAATGCAGGCATCATTCAGATATCCCCAATGAAAGCCCAGGACATCATACAACATATTATGGTATGGAAATGGTTAAAAAAAAGCCTACCAGAAAGCAATAGGTCGATCATGGACTGAATTGCTATGTGGAAAAAAAAACTTTAAAAAGGACCCTGATATTGTTAAATTCCAAAGAAATTTGGAACACAGAAGGCCACGGACATTTAAATATGGACTTTGTTTTGAATGTCCTTTATTAAAGAGTGCACTAGGTGCATACTCCCAAATGGAAATACTTTTGTAGCTAAGAATTATGTAGATTGTACCACAATTGGAATAGTCTACCTTATGGAATGCATCTGTGGTGCCTTCTATATAGGTAAGGTAAAACGTCCATTTCAAAAAAGGTTCCATGATCATGTCTATTATATCTCAAATGGGGAAAATGGTGTCTCCCATTGGTAGACATGTGGGACTTATTCACAACTTTGATGTGTCAGTTATGCGGTTTATGTCTTTTGATTGAGTTTATCAAGAGGAAAGAGGTGGGGACTTCAATAAATGAGTCCTGCAGCGTGAAACCAAATGGATCCATAGCCTAAAATCTACTGTACCATCGGGCCTAAATGACGATTCGTTTTAAGCCATTCCTTTAATTTTGCTTTGGCCTTGCTGTTCTGTAGCATAACATTATCACCCAAAAAATTACGTTAAATAAATAAATATAATATTTCAGGACACCGGACACATGGACTCCTATGGCAGGGGTGTATTTTTTTGAAGCACCTGATTAGAGCCAGAATATTCGCTATTTTCACACCGTATTGCTTCCCCACCAATCTGGAGGCAGGTCAGTGAAACCTGTTTTCTGATTGGCCAAAACGGCAGGTGTCCCTATTGTATGCTCAGCGCTTTGGTGGCACAGAGCGGAGGAAGCTCCGTGGAGAGGAGACGCTGGAGAAGAGGACACCTTACCAAGGTAAGCGCCAGTCCTCCTGGCGATCCATCTGTGGGGGAGGGACACTGGCAGCATATGATGGGCAGACTGGCATTTGATGGGCATGTTTGCAGCGTCTGATGGTCACAGTGGTAGCGTCTGTTGATTTATTTTTTAAAAATGTTGCGCAATTTTTTTCCCTACACAACTTACCTGACTGCTCCCACCAAGTCCCTAACAGTGTAACCTGACTGCTCCCACCAAGTCCCTACACGAGTCACATGACTGCTCCCACTATAACCCTACACGAGTCACCTGACTGCTCCTACCTAGTCCCTACACAACTTACCTGACTGCTCCCACCAAGTCCCTACATGATTCAAGTGACTGCTCCCACCAAGTCCCTACACAACTTACCTGACTGCTCCCACCAGGTCCCTACACAACTTACCTGACTGCTCCCACCAGGTCCCTACACAACTTACCTGACTGCTCCCACCAAGTCCCTACACAACTTACCTGACTGCTCCCACCAAGTCCCTACACAACTTACCTGACTGCTCCTACCAAGTCCCTACACAACTTACCTGACTGTTCCCACCAAGTCCCTACACGAGTCACCTGACTGCTCCCACTATAACCCTACACGAGTCACCTGACTGCTCCTACCTAGTCCCTACACAACTTACCTGACTGCTCCCACCAGGTCCCTACACAACTTACCTGACTGCTCCCACCAAGTCCCTACATGAGACACCCGACTGCTCCCACCATAACCCTATACGAGTCATCTGACTGCTCCCACCAAGTCCCTACACGAGACACCTGACCGCTCCCACCAAGTCCCTACATGAGTCACCTGACCACTCCCACTAAGTCCCTACACAAGTCACCCGACCGCTCCCACCAAGTCCCTACACTAGTCACCTGACCGCTCCCACCAAGTCCCTACACGAGTCAACCGACCGCTCCCACCAAGTCCCTACACTAGTCACTTGACCGCTCCCACCAAGTCCCTACACGAGTCACCCGACTACTCCCACCTAGTCCCTATACGTGTCACCTGACTGCTCCCACCAAGTCCCTACACGAGTCACCTGACCACTCAAACTAAGTCCCTACACAAATCACCCGCCCGCTCCCACCAAGTCCCTACACGAGTCACCCGACTGCTCCCACCAAGTCTTTACACAAGTTACCTGACTGCTCCCACCAAGCCCCTACCCATGTCACCTGACTGCTCACACAAAGTCTATATTTTCTTCTACAAACATCAAGCCAATTAAAGAAGTCCTCCTCCCAGCCTGCACCACAATGTCTCTTCCCATTCCCACCTTTTTCCCAAATCATATCTGTCTAATCATAACCAAAACATCTCCATCCATCTTGTCGCATCCCATATCCATCCATCCACATGATACAGGAGTTGGTCAGAGAGCGTGCAAACATGATACAGGATTTGGTCAGAGAGCATGTGAACATGATACAGGAGTTGGTCAGAGAGCATGCGAACATGATACAGGAGTTGGTCAAAGAGCGTGCAAACATGATACAGCAATTGGTCAGAGAGCATGCAAACCTGATACAACAGTTGGTCAGAGAGAGCGTGCAAACATGATACAGCGGTTGGTCAGAGAGCGTGCAAACATGATACAGCAGTTGGTTAGAGAGCGTGCAAACATGATACAGCAGTTGGTTAGAGAGCATTCAAACATGATACAGCAGTTGGTCAGACAGCGTGCAAACATGATACAGCAGTTGGTCAGAGACTGTGCGAACATGATACAGGAGTTGGTCAGAGACTGTGCAAACATGATACAGCAGTTGGTCAGAGACTGTGCGAATATGATACAGCAGTTGGTCAGAGAGCATGCAAACATAAAACAGGAGTTGGTCAGAGAGCGTGCGAACATGATACAGAGTTGGTCAGAGAGCATGCGAACATGATACAGGAGTTGGTCAGAGAGCATGTGAACATTATACAAGAGTTGGTCAGAGAGCGTGCAAACATGATGCAGCAGTTGGTCAGAGACCGTGCAAACATGATACAGCAGTTGGTCAGAGACTGTGAAACTCTCCTCCTTGAACAAACAAGGTGGTGACGTCACTGCGTAGGGAGGGTAAGCAGTGACGTCACCACACTGTTTGTTAGAGGAGGACAGGCTCCGTTCGTTTATGCCGGCCGGCAATATTGTTTACATGCATTTTATTCTTTACGGAATTGTAAGTGCAACTTTTAAATAAATGTATTCGTTATTATCTAATGTACTACACTATGGCAGCCATTTTCTTCTCTTTGAGCGAATTGTAAGAATGTATGGATTCCAAACGGATCTAGTGTATGCTGTTTCCTGGTGTGGACATCTGCGAGCGTAAAGGCCCTAGGCTGAGTTTAGCCAACCGCCCTTAAAGCGGAGGTCCACCCTAAAGTGGACCTTCCGCTCATCGGAACCCTCCCCCCCTCCGGTGCCACAATCGGCACCTTTCAGGGGGGAGGGGGGTGCAGTTACCTGGATAATCCAGGTAACTGCACCCACTTCCGGGATAGCTCTCTGCGGAAAGGGGCATAACTTACGCCCCTTTCCGCAAGTGCCCGCCCCTTCCCGCAAGTGCCCCGCTGCCTGCTGGGAAACACACAGATCCCAGAGGCAGCGGGGACCGTCCTCATTGCGCAGCGCGGCTTGCGCATGCGCAGTAGGGAACCGGGAAATGAAGCCGAAAGGCTCCATTTCCTGATTTCCATACCCAAGATGGCGGCGGCAGCACTCGAGTGTCGATCTAGAGATCGGCTTCGGGTGCCGACATCGCGGGCGCGCTGGACAGGTAAGTGTCACTATTTTAAAAGTCAGCAGCTGCAGTATTTGTAGCTGCTGGCTTTTAAAAAAAAAAAAAAACACGGAGTCCCGGTGGACTCCCGCTTTAATGCTCGCTATCTGGTGAGCAAAACTTACATTTACGGTGATCGGGCACTGTTTGGAGTTCATGCATGCACACTGTGGTGTCTGGAATTAGCGATCTCATTAATTATTTTTCCTACAAATATTTGAACAATGTCTCCTTCCTTGGGACTTGAAATTAAATTTGGACTTTAGTTTAATATTTGGATAAGCACAGTTTGTTTTTATGTAGAATATATATCACCCTAAACTGATGAATAAGTAAATTTTTTATATATATTTTTTGTTATATGTATTATAGCAAAATTGTCGTTCTGTTTATTTCGCAAAAAATGAAAAAAACTCAGAGGTGATCAAAATACCACCAAAAGAAAGCTCTATTTGTGTGGGGGAGGTAAATTTTGTTTGGGTACAACATTGCACGACTGCGCAATTGTTAAAGCAACACAGTGCAGTATCGCAAAAAATGGCCTGGTCATTAATGGCCAAATCCTTCCAGGGCTGAAGTGGCTAGAATTGTGCATGATCTGTTTTTAATACAAAACCCAGATCTGGGGAAAGGCTGATGTATGGTTGACAGATTTGTTTAAAATGCTTTTTTTTTAATCATTTAAGCCCCGGACCAATTTGCTGGCCAAAGGCCAGAGCACAATTTGGCTCTGCGATTTGGCACTGCGTCGCTTTAATTGACAATTACGTGGTCGTGCGACGTGGCTCCCAAACCGTCCTTTTTTTATCCACAAATAGAGCTTTCTTTTGGCAGTATTTGATTGGAGTGTGAGAAAACCCCTGTTTTTTGGGCTACAAACACAAATAGAGCGACAATTTTGAAAAAAAAAGCATTAGGTTTTACTTTTTGCTATAATAAATATCCCCCCAAAAAATATATAAAAAAATGTTTTTCCTTAGTTTAGGCCGATACGTATTCTTCTACATATTTTTGGTAAAAATAAATTAAAAAAAGTAAAATAAAAAAAAAAATCACAATAAGCGCATGGTTTGCGCAAAAGTTATAGCGTCTACAAAATAGGGGTTTGTGTTATTGCATTTTTATTAATATTTTTGCGGCGATCTGTGATTTTTAACGTGACTGCAACATTATGGGGGATACTTTGGACAATTCTGACACATTTTTTGGGACCATTGTCATTTCTACAGCGATACATGCTATAAAATTGCACTGATTACTGTAAAAAATGACACTAGGAATGAAGGGGTTAACCACTAGCTGGCTAGGAAAGGGTTAAGTGTGTTCTAGGGAGTGATTCTAACTGTTAGGGGGCGTGGCTACAGGGAGCTGTGACCAGGGACAGTGTCACTAGGCAGAACGGGGAGATGCTTGTTTACATTAGCATCTCCCCATTCTTCAGCTCCGTGAGACAATCGCGGGTATCCCTGCGGACACTGAGTCTGCGGGACCTATGATCCTACTCACAGAGCTTCCGGCAGGATCGCCTGCATGCCACCGGCGGAACGCACGTGACCACACAGCGGGAAATTCAAAAGGGACGTACCTGTACTCCCATTTGCCCAGCCATGCCATTCTGCCAATGTAAATGTACATGCAGCGGTCGGCAAGTGGTTAATAAATGTAAATTTGTAATAAAAATTCTGTTTTAAACTATGTAGTACTGCCTCTAAAATCCCGCCATAGATACGGGTATATACTTAGTGTTGCCACCTTTTCTTTAAGCCAAACCCGAACACCTTTAACGGTGATTGTTATAGTGTTGCGGGAAATCTGGAGCTGGGAGGTACACTAATGACACTAGCAGAGAAGGGGGTCGGTTGCCACAGGGGAGAAGGCATAGAGCACACAGCACAGGCAGGTGCAGCCGACAAGAATCATCACCGAGTTCTACGATACCCTTACTAAGTTCCCGCACTGGCTGGCTGCATCCAAGGCAGGGCTTTGTTTCTCTCACAGAATAGGTGACGGAGCTTAACTACCCCCTCTTCTTCCTGAACATTTCACATTAAATAGTGGGTTTGGCTAAATTGCAGTGGGAGGGTCTTAAAGTGTGCAGAGTCAAGGAGTGCGCTAGAAACCGAGTGCAGGGATTCGAGCATGGTATATACAGGGTGCAGGGATTCGAGCATGGTATATACAGGGTGCAGGGATTAGAGTATGGTATATACAGGGTGCAGGGATTCGAGCATGGTATATACAGGGTGCATAGATTCGAGCATGGTATATACAGGGTGCAGGGATTTGAGCATGGTATATACAGGGTGCATAGATTCGAGCATGGTATTTACATGGTGCAGGGATTCGAGCATGGCATATACAGGGTGCAGAGATTCGAGCATGGTATATACAGGGTGCAGGGATTAGAGCATGGCACTTTGAGGTCTTTTGATGGAAAGTGCATTATAAATAAAATTTATTATTATATACATGGTCTAGGGATTCAAGCATGGTATATACTGGGTATAGGGATTAGAGTATGGTATATACAGGGTGCAGGGATTCGAGCATGGTATATACAGGGTGCAGAGATTAGAGCATGGTATATACAGGGTGCAGGGATTAGAGCATGGCATATACATGGTGTAGGGATTCGAGCATGGTATATACTGGGTATAGGGATTAGAGCATGGTATATACAGGGTGCAGGGATTAGTGCATGGTATATACAGGGCATGGTACTCCTTTCCATTGCATTCTCACCCACATGATCCCCCATCCACTCCTCCTCAGCTATGAGCCATGTTTATGCCCCCTCTACTGCCTTCATCTTCTCCCCCCTCCCTTAAAAGCTTCACCATCCTGCACAAGGGAACATGCCTCGCCATTGCTGTAATAACCTGAAGTTCCTGGCCAGCACATTCCCCACACTACAATCTGAGGCCAGATAGTCCGGGGGTGTCGGCATCCAGGCACCAGGATCAAAGAAGGTGCAGTCTACCTCCCAGCCCCCCTCTGGCCCATGACAGTACTGCACTCAGGGAGACAAGCTCTCCTAGGAGGATAGATTCAGCTGACAGATTGGGAGAGACTGACTGATGTTGTGTCCGGGTGTAAGATGAACAGAAACCCGGGCAGAAGTGTCAAAAACCGGACTGTCCGGGTCATTCCCGTACAGGTGGCAACCCTATATATACTCCATGTAGTTTTGGGTACATTAGAATTGGGATGTGGCAGCTTCAAGGCCTATTAATATACTTTTTCTTTAAGAATTACTTTACTACCGCTTTAGTCTTGGTTCACATGTATGCAGGTTTGCGCAGGCACAACAGCCCATTCATGCATTTCCCACAGAAAAAAGTTGCTTGCACAAGAGCCATTTATATACTGTTTGGAGAGGCTGTTGGTGAAATCCATAACGGAGTGGTTATCCTAAATGAACCAAAGGCGCATATTCTGGTTTATCTGGTGAAGTCACTCATTTGGTGGATAAAAGAAGCACCTTATATAGGATGAGAATACTTGCATTGAAGTGATCACTCACTTAGGACATTCATTTGCACTGGAATAATTTTTCTGTCCTTTTTTACTTTATATATTTTTTGTTGGTATTGTTTACAATATGGAATTGCACTTTATATAGTGATATTGCACGTACACCCCCTTCCTGACCAGACCAATTTTCAGCTTTCAGCGCTCTCACAGTTTGAATGACAATTACTCAGTCATGCAACACTGTACCCATATGAAACTTGTGTCCTTTTTTCCACACAAATAGAGCTTTCTTTTAGTGGTATTTAATCACTAGTGTTTTTTTTTTTTTTTTTGTTGTGCTATAAATAAAATAAAACGTACATTTTGTGAAAAAAATGCCTTTTTCTTTGTTTCTGTTATACATTTTTGCTAATTAGTAATTTTTCTTCATACATTTTGGCCAAAATGTACACTGCTACATATCTTTGGTAAAAATAACCCACATTAGTGTATATTATTTGGTCTTTGTAAAAGTTATAGGCCCCTTTCACACTGACGATCCGTTCAGGCCTGCCTGTCAGTTTTTCAGGCGGACCTGAACGGATGCTCCATAGAGCTCTATGGGGCGTCGGAGGTCAGCGGTGACATGTCCGCTGACATCCGACCCGCTCCGATCCGAAAAAGTGTGACGGAGGAAAAAGCTATTTTTCCATCCGTCTGCGGATCGGATCGGGTGACGACGGACACTCCGGTCCGTAGTCATCCGATCTCCCATAGGGGAGAGCGGCACTGTGACAGGTCTGTCCCTGCGCAGTGTGCAGAGACGGACCTGTCAGCTCCCTGCTCAGCGGGGATCGACGGAGTGATCCCCACTGAGCAAATGGATATCCTCGGGGCGGATCAGCACTGATCCGCCCCGTGTGAAAGGACCCATAGAGTCTACAAACTATGGTGCCAATCACTGAAAATTGATCACATCTAATCAGGCCTTCAGTACATCAGGTGTATCTCATTTCTTGAGACACTAACAAGTCAGGAAAGTACAAATACCCCCCAAATGACCCCTTTTTACAAAGTAGACATTCCAAGGTATTAAGTAGCATGGTGAGTTTTTTTTAAGTTGTAATTTTTTCCCACAATTCTTTGCAAAATGAAGATTTCTTTTATTATTATTTTTTTTTACAAAATTGTCATATTATCAGGTTATTTCTCACACACAGCATATGCATGCATTTACACAGCCTGGCCACATACAGAGCACCAACATTGATGTAGTACCTTCAGACGTTCTACGAGCAAAAATGACGCATCTCATTTCTCAACCACCTATTACACTTTTGAAGGCCCTGGAGTACCAGGACCAGTACCAGGACAGGACATTTCCCATAAAATGACCCCATTTTGGAAAGCAAACACCCCAACGTATAATCTGTGAGGCATAATGAGTCTTTTGAACAGTTAATTTTTTTCTAGACGTTTTTGGAATATGTGAAAAAAAAATGAAAACGCATTTTTTTTTTACACAAAGTTGTCAATTTATAAGATATTTCTAACACATAGCATGTATATAGCAAAAATTACAGCCCAAACCACATTCTGCTACTCCTCCCGAGTATGGCGATACCACATGTGTAGGACTTTTACACAGCCTGGCCACATACAGAGGCCGAACATTGAAGTAGTACGTTCAGGCGTTCTAGGAGCATAAATGACACATCTCATTTCATTCCCACCCATCACAATTTTGAAGGTCCTGGACCACCAGGACAGTGAAATTACCCACAAAATGGCCCCATTTTGGAAAGCAAACACCCCAACGTATATTCTATGTGACATGGGCTGCAAATAGGTGCTCGGGTACTCTGATGGGCTGGAGATAGGTACTCTGGTACTCTGATGGCCTGGTGACAGGTACTCAGGTACTCTAATGGCCTGGTGACAGGTACTCTGATGGCTTGGTAACTGGTATTTGGATACTCTGAAGGGCGGTGACAGGTACTCATATGGACTGTGACAGGTACTCGGGTACTAAGATGAACTGTGACAGGTACTCAGATGAACTGTGACGGGTACTCATATGGACTGGGGCAGATACTCAGATGAACTGTGACAGGTACTCGGGTACTCAGATGGGCTGTGACAGGTACCCGGGTACTCGGATGAACCGTGACAGGTACTCGGGTACTTTGATGGGCTTTGACAGGTACTCAGGTACTCTGATGGACGTGACAGATACTCGGGTACTCTGATGGACCGTGACAGATACTCGGATACCATGCTTGACCGTGACAGGTACTCGGGTACCCTGATGGACCGTGACAGGTACTCGGGTACTCTGATGGACTGTGACAGGTACTCGGGTACTCTGATGGACCGTGACAGGTACTCAGGTACCCTGATGGACCGTGACAGGTACTCGGGTACTCTGATGGACCGTGACAGGAACTCAGGTCTTCTGATGGACTGTGGCAGGTACTCAGGTACTCTGATGGCCCGTGACGGGTACTCGGGTACTCTGATGTGCAGTGACAGGTACTCAGGTACTCTGATGTGCCATGACAGGTACTTGGGTACTCTAATGGGCTAGGACAGGTACTCACATGAACCGTGACAGGTACTCGGGTACTCAGATGGACTGGGACAGGTACTCGGGTACTCTGATGGGCTGTGACAGGTACTCAAATACTCTGATGGACTGTGACAGGTACTCTGATGGACTGTGATTGACAGGTACTATGAGGGGTGGTGACAGGTCCTCTTTATTGGGGGGGGGGGGGCAATCAGTGTGATGAGCAAATTAAGTCCGCGCTGTAGACATCTTTCGGCTGTAGCCCGGACGGCAAGTGGTTACGTTAAAAATGTTGTGATTGCATATTACTTCATTAACTCTCCAACCCTGGAAAATTTGGCTGCTGAATGACCAAGCCATTTTTTGTGTTTCGGCCCTGCGTCACTTTAACTGACAATTGCACAGCCGTGCGACCTTGTACCCAAACAAAATTGATGTCCTTTTTTCCCACAAATAGAGCTTTCTTTTGGTGGTATTTAATCATCTCTGCGGTTTTTATTTTTTGCGCTATAAACAAAAAAAGAGCGACTATTTTGAAAAAACACAATATTTTTTACTTTTTGCTATAATAAATATCCCCGTTTTTAAAAAAAAATAATTTTCTTCTCAGTTTAGGCCAATATGCATCTTCTACATATTTTTGGTAATAAAAATCGCAATAAGCGTATATTGATTGGTTTGCCAAAAGTTATAGCGTCTACAAAATAGGGGATAGATTTACGGCTTTTTTTTTCTAACTAGTAATGACAGCGATCTGCGATTTTTATCATGACTGCGACACTATGGCAGACAGATCAGACAATTTTGACAACTTTTTGGGACCATTGACATTTATACAGCGATCAGTGCTATAAAAATGCATTGATTACTGTAAAAGTCACTGGCAGTGAAGGGTTAACAGGAGGGGGCGCTCAAGGGGTTAATTGTGTTCCCTGCTACATGTTCTAACTGTAGGGGGATGGGACTAGATAGGGGAAGAGATAGATCAGTGTTTATACTTTGTATGAACACATGATCTGTCTCTTCTCCCCCCAGGGGGAGCTGAGGTCGTAGCACTGCGGCAGTGGCCCGGCAAGAGCCAGCAATCATGGGACAATATTGGAGAGATGACCCCAAGCCACAACTGTAGGTGTGACTTATGTGTAGTAATGGCCATCAAATATCTGTAAAGATATTAAATAATAATAGTGAGTCATTACGGTAATCAAGTGTAATGAGTAGAGAAAGGGTTGTGACCATGACCGAAAGAACACAGTGATCCAGAAGGAAAACAGTGCTGAAAGAAATTATAGGATGTGACACCAAAAGAAATGGACAGAGAAATAGAGAACCTACTATATAGAGCCACCTGTGAAACAGTGCTAGAGAAGATTACCTGAATGTACAAGTAAAAAAACATAATCCAAAAAGGAGTGTGAACATGAAACAAAGAGCTGTGAATAAAAAGAATGTGTAGTCCAATGATTTGCGGCAATAGAGTCGGACCATCCGCCGCAGAGCCCGGCCAATAGGGATGGCCTCGCGGTTCGCCCGGCAGTCAGTTCACGGCGAATTTTGCGTGTTCGCGATTCGCCAAACCGGCGGACTATTTGCGCTGTTCGCCCGGCAGACATATATGTGTTTACAGTGTGAAAGAACTTTGACCCATGATGACACATCAACAGGACAGCCAATTGAGACATTTCAGCACATGGACAATTGGACATTCCCCCTACCTTATAAATAGACCTGATCTGGCAGCCATTTTACATTCTGTCTTATGTCAGTGTAGGGACAGGATGCTGTGTGAAGCAGAGACCGTCAGTTTCATCACTAGCTATTACTATTAGGTCCACAAAAGTCCTTTTAACGACTGGTATAGGTGTAGTACAGTATATAGGGTTCGGTGCACTGCTCTGCTGGTTATTGCAGCTGTCCTTTGTCAGTGTAGGGATTGGACGCTGTGTGGAGCAGGGACAGTCAGTTTAATCACTAGCTAGCTATTACTATTAGGTCCACAAAGGTCCTTTTAAGGACTGGTATAGGTGTACAATATATAGGGTGCTGGTGCACTGCTGTGCTGCAGATTACTGCTCGTTTCTGCAGCAGTCTTTTATAAGTGTAGGGACTCAGGGACAGTCTGCAAATCACTAGCTACTAGGTCCACAAAGGTCCTTTTAAGGACTGGTATAGGTGTACAATATATAAGGTTGTGGTGCACTGCTGCTGACTGCTGCCCGATTCATCAGCTGTCTTTTATCAGTGTAGGGACTGAGGGAAAGTCTGCAAATCACTAGTTACTAGGTCCACAAAGGTCCTTTTAAGGACTGATATAGGTGTACAATATATAGGGTTGTGGTGCACTACTGCTGACTGCTGCCCGATTCGGCAGCTGTCTTTTATCAGTGTAGGGATTGAGGGACAGTCTGCAAATCACTAGCTACTAGGTCCACAAAGATCCTTTTAAAGACTGGTATAGGTGTACAATATATAGGGTTGTGGTGCACTGCTGTGCTGCAAATTACTGCTCGTTTCTGCAGCAGTCTTTTATCAGTGTAGGGACTGAGGGACAGTCTGCAAATCACTAGCTATTAGGTCCACAAAGGTCCTTTTAAGGACTTGTATAGGTGTACTATTTGGTGTGCAGTATATAGGTGTGTAATACACATATAAAATACTTGCATATATAAAAAGCATAGTATAGTGCATTTCCACTGTGCAGCATTGTGACTGCTGAGCGGTTCTGCAGCGATACTACAAAGAGTGACAAACGCAATAAAAAAAAGTATTATAACTGGTGTGATAGACCAGTGGCCCCCAAAAACGACAGATTCAAGCGGGGTGTTATATACCTTCTTCCACATACACACATACAAAGCAGACTGCTAATGTATCATGAGCGAGGCATCAACCATGTACGGTCACATCTGGACGCCGACACATGGCTCCTCAGTGTGGGCTTTTTTTAACCTGTCCGCTGCTGACAATAGTGTTGCCATCTGCAATCTTTGCAGTCAACGCATAAGTCACGGTAAGCCCAACACTCACCTAGGGATGACCGCCTTAAGAAGGCACATGAGCTGCCATCACCGAGCCCAGTGGGAGCAACGGAACACACAAAGCCACACTCCAGGCTCTCACCGTCCAGCCTCGTCTTCTACTTCTTCTCCTCTCTCCTCACAATATTCCGCCGCTCCACCTTCCATCATGCCATCCTCACGTTTTTCTGGAAAAAGGCAGGCTTCCATGGGCCAAATGTTTGAGCGTAAAAAAATCATGATGCCGGATAACCCTCCTGCCCAATCGTTGACGGCTGGCTTGTCAGAACTGATAGCCCGCCAACTACTGCCATATAAATTTGTGGCCATTGGAACACCACAATGGAAGGTCCCAGGAAATAAGTATTTCTCACAGAAGGGCATCCCAGAGCTATATGGCCATGTTCAGCAGCAAGTGAATGTATCTCTGGCACACAGTGTCAGTGCCAAGATACATCTGACCACAGACATGTGGTCTAGCAAACACGGGCAGGGAAGGTATATCACTTTTACTGCCCACTGGGTGAACCTTCTGACGGCCGTCAAGCATGTAACCCGTGACACCCGTGTAGATTTGGTTTTACCGCCACGGATTGCATGCAGGCCTGGCTCTTCTTCTCCTCCTACTCCATCCTCCTCCCTCTCCTCCTCGGCTGAGTCCTCCTTTTCCGCTGCTAGCGTCTCTTCCGCTGCGCCGCCCAAGCTCCCCAGAACCTATTCAACATGCCAGGTGGGACATTGCCATGCTGTGCTGCATCTGTTGTGCCTGGAAGCTAAGAGCCACACTGGTCCTGCACTCCTTTCAGCTTTGCGTTCATAGGCAAATCAGTGGCTAACAACGTTCAATTTGACAGCTGGTAAAGTGGTGTGTGACAACGGTGCCAATCTGCTTAGCGCATTGAAACAGGGCAAAATTACGCACGTGGCATGCATGGCACACGTCTTAAACTTGGTTGTGCAGCGATTCGTTGTCAATACCCTGGGGTCCAGGACATCTTGCAGGCAGGCAAGGAATATCTCTGCCCATTTCAGAAGATCTTACACGGTCATGGCTCGCCTTGCTGACATTCAGCGGCGATACAATCTGCCGGTCAGACGTCTTATTTGCGATTGCCCGATGCGATGGAACTCAACCTTCTATATGCTTGATAGGCTGCTCCAGCAGAAACGTGCAGTTAACATCTACCTATACGAACTCTGCGGCAGAACAGGTTCTGGGGAGCTTGTTTTTTTTCACCACGCCAGTGGCTGCTCATGCGTGACCTATGCAGACTTCTGCGGACATTTGATGAGATCACCAAACTGGTCAGTCGCAGCCATGGCGCCATCAGTGACATGGTACCTTATGCCTTCTTTGTGGAGCATGCATTGCGTCGTGTCATTGATCAAGCCATGGAGGAGCAGGAGCAGGGAGAGGCTTGCCCCTCGTCCAGTGTCCTGTCTGAAAGGATGTTCAGCGCAGCAGGGGGGATCGTGACCGATAAGCGCACCTGCATAGCTCACGACAGTGTTGACTACCTCACATTTCAAAAAATGAATGAGGCATGGATCTCGAAGGAATTCAACACATGTGACCAGTAGACTATGTATATCTCTATAAACTATTTATTTTATTGAGCACACAGACCTTTTTTTCTACCTTTTGGCTCACTTCCTTGTACCAAAAAAGCACACCGTACTATATGCCCATACCCTCCTGTTTGAAGAGATTGAGCGGTATCATATTTTTGGGGCCCAGCAGCGAATTGCTGGTATCAGTACTGCTGTCAGGGCTCTCTATCTCGGTGCTGGTGTCAGTGCTCTCTCTCTATCTCGGTGCTGGTGTGGTGTCAGTGCTCTCGATCTCGGTGCTAGTGTGGTCTCAGTTCTAACTATCTCGGTGCTGGTGTCAGTGCTCTCTATCACGGTGCTGGTGTCAGTGCTCTCTATCTCAGTGCTGGTGTCAGTGCTCTCCATCACAGTGCTGGTGTCAGTGCTCTCTATCTCGGTGCTGGTGTCAGTGCTTTCTCTCTCTCTATGTCGGTGCTGGTGTGGTGTCAGTGCTCTCTATCTCGGTGCTGGTGTGGTCTCAGTGCTCTCTATCTCAGTGCTGGTGTCAGTGCTCTCTATCTCAGTGCTGGTGTCAGTGCTCTCTATCTCGGTGCTGGTGTCAGTGATCTCTCTCTATCTCGGTGCTGGTGTGGTGTCAGTGCTCTCGATCTCGGTGCTAGTGTGGTCTCAGTTCTCTCTATCTCGGTGCTGGTGTCAGTGCTCTCTATCACGGTGCTGGTGTCAGTGCTCTCTATCTCAGTGCTGGTGTCAGTGCTCTCTATCACAGTGCTGGTGTCAGCGCTCTCTATCTCGGTGCTGGTGTCAGTGCTTTCTATCTCTCTATGTCGGTGCTGGTGTGGTGTCAGTGCTCTCTATCTCGGTGCTGGTGTGGTCTCAGTGCTCTCTATCTCAGTGCTGGTGTCAGTGCTCTCTATCACGGTGCTGGTGTCAGTGCTCTCTCTCTATCTCAGTGCTGGTGTCAGTGCTCTCTCTCTATCTCGGTGCTGGTGTCAGTGCTCTCTATCACGGTGCTGGTGTCAGTGCTCTCTATCTCGGTGCTGGTGTGGTCTCAGTGCTCTCTATCACGGTGCTTGTGTGGTGTCAGTGCTCTCTATCACGGTACTGGTGTGGTGTCAGTGCTCTCTATCTCGGTGCTGGTGTCAGTGCTCTCTATCACGGTGCTGGTGTCAGTGCTCTCTATCATGGTGCTGGTGTCAGTGCTCTCTATCACGATGCTGGTGTCAGTGCTCTCTCTCTATCTCGGTGCTGGTGCTGGTGTCAGTGCTCTCTATCTCGGTGCTGGTGTCAGTGCTCTCTATCACTGTGCTGGTGTCAGTGCTCTGCATCACATTGCCGGTGTCAGTGCTCTCTCTCTATCTCCGTGCTGGTGTTGGTGTCAGTGCTCTCTATCTCTGTGCTGGTGCCAGTGCTCTCTATCACGGTGCTGACGTCAGTGCTCTCTCTCTATCTCTGTGCTGGTGCTGGTGTCAGTGCTCTCTATCTCCGTGCTGGTGTCAGTGCTCTCTATCACGGTGCTGGTGTCAGTGCTCTCTCTCTATCTCCGTGCTGGTGCTGGTGTCAGTGCTCTCTATCTCGGTGCTGGTGTCAGTGCTCTCTATCACAGCGCTGGTGTCAGTGCTCTCTATCATGGTGATGGTGTCAGTGCTCTCTATCACGGTGCTGGTGTCAGTGCCCTCTCTCTATCATTTATCATCATTGACACTGTTGTATGGCGCTAAATATAAGAAGACACCTAAAACATTTTACCTTATCTGAGAAACTGGATCACCTTTATATGTTCCAATTCCTATGTTACCACTAGCACTGGGCAGCAGCATTAGTATCTGAGAATTTTCAGAATTCCTCTGGGAGACAGCAGCTATTCTTTGGCAGGCTGCTGACTCTGATGAAAGTCAGCTGATATCACCATCGCTGATGATTCTGCTGTTTGGGCCTCATGCACATTTGGCGTTTAGCCCTGGTGCACGAGGCTCTGGCATATAGGGGGTTATACATAGAGTTGGGCTTCAAAGGGAAGCTATTTTAATTAAATGGTCAGTTTTTCATTCCACTTTTTTAAGCTCTAGGTATAAGTATTTTCTATAGGGTGAATACATGACACTGTGTTTGCCAGGCATACATAGTGCAGCACTGCCTTCATGCCTTATGGCAGATTGTATTATTCCACTACATGACATAGAAGTATAGGCAAAACTTTTTTTTTTTTCATTTTGAATAGAGTAGTAGTAAAGTAAAGGTTATAACCCCTGTCAGTTTATTTTTTTCATCTATGTCCCATTGGGGTGATTTCCCCTAATTTTCTGTCCCATAGCCAAAACAGAAAGCCAGGAAATCCCTTCAAATTGTGGGAATCACTTGGGGACCCCCAGGTCACCAGAACTAGCGTTCCCAATATGAAGATTTCCCCTCCATTACTTTTCTGGGGACAACCCATATTTGAGATTTTCTTTTACTTTCACTTTAAATGATAATAGTAAACAGGACAAATAGAGAAGGTTAATCTAATCACAGTGATAAAAACTGGCAAGTGTTCCCATGAGAATTTATAACGGCTGGGTGAATGGTTGTGACATTCATCCACCAAATTAGAACCCATAGTTTTTTTTTTTACGAAAGGCAAATTCATTTTGCACTACAAGTGCAAACTACAAGTGCAAAGTGCACTTGAAATTGCACTGAAAGTGCACTTGGAATTAAAGTCACTGTAGCTCCAAAGAGGGCATGCGAGGAAAATAAAAAACAGCATTTTAGCTTGCACATGATTGGATGATAAAATCAGCAGAGCTTCCCCTCATTTCAGATCTACCCCTCAGATTTACAGCGACAGCACTTCCAAGTGAACTTGCAGTGCAAAGAGGTTTTGCCGTTCGTAAATAACCCCCAATGTGTTTTTCATTTGTGTAATTCCATTCATTCTAAAATCGAATGGTAAAAGCAAACTAAATTTTAAAAATACATTTGAATGACATTCATCAGGTCTCTGATGGCATTATCAAATGTACTGATGAGATTTTTTCATACTTTTTTGTATGAAATTCTGCCACTGTATGACCAGCTTAAAGTGCTGTTTCTTCATTGGACCAAATCAAATTTTACAAGTTTAGTGAAATTAGACCAATGAAAGCTGATTTATGGTTGACAGCAACAAGGTAGTACACATGATGGCAATAACATATTTGGCTTCTAGTGGTTTACTCATGCATTAGTTCACCACAATTAGTAGGCTGCTTATACAGTGCCTTGAAAAAGTACTCGTATCCCTTGAATTTTTTTTTTTTACATTTTGTCATGTTACAACCAAAAACGTAAATGTATTTTATTGGGATTTTATGTGATAGACCAACGCAAAGTAACACATAATTGTGAAGTGGAAAGAAAATGATAAATGGTTTTCAAAAAATGTACAAATAAATATGTGGAAAGTATGGCGTGCATTTGTAGAACCACCTTTCGCTGCAATTACAGCCGAAAGTTCATTTGGGAATGTCTCTACCAGCTTTGCACATCTAGAGAGTGACATTTTTGCCCATTCTTCTTTGCAAAATAGCTCAAAATCTGTCAGATTGGATGGAGAGCGTCTGTGAACAGCAATTTTCAAGTCTTGCCACAGATTCGCAATTGAATTTAGTTCTGGACTTTGGCTGGGCCATTCTAACACACGAACATGCTTTGATCTAAATCATTAAATTTTAGCTCTGGCTGTATGTTTAGAGTCGTTGTCCTGCTGGAAGGTGAACCTTCTCCCTAGTCTCAAGTCTTTTGCAGACTAACAGGTTTTCTTCCAAGTTTGCCCTGTATTTTGCTCCATCCATCTTCCCATCAACTCTGACCAGCTTCCTTGTCCCTGCTGAACAAAAGTATCCCCACAACATGATGCTGCCACCACCATGTTGGTCTCATCTGACCAAAGCACCTACTTCCACGTTTTCTGTGTCCTCTACATGGCTTTTCGCAAACTGCAAACCGTACTTCTTATGGCTTTCTTTCAACAATTGCTTTCTTCTTGCCACTCTTCCATAAAGGCCAGATGTGTGGAGTACATGACTAAAAGTTGTCCTGTGGACAGATTTCCCCAGATTTAGTGGATCACTGCAGCTCCTCCAGAGTTACCATGGGCCTCTTGGCTGCTACTCTGATTAATGCTCTCCTTGCCCGGCCTGTCAGTTTAGGTGGACAGCCATATCTTGGTAGGTTTGAAGTTGTGCCATACTCTTCCATTTTTCGGGTGATGGATTGAATAGTGATCCATGATATATTCAAAGCTTGGGATATTATTATATAACCTAACCCTGCTTTAAACTTCTCCACAACTTTATCCCTGACCTGTCTGTCATGTTTCTTGGCTTTCTGTTTGTTCACTAAGGTTATCTAACAAACCACAGAGGGCTTCACAGAACAGCTGTATTTATACTCAAATTAAATTACACACTGGTGGGCTCTATTTACTAAGTAGGTGACTTTTGAAGGCAATTGGTTCCACTTGAGGGGTATCAGAGTAAAGGGGGCTGAATACAAATGCACACCACACTTTTCACATATTTATTTGTAAAAAATGTGAAAAGCATTTACCATTTATCATTTTCCTTCCACTTCACAATTATGTGCCACTTTGTGTTGGTCTATCACATAAAATCCCAATAAAATACATTTATGTTTTTTGGTTGTAACATAACAAAATGTGGAAAATTTCAAGGGGTATGAATACTTTTTCAAGGCATTGTATATCAACTTATCGAGTTGCCCAAATCATTCTCTTTTTTTGAATTTCAGATTAGCAACAGATTTGACCTACATGTGTCATGATCAAATCTATAAGATATGAGCAGTCCACTAGGTGCTCGGCTGCTCATAATGTGCTGGAGCCAGAAAGCAGCATGCAAAAACCAATGAGGCCCTAATACAATAGCATCTCCTGTTCAATTAGCAGTAGTTAGTCACATTTAACTAGACTTGTTCTGTAATATTGAAGACATTCCCTGACTTGTCTAAGAAACTTTTTTCAGTTCTAATGAGCATCAGAAACATACCCCATGTAATGGAAATTTGTAGGTTCTGTATATAATTGTATTCTATTTTATATTTATTGCACAATGCCCTCTCTGTGCACACAACACTAATAATGTTTTCAGTACATGTTTTGCATTCTTTCGAGTTCTGATTAGAATTAGCCTGACTATTTAACGCCCCTTGTTACCATAAACGTACAATTGTAATATTAATGTGATACCTACGTAATCATGTGTATAAAAACCTTCACATGCGTCATAATAAAGGAGAACGGTTATTTGGAAAGATGCTGAGCGTATCTTTTGTGTCTGTTCCCTACTGCAGTAGTTCTTAATAATTTGGAACCACTAATCAATATGAGGATAGGAGTTGCCTATCTACAAAATATCCATCTCACCCATTAATGCAAATAGCCATAGCCAAGGCTTTTTTTCTCGGAGAATAGGTGCAGGAACTCCCTCTTTCTGAGCCACCCCTTTTCTGCACACCTACCCACCTCCGAGCACCGTTCCTTGGTTCCATCCCCTACCCAGACTAAGTATCAATTTGTGGTGCTAAGTAATCTGTAAGGAATTTGGCAATTATAACAAGAAAAGCAGTAAAATAGAACCATCGCAGCCAGCAACAATAGAGCCCCCGCCAGCAACAAAAAGCCCTAGCCATAACATATATAAGTGAATCACATGCACTCTGCAGACATAAAAGCAAAAACATTTGGTGTACATTACCTTCATCTGTTCCCGACAGGAAGCATTAAACAAGAATATTAACTTCTGAACGTCCACATTATGAACTAGTAACAACAATGTACAACACCCTTTGATTATATACACTGTAATATATGCAATTTAGTGGTGTTAGTGGTGTATATGGATACATTTTCTATAGATTTTTGCTAAGATAACCCATCTTTTTATATACTCAAGCTATTACCCCAGTACTTATGAGTATATTCTTATTGGTAATTATAATGATATACAGTACTCAAGCTACCTATACTAACTATAAATATACTTTTCAGGCATTGTTATTCAGCTTTTTTTAACATATCCTTGCTATCTAGATTTCAGAAATCCCAAGTTTCCCACGAGGTGCGGAAGTCTCCCGCATTTCTGCGGCGTCTCCCACACACACCCACAAATGACTCCGGATATCCCGGGAATGATCGGTGTGGCTGGAGGGACAGCTGGGAACACCGATCTCCCAGTATAGATTTTTAGCCGACAGATGCTTATCTTTCTCTCCCTCCTGTGGCTGTCAGCTATAAATCTATACAGGGAGATCGATGTTCACAGCTGTTCTCCGCCGCATCGATCATTCCCTGCTGTTCCCTGTGTGCTGTTCCCCTGCTCCTCTGGTCCCCTGTCCTTCCCAGCCCCCCCCCCCCCCGTTCTCCGTCCCCCTCCGTGTCTTCTTTCCCCCCCCCCCGTCCCCCGCAGCAGGCTCTCCTCCTCTCCGTCTGAGGGAAACCTGTCTGTATGGAGAGAGGAGGAAGTAGCTAGGTAAATATGTCATTTACCGCCCCCTTCCTTTTCTGAATTAGACATGGTGAGTGAGATCGCTCCTATGTCCTGTGATAACTGAGCTGAGTAAACTGCGCTACTCTGCTTCAGTTTATGAATGGACAGGAGCCTCTGCCTCCTCTCCATTCATTTTCAGTGCCGAGAAAGGGACTGGGAAATCTGTGTCCTCAGTCTTTTCTCTGTCTCAAAGGGGAGATGGCAGGGGACTGTTTAGACCCCTGATATCTCACTGAAGCCCCCCCAAAAAAAATGAAAAAAAAATAATAATTATAAACAAATTAAAAAAATGAAAGTGTAAAAAAAAAAAAAAAATTACTGGCACCACTCTCCCCTGCCCTACCAACACTGTCCACTGCCCCAATCCCCTGCCCCCAAAAAGAATTGTGAAAAAATTAAAAACAAATTAATATTGTAAAAAAATCTATGCGTAAACATTAAAAACTACTGACACCATCCACTAACACATACCCCCCACCCCCTTCCACCTCCTGTAAAATTGATCGGGCGGCTGAAATGCTGGATGGAAAAAATGATGTCTCGATTGTGTCTGCAGCTGAAGCGATGACCGAGTTATCAGCACCACTTCCCGAAGATGTATACTATATGTATGTCCTTCGGCCAAGAAGTGATTAAAGTGTTACTAAACCCACAACAGTAAAATCAGTCTGTATATGCAGTAAATCATGCTTGGTATACTCACTGTGGAACCTAAGGGATTAATCCTTAGCACAGATGCTCCTCTTCTTCCACTGACTCCAGAACAGGTCCAGATAAGACAGAGTTACTGGAGTCAGGCTGCACATGCTCAGTTTGGTGTGTGTTGCTAGGAGTTGTTTTTTTTTTTCTTGGGAGAGTGCATGGGATCAGCACAGGGCCAATCAGCACTGTCCAGACAGGGGGTCAGAGGTCCTGGATCCTAATAGGACAGCCCAGTGCAGTATGAAAACTCCTCCTTTAAGCTTTAACCAGGAACTAATAGAAGTCACAAGACTGCTATATACTGCTGATGAGAAAAGGTATTTATCAGTTTATATTTACTAAAATAATTGCATTTCTATGTTCTGTGTACTGTGGGAGACCAGATATAGTGAATGCAGGCTCCTGGGTTTAGTAACACTTTAGAGTAAATGTCTGACATGAAATCAAACCTCCTTTAACACCTTGAGGTCCGTAATATGATGATGTTGCAAACCTGTTTGACTCCTGAAAATAATTCCTCTTTTGTTTGCCGCCTGTGTTATGAAAAAACGTTTACAAGCCAGATTATATTTGTACACCATGTTATGCAGGATATCTTGAAGGCAGTCATCTATTCTGATATATTTTGTTATTTTGAAAGGTATTCATTTATTTACATGGCGTTTTGTGCAAGGACAGTGCAACGTGTCTGAAAACATAAACTGAAAGAATTTGGCAGTTACTTACTTGTCGAACAAAAAGAAAAGTTTCCAAAAGAGTAATCAACATCACCTGTTAGAGAGCTAGGAACATTCTAATTCTAATGCCAGATATGATTAAACTGGCAGAACTGTCACATTTGTTATTCCACTGGAATGCCATCAGTTATTGTATATAGTCTATGGGGGTTATTTACTAAAGGCAAATCCACTTTTCACTGCAAGTGCACTTGGAAGTAAAGTCATTGTAGATCCGAGGGGGGCATGCAAGGAAAATAAAAAACAGCATTTTAGCTTGCATATGATTGGATAATGAAAATCAGCAGAGCTTCCACTCATTTCAGATCTACCCAATAGATTTAAAGAGACTGCACTTCCAAGTGCACTTTCATTGCACTTTCAAGTGCACTTTCATTGCAAAGTGGATTTGCCTTTCGTAAATAACCCCCTATGTTTGAAAAAAAAAAAAACTTTAATGTTGAGAAGAATCCTAAACTGAACTTCTTTTGGATTTTAAGACACCGTAGGTTGAAGGTTGGTGCTGTCTTATTCTCTGACATTATTTTCACTGGTTCAGGAGATTCACAGGCTTGTATTGTGTGAAGAAGCTGTAACACAGAACAATTGTGCAGTACTGCAAAGTAGAAATCAGAACCTACACATTTTAAAGGATATATTTTAAAGGCCTTCTGATGCCTTTTGTATTGTAAGTGTACTGTCTGCCCTCAAACTGTTGGCGCTATCCTGTATAATAATAATATATGGCTTTCCAAATGTACATAGATAATTATGTTATTTAAAATATATGCACACATACATAAGATTGTTATCAAGATTTTATCTGTTGAAAGTTTATATAAACTAAACTATAGTTGATAACTGCTGTGCAAATTCTTCCTTGGTGGCTGCTGTATTACTGTTTCCTTCTGCAGTGTGGACCAGGTTAAACTGAATATTCATTAATACAGAAGTGCAGTGGCCATCTTTAAGTAGACCACTTGGCAACTCTCATTAATTGAATGTCTTCAGTGTGGGTGACAGCCATCTTGGCTGGAGGAATGTGGTTGGCTGATGCAACAAAGCAAAGGGAAGTGTGTCTGCAAGCTACTAAGTGGAAAAGGATGGACAGTCTTAAAACTAGCAAGGTGTGAAAAAAAGACTGGGCTGCTGGATGAACAGAACCCTTCAATAGGGCAAGACCTCAGACAAGTAAAAAGACTGTTTATTGCACAAGATCAGTGTTCTCCAAACTGCAGCCCTGAGGCCAAGTGTGGCCCTTTGCTCGCCTTTATCCAGCCCTTGAGGCATTTTTCCTGCCCCTAACACCAACAATGGGGCATAATTCCTTCTGCTGACAACAAAAATGGGGCACTATTCCTCCCGCTGATGCCAACAATTTCTTCCCCTAATACCAAAGATTGAGCATTGTTTACTCCCACTGGGCACAGTTCAGCCCTCTAGAAGGACATTAAACTGGCCTTTTCTTTAGACGGTTTGAAGACCCCTGCACATGACCTTGCCCAGAGACCAGGAGCCTTCTCCCTGGGAAAAAGTGTGAGTTGGATGCCTGACGAGATCAGACTGTACTAGAGAGCACTCCTATCTCTTGTAAAAAAAAAAAAAAAAGAAAAAGAGGGACTGTCTCAGCAGGATTAAAAGAGAGACATCACAGTATCCTCTATCTCTATCTAAGACCTCAAACTGAATTAGAGACCCAGAGGAGGGCACTTGGAGTCTAGTAAGAGACCCCAACTTCGCTGGTCATCGTTTTTTTTTGTCCAGCATTTTGGGTTTTTCCCAGCATTAACTGGCCAGTGGAATAAAACTGGGACTGTTATAGAAAGTTAGGACTGTCGTTATATACTGTTGTTAGGTAAATGCAGTTCAGTTTTGTCAAATACTGTAAGCCCCTGTACACACGGTCGGACATTCTGCCAACCAAATCCGTCGGATTTTGTCCGTCGGATTGTGTCTGAAACTGTTGCATACACACGGTCGGACAAAGTTGTCGAAAAATCCGATCTTTCAGTACGTGATGACGTAATTTAGTTACGATGGGACTACGTTCAGGCTAGTAGCCAATAGCTTTGATGTAGGAATTTGATCTGAGCATGCGTGGCACTTTGTCTGATCGGAATTCGCTACACATGATCGGAGTATGTCCTATCAGACCAGTTTGTCGGAAAATATTTCCAACAAGTTGGAAAATTTGGTCCAACGGATATTCCGACGGAAACAGTCTGATGCATACCACACACAGTCGGATTATCCGACAACACGGTCCGATAGGACACATTCCGACGGATTCTCCGACCAGGTGTACGGGGGCTTAGACAGAATAATGCAGGTGGTTAACCATATCTCTCGGAGTTACATTATTGTCTTATTATTTGTATACTGGCTAATCCTCTCTTCTTTTATGCTATGCTTGGCCTAATAAATTCTTTGAAATACGTCAAAGTCCTGGGTGAGTGAGGTGTGTCATGTTCAGGTGTGCAGAAAAATCGGAAAATAATTCAGCTGCTCCTCTGGGGGTAGCATTGCATTTATCTAAAAATTTGAAAATGTTCTGCATTCAGTTTAATTGGAAAACAATTTACTTTGTATTTGTGCTAAGAGCAGAAAACTCACTCATTTCACAGTTGTTATAGTTTTATATGGTCCATTACACTTTGCATGCAAGTATCGAACTCGTATGTCTGTTGATGTCACTTCCGTTATGTCTCTACTCACGCTACAGACAAAATGGGGTGGACACAGACAAAATGGCGATGACAAACAATACATTGTTCTAGTAGAAAAAGGCCGCCGCCCTATTCAATTACATTGTGCTATATAAGGACAACAGCTATGCCTGCCGCTATTCCCTGATGAAGTCATGTGTTTGTGATATAATGCGTAGGGTGTGAGTGGAGGCATTCCAGAAATTATGTCAACATACGTACGAGTTCGCTACTCGTGGATAATATACATTGCACACTATGTTAAATGTGAGCAACACTGCTTTCAGCCTTTAATAAACCTTTTAAACGTTACCACCCTATGGGAAATCTCTTTTATAGATCTATAGAACTGAGTTGCACCTGTAAGCGAAGACCAAGGTTTACAATAGAGGAGGCACCCTACACCGACTGTGGACCTGGGTAAACACTGACCGGTCTTCAGCTACGCAGCCCCATAAACAACAAGCTGATGCACCATTCAGACACATTTAAATCGGAACCAGCATTAAAGCAGTAGCTTTTAATACTGCATGGTAAAGCCATAATGGGCTAGTATGCATCGCAAACTAGCACATTATTTGAAACTTATCTTAGACTGAACCCCTTCAGTGACACGCTGTCCCCACTAAAGGTGCTTCAAACTTCACTTGGTCTTCCTTCCGGGTTTGCTGAGCTGTGTGAGTGGCTGGAGACATGATGACGTCACTCCCGTGCATGCGAGTGGGAGCCGCAGTTCACGGCACAGGACTCTGAAGGACCAGCACAGTATGCTGTTCCTTCAGAACACATGAGCCAGTGATATCACCGGCTGCATCAAAAGTAAATATCTCCAAAACAGTGAATGTAAGGTAAGCCTTTTTATAGGTTTACCGGTAGGTAAAAGTTATGCATGGGAGTTTACTCCCACTTTAACGCTCCATTCACATCTAGGCACCCCAGATTGTGGGCCAAATCTCCATAATCCCAAAATACAGCAAATAGCAGGACGCCCTTATATAAAACTACAAAAATGTATACAGTTTCATGTAGTGGAAGTTAGAAAAAAATACATTTTTAGTCATAAGAATTTTTTGTCCAAATGGTTAAATTACTGCTGATCAGCTACTGATAACCTTACATTTAGTAAACAGGCTGAATCAAACTTTGTATATAATTACGAAATATGAATACAAAAGAGTGGCAGGTGACGTGGCAAGTGGACAATCCGCAATGTGAGGCAGGTGATGTGGCAAGTGGACAATCCACAATGTGTGGCAGGTGAAGTGGCAAGTGGACAATCCACAATGGGTGGCAGGTCACGTGGCAAGTGGACAATCCACAATGGGTGGCAGGTGACATGGCAAGTGGATAATTTGCAATGTGTGGCAAGTGACAATCTGCAACTTGTGTTAAGTGGACAATCCACAATGGGTGGCAGGTCACGTGGCAAGTGGACAATCCGCAATGTGTGGCAGGTCACGTGGCAAGTGGACAATCCACAATGGGTGGCAGGTGATGTGGGAAGTGGACAATTTGCAACGTGTGGCAAGTGGACAATCTGCAATGAGTGGCAGGTGATGTGGCAAGTGGACAATCCGCAATGTGTGGCAGGTCACGTGGCAAGTGGACAATCCGCAATGTGAGGCAGGGGACGTGGCAAGTGGACAATCCACAATGTGTGGCAGGTGACGTGGCAAGTGGACAATCCACAATGGGTGGCAGGTCACTTGGCAAGTGGACAATCCACAATGGGTGGAAGGTGACATGGCAAGTGGACAATCCACAATGGGTGGCAGGTCACTTGGCAAGTGGACAATCCGCAATGTGTGGCAGGTCACGTGGCAAGTGGACAATCCGCAATGGGTGGCAGGTCACGTGCCAAGTGGACAATCCACAATGGGTGCCAGTTGAACTATTTAATTTTCTATAACAATGTAATAATAGAAATAATGTGTTTCAATCATCCTGACACCATAACACAAATGGTGCTGTGATAATTGAAGCTCCAACATCAGCCATTGGCCCCTGGGTGAGGGGGGGGGGCCCATACAACATTTTGCTATGGGGCCCTGTGATTTCTAATTAGGCCCCTGATTGGGCATAGTAAAATAAGGGAAGGATCAGAGAAGACAGGATCAAACAGCCATTTTACACAATGCAGAGGATTAACCCCTTAGGTTCCCCAGTAAGTATAACAAGCACACTTTACTGCATATACAGACAAATTTTACTGTTTAGTAACATTTTAACTGGTGAATGTATGTAAAAACTATACCAAAAACATTTTTTTAATAATTTTCTTTATGATATTCTCATAAGTATATCATCAAAACATAATTTATATAAAACGACAAATATTTATACAGTTTCATGTAGTGGAAGTTAGAAAAAATTACATTTTCAGTCATAAGAATTTTTTGTCCAAATGATTAAATTACTGCTGATCAGCTACTGATAACCTTACATTTAGTAAACAGGCTGAATCAAACTTTGTATACAATTACGAAATATGAATACAAAACAGTCAAGAATTAATGTATGGTACGTAGGCTGTCAATGAACAAAATCTATGATGACAATATTGAACATTAAAAGGCTGATTTACTATAGCCCTAAACAGGCTTATTTATTTATTTATTCTTTTATTCTAAACTAAAGTTCTCTTTCTTTCTTCTATTGCAGGGAATGGACAGTTTTAAATCATTGGAGACCCAACTCTCTCTTTAAGTGCTGTTCAATGTACTACTGCTTTTCGTTAGAAAAATACAGACAAGTGCAGCATAAAGATACCTTGTACATTTGCATACGTCCCAACTTTTTGAGATGGGAAGAGGGACACCTATCAGCAAACGTATGCAGGCATAGGATGCACCCTTGGCCACGCCCCCTTAAAGGAGAATTGTACAAAAAAACAAGATTTATTAAACTCACAAGTGCTTTTTTTACCACTACTATTCCTTCATATTGGCTTTTGGAATTTACAAATTCAGAAATGTAGATATCAGATGAAATGTTTAGTGATGGAAAACACTTTTTGATGGATAAAAAGTGCATTTTATATACAACTATATAAATCAGACCAAAATGAGGGACAAATGAGGAGAAAAGAGGGACAGAGGGACATTGATCCAAATCAGGGACAGTCCCTCAAAATCAGGGACAGTTGGGAGCTATGCATTTGTAAACTTGCTCCTGTGAAGGTAGAGATATTGAAACTGCTATTTATGTACACTGTACTGCATTGCAATACATTTTCATGTATTTGCATGCATCCTTTTTTTTTTTTTACTGCGCTGAAATAGTGTGAACTGTGCCCATAGGATAACTGAGATTTTGGACTGTCTATGCAGTTGAAGTGCAGTTAAAAATGTATCCCACTGCATCTGGTGTGAATGGGTCCTAAAAAATAATAGGGGACAGAAGTCCACTTGCTGCATACTTGTTTCAGGTATTTGACTTAAAGTATAACTAAAGGCAAAACATTTTTTTGTTGAGAAGGATTAGAGCCCCTGTCAGTCTTTATTGCTGTCTGTGCCTCTGTTATGGAGCTTCACCTTCTCTATTTGTCCCGTTTACCATTATCATTGAAAGTGAAAATAAACAGAAAATCCCAACTTTTGGGTTGTCCCCAAAAAAATAATAGATGGGAAATCTTCCAATGGGGACACTAATTCTGGTGAATCCTAATCCTAATCCTTTCATTTTCAGAGATATCCTCTCACTTGTTGTTTGGCTAAGGGACAGGAAGTGAAGGGAAATCTCCCCAATGGTTCAGAGATGGTGAAAAAAATCTGACAGGGGTTATAACCCTCTCTTAATCTATCCAAAATGAAACAAAAAAAGTTTTGCCCATAGTTCTACTTTAAGTCTAGAACTCATGCCTTTTAAAAATGAAGTTAGAATTGGCAGCTCAAAAATTAAAGGGGTTTTATGCAATAGAGTAAAAAAACCTTCTTGGTGCATCTCCCCCCTTCTGAGACGACAGCCATGCAGAGCAATTTAATGCAGTGTGTGGCATATGGTCTGAGCACTGACAGGCTCATACGTCTATTTCCCAAAGACAACCTCTGGATATGATGCTGAGCACGTGCCATCAACTTCTTTGGTCGACCATGGTGAGACCTGTTCTGAGTGGAACCTATCCGGTTAAACCTCTGTATGGTCTTGGCCACCGTGCTGCAGCTCAGTTTCAGGGTCTTGGCAATCTTCTTATAGCCTAGACCATTTTTATGTAGAGCAACAATTCTTTTTTTCAGATCCTCTGAGATTTTTTGCCATGAGGTGCCATGTTGACCAGTATGAGAGCGTGAGAGAGATACCACCAAATTTAACACACCTGCTTCTCATTCACACCTCAGACCTTGTAACACTAACAAGTCACATGACACCGGGGAGGAAAAATAGCTAATTGGGCCCAATTTGGACATTTTCACTTATGGGTGTACTCACTTTTGTTGCCAGCAGTTTAGACATTAACCTGTTGCTGACCAGGCCATTTGGATAACTCGGGGGGGGGGGGGGGGGCTACTATGATGTCCTCCCATAATTTTTCTCCCATGCACTCCCTGGGACACGCACCTGGGAATATCTGTGATCTCCAGGACGCCATATTTAGAAATGCCATCCATACTCAGCCAACCCCATCCATACTCAGCCATGCCATCCATACTCAGCCATCCCCATCCATACTCAGCTATACCATCCATACTCAGCCATCCTTATTCATACTGCCACCCATACTCAGCCATCCTATCCATGCTCAGCCATCCCCATCCATGCTCAGCCATCCCCATCCATGCTCAGCCATCCCCATCCATGCTCAGCCATCCCCATCCATACTCAGCCATCCCCATCCACCATCAGCCATCCCCATCCATGGTTCATTAATCCCCATCCACGGCTCATCCAGTTGATAGACTGATTTAAAAAAAAAATCTGAGGTAGGAAAGCACAAATCAACTTTTCTATGGCATTTAGCAATTTTATGAAACAAAGTATTCTAGGACAGGCAGAGCTGAGGGTTCATTGTGATATTATTGCTTATATTCTACCTAAACTTGGATTAATTTCAACTAAAGTCATTCCATTAATTTCCTTAGGTTGACAAACTCAACTTAATTATGTTTGCTTTTCATAGTTCATATGCAGATTTTAAAAAGTTTGCATAGTATCTCTTACTCTTTACTGTTGGACAATTGCCCCACTAAAATGTAATTATATGAGGGTCCGGAATGTAATACGTAATATTTTTTTTAAGAGTAAAGAAATATAGCAGCAAAAACCACCAGTATTCCCAGAAGAAACATTTGTATAGGAGAAATGCCTGAGCTTTGCTCTACATAGCGAGTTCTTGTTGGCTTCAGTGTTCGATCCCATTGACTTAGGATGGTTTTCCTGGCTTTGTCCCACTTTCCAGGTCCAGTTATTCGATACTGATAAGGTGTACAGGGTCCAAAATAGATTTGCCAGGCAAGTTTGGGGTCAGTTTTTAAGAGTTTCCACAAATCGGGCTTCACACCCAGTAATTCTGCTAATTCATCCATGTACTCTATATAGTCCACCTGTATGGTATGACGCTGACTGAACACATAGCTGAAAATTGAAGAAATAGAATCAAAATTAGGAATATTTATTAATAATATATTTCTTAATTGTCTGCATTGATTGAAAATTTGAAATGTAATAAATCTGAATACCATATACAGGAATATAACAGGATTCAGATGATGAATTTAAAACCCTTTAAACTCACCCCACCTAAGCTTTACACCAGATGGTATTATACACTAATCAAATTACACAGGTTCTATGCTTCGGTTCCAGAAACCTGTTTTACAGGTTGTCCGGGTAGGGCCACACACCTCCACATTTTCTGGAGCTGTAAGGCAATCACGCCTTTATGACTGTGGGTGTCTACTAGAGTCGCTCAAAGGTTTGCAACTGACTCTGAAATTCCAGATGTGCCTATTTTTTTCAGATTTGCCAGAGGTGACCCCTCCCTGCCAAAGAGTGACCAGGGGGACCAGGTACTGAGGTATATGGAGGCAATATAACTTATGGAATGTATTCATCATTCCATTATGGACACTATGGGGTTAATTCACAAAAGAAAAAATCCAGTTTACACTACAAGTACACTGCAAGTGCTCTTGGAAGTGCAGTCGCTGCAGATTTGAGGGGAAGGTCTGAAATGAGGGGAAGCTCTGCTGATTTTATCATCCAATCATGTATCGTGTACAAGCAAAAATGCTGTTTTTTATTTTCCTTCCCTGTCCCCCTCAGATTTACAGCAACTGCACTTCCAAGTGCACTTGCACAGTACACTTGTAGTGCAAAGTGGATTTCCTTAAGTAAATCAACCCCATAATCATATTCCTAACTATTAGGCCATATAGACATGCATATACAATACAGTGGAGGTTATTTACTAAAGGCAACTCCACTTTGCACTACAAGTGCACTGCATGTGTACTTGAAAGGGCACTGAAAGTGACATTGGAAGTGCAGTCGCTGTAGATCCGAGGGGGGCATGCAAGGAAAATAAAAAAAACAGCATTTTAGCTTGCATATGATTGGATGATAAAATCAGCAGAGCTTCCCCTCATTTCAGATCTACCCCTTAGATTTAGAGCGACTGCACTTCCAAATGCACTGCAAGTGCACTTTCAAATAACCCCCTATGATTGCTATTCTTCCTTAGAGTAGTGGTCATTATTATTGTATTGCTTCTTTTTTAGTTCTGTTTGTACCTGACTGATATCTGTGTTGTGAAGATGGCTAATTGTGCAATCTTTGTATATGTTCAACTTTTTCTTTTACAACAATAAGGCCTCATGCACACTGGACGTTAAAATAACGTTATAAAAATGCCAGTAGCTTTGCAGTGAGTTTTTCAACGTTTTTGCAACAGCGGTTTTTAGTGTTTATTAGCTTTTTTCTGAGTTTTTTTGCATTTTTTTATTTTTTCAATGGATCCAAAACATCAATAAATGCTGGCGAGCCGCGTTTTTGAGCACTTATCGGCGTTTATCAGCGTTTTTGGCATTGGAGCATTTTTAAAGCTGAAAATAGATGGAAAAACTCCTCTCAGAACCCACAAGTTTTTTTTTTTTTTTTTGTTTTTTTTTAAAGCAGTTGATAACAGTCTATGTGTGCATGGACACATAGGATAACATGATAGAGAGTTTATTTTCTGTGGAAAAAAACATCTGAAGTCAAAAACAGCAGCTGTAAAAACATCCAAAAACCTCCATGAGGCCTAAAAATCATTGGTAAACAAAATAAACTCACCCTATCTACATTTTATTTAAAGTGAAATTCAGACAAAACTTGGGGATTTTGGATAGAACGAGGAGGATTAGCTCTTATGCCGTGTACACACGGTTGGTCTTTCCGGCAGAAAAAGTCAGAGGGAATAATTTCATCGAATATTCCAATCGTGTGTATGCTTCATCTGACTTTTTTTTTCAAAAATTCTGACGGACCTAGAAATAGAACATGTTTTAAATCTTTCCGACGGAATCAATTCCTATCGGGAAAACCGTTCGTCTGTATGCTATTCCAACGGATAAAAACAACACAAGGGCAGCTATTGGCTACTGGCTATTGAACTTCCTTTTTCTAGTCCCGTCGTACGTCATCGCGTTCTACGCAAACGGACTTTGGTGTGATCGTGTGTAGGCAAGTCCGTTTCAGCGGAACACCGTCGGAAAGACCATCTTGGTTTATTCTGACGGAAAAAACGGTTGTGTGTACGCGGTGATATTCTAAAGCAGCTTCTTCTTGATCCGAAAAAAACAATTGCCTAGGAGATTAGCACATAGTTCTAACATGTTTCGTGCACACATGGTTGAATCATAGAATCTAAGCTCATGTGTACACGAAAGATGTTAAAAGTCCCTGCTCATCAACTCTGAAATTGATATTATGGATCAAGAAAAAAAGCGACTTTGGGATAAGTCAGTATGCTGCTATCCATTGTTCCTGTAGCAGTGACTGATTTGGAGTGACACCATAGTTTATTGATACATTTTGATGTTATTTGCAAAATATGTTTTATTTTTTCTGTGTCAGTTTTTAGATGTCTTTATTTCTATGTCCAATGAACAGTCTGGGAGGTCTGTTTCCAAAAAGTGTTTGCTACTCACTTGAAGGATATTTAAAGACTTTTACTGTAAATCTCTCTATCACACACAAACAATAAATTACCATACTTTTCTGTATACTGGCAAAGTTATACTGTATCTCTATTTTTTTTTTAAATATACTAATATGAGTTAATAATCTAAAATCATCCCAAATGTATTTTAAAAAAAATCTGGTAATCTTATTCTAGTAGAATTTTCAAATTTACCGTTTTGCCATTTCTTCTTTCTTTGTCCTGATATCCTCCTTCATAACACTAGCTGATGGCAGCAGTTTTTCTCCTTTAGATTACAGGGCAAAAAAAAATAAAGTAAGTATTTTTTTTTTTGCTAAAATGTATAATAGAACAATATTTTTAATGTTGCTGTTTTTTTTTGTAGTTTTGGATATAGTGGGAAACAGCAACAGGAACTCCCTCCTGGCCCTGGGACCAATTATATTTAGATTATTTAAAATGATATAGCGGTTGGTATAAATAGCTCAGTTTTTGCTGAGGATACAAAGCTAAGCAGGGCAAAAACTTTACAGCAGGATATATCAACTTTACAGGAAGAGCTTAATAAAATAAAGGAAAATGAGGTTTAATGTTGAAAAAGGTAAAATAATGGACTTGGAGGCTACAGATATGAACAGAAGTTACTTGGGGGGGGGTTTAGGGAAATCAAGGATGGAAAAAAATCTGGGGGTCCTAGTAGATCACAGACTTGGCAAGCTGCAGCAAGCAAAGCTAGCAGAATATTAGCATGCATTACCCTCCCTAGCGGTATTCCCGAGTGTGGCTCGGGGTGAATTTTCAGTACCAAAAGCAGTAATCCCGAGCCACACTCGGGAACGCATTGCAGGATCCGGGCAAAGTTACTTACCTTGTCCCAAGGATCCTGCGATGTCTCCTCGCTGTGTGTGCGAGGCGTGTCTCAGCTTGATCTATCACAGTGCCGGGCTGCGAGGGTTGTGACGCATGGGAACAGAGCTCGGCACCAAATTCAAAAAGTTAAAAACACATTACACATACAGTACACAGTAATGTTACAGATTACATTACTGTATCACATTATTTTACACCCCTTTTGTCCCTAGTGGTTTTTCCAGTGCCCTGGAACACTTAAAGTAATGACAGTGACAATTCTGCAATGGAGCAAATTTCAGTGTTTTTGATTTTATTACATTATTGAATAATTTTTATTATTATATTATAATTTATAATTTTCAGTTTCAAACGTTATCATACCCAGGCTGTCTACTAGACTCTTGTTTGGTAATAAAATCTGGAAGCTCATTGGTTTCTATGCAGAATTGAGCCTGATTTTGCACTTTCCAGCTTTAGTAAATAAACCCCATTGTGTACTTAAAAGTGGGGTATGCCTGTACCGCTTTGAGCATCAAAAATCTGGCATAATTATACAGCCAGGGAGGTTAAAAAGGGTATCCACTCAAGAGATAGGACTATAGTTCTACCACTTTAAAAAAAAACTGTGGTCTGGCCACATCTTGAATATGCCATCCAGTTCTGGTCACCAGTCCTCAACTCCCCTGGTGGTATTCCCAAGTCTGGCTCGGGGGGAAAATTCAGAACCAAAAGCGGTAACCCCGAGCCAGACTCGGTGGATCCAGGATGAGTTTACTTACCTTTTCCCCTGGATCCAGCGATGTCTCCCTGCACTGCGAGCGGCTCGTCCTCCGCTCAATCTATCACATCGCTGGGCTCCGTTCCCTGCGATCATTGCGACGCACGGGGACAGAGAACGGCTCCAAATTCAAAAAGTAAAACACACACATTACATAAAATATAATGTAATCTTACAGATTACATTGCTGTATGTAATTATTTCACATCCCCTTTGTCCCTAGTGGTTTCTCCAGTGTCCTGCATGCAGTTTTATATTATAAAAACTGTTTTTTATGCCTGGAAACTGGAGATTGTCCGTAGCAACCAAAACTGTCCCTTTACATCAAAAATGGTTTTAGAACAGCTAGAAAACAGCGAAAATAAATTAGAATCACCTGCAGAATTGAGCGATAGCGATTTGTGGGGAGATCCGTCATCAAATACTGAAAAGTAATGACAGTGACAATTCTGCAACTGAGCAAATTTCTGTGTTTTTGATTTGCCTACATTATTGAATAATTTTTATTATTATTATATTATTATTTGGTATAATTATTTATAATTATTTATTTATTTATATTATAATTTATGATTTAATTTTCCAAACTTTATCATACCGGGGATGTCTACTAGACTCTGATTTGGACAGATTTAAATGAGTTATTCCGTAGAATTACAGGACTACAATATAAAACACCAAATTTCCATGGAAAATAATGGTACTGCTTTCAGCACCTAAAATCTGAAATAATCGTACCGCCAGGGAGGTTAATAAGGCTGGAGGACCTCAGTTACGAGGAACTACTACAAGCATTAATCTTATTCTCCCTTGAGATGAGATATGATCGCTATATACAAATATCTCAATAGTGATTCTAGCTTAGGGAGAAAACTAGTCTCAGGGAGCTTAATAAGACATACGTCCACTCAATGAAGTTGGAGGAGAAGCGTTTAACCTTAACCACTTGCCGGCTGCCTAAGACCCCTGTCACACCACACCGCCCATTGCGTCGGCGGTAGAACGCCGCTATTTTTAGCGGCGTTTTACCGCCGGATTTGCGGCGCATTTCGGGCGCTAGCGGGGTGCTTTTACCCCCGCTAGCGGCAAAAGGGTTAAAACCACCGGCAATACGCCACAATATCGGCGTTTTGCCGGCGGTATTACAGCGCTGCCCCATTGATTTCAATGGGGAGCAGCGGCGGAGGAGCGGTAAACACACCGCTCCTTCACCGCTCCAAAGAAGCTGCTGGCAGGACTTTTTTCTGATGTCCTGCCAGCGCACCTCTGTAGTGTGAAAGCCCTCGGGCCAGGGCCGTCTTTAATAAGGATTGGACCCTGGGCAAAATTTTTCTTGGGCCCCCCCCCCATGCAATTTCCCTCTCCACCTACTCTGAGACATACAATAAATAGCAGCTAGACTTAAAATCCGTTTTCTGTATCAGATCAGGCAGCAATTGTAATTGGTTGCCAGCAGTTACAGCATATCATTACTGCTTAATGACTAGTTGCTAGAGGTTACAGCACACATTACGGCTCACTGATTAATTGCTAGAGGTTACAGCACATCATCTCCTCACAGCAGGGGAGCATGATATACGTGGCTGTCTATCAGATAAAAGTGGTCCCAGCAGCAGATCACTTTTATAGGCTGTGGGAAAGGTGCGTACGTAAGTTAAAACCACACATGAGTTATCGCCATGATCATTGGGCAAGAGCAATAATTCCAGTACAGTAATTCCAGTATTAGACCTCCTCTGTAACTCTAAACAGGTAATCTGTAAAAATGTATAAAGCACCGCCTATGGACATCATCTTTCACATTATGCAAATAAATTGGCCTAACTTTAATGTTTTGGTTTTATTTAATTCATTAAAGTAGCGCAGCGAGACCCACCAAGAAGATGGAGGCTCCGTACACAAGGGGACAGCGGTGACTTCGCTGGCTCCTGTGTCAGATAAGTGACACATAATGGACTACTATGCGATGCATAGTAGTCCATTATGCTTTACCTTTGCAGGGAAACAAAGAGGAAGTAAACCCATCAGGGTTTACTTCCTCTTTAAAGTGTATTTAAAAAAAAAAAAATTGCGTTTGAAAAGATCATTGAGCAAAAATACAAACAACAAATGTCAGCAAGTGGTTAAGCTGCATAATGGGTTCTTTACTGTCAGAGTGGTAAGGATGTGGATCTCCCTTCCATAATTGGTGATGTTAGTGGTAAAAGGCACCGCATACTAGCTCATTATGAAATACTTACCTTAGAACGAGGCGTCGACAGGTGATCTCGGTTCATGCCGAGGGAGCTGACATTTTCCCTCGGCTTGTCTTCCAGGTATTGCGGCTTTGGCGCTGTGAGTGGCCAGAGCCGCGATGTCGTCACTCCCGTGCATGCGTGCAGGAGACTTCTTTTTCAGTTCCTGTGATCTACAATCAACAGCTGGGCTGGGTGACAGGCTGGATAATATAGATCCTGGTAGTCTCCCCAGCCTGGCCATCGAGCGTGTACAGACCTTAGCTACACGCTGGGTCGGCCTCGACAGGCCCCTGTTCTGGTCCAGGGGCGGCCGGTGAGCTATATGCTCCATGGCACACATATGACCGGGCTACTGCTGTCCGAGTCACAGTGTGCCGTGGCCGACAGCCACCCCATACTGCTTGGGTGATGGGTCGGTCTGTGGAGTGCGTCCAGCAGTCCCTGCAGGAGGGGTAAGTATGGTTCCACCTGTTTAGGCATTCCCTGGGAGATCAACTAGGGGGTCTCTCTCTCTCCCTTTCTTCTCTCCCTGCCTATTTTCCTCCTCCCCATTCTAAGGGGCCACTGTGTGGCTGGGCATAGGGGGTGCTCTGGGGGGTCTCTGGGTCCTGACAGGGAGCTGCTCTGGGTGGTTGGTGGTCCGCTCATTTTTTCCCTGTTTTTGGTGCTTTTTTGGGTGTCTGTGTGCCCCCATGTGGGGGGAATGGAACCGCGGCCATTTTCCTGTAGCCGTGGCCACTTTTCTTGTAGCTGCGGCCATTTTCTTGTAACCGCGTCCATTTTCTTGGAGTCCGGTGGCCATTTTCCCAGATTTTTCAGACGCTTTTGCTTAGGCGGCCCGGCTGCCATTTTCTGGTAGCCTCAGTTCTGTTATACCCTAGTGCTGGGCAGCTGGTTTAGACTGGTACATTGCGAAAACGGACACAGGACACCTCGTTGCAGGCAGAGGGGAGAGAGGACGGCGGCAACACAACACAGCACCTGGGTCAAGTTGGGGGGCTCCTCAGTCTGTGGCAGCTAGGAGGGTGGACATGTTTTGCTGCTTGCCTTAGGTCCCTAAGGGTGACAGCTGAGAGTGGGTCAGCATGGCGTCAGAGGCTGGTGCTTCTTCTCCAGTCACCCCTATTATAGCAGCCGGTTCCCCTGCACCTGTGGTGCCTATGGATGCTCTGTCGGCGGTCCTGGAATCATTTTTTGCCAGAGTAGAAGCAGCGTGTGGGTGCAAGGCGGTAAAAAACACCCACGTCTTCCGGGGAGAGCTCTGATTTAGACTCGGGTCCCGCTGTGAGGATGAGGACCAGGACCATTCGGACAGTGAGTAGGAAGTCTCCGTCCATGTCAGCACAGAAAAAAGCACTAGTAGGAGCACTTATCAAAGCGGTGCTGGATGCATTAAAGATAGAGTATATGGCGGGGGCATCTGCAGAGGTGTCGGTCCCTTTTGGGTCTCACAAGCTGGCCTGCACTGCTAAGGTGTTTCCTTAGTTAAATTATTTTGATAAGTTTATTTAAAAGGAGTGGGAAAGCCTGCAGTGGGCCTTTTCAGTCCCGAGACGAATGGTGATGCGTTACCGCTTTGAGGAGAGTTTCCTGAAAAAATGGACATCTTCTCCGGTTGTTGAACCCCCGATATCCAGGTTAAATAAGGTGACCACGATTCCGGTGAAAGGGTCCCCCTCTTTCAAGGACCCTGCCAACAGAAGGGCCGAGGCGGTTGCCCGTCCATGTTTACAGTGCTTTCTAGAGCCTCAGTATGAGCAGTGGTGCTGAGTCGCTTGATTTGGCTTAAATGCTGGTCAGTGGACCAGGCATCTAAGAAAGCACTGGTGGATTTGCCCTTTCAAGGTGAGAGGCTATTTGGCACCTCGTTGGATGACATTATTAAAGGGGAAGTAAACCCCGATGGGTTTACTTCTTAGTTGTCTCCCTGCAAAGGTAAAGCATAATGGGCTACTATGCATCGTATAGTAGCCCACTATGTGTCACTTACCTGACACAGGAGCCAGCGATTTCACCGCTGTCCCCTGTAGTACGGAGCATCCATCTTCTTCCGAGTATCGTTGCTCCGGCCACTCACAGCACCAGAGCGCGCCGCTGTCTATGGCGCATGCCTGTCTTTCGGTAAATATCTCCTAAAAAGTGTAGGTTTAGGAGATATTTCTTGGACCTACAGGTAAGCCTTAATCTAGGCTTACCTGTATGTCAAAGTGGTTTGTAAGGGTTTACAACCACTTTAAGAATGTTACTGGGGGAAAGAGTACTTTGCTCCCACAGTCCAGAAAGGGTAAGGAGCCCCGCCGTAGGCAGGGGCCCTCTTTTTCTGCTCAGAAATGGCTTTTTCTTTCACCCGGTTCGGCAGGTAAGCTTTCCCTGTTTGGGGCAGGACTTACTACTGCGGGGGGTGATAGTGCCTGTACCGATGTCAGAAAGGTGTCAGGGATTCTACTCCAATTTGTTTGTAATCCCGAAGAAGGAAGGGGTCCATCCGGTACTGGATCTCAAGGCCCTCAATTGCTTTGTGAAGGTGCGAAGGTTCAGGATGGAATCGGTTTGTTCTGTGGTCACTGCACTTCATCAAGGGGATTTCTTGACATCTTTGGACATCAAGGAAACAAACTTGCATGTCCCCATATGTGTCAGACACCAGAGGTTTCTGTGATTTGCGGTCAGGGACGAGCACTACCAATTTGTAGCTCTTTCCTTTGGCCTAGCGACGGCGCCAAGGTGCTGGCCCCAATTCTGGCGTTGCTGAGACAATGAGGGATTGCGATCATGGGTTACTTGGATGACCTCCTCCTGAGAGTAGCTTCTGCCTCAGAATTAAGGGAGGATGTGTCGATCACCATACAAACTCTCCAGGAGTTTGGTTCGGTGTTGAACCTCCAGAAGTCGGTGTCGGTGTTGGCGCCTGGAGTACTTGGGGTTGACTTCTCAGAGGCGAGAGTCTTTCTTCCTTTGAACAAGCTGAAGACTCTTTAATCCGCGGTGCAGTTATTGATGTCCCGCAGGTGGTTGTCGCTGCGTTTTTGCATGCAAGTTCTGGGCCATTCGAGGTGGTATCGTATGCTCAATTCCACACTTGAGTCTTGCAGAAAGAGATCATGTACAAATGGGACAAATCTTCGACATCCCTTGATTGTCAAATTCGAGTGAGCCAGCTATCAGGGCTTTGCTTCTCTGGTGGCTGAGGTCTCCGGCCCGGGAAGTCGTTCCTTCCTCTTCGGTGACGGTGATCACGACAGAAGCCAGCCTGACCGGCTGGGGGGGAGTTTGGGGCATCCAGTCGGCCCAGGGTCGCTGGACGCAGGAAAAATCTGCCTGCCGATGAATGTGCTGGAGCTTTGGGCGATCAGGCGGTGCCTCTCCACATGCTTGCAGAGGCTGCAGGGCTGTCCGATCAGGATCCAGTCAGACAACGCCACGGCGGTGGCATATGTCAATCATCAAGGAGAGACAAGGAGCTCAGCTGCAGCACTGGGGTTCTTTCGCATCCTACAGTGGGCAGAGCGGTGCCAGCCATATACATTCCGGGTGTGGAAAACTGGCAGGCGGACTACCTCAGTCATCAGTTGCTGGACCAGGGGGAATGGTCACTGCATCTGGAATAGACATGTGCAGAGTAAAATATTTCGTTTCGGAATTTCGTTTTCGCCCGAAAAATGAATTTATTTAGTTACTCCTGAAATTTGTTTTTATTTATTTCGTTTTGCGTTCAAAAATTGCATTCGTCCGAAAATCCACATGAATTAGGGTCGAATCTGTCTTTGAAGGCTTATGGTGTCTGTAGAAATGTATAATTCGAATGCCCCCCCCCCCCCTCTTTTCCTGCAGCCTGCCAGGTTGCGTGCTCGGATAAAGGGTCTGGTATGGATTTTTAGGGGGAACCCACGTAAAAAATTTTTTACATTTGACGCAGGGTTCCCCTTAATATCCATACCAGACCTGAAGGCCATGGTAATTGAATTTGGGGGACCCCCACGCTTTTTATTTATTTATTTATTTTATCAATGACTTTCAATGAGTGTTCTCTGTATTACGGAGCCGACAATTCATAATAGCTACGAGTGATTTTAAAGGACTTTTTTTCCTGCATAAATGACACTTTGTGCAGGGACAGTTCTAAGCACCAGAAACATGTGCCCCTTCACAGGCATACTATAGACACCCCCCCCCCCCCCCCCCCCATACGAAATTTAAAGGAATATTACACTTTTATTGTTTCACTTTAATCAATATTAAAATCACTGCTCCCGAAAAAACGGACGTTTTTAAAATTTTGTTTTGCATTGATCCATGTCCCCTGGGGCAGGACCCGGGTCCCCAAACACTTTTTAGGACAGTAACTTGCAGAAACTTTTCTCTCAGTCAAATCTTTTTTCTCTGTCAAATATTTTCTCTATATAATCTTGGACTAATAGAGATAAGGTTAGGCACATTCGACCACAGGTTCTATAGACACAGATTGTTATTGTCAGAGTCACGTCGAATCTCCTATTCTATATCGAACTGTTGTAACAATGAAAACGAAAATAAAGCATTTATTCATGTTGGATCTTTCGTTTTTCGGATTCTGTGCTTTCGTTATCGTTTGTCAAAACGAAAACGAAAATAGCTGAAATTCGGAAGAAAATGCATTCGGACGAAAACGAATGCACATGTCTAATCTGGAAGTGTTTTGGCTCCTAGCCTGGAGCATGCCAGATGTGGACCTCCTAGCCTCTCCGCTCAATTGGAAGGTACAGAGGTTTGTGGGCAGGTCAAAAGATCCCTGGGTAGACGTGTCAGACTCGATGGTGGCCCCATGGGGGCATTGTCGGCTGATTTATACCTTTCCCCCACTCAGACTCCTCCCTCGTCTGCTATGCAGAGTGGAGGCTGAGGGGATTCTGGTGATTCTGATTGCCCCAGATTGGCCTTGATGTCCTTGGTACGCCGACATAGTATGAATGGTGGCAGTTGTCCCTTTGCAGCTGCCGATGCAGGAGGACCTGCTCTCACATGGTCCGATACTTCATCCTGCTTTACCGTCGCTGGTTTTAACGGCATGGCTGTTGAAAGCCAGATGCTGAGGGACAGAGGACTGTCAGCTTCAGTAATTTCCACTATGCTGAGGGCACGTAAGTCTTCTTCCCAGAAGATTTATCATCGCATGTGGAAGTCCTACATCTCCAGGTGTGAGGAGATGGGGTGGCGGCCGCGTACATATTCAGTTTCCAGGATCCTGCTGTTTTTGCAGTGAGGAGTGGATCAGAAACTTGCATTAAGCACCATAAAGGGGCAGATATCAGCTTTGGCTGTCTTTTTTCAGCGACCGTTAGCGATTCACTCACTGGCGTGTACGTTGGTTCAGGGGGTTCTGCATGTGGCCCCTCCGATATGACCACCACTGCCCCCATGGGATTTGAATCTGGTGCTCCCGGTGTTTCAGCAACCACCGTTTGAAAACATTAGGGAGATCCCTTTATTGACGCTCTCTCAGAAAGTAGTCTTTCTAGTGGCTATTACGTCTGCAAGGCGGGTTTCCGAGTTGGCAACCTTATCATGCAAGGCTCCCTAATTGATCCTCAATAAGGGGGTGCACAGCGCGGCGATCGCGCCATGCTACTAGGACACAGTGCGAACCCAATCTCTGTAAAGAGCCGCTTCCGTGTGTTCAATCACAGCCGGTCACATGTAAACACGGAGAAACACGGAGATGTCAGTAATCATTGACAGAGTGTGTGGCGAGAAGAGCCGATCATCGGCATCTCCACGCAGGGGGACATCTAGGCCTGTAATTAGGGCACTGATCATCAGTGCCCTGATTACAATATAGATCCAACAGTGTCACCAATCAGTGCCCACCATTGCCCACCAGTGGCAGCAATCAGTGCCCACCAGTGGCAGCAATCAGTGCCCACCACTGCCTACAAGTTCCAGCAATCAGTGGCCATTAGCGATGCCAGTCAGTTCTGGCTATCAATGCCGCCTGTCACTGCTGCTCATCATTGCCAATCATTGCTGTCAATCAATGCCCATCAGTGACACCCATCAATGCCCATCAATACCGCCTATTAGTGCCCATCAGTGCCGCCTATCAGTGCTCATCAGTGCCACCTATCAGTGCCCATAAGTGCCACCTCATCAATGTCCACCAGTTCAGCCTATCATTGCCCATCAGTACCACCTAACAGTTCCCATCAGTGCTGCCTATCAGTGCTCATAAGTGCCACCTCATCAGTGCCCATAAGTACCACCTCATCAATGCCCACCAGTTCAGCCTATCAATACCCATCAGTGCTGCCTCATCAGTGTACATCAGTAAAGGAGAAAAATTTCAACATTTTTGGTCTTTTTTTTGTTGCAAAAAAAAAAAACACAGATTAAATACCACCAAAAGAAAGCTCTATTTGTGTGAAGAAAATGATAGAAAATGTGTTTGGGTACAGTGTAGCATGACCGCGCAAATGTCATTCAAAGTGCAACAGTGCTGAAAGCCGAAAAATGGCTTGGGCAGGAAGGGGGTGTAAGTGACCAGTAGGCAACTGGTTAAGGACATGATATTTTCATTCTTATTTGAATAAAACAATACAAGTACTGAGTCTAGAACTGTTAAATATCTGTCACTGTATACTGCAAATTGACTGCATGTGGATGCAGCTATTAAGTGCTGGCATAAAGAGTTATATCTGCTCTGCTTTGCATCAACCAGTTTGCTGACATCAGAATTTTGCATATCCATGGGTCTAAGTATGCACAGCTGAGATAGCTGCCGGCCTGCCGATATGTTAAACTAGAGAAAAGAAAAAAACTGCGCAATCCCTAATAACTCATATTAGGATTTGAACATCTCCCCCAAACGAAGTGAAGAATAAAAATGTGCAATATTACATGAAAATACCATACACATCAAACCTATTATGTGTCATATTTTTCAAACCACATATGGTGATAAATCTATAACAATAACACTAAAATAATGTTATTAAATACATAAACAGTGAGTTTCAATGATAGCAATGCTCAGAATGAACACAAAAAAAAAAAAAAATGTGCATAAGTGGTTAATATGTCCTCATTATAATAGTCCTTGTGGGAATACAGTAAAGCAAAATTTAAGTGCCGTTGCACTATACACCAAAAACCATCACGTGTCCATAGAAGAAGTGCAAGGACTCTGAATCGTGTGTCAACGTAGAACAAAACAGAGTGCACCACCACCAAAAGAATAAAATTGGCTCCTTACCAGATGCCCTAGTAAGGTGCGCTTATTCAAAGATCAGGTTGGAATATGCATCACGCTTGAATCGTCCAAACCCAATTCCGCTTTGAGGCAAAACTCGGATGTATTTCAACGGGAAGGCAAATGGTTCACCATAGAAAGGAAAAACACTCCATATAGTGTAAAACCATTTATTAAAAAATAAAGTAGAGGGAAAATTTGCACTTACAAAATTAAAATGAATACAGGCATATCACCAGAAGGAAGCGTCGGTGTGACACGCTATGGGCGGTGTGACACGCTATGTTTTTGCCTCACTAGAATAACAGCAGAACTGGGATACGCTTTAGGAGTTGCGATCGGCCGACGCTTCCTTCTGGTGATATGCCTGTATTCATTTTAATTTTGTAAGTGCAAATTTTCCCTCTACTTTATTTTTTAATAAATGGTTTTACACTATATGGAGTGTTTTTCCTTTCTATGGTGAACCATTTGCCTTCCCGTTGAAATACATCCGAGTTTTGCCTCAAAGCGGAATTGGGTTTGGACGATTCAAGCGTGATGCATATTCCGACCTGATCTTTGAATAAGCGCACCTTACTAGGGCATCTGGTAAGGAGCCAATTTTATTCTTTTGGTGGTGGTGCACTCCGTTTTGTTCTACGTTGACACACGATTCAGAGTCCTTGCACTTCTTCTATGGACACGTGATGGTTTTTGGTGTATAGTGCAACGGCACTTAAATTTTGCTTTACTGTATTCCCACAAGGACTATTATAATGAGGACATATTAACCACTTATGCACATTTTTTTAATTTTTGTGTTCATTCTGAGTAGGGATGAGCTTCGAGTTCGAGTCGAACTCATGTTCTACTCGAACATTGCCTGTTCGCCTGTTCAGCGAACAGTGAACAATTTGGGCTGTTCGCAGCAAATTCGAAAAGCCCTATACAAGTCTATGGGAGAAATCTAAAGTGCTCATTTTAAAGGGTAATATGCAGGTTACTGTCCTAAAAAGTGTTTGGGGACCCGGGTCCTGCCCCAGGGGACATGGATCAATGCAAAAAAAAGTTTTAAAAACGGCCGTTTTTTCAGGAGCAGTGATTTTAATAATGATTAACCACTTCAGTTCCGGACCAATAAACACCTTAAGGACCAGAGGTCTTTTTGCAATTTCGCACTGCGCTGCTTTAACTGGTAATTGCGCGGTCATGCAATATTGCACCCAAACGAAATTTGCGTCCTTTTCTTCCCACAAATAGAGCTTTCTTTTGATGGTATTTGATTGCCTCTGCGATTTTTTTTTTTTTGCGATATAAATGAAAAAAGAGCGAAAATTTTGAAAAAAAAAGATATTTTCTTCTTTTTGTTATAAGAAAAATCGAATAAACTAAATTTTAGTCATACATTGAGGGCAAAATTTATTCAGCCACATGTCTTTAGTAAAAAAAATGTCAATAAGCGTATATTTTTTGGTTTGCGCAAAAGTTATAGCGTCTACAAACTAGAGTACATTTTCTGGAATTTACACAGCTTTTAATTTATGACTGCCGATCTCATTTCTTGAGGTGCTAAAATGGCAGGGCAGTACAAATCCCCCCCAAATGACCCCATTTTGGAAAGTAGACACCCCAAGGAAATTGCTGATGGGTATGTTGAGCCCATTGAATATTTATTTTTTTTGTCCTAAGGGATTGAATAATGACAAAAAAAAAAAAAAAAAATTTTTTTTACAAAAAGTTGTCACTAAATGATATATTGCTCACACATGCCATGGTTATATGTGAAATGACACCCCAAAATACATTCTGCTGCTTCTCCCGAGTACGGGGATACCACATGTGTGGGACTTTTTGGGAGTCTAGTCGCGCACGGCACCCCGAAAACCAATCACCACCTTCAGGATTTCTAAGGGTGCAAATTTTTGATTTAACTCCTCACTACCTATCACAGTTTCGAAGGCCATAAAATGCCAAAATAGCACAAAACCCCCCCAAATGACCCCATTTTGGAAAGTAGACACCCCAAGCTATTTACTGAGAGGCATGTTGAGTCCATGGAATATTTTATATTTTGCCAAAAGTTGCGGGAATATTACAAACTTTTTTTTTTTTGCACAAAGTTGTCACTAAATGATATATTGCTCACACATGCTATGGGCAGAAGTCAAATTACACCCCAAAATAAATTCTGCTGCTTCTCCCGAGTACGGGGATACCACATGTGGGGGACTTTTTGGGAGCCTAGTTAACTAGCTACCTAGCGACACTAGCGACACTGATGCAGCGTTCAGAAAAATTATCGCTTAGTGACACTGGCAAAAGGGGGTGAAAGGGTTAACTAGCGGAAATCAGGGGGTTAAAACCATTATTGGGTAGTATATCGGGGTACCTAGCGCTATAAAAACCTGGCGGTGAACCTAAAAAAATAACTAGCTACCTAGCGACTGTAGCGACACTAATGCAGCGATCAGAAAAACGATCGCTTAGTGACACTGGCAAAAGGGGGTGAAAGGGTTAACTAGCGGCAATCAGGGGGTTAAAAACATTATTGGGTAGTATATCGGGGTACCTAGCGATATAAAAACCTGGCGGTGAACCTAAAAAAATAACTAGCTACCTAGCGACACTAGCGACACATGCAGCGATCAGAAAAATGATCGCTTAGTGACACTGGCAAAAGGGGGTGAAAGGGTTAACTCTAGGGGCAATCAGGGGGTTAAATCTTTATTGGGGGGTGATAGGGGGCTACCCTGGACCTAACACTAACTGTCCTGACAGTTTTTACTGTCACAACTGACACTGAATGCATTGATCAGTAAAGAAATGATCAATGCAATCAGTGACACTGTGACTGGGGGGGGAGGGGGGCGGGGGGGGGGATCGGGGGGCGATCGGGGGGGGGATCGGGGGGGGTTTGTGTGCCTGTGTGTACCTACATGTCAGTGTAGTGTTCGTGCAGACTTACTTTTACTCTTCTCCTCGTAGTCCGGTCAAAAAGACCGCCCCGAGGAGAATGCCATTACTTCCTCCTTCCTGTGTAAACAATACACAGGGGAGGAAGCTTCTCATTGGCCAGGAGCGATCCAGAGGGGGTGGCCGAAAACGAACGGCCATCCCCTCATCACGGATCGCTGCTGGACCGAATCGGACCGCCGTAACCAGCGGGAGGGGGTCCGATGGGACCCCCCACCCGCTGGAAGGCAATCACGTAGATGTACGTGATTCTGCCTGCCTGTGCCATTGTGCTGACGTACAATGGCAATACGGCGGTCCTGAAGTGGTTAAAGTGAAACAATAAAAGTGTAATATTCCTTTAAATTTCGTAGCTGGGGGGTATCTATAGTATGCCTGTGAAGGGGCGCATGTTTCTGGTGCTTAGAACTGTCGCTGCACAAAGTGTCATTTGTGCAGGAAAAAAAGTCTTTTAAAATCACTTGCGGCTAAATTGTCGGGTCTCCGTAATACAGAGAACACTCAATGAGTGTTCTCTGTATTAGCCGACAATTCATTCATTCATTCATTAAAAAAAAAAAAAAAAAAAAAAAAGCGTGGGGGTTCCCCTAAATTCAATCAAAAGGCCCTTCAGGTCTGACATGGATATTAAGGGGAACCCCGTGTCAAATTTAAAAAAAAAATTGACGTGGGGGTCCCCCCAAATATCCATACCAGACCCTTCAGATCTGATATGGATATTAAGGGGAACCCCGCATCAAATTAAAAAAAAAATTTGACGTGGGGGTCCCCCTAAATATCCATACCAGACCCTTTATCCGAGCACGCAACCTGGCAGGCCGCAGGAAAAGAGGGGGGGACGAGAGAGCGGCCCCCCCTCCCTCCTGAACCGTACCAGGCCACATACCCTCAACATTGGGAGGATGCTTTGGGGGTCTGTGACCCCTCAAAGCACCTTGTCCCCATGTTGATAAGGACAAGGGCCTCATCCTCACAACCCTGGCCGTTGGTTGTGAGGGTCTGCGGGCGGGGGGCTTATCAGAATCTGGAAGCCCCCTTTAACAAGGGGACCCCCAGATCCCGGCCCCCCCCCTGTTTGAAATGGTAAGGGGGTACAAAAGTACCCCTACCATTTCACAAAGAAAGTGTCAAAATGGTTAAATAAGACAAACACACTTTTGAAAAATTCCTTTATTAAAAATAAAAAAAATAAAAAAAAAATTCCAGCGGTGCTAATCCACTCTTGCTATCCAGCGACGGGTCTCCGGGGTCCAGCGATGGATGATCATATCCAGCGCCGGGGGATCTCTCAGTCCAGCGCTGTCCATACCTCCTTCTTCTGTCTCCACTGCGGAGACAATGCAGAGAGCCGAGCGCTGACATTTCTTATATTGGGAGGGCGGGGCCACCCCTCACCTGACCCCGCCCCTCTGACGCAGGAGAGGGAAGCCAGGGGTTCCCCAGTGACGTGTGGGTGACCCCGCCCCCTCTGATGTAACGCAGGTTTCCGTTACATCAGAGGGGGCGGGGTCACCCACACGTCACTGGGGAACCCCTGGCTTCCCTCTCCTGCGTCAGAGGGGCGGGGTCAGGTGAGGGGTGGCCCCGCCCTCCCAATATAAGAAATGTCAGCGCTCGGCTCTCTGCATTGTCTCCGCAGTGGAGACAGAAGAAGGAGGTATGGACAGCGCTGGACTGAGAGATCCCCCGGCGCTGGATATGATCATCCATCGCTGGACCCCGGAGACCCGTCGCTGGATAGCAAGAGTGGATTAGCACCGCTGGAATTTTTATTTTATTTTTTTTATTTTTAATAAAGGAATTTTTCAAAAGTGTGTTTGTCTTATTTAACCATTTTGACACTTTCTTTGTGAAATGGTAGGGGTACTTTTGTACCCCCTTACCATTTCAAACAGGGGGGGGGCCGGGATCTGGGGGTCCCCTTGTTAAAGGGGGCTTCCAGATTCTGATAAGCCCCCCGCCCGCAGACCCTCACAACCAACGGCCAGGGTTGTGAGGATGAGGCCCTTGTCCTTATCAACATGGGGACAAGGTGCTTTGAGGGGTCACAGACCCCCAAAGCATCCTCCCAATGTTGAGGGTATGTGGCCTGGTACGGTTCAGGAGGGAGGGGGGGCCGCTCTCTCGTCCCCCCCTCTTTTCCTGCGGCCTGCCAGGTTGCATGCTCGGATAAAGGGTCTGGTATGGATATTTAGGGGGACCCCCACGTCAAATTTTTTTTTTAATTTGATGCGGGGTTCCCCTTAATATCCATATCAGACCTGAAGGGTCTGGTATGGATATTTGGGGGGACCCCCACGTCAATTTTTTTTTTTTATTTGACACGGGGTTCCCCTTAATATCCATGTCAGACCTGAAGGGCCTTTTGATTGAATTTAGGGGAACCCCCACGCTTTTTTTTTTTTTTTTTTTTTTTAATCAATGAATGAATGAATTGTCGGCTAATACAGAGAACACTCATTGAGTGTTCTCTGTATTACGGAGACCCGACAATTTAGCCGCAAGTGATTTTAAAAGACTTTTTTTCCTGCACAAATGACACTTTGTGGAGCGACAGTTCTAAGCACCAGAAACATGCGCCCCTTCACAGGCACACTATAGATACCCCCCAGCTACGAAATTTAAAGGAATATTACACTTTTATTGTTTCACTTTAATCATTATTAAAATCACTGCTCCTGAAAAAACGGCCGTTTTTAAAACTTTTTTTTGCATTGATCCATGTCCCCTGGGGCAGGACCCAGGTCCCCAAACACTTTTTAGGACAGTAACTTTCATATTACCCTTTAAAATGAGCACTTTAGATTGTGAACGTTCGAGTCCCATAGACTTTAATAGGGTTCTAAAGTTCACACGAAGTTTAGGTCTGTTCGCAGGTTCTGGTGCAAACCGAACAGGGGGGTGTTCGGCTCATCCCTAATTCTGAGCATTGCTATCATTGAAACTCACTGTTTATGTATTTAATAACATTATTTTAGTGTTATTGTTATAGATTTATCACCATATGTGGTTTGAAAAATATGACACATAATAGGTTTGATGTGTATGGTATTTTCATGTAATATTGCACATTTTTATTCTTCACTTCATTTGGGGGAGATGTTCAAATCCTAATATGAGTTATTAGGGATTGCGCAGTTTTTTTTTTTCTCTATTTCACACACATATATAACTCTTTGGTATATATTCGAACTGCAGCATCTATATAAAAATAATCTTTAGGTTCCATTTTATCCTGTAGCGCAAATTTCGCCTCTTTTTTCCTGATATGTTAAACTAGCCATAGATGGATCAAAATTTGACCGATTCAGCAGGGACCGGAACATTTTTGATCCATCTATGACTGTTCCTGTTCAAAAGGAGTTGATCTAATGATCAACTTCTCTCGAATGGGACTGCTGGGGAATTTTCGTTCGATCAGCACATGCAGCCAATCGGCTGTAGCACCAATCAGTGTATTTTGGCAGCAGAGGAGTCCTCCTGACAAAATACAATAGCGCAGTGTTTAATTATTACATTTTTGAATCAGCCTGCTGGCTGATTAAAAAATAAATTCATGTATGGCCAACTTTAAAAAAAAAATCTTTCATCAAGCACAGGGAAAAACAAAAAAATACTAGAGTACTGTTATGGACTGAGAAAATTCATAAGGCCTTTAACAGGAAAACATTTACAGAAATATTGTAATTACAGGTCCCTCATAGTAGAAGCTCAGTATCTCCCCTACCCCACCATATAAAACTCAAAATGCTAACCGCAACATACAAGGCCATCCACAACATCGCCCCCAGCTACATCACCAATCTCATCTGCAGATATCGCCCAAATTGTCCTCTCCGCTCCTCCTAGGACCTCCTGCTCTCCAGGTCCCTTGTTACCACCTCTCATGCTCGTCTTCAGGACTTCTCCAGAGCCTCTCCCATGCTCTGGAATTCCCTGCCCTGGTATATCCGATCAACCCCTAACCTGTCCAACTTTAGGAGATCCCTGAAAACTCACTTATTCAGGGAAGCCTATCACACACCCACCTAACAACCCCATCAAATCATTCCCTGCATCTATTACCTTTTGTACCACCACCCCCTCCCTTTAGAATGTAAGCTCTACGAGCAAGGCCCTCCTTTCCCTTCTGTATTGAACTGTACTGTAATTATGCTGCGTAAACTGTTGGAGCTATATAAATCGTGAATAATAATAATAATATATGGCAATAAATCTAACAGTGAATATTACTGTTTTATATTTTCCCACTAAGATTTTAATATATGGGTACCTATTAGTGAAGACTGAGAAATCTGATGCAGCCTTTCACAGCAACACATTTTAAAAAGATATTTTATAGCTAAGGCATGGAAACAACCAAAGGTTTCTCTTCCTGCCACCAAAAGAAAAATCTCATGGATCATGTAAGCATTATGCATCCTCTTAGACAAAACCAAGGAGTTTGAAGCAACTTGGGAACCCAGGACCAAATATATGGGCATATCTCTTATAGCTGGGATACAAGTCTAATGAACTGGTCCCACCACTCCCTCTCTGCTGTTTGGCTTTTCCCTTCTTTTCTCTGCCTCACCCCCTCCTCTTCTCCTGCTTTCTGCTACTCCTCGCCTCTCTCACCATACATTTAACATATTCTCCTCACACCGAGTGCACCTATGGTACATCCGCCTCGGAGAAGACTATATAACAATCCCCCATCTAGAAGGGACTATAGGCCTCAGCTCCAAAGTTTACTTCCTGGCAGCCTTGGTTGTCGGAAACCTCCAGCTAGGCTCTCCTGGGAAGGGATTTGGGAGATATTCCCTGGGCACAGCATGATCCCCCAAAGGGATGCCCGGAGTATCCTCATGTTCCCCTCAGTGGGCCCTCCAAAAACAGGAGCATCACAAGATTTTCTATAGTTGAACCACTCAGAATAATTGTATGCATTATAATTTTAATTCTGTTTTCCATTGTTTTTATTTTATTGAAAATACAATATTTTAAAAGAAAAATATATATATTTTAATGGCAGCTCTCTGCTAGTAGAAGCTCAGTATATGGCAAGAAATCTAACACTGAATATAACTGTTTTTCATTCTCCCACTGATATCTTTAAATATATGGGTACTTACCAGTGAAGGCTCTTACAGCCAATCGACACTGAAGTTCCGAAATGGGCATGATGGCTCCAAGTGGTTGTATCAAACCAATGACAGCCAGAGTCTGTTTCTCCAGCTCTGGCAGAAAAGTGTATTTATATAATGACACTTTGTTTTTTTCCACTTTAATCTCTTTGCAAAAAGGGAAGCTGAAGTTATAGCCTGTTGCGAATATGACAGCATCAATGTTCTTTTCTACAGTCTCATCATCAAAAATGGCATCTGTTTCTGTAAACCTTAACACGTTGCACTTCACCAGTACAGTGCCTGCAATAATTCGGTTTGGAAGATCGTCATTCACCATTGGATGCTGGCTAAAGATCCTAGCAACAATAGGGAAAAAAGACAATTTAAAATGATGTCTAAAGGATGATTTCCTAAAATGTGTTCTTCTGTACTGGATGGAAGGTTTAGCAAATCTCTACATTGTCCTGGACCTAAGAACACACTCTGATGTCTAATGGCCCCACTTTTAATGCCTAGCAGTAATGCCAACCCATAAATAAGCAGTTTGTTTTAAGTGGCTAATGCTTTAAGTAGTAACTTATTTAACTCCTTGCCAGAATTACACTTATATACTGAAGTAGGCCTTCTCCCATGGTGCTGCATATATGCTCAGTGGCATTTTTGCTGGAAGCACGTTCCACATCGCTCCAGCCAGAGTTCAGTGTATTAGCATTTAGATATAGGAATATAGTAAATACAAACAGACACTCAAACATAGTGAAACTGTAGAGACTGTACCACATCACCGGCTGTGCCACGGCTCTGAACCTAAGAAGTGGTCAACAGTTGACTGATACAGGACAGAAGAAGCATGACAGTGCCAATATGCAGAATCCAATGCCCAAAGGACACACATAGCTCCACACATTCAAAGGCTCAACCTAAAAGAGAGACTGCAGAGAGAGACAAGAGCTCCAAGGTCACAATTTAGGGAACTGTGTCTGACAGAGCAAAGGTATTCAGGTGTGCTATGTAAATGCAAAGTATAGCACAACCTGGATGGTCTTACTTATCAATTGATGCTGCAGAGATTGGGTAACACCACAGGCTGTGCCATGTCTCTAGACCTATGGGCAGCACAGTGGCATAGTGGCTAGCACTCTCACCTAGCAGTAAAAAGGGTCGCTGGTTCGAACCCCAACCACGATACTACCTGCCGGGAGTTTGCATGTTCTCACTGTGCCTGTGTGGGTTTCCTCCGGGTACTCTGGTTTCCTCCCACACTCCAAAGACATGCTGGTGGGTTAATTGGCTTCCGTCCAAAAATTGGCCCTAGAATATGAATGGGGACCTTGAATTGTGGGCGCCTTGAGGGTAGGGACCAATGTGAGCGTGCAATGTACAGAGATAGGGACAATTGTAGACACTCACTCAGGTTGAACTGGATGGACTGGTGTCTTTATTCAACCTTACAAACTATGTAACTAACTATGTAACCTGTAGAGCACCCTGCACTTAGCAAAAACAGTACACAAAGGGGCACAAGCAAAGCCCAGTGTCTAAAAGTCACTTCCTATTCTAGTCCTGTTATCTTTGGTCTAGTGAAGTTTGGATACAGCCTTCAAAGTTGTTTCGGAGAAATAGCCAAGCCAAATAGCTGCAGTATAGAGACCAGCTAAAGCAGCACATTAAATGTCTGGACTGAAGAGAGAAAACATCTGCTGAGAACAGAGTATATTGAGAAAAAGCAAAATAAGTAAAAAAAACATGCAAAATGGAGATGATGAGCAGAGCTGATGAAAAAGTGTCCCACCTCCTAGGACACTAGCAAAAAACTGAACCATGAAAGTTGAAGGTGGGGTAATACGGGAGGCTAGCTTAACTTTTTTTTTGTTAAACTATATTTTTAAATATAAACTTGCGCTGATGGAAACAACTAAGTGATAATGAAATGCAGCTGCTGTAGACGAGGTGCTAATCATTGGCTAAATGTGTATAAAAAAAACAGCGCTCGCAACACACAATATCAGTGAAATCAACAAATAACAATCCAAATAAATGCAACTGAAGTGGAGGTCCTTGATGACGCCCTGAGGGGGGAGAAATGCATTGACATAATTTCCTGGTTTGACGTCACTTTTGGTCAGTGGATCGCATGCTATGAACGGCTGCTTCCTGTATCTACAGCTATATATCCATGCCTGTTTTTAACCATTTTTTTGTAAGTACCGATCCCTATGCGCATTGAATCAACTTTTATAACAGTACTTCGCTATTAGTCAATCCTCTTTTCATTTCTGGGTGCCTGTATGTCAGAGGACTAGCAGATTACAATCCTGTCAGCGTCAGTGCTTCCCTGTGCGCCTGCGGGGTAGAATGGAACGGTGCACGCAGGTGCGCTATGTGGTGGGTCTGCGCATACGGTGTGCAAATTAGCAGGTTCGCGCACACACGGTATTGCGGGTCGGCACGCGCGATGCGGCGCAACTGTGGGCGTATGTGCGCACGGCTATGTGCACAATGTAATTTCCCCTGGCAGACCTATAAAAGGCAGCTCTGTGTTCTGTGTCATTGCTGGTTTGTCTTTTCAGCTCCAGTGTTCCTGTTTCCTGTGCCTACCCGTTGTGACCCGGATTGACCCGACTACTTTTGGACCTCTCCTGCATCTGACCCTTGGCTTGCCTCTCGGACTTCTCTATCTGCTGAATACCTGTGTTTGACCCTTGGCTTCCTCCTGGACCTGTCTCTGCCTGCTCCTTGTGTTTGATGCTCGGCCTGCTGCTTGACTTCTGTGCATGACCCCGGCTTGTTTCCAAGACTCTGAACCTGTTTGGACTTTCTTGTGCTTGACCCCTGGCCTTCTCATCCGATTCTGCTCCAGGCTCCACTCCCAGCTTCAGGTGTTTGAGCCCAGTCGGGCTTCCTCCAGCCAAGTGCCAAGTCCACCCTGCATGGCTCACTCTTCTACCAAAAGACCTTCAGCATACTTCACCTGCTGGCAACCTGTGCCCCTCCATGCCCAGTGCCCACTGTTCCACTCTCAGGGGTACTGTGCACCCAGTTGCAAGGGAAGCCGCTCTCAGCAACTCTGCCCTGGTGAGTACCTGACACTGTATATCCTGTTGAGAGCCTCCTATTGGAATCTATCATCTGATGTTTACACTGATCCACCATCTGATGTTTGGATAAATAGGTTTGTAATACAGTACTACACTAAAGCTGGCCATACACAGTTCGAATCATTAATGGGCAGGCTGAATGTACCAAGTGGATCGATTAATCAGCTTGGGTACAACCAGCCTGCCAGATTTTCTTACGATTATTGCTAGCATCTGCTATAGCTTGGTAGGAGGGATTTCCCTGTCAGCACTATCTGTTTTGATGGGGGAATCGTGCAAATTTTGTGCGAGCCCGTGGTTACAGGAAATAAATTTGCACTGTGTACGGCTGGCCCAAAATGAGGAAAGCAGATACTGTTATAATGGAAAGCAGATATAGTTTACTCCTATTCTCTAACTAGGCTCAAAAAAAGTATGTAGATATTAGAAAATTAGACTTTGTTGCCCTGTATATATACACTAAGCAGCACCATACTATTTGCATTGCTTATATATTGTGCTGCAAACACATATGACCTTGGAAATGCAATGACAAAGCAAAACTTGAAAGCTTATATATCATAAATGACATAGCTATCATCAGGTCTCAGCTGACCTGTTTTTCTAGATTAGTCAGTTGAACTCAGGAAGTCAGTAGCTAAATGCAGTCAAAATGGCAACAAAATTAATGACAACCCATCGGATGTAAATGCTTCCCAATAAAAGAAACTGATTGTGTTTGTAATAAGTTAATATACCGATGCTCCACTTACACTCACTTTATATATAGCACACTATATGTAGGGGGAAATCACCCCTAAAACTTTAACACTTACCAATAAAAGTCTCTGCTAAATTATACTTTTGCTGAATGTGGGAGTTACCATTGCTGAACTCCATCTAAAAATCCTAGTTAGCCGACTGTCTATAACTTCAGTATTTTGAGTCCTGGCACAAGCTTTCAGATTGAAAACAGAGAATTTATCGCCAGCATACTTGTTCTAAATCAGAGCCTCAGAACATCTTAAAACAACTGGATCAGTGTGACAGAAAGAAGAGGAACATGTCACCAATGGTAGCCCTTTCATTGCCTCAATTAAAATGCTAATTACATTCTCATACATAGATTAAAGTGTATCTCTAGGCAAAACATTTTTGGATAGTGGGGAGCCAAATTTTTTGCTGTTATCTCTGTCTCTATTGGGAAAATTCGGCCCTCTACTTGTATTGGTGACAGGGCTGGACTGGGACAGAAATTTGGCCCTGGACTTCATCCAGACCGGCCCACTTACATTTTGAGTGTCCCATCAGCACTCCCTTACATCAGAATGTCCCATCACCAGCCCCTTTACAACAGAGTGTCCCATCACCAGCCCCCTTACAACAGAGTGTCCCATCACCAGCCCCCTTACAACAGAGTGTCCCATTACCAGCCCACTTACAACAGAGTGTCCCATTACGAGCCCCCTTACAACAGAGTGTCCCATTACCAGCACCCCCTTACAACAGAGTGTCCCATTACCAGCACCCCCTTACAACAGAGTGTCCCATTACCAGCCCCCTTACAACAGAGTGTCCCATTACCAGCCCCCTTACAACAGAGTGTCCCATCACCAGCCCCCTTACAACAGAGTGTCCCATTACCAGCCCACTTACAACAGAGTGTCCCATTACCAGCCCCCTTACATCAGAGTGTCCCATTACCAGCACCCCCTTACATCAGAGTGTCCCATCAGCACCCCCTTACATCAGAGTGTCCGATCAGCAGCCCCCTTACATCAGAGTGGCCCACTGAGCCATCGGCCCACCGGGAAACTCCCGGTAGTCCCGATGGCCAGTACATGCCTGATTGGTGACCAGGTGTTCTGGATACAACAGTATAAAAAAGGAGTTCCCCTACACTCAGTGCTCGTTTATATTGGACTGACTGAATGGCATTTGTATTTACAGTCTTTTGGTGTCAGACCCTAACAAGTCAACAATTTTCTATTTTGGCAATTGAATCTACAGAACCATATAGATTTATGAATAAAGCTTTTTTACTTCTGTATCTCTTGATTACCAGTCCTTGTGAGCCTAGGGCAAATGCTTTTGCCCCTTGTTTAAACAGTCCTGGTACTCATTGGATGTCCACTTTGATTCTAAATCAGTTTTTTTTTAATCGGTTGCAACATGTCTCTGGGACATTGCAGTTATCTCCTCAATAAAGTTATTTCTACATGTAAATCTGCAAAGAGTCTCTCTCTCTCTCTCTTACAATTCATATCAAAGGTGTTTTGTCTATCAGGTTGAGTTGCAGGCCAGTCAAACTCCTCCATCTTAAACCATTCATGTCTTTATGGACCTTGTTTTGTGCACTAGTGTGCAATCATGTTGGAACAGGAAGGGGCCATCCCCAAACTGTTCCCATAAAGTTGGGAGCATGGAATTGTTAAAAAAATGTCTTGGTATGCTGATGCCTTAAGAGTTTCCTTCACTGGAACTAAGGGGCCAAGCCCAACCCCTGAAAAACAATCCGACTCCACCAAATGATTTGGACCAGTGCACAAAGCAAGGTCCATTAAGACATGGATGAGTGAGTTTGGGGTGGAGGAACTTGACTAGCCTGACCTCAACCCAATAGATAACCTTTGGGATGAATTAGAGTGGAGACTGCAAGTCAGGCCTTCTCATCCACATCAGTGCCTGACCTCAGAAATATGCTTCTGGAAGAATGGTCAAACATTCCCACAGACACACTCCTAAACCTTGTGGACAGCCTTCCCAGAAGAGTTCATTTATAACTGCAAATGGTGGGCCAACTCAATATTGAACACGGACTAAGACTGGGATACCATTAAAGTTCATATGTGTGTGTAAAGGCAGGTGTCCCAATACTTTTGTTAATATCGTGTATGTCTCAATTCTGGAACTCCTAGATTAGAACAGGGCTATTGTCACCTTTATAGTGGTCTGGCATTTACATTTATATCTGCAAAATTACTAAGCTATCTATTTATAACATATAAATATATAATATATAAATATAATATATTATACATCTAGATGCAGATTGCCCTTCTAAATGCACATATCGTTACTTATTAATGAAGCTTGCCAGGCAGTGCATTATTTGTGTTTTTGACTATATGAATGAATGTAAGGTCATTCCGCAGTTGAAGATAATCAGGATGAGTCTATACATCAAGTCTGACACAGTTATTGTTCCCAGGTACAAATTAATGAAACAAATAAGGTACTCTCCATAAGAATGTTGTCGTTTTTAAAAACTCTACTGTACTGCTGCATTGGTTACATAAGGTGTTGTAAAAACACAGGACCTTGGAAAAGTATTAAGCAATACTTGGCAGATTAGATATAATCAGAAATTGCATGCCTACTATTAGTGTTGGCAATAATCGCAATTAGCATATCAGGTATTTCTATACTTGACAGATAAAATCATGTTTTATTACAGTTCCCAAACAAATAAAATAAGTTACGTTCAGAAACTCAGTATTATAACAGAGGTTAACACGTTGCATATTTTTATTTTGCAGTACACAAGTAATAGAACTCACTGTGGAGTCTCATGACCATGTAGCTTTTAGTCCATGGAATTTGTTTCAGAGTGGGAATTCATATAAAGATAAGTATAAAATCATAAGCTTTTTGGTTGGAGGATATGCATACTTTCAGAGAAAGCTTTTGCCTAATCCCCCTCCTGACCTAAATATTCCTTTGCTTTGACTTTGCCCGAGCCTACTATATCTGTAGAACTTTGCCCGAGCCTACTGTTTCTGTAGAACTTTGCCCGAGCCTACTATATCTGTAGAACTTTGCCAGAGCCTACTGTTTCTGTAGAACTTTGCCCGAGCCTACTATATCTGTAGAACTTTGCCAGAGCCTACTGTTTCTGTAGAACTTTGCCCGAGCCTACTATATCTGTAGAACTTTGCCAGAGCCTACTGTTTCTGTAGAACTTTGCCCGAGCCTACTGTTTCTGTAGACATCTCTTAGGTCTAACTCCTGTGCTGTTGAATAAGTTAGGTTTCGTGCTTTCAGAAAATAGTGGGGAGTCCTTGGAAGTCCTTTGGCATATGGCTGTCATGTGTTGCCTTTTTTTGGGGGACTTCAATTTATCAGATATTTTAGCCATGGTGGTGTTTTGTGAACCCTGCTGAGTTATTTGCCTTTTCAGAGATGCGTGATGTAGCTACACACATATGAAAATTTCATATAGGCTCTCTAAGAAGAGGACTGTCAGAAACATGGGCCTCAAAGCTAAGTGTTTGGTGGTTTTATCATTTTTCAGAAATCCAAAAAGGTCTGAAGGTCAAAAGATCTGCTATGCTATATAAACATCATGTGATGTTATGCTGTAGTGGAGCTCTACATTAATGTGTGTGTTTCATTTGCCAACAAAATTGTAACAAAATGTGAATTAAAGCCAAAAAACAAAAACAAAATAAGCACAAGGGACATTACTTAACTTCACAACCTCTTTAACTAAAACATGATTTATGAATGGAGGGGTAGACCTTTCATTTATCCGCCCATCCTCCATTCAAAGATTGTGTTTTCAGCCTCTAAGAATGGAAGAGCTGGGCAGAAAGGATGGACATAGTCAGGCCCTCTTGATGAGTGCCGTGATAGCTCCCCAGTTATATGAACCCCCACTGCACAAGAATATTACGGCAGCAGAGGTGGGAGCACTTTCTGGGGGTCACATATTTTATATTTCATTCTGTTTTGTGATTTGTGTCCACTAACTCTGAGATAGGAAGGCAGTGTGGATTCTTTTTTTTTCTTTTTTTTGTGCCATCTCAGTCAGTTGCTTTATTCTAGCGGATTCTAATCAGCTTGTCGCTCAGAATTCCGCTTATTCTCCATAACATCATTGTGGCACTCTTTCTATCCTTTTCTTTTTTCCTTCCCATTTTTCCTTTGTGTTCTTTATTTTACAATTTCATATTGATACAAATAATACATCAAATTGCTTATAAAAGATTTCTTCCCTCAAATTACATATCCCTCTCCCTCCCCCCTCCCATAACCCTGGGGCAAAAAAAAAAAAAGTGGGGAGGTTTGCCCCCCTCTCTCCCCCTTCTCAGTCACCCCCCTCTCTGTCCCCCTATCCCTCCATTATAGCACAGCAGTCCCCGCTCTCCAGGAATGACAGCCATTGTTGCCATGTCCCAAGACCTTCTCCCTCCGTATCTTGTAATTTATATAACGCTTCTTCCATTACCCTAGTCTGCTCTACCCTCTTCACCCACTCCGTTATTTTTGGGATCTGTGTAGATTTCCAATAACATGGGATCAGGGCTTTGGCTGCATTCAATAGATGCGGGACTATCGTGCTACTGTATTGTGTTACTCCTATCTCAGTGTCGTGGAATAGGCACGTCCAGGGACTTTTCTTAATCTTCTTTCGTGTCACCAAACATATAATTTCTAGTATTTTGTCCCAAAAAGGGGTTATTTTGGGGCAATCCCACCATATATGTTTAACCACTTAATAACCGCCCTATAGCCGAATGACGGCTACAGGGCGGTTTCTTAACTCTGGGAGGCCGTCATATGACGTCCTCCCAGAATTCCGCTCTCGTGCGCCATCTGGGGCGCGCAATCGAGAGCATCCGTGACCGCCGGGTCCACAGGACCCGGCGCATCACGGATCACGGTAAACGGCCGCTCATAGCGGCCATTTACCACGTGATCGCTCCGTCAAATGACGGAGTGATCACTTGTAAACAAACCGGCGTCATAACGTTCCTCCCTCCCCCTCTCTGTACCGATCGGAACAGCGGAGGGGGAAGAGATAGGTGTCGGCAGCAATGTGGGCTGCATCTGCAGTGCCCACATCGCTGCTCACCGAAAATTAACCCCTCAATTTCCTGCAAATACTCTGCAATACCCTGCCATTACTCTGCATTACTCTGCATTACTCTGCAATACCCTGTAATACTCTGCAATACTCTGCAATACCCTGCAATACTCTGCAATACCCTGCAATACCCTGCAATACCCTACAATACTCTGCATTACTCTGCATTACTCTGCATTACTCTGCAATACTCTGCATTACTCTTCAATACTCTGCATTACTCTGCAATACTCTGCATTACTCTGCATTACTCTGCAATACCCTGCAATACCCTGCAATACCCTGCAATACTCTGCAACACTCTGCAACACCCGCCAATACCCTGCAACACTCTGCAATGCTCTGCAACACCCACCAATACCCTGCAACACTCTGCAATGCTCTGCAACACCCGCCAATACCGTGCAACACTCTGTAATGCTCTGCAACACCCTCCAATATCCTGCAGTGCTCTGCAACGCAATACTCTACAACGCCATACTCTGAGATACCCAGCCATACTCTGAGATACCCAGCCATACCCAGCCATAGTCGGTGATACCCTGCAATACCCAGCCATAGACACACCCCCCCCCCTCCCGCCGCCCTCCGGTGCTTCTACCGACTCGCCAATACGATCAAATCCAGAATCTTTTTGTTTTTTCAGGCTTCCCAGCTTAGAGATGAGATGCGTGGTCTTATTGACCCTATATCTCACTGTAAAGAGGACCTGTCATGCCATATTCCTATTACAAGGGATGTTTACATTCCTTGTAATAGGAATAAAAGTGATCAAAAAATTTATTTTTGGGGAAAAAAATGTCAAACTAAAATAAATAAAGTAAAATGAACAATATTTTTTTTTTTTTTTTAAAGCGCCCCTGTCCCCATGTGCTCGCATGCAGAAGCGAACGCATACGTAAGTCCCACCCACATATGAAAACGGTGTTCAAACCACACATGTGAGGTATCGCTGCGAACGTTAGAGCGAGAGAAATAATTCTAGCCCTAGACCTCCTCTGTAACTCAAAACATATAACCAGTAAAAAAATTATTAAATCATCGCCTATGGGGATTTTTAAGTAGCGACGTTTGGCGCCATTCCACGAGCCTGTGCAATTTTGAAGAGTGACATGTTAGGTATCGATTTACTCGGTGTAACTTCATCTTTCGCATTATGCAAAAATTGGGCTAACTTTACTGTGTTTTTTTTTTTTTTTTAAGCACAAAACAGTTTTTTTTCCAAAAAAAAGCATTCGAAAAATTGCTGCGCAAATACCGTGCGAGATAAAAAGTTGCAACGACCACCATTGTATTCTCCAGGGTGTTTGCTAAAAAAACATATATAATGTTTTGGGGTTCGATGTAATTTTCTAGCAAATAAATGATGATTTTTACATGTAGGAGAGAAATGTCAGAATTGTCCTGGGTGCTCCAGAACGCCTGATGGCGCTCCCTGCATGTTGGGCCTCTGTATGTGGCCACACTGTGTAAAAGTCTCACACATGTGGTATCACCGTACTCGGGAGTAATAGCAGAATGTGTTTTGGGGTGTAATTTGTGGTATGCATATGCTGTGTGAGAAATAAACTGCTAATATGACAATTTTGTGAAAAAAAAAAAAAAGTAAAAAAAATCTTGATTTTGCAAAGAATTGTGGGAAAAAATGACAACTTCAAAAAACTCATCATGCCTCTTACTAAATACCTTGGAATGTCTTCTTTCCAAAAAGGGGTCATTTGGGGGGTATTTGTACTTTTCTGACATGTTAGGGTCTCAAGAATTGAAATAGGCCGTCAGTACTTCAGGTGTGATCAATTTTCAGATATTGGCACCATAGCTTGTGGACTCTATAACTTTCACAAAGACCAAATAATATCCACCAATTTGTACTTATTTTTACCAAAGATATGTAGTAGTATAAATTTTGGCCAAAATTTATGAAGAAAAAATTACTAATCTGCTAAATTTTATAACAGAAACGAAGAAAAATTCATTTTTTTACAGAATTTTCTGTATTTTTTCTTTTATAGCACAAAAAATAAAAAACCCAGCGGTGATTAAATACCACCAAAAGAAAGCTCCATTTGTGTGAAAAAAAGGACAAAAATTTCATATAGGTTCATAATGACTGAGTAATTGTCATTCAAAATGTGAGAGCACCGAAAGCTAAAAATTGGTTTGGTTATTAACCACTTCCCACCCGGCCAATGCATATATACGGCCGGGTGGGAGCCGTCTACTTCTGACAGGCCGTTCAGGAACGTCCTTCAGGAGTAGCGGGATCGCGCGCTCGCGCAGCGGCGCGATCCCGATGTGCTCGTGTCACCCGGACACGGCACATCTCAGATCGGCAGGAGGGCTCTGTGATTGGCCCTCCTGATCACATGACGGCCGTGTCCAATCACGGCCGTCATGTGATGTAAACAAACAGCCGGTTGCTAGGCAATCGGCTCTCCTCTCCTCACACGGAAGTCACCGCTGAGGAGAGGAGAGCAGAACGCTGCAGCCGGCTGATGATCAGTGAGTATGGGCTGCTTTTTACAGCTTTTTACTCACTGATCATCAGTGTAGTGTAAACACACAACACACCACACAGTATAAACACAGTCCCCACATATGTCCCCAAAACACACATGTCCCCAAAACATACATGTCCCCAAATAATAAAAACACATGTCCCTAATAATAAAAACATGTCCCCCACATATGTCCCACTAAAATCACATGTCCCAATGATTATCTGCACGCATATGTACGTGATCACCTGCACACATATGTACATGATCATTTGCGTACATATGTCCGTGATCACACAAACCAATTATTATACACTTAATGGATTTTTTTTTACCAAAAACATGTAGCAGAATACATTTTGGCTTAAATTTATGACAAAATTTGATTTTATTGGATTTCTTTTCAAATAGAAAAAATAAAATATTGTTTTTTTTCCAAATTTCCGCTATTTTTGCGCTTATATCGCAAAAAAAAAAAAACGGAGTCGTGGATTAAATAACACCAAAATAAAGCTCTATTTGTGCGAACAAAATGATAACAATTTCATTTGGGTACAGTGTAGCATGACCGAGCAATTGTTACTGAAAGCGCTAGAGCGCTGAAAGCTGAAAATTGGGCTGGGAAGGAAGGGGGTGAAAGTGCCCTGTATTGTAGTGGTTAAGGGTGTTTAAGTGCCCAGTGGTCAAGTGGTTAAATGAGCCCTGCCCCGAGCAACCCCTCCAACACGCTGCCTGCTCTGCCCCTGTGAACCTCTGCATTCTTTGAGGAGTCATGTACCATCTTGATATCAATTTATAGGACATTTCTCTCATACGGACTTCTCTTGATTTTAAGTATGTCATTTTAAGTATTTTTATCCTGTGATCTTCACTTATGAGTGGTCCTAGTTCCTCTTCCCATTTCCCTAAATATTTCGGTAATTCTAAATCAGCTTCACGTCTTAATATTTTATATATTTTCGATACTCTTTTGACTAAACACTTTCTATCCTTCAATAATTCCTCCAGTGGTTTAAACTCTCAATTCCCCTTAACGGTTGTGGCAAACTTCGGGTGAAGTGTAGTAATTGTGCGTGTCTCCATTTATCCAACGGTTTATGCCCCCACTCTTGTGTGAGTTCCCTATATGTGTAAACCCTATTCCCCTTAATTACTTCTCCTAGTTTTATTTCTTCTTTACTTGCCCATCTACTAAAGTAAAGCCGCTCCTCCTTACCTGGTAAAAAATAATTTGTGTCCAAAAGTGACATTAGTGGTGAATTGTGGGTCCAGTTATGTGCCTTGTTAATTTTATCCCATATTTTTAATGTGTATCTAGTTAAAGTGCTCGTGTCTACTCCTAACTTCCGGTGATGAGGTGGTATCCATATCATTTTTTCCAAACATGTCCCGCTCAAGCTAATTTCCAGGTCCACCCAACTCTTTTCTTTCTGGTTGTATATCCAATCTGTTACTCTAGATATAATTGTAGCCTCAAAGTATTTTTTAAAATCTGATAGTGCCACTCCTCCCCTTTCTTTTTCCTTCACTAAAACTTTATATGGTATGCGTGGTCGTTTAAGGGGCCAAAGAAATGCCTGGGCCAACGATTTTAATTTCCTAAAGAAGCTCATTGGGGCTGGGACAGGTATCATTTGAAATGTATAATTTACGTTTGTCAATATAAACATTTTTATTATCTCTACTCTGCCCATCCAAGAAACTGCTTTCTGCCTCATATTTTTCATTAGACCTTTAATTTTATTTAAGAGGGGGATGTAATTTGCCTCATAGAGCCCGTATCTATGTGCCGTTAATTTTATCCCTAAATAATTCAATTCGCCCTTACACCACTTAAAGGGTAGACTTAATGCAAGGGTACTCTGCTCTGCCTCGGTTAGGTTTAAATTTAATATTTCAGTCTTCGTCAGGTTTATTTTAAAGTTTGATAATCTTCCATAAAGATCTAATTCTTTCAGCACCAGCGGTATCGATGTTCTAGGATTTACTATATATAATAATACATCATCTGCAAAGGCAGATAGCTTGTGTTCTTTCCCTCCTACCCGGATTCCTTGAATATCCTGATTCCTACGTATTGCTACCAGGAGAGGTTCGAGACTCAGCACGAACAACAACGGTGACAACGGGCATCCCTGTCTCGTCCCGTTGAATAACTCCAGGGGGCGAGACAGGGATCCGTTGACTCTTATTCTAGCGGTCGGCTGGATGTACAGCGCCTTGATCCATCTCATCATTCTTTCCCCTAGTCCCATATAATTTAGGGTCTCATGCATAAACTCCCAGTTAACTCTATCAAAAGCCTTTTCGGCATCAACTGACATAAGGACTGTTGGAGTCTTCCCTTTCATTGCCTCTTGGATCAGAATGATGGATGATGGAGTTGTCCCTTCCCTTCCGTCCCTGTATGAATCCCACCTGATCGGTGTGGACCCACGCTGGGAGGAGTACTTTCAGTCTGTCGGCTATTATTTTTGCATACATTTTTATATCAGTGTTCAGTAGAGATATCGGGCGATAACTCTCTAGGGCAGCCGGATCTTTACCCTCCTTCAAAATCAGGGCGATATGAGCGAGGAGAGCCTCTTTACAGAAGTCCTGCCCTTCTCAAACTGCATTAAAGTACTCACACAGCTTTGGTGCCAAAAAGCTCCGGAATCTCTTGTAATACAAGCTGGAGAATCCATCCGGGCCAGGGCTGCCCCCCAGTGGTATTTCCTTAATTACTCTCTCGACTTCCCTTATCGAGATGGGAGCCTCTAGGGCCTCCATCTCCTCCCTCGCCCCTCTTGGGAAATCGAGGTTCCTCAGATACTCCCATATAGCTTTCTTCCTGTTTCCTCCCTTGCTACCCCTTCCTCCTATCTCATACAGGGTACTATAATAAGAATGGAAGTTCTCTGCAATCTCAGGGGTGGCAAACTTAAGCTCCCCCTTTTTATCTCTAATTTTGGGTATAAAGGTCCTCTTTTTCTGTTCCTTTACTCTTTTTGCCAGCCACTTGCCTGACCTATTCCCCCACTGGTATCTCTCCTTGTTTATTCTATAGAACACTGTTCTCCTTTCTTGCTCTAGGTACTCTTCCAACTCCCTTTTTTTTTTTGTAAATCCTGACTCTCCTGAATCCCTCTAGGCCTTGTATTCCGTTATAGCTGTTCAATCTCGCTGTATAGTTGAACCTTCCTTTTCTGCCTTTCCTTCTTTATTCCTGCTCCAATCCCAATCAAACTACCTCTAATTACAGTTTTATGTGTCTCCCAAAGGGTGGCTCTGGGCATTTCATCCGACTCATTTAGCTCAAAAAATTCCCTCAGCTCCTTTTCAATTTGTCTGCTAACCTCCTGTTCTTGAATGAGGGAGTGTGGATTCTTTTGGAGAATTTCAAATATCTTCTTAGTGGGACTCCTTTTCAGAAGTCCTTGTGCTGCTGTTTACTGATGCAGTATATCCCCCAAGTATAGGGTGCACACACTTCCTTCCATAATAACCATTCTAGGTCTGGCTTAGTAAGAGATATACACATTTCTGTGCATGGCAGTGTTTTGAATAGATACCATACAGAGAAGGAAAAGGAAAACAAAATATAATATGTTAAGAATACATTCTGTGGAAGCTAGGTGTACCTGTCCACACTGCTCCATCACAAGGTAAACACCATTGACTGCATTCATTCACTTAGTGTCCCATAACCAAAGGAAGTTAAGGAAATCCCTGTAATGTGAGGAAATCCCTGGGTCACCAGCAGCAGTGTCTCCACTTATATTCCTGTTTTGAGGACAACCCAAAATTTGGGATTTTCATTCTTTTTTTTTTCTCTGTGCTATCAGTAGACAGGATAAATAAACAATGAATTTCCATAAAGAGGGGCACAGACCACAACAAAAACTTAACATATGTTCTAATCCCTCTTTACTCTATCCAAATCTTTTTTTCTGCGGACAGGTATAATGTGCAGGGGGAGTGAAAGCTACTGCAAAAAAACATGTGCAAGGTCCTCTCGATGTCTGCACCTTATCTGTCAGCAGCTTTTTTTTCACTTTAACTAATTTTACTCAGTCAGACACGGTCTATTTTCTCAATAGCAAACTTCCTGTGGTTGGGATCCTTATCTTATGAACGTGCTCAATTATATACTGTACAGGTGCTTGGACCTAAACCTGAAGAAGTTCAGCCCCTCATACACAAGATGTAGTATGAAAGGGAAGATGCACAGTGCAGTATTACATTTAAAAAAAAGGCAGTTTCCCCCAGAAGCAGTGTAAGAAGCCGCCTAAATCTGGCGTTGGTATAGTTATAAAACTAACAACAGGCCAACAAATCCACATTTAAAATACAGTTTTACTAGCTTTTTTCCCCTTTATTTTCACCTAGTAATCCTTTAACCCTTTCTCTGTGTTTTTTTTATTACACATGCACATTTTTTGTACACATTCTTAAATAATAATTTTAGGCCTAAGGATTAGTTAAAACGCTTTAAAAGCTCCTACAGATCAAAATTTTAAGTTAACCATGAATAAGAGGCCTGGAATCTTTTAGACCCTCCCAGACCCCTCAATATTTTGGGGGGTCTTTTAGACCACTGATGTCTCATCTGCAGATTCAAACATCAGTGGCAGTAAAAAGAGTAAAATAAAGTGCATTCTGTTCTATAGCTCAATCTGCTAAATTCATGGTCACCACCAAGGTAACTCCTCTAATTTAGGCTGCAAGCACATTTTCCTCTCTACATCTCCATTGCATTTTCCTCTCTACATCTCCATTACATGGGGCAAATGGATTTGTAGTTTACAGACCATAGCTTAAAAGAAAGATATCATCTTCTCTGATTTCAGTTCCATTCCCTAGAACTTACATAGACACCACAATGACATTGTCCAAATGTCACCAGCATTCTCACCTTGCACGTGAGAGAGTGACGTCATCACGGCTTTGGCCACCGACAGTGCCGGAGCCGCGAACCCAGAAGAAACACAGGGGAACATGTGAGCTCCCTCAGCGGTGACCAGATAGTGGCGCTTTGTTCTAAGGTAAGTAATTCAAAATGAGATAGTATGCAGTGTATACTAGCTCATTAGGCCGTGACCTTACACATTTAGTTTTTTTCTCCCAGGGGCATACAACCGCTTTAAGAAGGTGCTCCTAATGACAACTTGTTCTATGTATAAAAAACACCTGTCCATAGAATCTCTTTCTTCCATTCAAACCTCACCATCATGGGCAAGACCAAAAACCTGTCAAAGGACATCAGGGGCAAGATTAAAGACCTGCACAAGGCTGGAATGGGCTACAAGACCATCAGCAAGAAGCTTGGTGAGAAAGAGACAACTGTTGGAGTGATTATTTGCAAAATGGAAGAAATACAAAATAACCATCAATTGCCCCTGGTTATGGGGTAAGGATGATCATGAGAAAAGTGAGGGATCAGCCCAGAACAAAACAAGATGAGCTTGTGATTGATCTCAAGGCAGTTGGGATCACAGTCCCAAACAAACCATTGGTAACCCAATACACAGCCATGGATTGAAATATTGCAGTGCCTGCAAGGTCCCCCTAAAGAAAGCACATGTACAGGCCCTTCTGAAGTTTTCCAATGAACATCTAAATGATTCAGAGAAGGATTGGGAGAAAGTGCTCTTGGTCAGATGAGACCAAAATTGAGCTCTTTGGCATCAACTTGACAGTGTTTGGGGGAAGAAAAATGCTGACTATGACCCTAAGAACACCATCCCTACAGTCAAACACGGAGGTGCAAACATTATGCTTTGGGGCTGTTTCTCTGCTAACGGTACAGGCCAACTTTATCTCATGGAGGGGCCAATGGACGGGGCCACGTATTGTAAATTCTTGGATGAGAATGTTCTTCCCTCAGCCAGAACAATGAAGATGGGTCATGGATGGGTCTTTCAGCATGACAATAACCCAAAAAATACAGCCAAGGCAACAAAGGAGTGGCCTAGCCAGTCTCCAGACCTTAATCCTATAGAAAATTTATGGAGGGAGCTGAAATCCCTCCTGAGATGTATGCAAACCTGGTAACCAACTACAAGAAACGTCTTACCTCTGTTCTCCTCAACAAGAGTTTCTCCAACAAGTACTAAGTCATGTTTTGCTTGAGGATCAAATACTTATTTTACTCATTGGACTGCAACTCAATTTATATATTTTTTATTTATTTTTTTCCATAAAAGTTTTTATTTTTCTTCAAAGAAAAGGGAAAATACAAACTGCATTTCAGAGTATGCCAGAGTTACAATCAGATAGATAACATACAGATGTCCCAAACATTGAGAAAAAAAAAAGGGAAAAAAATAACATTTTTTAGTAGACATGTTGCTGGGTGTGTGATCTGTTAAACAGTAAGAACACCTTAACTGGAAAAATCTCCTTATCCCGAGAACTCAGTTGAAGAAATGGGGGATATAAATTTCCAGGGGGGGGGTGTAAGGAAGGAGTGCCCTATGTGTCTGCCTTCACGTTATCACTGAATCGTTCCATCAGCGGAAGGGGAAAACGCGGTGGCGCTTTGCCCGATTAGGGTCAGATTGGTCCATCCTGTATCACAGGGCGGTCTCTCTCGGGTATCGTGCACAAATGGTGTCATCTAGAAGTCGTATTCATTTTTCCTTAATAAAAGTCTCGTCTACAACGGTCTTCAATGTAAGGGCGCGGGGGGTATGTGTCTGGTGTCAAGTCTTCAGGTACGTGGGTAACAATCGGGGGGCAATGTAGGGATGGGGGGAGGGGGCGGACAGGTGGAAGGGAGAGGAGGGGTACCTAAGGAAGGAAAAGGGGAGGGAGATAGGGGGAGGGGTGGGGACCTTCACGGTCCGCCCCCTGACTCCCGCCAAGACAAACCGTTGATGGGGGCTAGGTATGGTAGTCCCATCTACAAATGTGGGCATCCCTCTTATTTTCGGGGTTGGTATGAGAGGACCCATCCGGTCCCGGACATGTCACCTTCGGAAGGGTGTATAGGATCAATTTTGCTCAGAGGTATGAGTAATCCTGGAGTTTTGTGTGACCGGGTTTGCAAGGGCCCTGAATTCTGCAGAAGAACGGAATTGGGTCCAACGGTCCCAGGTACGGGTGTATTTTTGGGGCGAGTCTCGAGCAATATGGATAAGCTCTTCCATTTCCGCTATCTTCCCCACTCTATGTAGCCATTCTGAGATAGTTGGGATCTCTGTAGAGCCCCAGTGCACCGGTATGCACAGCTTGGCTGCGTTAAGCATATGTAGGCCCAAAGATTTTCTGTAAGAGGAGTTAGATGTGGAAGAGAGGGGAAGAAGGAGCGTGGCTGGCGTAAATTCAATTTGCTGGTTTGTGATTCGGGAGGTCAATGTGTGGATCTGAGTCCAGAAGGTCTGGATTTTTGGGCATGACCACCAGATGTGAATGAAAGATCCCAGTTCCGACAGGCATCTCCAACAGTTCTCCGAAATCGCTGCGTTAAATTTGTGTAGGCGTGTCGGTGTACAATACCACCTGGATAGAATTTTGTAGTTATTTTCTTGTGTGTGTACATTTAAGGATCCCTTGTGTGTGGTGATCAAAACGCTTTCCGACTCAGCTTCTGAAAAGACTGTTTGCAACTCTCTCTCCCAAGCAGGGCAGGCCCAGCCATCTTTCGGAGAACTCTGCCAGAAAAGCATAGTGTGTATAGTTGATATCAGGTGTTGTTGTGGAGCAACTTGGGAGCAGACAGTCTCAAACGGGGTCAAGTTCCGTGACAAAGCTCCCTCACGGTTGGACGCTCTAAGAAAGTGACGAATCTGAAAGTACGACCAGAACGGGAGGGGCTCTCTGTCAGGTCTGACAGGGAGGCCCTCATAATCTAATAGCTGACCAGCCTGGTAGAAGTGATGAGTTTGTATGTCTTCATGAGGCCAGTCCGACTTCAAAAAACAATCATTCATGCCAGGAGCAAATGCCGGGTTCATGCGAACGGGCATGAGCGGTCCTGGGTTGGATGATAGCTGAAAGTGTTTGCAGGCTGTCTTGAAGCTGTTTAGGGTGGCTGCTATGAGGGGATGTTCTTTAGCTCCCTTAGGTATGTGGGGGGGGAGAATCCACGGCAAACTTTTAAGGGGTAGGTTTGAGGCTAGGCTCTCAAGGTGGACCCAACTCTTGGATTTCTCATGGGTAGCCCAATCTACGATTCTACCCAAATGACAAGCAAGGGAGTAATATCGTAGATTTGGAAGGCCGATGCCGCCCAAATGTTTGGGCTTAGTGAGTTGGGAAAAGCTTATCCTTGGTTGCTTATCCTACCAGAGGAATTGTTGGGATAGGCGCTGGATGCGTTGAAAGAATGAGTCAGGGATCGTGATAGGGATTGTCTGTAGCAGATAGAGAAAGCGCGGGAGGACGTTCATCTTTAAGATGGCCGCGCGACCAAACCATGAAAATTGGGGTTTGTCCCATCTGCGTAGGTCTTCCGCTATTGTGTGAACTAGGGGGAGAAAATTTTGTGAGAATAAGTCAGATAAGCGAGTGGGGAGCTGGATACCTAGATATGTAATGGAGTCCCTCTTCCAGGAAAATGGGAAGTTCTCCTGACATTGCCTGACAGTGTCTGGAGGGAGGGATATATTCAGGGCATTGGATTTGGAGAAGTTTATTTTAAGGTTAGATAGTCGGTGAAACAATTCAAAATCTTTCAATAAGTTGGGGATAGATGTGAGTGGGTCCTTGAGGAATAAGAGAATATCGTCGGCAAACGCTGCTAATTTGTGGGTGTGCCCCGCCACAGGTATTCTATATAATTTATATCATGTATTTTTTCAGGATTTTTAGTTGATATTCTGTCTCTATCTGTCAGTACTAGAATCCCTTTAGGAACCAGCACAACTCACCTGACACAGCCTGTGTCTGGGAAACAACAGTGATTGGCCATCTCACCTTTAAATCTCCTGTATCAGCATTCAGTCAGTGCTCGTGTTAGAGTTCACTTGTGTTTGATCCAGCTGATATTTGCTCTGTGTCTTTCGTGTTTGACCCGGCTTGTTTGACCCTCCTTGCTTGCTTCTGATTCTGTACCGTTTGGATTCTGATCTACCTGTGTATGACCCAGCTTGCCTAGACTACGCTTTTCCTGATTCTACTAGTACCCTCATCTGCAGCAGTGAACCACAAGGTCCAGCAATCATCTATTCTCATCTATAGCAGTGAACTACAAGGTCCAGCAATCATCTATCCTCATCTACAGCAGTGAACTACAAGGTCCAGAAATCATCTACCTTCGTCTGCAGTGGTGTACTACAAGTCCCAGCTGACCTGCTCTGCTTAGACCTGCTCATGGTATGTGCTTTGAACTCTTGTATAATCAGCACACCTGAACTGTTACTTGTTATCTGCTCCTAGCCTGACACTATCATTTAAATTACACCTATTATAACAATTATAGACACTTCATCTCTTTGTAAGTGGGCAAACTTACAAAATTTGCAGGAGATCAAAAAAAAATTTCCCCATGTATATGCTGCTTCTAGGAGGGGAATTCCTAGGCTGCGACTGATTGGGCTAGGAGCCAGCTATCATTTAATACATTCCCACAGGTTCAGGCCCATATGGCACAAACTTTAGCTCATCCCCGAACCATAGTTTTTATATTTCAGAAGCCACCCCTAGAGAAAAACAGCTTACTGACTACAGTGGGGTAAGGCAAACAATAATTGTTTTGTAAAAGCCAGAACAGGTTGCATGGGGACCCCCCAATTCAGTTAGCTAAAGAACTTACCTGTGTTTAGGTTTCAAGCCAAAATTTGCATGGTCAAATCGCTTATTGACTGAAGCTTCTCCAACATAGTTCAACAAAGAATCTGGTAAGGCATATTTCAGTGTATTTAGAAAGCGAGAAAGTGTTAACATGTCCAGGGGATAGCCATAATCAGAGACACGATTTAAAATCCAAGAACCTCTCCTGGTACTGAGAAACACCTGAAAAAAGTATCAGAAACCATATAAAATAATTTAACCTAAAAATATAAAACATATAACAATGTAACCCAAAAATCTGTATAATTCACCATTGGTATTCTGATGAAATATTGCTCTACACAACTGTGCTCTCTGGAGCCGTTGCTACCTCAAAATACTTTATATCAGGGGTCTCAATCCAGAGGCCCTGCAGCTGTTGCGGAACTACACGTCCCATCATGCCTCTGCCTATGGGAGTCATGCTTGTAACTGTCAGCCTTCCAATGCCTCATAGGAATTGTAGTTCTGCAACAGCTGGAGGGCCACCAGTTTGAGACCCCTGCTCTATATTGAAGTTTGTAGCAACTACAGGGTTAAAATACATTTAACAATACAAAATGAAAAAATTCTGACTAGTGTCCAATTTATCCACCCAACAGAAAAATATTTTACCCGTAAAAGCTCAAGATCTTAAAAAAGGGCTTAAATATCTGCCTGGGTTCTATTTGCATATAATAATAATCTAGTATATACAGTAAATAATCTCTTTCTTAGAGGTGTTAAAGCAGTGTCACATCATGTGTGGGAAAATATGCTGAATGCCTACAGTTATGGGGTCTACAGGTTTTAAAACTGGTCTCTGAAAAATACAGTTTGGATGCAACATTTCTGAGCGTGGAAGCAAAATGGCTATTTACTTTGGATTTAAAAAGTCCAAAAAATTTAAATGATCCGCTTGAACTTAGCTTGTAAAAAAAACATACATATACTGTTGTTATTTAGTATGTTTACAAACTCTTCAAATATATATGAGGATCTTTCCCAAAATATAAAGATGTCATCAATAACCCCCCCAATGATATCCAGGCTGTATATTGAACCCTATCTTCCCTAAACCCAATATTTTCTTCTCACCACCAAAGAAACACATTTGCAAAGGTGGGCCACAGCACGTCCCCTTTGCCGTGCTTCTTTTTTATTGCAAAATCATTTTCAGAAACATTCAGAGTTGGTGTTAAAATGATTAAAATTTGTCCTTAAGCATAATTGCTTCCTCTTTCAATTCCCGTTTTACTAAAGAAAGAGGCTCACACGTCTAAATTTAGGTTATGTTCAATGTTACTGTATAATGTTTAGACATCTCATTTTGCTAAGAGAGTATTCTTCAAAACAGGTAAATCATTTAACTGCATCAACATATTTTCTGTAAGACAATATTGGAGGATTGATTTTTTTAAGTAACTTGAGCAGAGCATAAAATACTGCATTTTTTGTCTTCTGAATTAGTATGAATATAAATTCATCTTTTGATATCAGTTTACATTTTTTTTAAATAGCCTCCACTTCTTGTATGAATTTTACTGTAGGGTCCTTCTTTAGAATGTTATAATTTGCAGTATTTTGTAAAAGTGTTAAATGAATGGACAGATATTTCTTTCTATCCATTACAACAATACTTTGTTGCTGCCTTTATTTGCAGGCTTAAATATAATTTGATTGGATAAAAGATCTCTGTGTCTGTCTTTCATCACTCGATAAGCTGTGTTTGATGAACATCTATTTACTGTTTTGGCTCAAATTGTGGCGTTCATTCTCCAATAATTCAACAAATAATGAAATATCTGGATAGCCTGCAAGGGATAATGACATTTTGTTTTTATGTTTCAGATGTCACATACCATCCCAGTTCCCATTCCTCCAGGCTTCCTGTCCATCTCAGCTTTTTAGCCACAGGGTCGTGCGTGCCTGTTTAACCCTCTTTGTATACATGCCTAAAAATCATTTTAGGCCCTAAGATTAGTTGACACCCCCAAAATAGTAAAAAAAAAAATTATTTCAATAGTTTTTATTTGAAGAAAACCAAATACGAATACAGAAACTGACATTGCATCAAAATACATGGCATTGAATCATGAGCATAATAAACCAAACTAGAAATGTATATATCACATTATTTTTTTTTAATCAAAACAGCGTTTATTAAGCATAGAAAATATATGAACATATGGGTGAATAGTGCAACAGGCACTACAATTTCGAATCAATCCAATTGACATACATAGAGACATGATATAAGTCAGTAAATGAACTGGCATAGTACAGTCTGTTAGTTGGCACAATAGTGCGAGATCAATAAGGGGGAAGAAAGGTGGTCTTGTGGGCGGCCCATGGGATTACCAAAGAGTAACATGTCTAGTCTGCTGTATCACAAGTGGAGGCATCCTCCAACCATCTATCCTATATTTTATTGTATTTTTTAGGGCAACCTCTGTGGATATAAAGCAGTTTTTTATAAGGAAGGGTGTTATTAACAGCTCTGATCCATTGTTGTAGTGTGTGGGGAGGGGGGGGGGGGGCGGGGGACCCCTCATCCACATCTTGGTGATTTGCAGCCTGAAAAGGAATAATGTTTCTTGTAAAAATATATTCAAGTATTTCTCACCTTCAGAGAGTGAGAGGAACCCCAACACACACTGACAGGGACAAAGGGACAGTGGGGAGCCCATGCGATCATGAAGGAACTGAACCACCTGTATGGACGGACAGGCCCAGAGTAGATGGTAGAAGGAGGCGTTAGGGCCGGTTCACACAGGGGGCGACACGAGGCGACACGACTTGCCGTGCCGCGACCTGACAAGTCGCCCCCGTTCTGTACAATGGAACCGTTCTAAGAGGAGCGACACGAGTCGCTCCGACTCAGAAAAAAGGTTCCTGTACTACTTTTGGGCGACCTCGGGGCGACTTGCATTGACTTCTATACAGAAGTCATTTGCAAGTCGCCGCTGAGGTCGCGGCAGGTCGCGGCAAGGCAAGTCGTGTCGCCTCGCATCGCCCCCTGTGTGAACCGGCCCTTAGGGTAATTGCAGCTGGGGCAGTTAGGGTTATGTCCAGGTCTATATTTAGAAATGCGGTAGGGCATCAAGTATGATATATGAAGAATGTATAGGTGGGTGAGGCGGTCAGAAAGCTTAGGGTATACGGATTTACAGTTAGCGAGGGCCTCCTCCCAGTCCTCCTCCGACACATCGCCCAGATCAGTCTCCCTTCGAGATTTCAGTTGATAGGCGGTGGCGGTAGCTGCGGGTTTCATGAGGTAAGTATAGATATGAAAAATTCGTTTTTTGGGGTACCTACCCAGAACGATATCCAACAGCTGTGGGATTTCGAGAGTTGGGATGGATTCCCTAAACTGTGTGTTAAGAGCATGCCGAAGTTGGAGATAAAGGAAAAACATGTGGTTGGGCAAAGTGAAATTGACATTGAGAGTTTGGAAAGACTTGACTGTCCCATTAGCTACATAAATAAATCAAGAGCCTGAGCCAACATGTCTTCCTCTAAAAGAACCGGTGCCATTGCCAAGTTAGACAAATACCGCCACGGGGAGCGGGATCCGGGGGAGCAAGATGGCGCCTCCCCGCTCCCCGAGGAGGACGATCAGAGCTCCAGCGATACCACCAGAGTACTGGAAGCCATCTCCTTGTGCCAATCCACCCTCATCTCCAGGATTGAGGAGGTGAAGGTAAACATCTCCTTAATCAGGCAGGATATCCACTAGCTATGAGAACGGGTGTCCGAAAACCGAACACTGGGTCAGCCACATGGAGGAAGACCTGCATCCACTTCAGGTCACCACTGAACAACTGCAATATCAACTGAACGTGGTTCTCTCCAAACAGGATGACATGGAGAACCGCCTCTGGAGATCTGTAACCTGCGCTTCCTGAGGCTCCCCGAGAGGTCTGAGGGTGCGGACCCCCCCACATACCTGGAAAATCTGCTAATTTAGACCTACGGCAGGGAGGCCTTTTCCTCCACATTTGTGGTGGAGTGTGCTCACTGCCTTGCCACAAAACTCCCACCTGCTGGAGGCCCGCTGCAAACCTTCATTGCAAGTTCCTAAATTACCGCGACCGATATGCCATCCTCAGGCTTACCCAAGAAAGAGGTAATATGCCCATCGACAAAATGTCTGTGGCGGTGTTCCCGAACTTTTCGGCTAAAGTCCAGAAAAAAAGAGTAAGATTCACTGGGGTGAAGCGGCAGCTTCATGTGCACCACTTGCGGTATGCGATGCTCTTCCCAGCATGGCTCCACTTGGTGAGAGATGGTAAGGCACAATTTTTCGTGGACCCACAGGCTGTTCTCTCCTGGCTGGAACACCACAGCGCGGCCGGCCCGGCCCATGCCTAGATCCGTATCCTCTGTGTATTGACACCATGAACCGCCCGGAACTGGAGGACCACTCTCCCTGTCTGATCTGCATCCCCCTTACCTCTCCTGGAACCGTGAGTTGGTCATACTCTTTGTTTATCTAACTCCTCTCCCATCCTCTATTGAAGGAGGGGGGACTCTAATACAGGAGATGTGTACTAGCCAGATCACCAGACAACAAAGGGAAAAAAGTCTGAAAAAGAAAATGAATGCAGCCATCACATCTAATGATTGTTAAGCTGCAATAGATTATATTTTTGTTTTGCATTTAATACTGCTTTAACCACTTCCCGACCAGCGCACGACGATGTACGTTGACAGAATGGCACGGGCAGGCATATTGGCGTACAGGTACGTCCAATATTCAATGCCGCCCTGCCATCGGGAGCGCGCCGCCGGCGGCGCGCTCCCGCGCTGGTCGGGACCCCCGTGAGTCTGGTCGCGGGACCCGCGGACTCGATCGCCGCGGGCATCCCCGCGATCGTCTCACGGAGCGGCCGAATGGAGGAAATGCCGAGTAAACAGCATTTCTCTATTCTGCCTAGCAACTAGTGACGCTGATCTCTGCTCCATGTGATTGGAGCAGAGATCAAATGAAAGCCCATCCCCCCCACAGTTAGTAACACACCCCTAGGAACACTTAACCCCTACACTGCCACCCACTGGTTAACCCCTTCACTGCCAGTGTCATTTACACAGGAATCACTGCATTTATATAGCAGTGATTACTGTATAAATGACAATGGTCCCAAAAATGTGTCAAAAATGTCCGATGGGTCCCCCACAATGTCGCAGTCACAATAAAAATCGCTGATCGCCGCCATTACTAGTAAAAAAAAATAATAAAAAATTATTAATAAAAATGCTATAAAACCATCCCTATTTTGTAAACGCTATAACTTTTGCGCAAACCAATCAATAATCGCTTATTGCGATTTTTTTACCAAAAATATGTAGAAGAATACGTATCGGCCTAAACTGGGGGAGAAAAATGTTTTTTTATATATTTTTGGGGGATATTTATTATAACAAAAAGTAAAAAATAATGCGTTTTTTTTTAAATTGTCGCTCTATTTTTGTTTATAGCGCAAAAAATAAAAACCACAGGGGTGATCAAATACCACCAAAAGAAAGCTCTATTTGTGGGAAAAAAAGGACGTCAATTTTGTTTGGGAGCCACGTTGCACGACCGCGCAATTGTCAGTTAAAGCGACGCAGTGCCGAATCGCAAAAAGTGGTCTGGTCTTTGACCAGCAAATTGGTCCGGTCTGAAAGTGGTTAAAGCTAAACACTAGTCAACTAAAAAATACCATTCTTGTAGCTTCCCCATCCCCCTTCCCCAGATAGTAATCCTCTACTGCACACGTGTCAAACCCAAGGCCATTTCATGAGGCCCTTGCACCTAGGGCTTTTTTTCAGCTGAAACGTGGAGGAACTCAGTTTCGCCACCTCCGGCTCTCAATCTCCACTCCCTGTTCACCACTGTTACTTACAAAAAAAAAAAAAGCCTCTGTGTTTACAAGGACAGCTTTCCTCTCGGCGGCTCGCAGCTCTCACAGATCCCTGTCTGCCCTGCATGCACTTACGGTGGGGACAGATGCCGACCAATGATCTCCCTGCAAGTGAGAGAGAGGTGGAGCCACCTACACTTCCTAGGAGGTACTAGAGCCAGGCTGGATAGGTGAGATGCGAGGAAACCTTTGGAGGGGTGGATGAGGAGGGAGATGTGTGGAGATGGGGGAGAATGCAAAGATCAAAATCAAAGATCAGGGGTGGAAGTGTGATTTGGACAGCCTGTGAAAGAAAGCTGAACCCTGCAAACTGTGCAAAGCACACCCCTAAACCCTGCACTCTGTATGTAGCACACTCCTCAACCCCGCACTTTGTATGCCGCATACTCCTGAACTTTGCACTCTGTACATTATGCACTTCTGAACTCTACTGTGTGTAGCACCCCTAAACATTACATTCCATACATAGCACATGCCTAAAATCTGCACAGCCCTTTGAGGGCAATCCCAATCCCGATGCTGCCTGTGAAGAAATTGAGTTTGACACCCTCTAACATGCTCTACTGCATGTTTAGTATAGGGGGCAGGGAAAATGTATAATTCTGGACAACCGGTCCCACAATGCTGTTCCTCGTCGTCAGGAGTGAGGGAAAGCAAAGCAAAAGCTGCTGGGGGAGTGAAATAAGTAATCCTCTTTATTGTATCCGCTTAGGCTAACAAACATTAGAGGCCTAGTATCTGAGGGTGGGGCACAAAAAGGGATTTTTAAAAGCTTGAAGAAAAACATTTTTATAGTAAACCTTTGCAGATAGAAACAGGGAGCCTGTCATTGCTGACCTCCTTCTAAAGATACCCGTTGCCTGGCTATTAGGATGATCCATTTACTTCAATACTTTGAGTCACAGACCCACAACACATATGCATATAAAGAAAGTCACGGTAAAGTTGGAAGTCTTTGTTTGCATACTCATTCCACATCAGTGGCACAAAGTAGGTAAGCCAAAGTGTGAAAATTACAGTTAAACAAATAGGATTTGCAGAGAGAAAAGTAGCAATGGCAACCTCAAAGCTTGCTTAAGAAAAGGTTTCCTTTATAAGGGCCCTTTCACACTGATGTGCTTTTAATGCATTCCTATTGACTTACAATGGAAGGTCCCTTTAAAAAACTTAACCGAAGTATAGCATCAACTTGTTAAAGTCCAGTACACCTACTGTGTGAATAGTTACATAGTAACAGTTTTCATGTGCTTTGGTTGCCCTGGAAAAGTGCACCAGTGTAAAGGGGTCTCACTGTTGTCTTTCATTAGGTGTTCAATACACAAACATAGGATATTGGCATTCCATGACCTTTTGCTCAGTATGGTTTTGATTTTTATGTTAGTGCATTTAATCATACCTGAGATGCTGTCCTGCTGAGCTCCACAGCAATGTCACCACCAGAGTTTCCAATACCAATTACTATCACTCTTTTACCGGAAAATTCTTCAGGGTTCTTGTAATCCCGACTGTGAATGTAGCGCCCTTTAAAGTTTTGGATACCTGTTACAAATAGATATTATAATTATTGGTTTACAGCTCTTTAAAAATCCACAAAAAAATTGTAAAATAGTCATGCAGCTTTTTTAATTTTTTTTTTTATTGAAAATCAGTGCCCAGTGTTCACTGTATGTACAGTATGGCATCCTTTGTTTTCTAAAACCGTCAAATGTCATTGGCAAAGGTATTTACTGTGTATCTAGATCTGTATATCAGCGATGCAACCACAAGATCATCATGTATATTTATGATGTAATTTACAAATGTAATGAGAATATCATGAATGCTGATTCAGCTATATGTCTCACACCTAAACTGTGATATTAGCATCCAATACATTTGTTAACAAATGAGATAGTTGCTCTTGTGACTACCTGGAGGAGGAGCATACAAAACAGCTGCTTGGGGGTACTCTGGTCTCTGGACTAGAATAGTGTAATTTCAGTATCCCCCACTGGGTGACTCCAAACAGTCAACTGAGAATAGTGATTAGTCACCACCTGAAGCTGGCTGCTGGGAGACTATTTAACCCCACCTTGCACTATTCATTCACTTAGTGCCTCAGCGTTTTGTCTGTGTACTCATTTCTGCTTCTATCCTGAACCTGCCTGATTCTACATCACCTGTGAGCTTCCTGACCCACATTCTCTCTGCCATCCAGCTCCCCCGCCCCAGGCCTTGCTTTCCTCTATGCCCTTTTCCCATTATATTTCAGTTCTTGTAGTTCCACTCTGCATGTGTGTTTCAGTGTTTGTGTTATGCAATTTTTGCTGTATCAACTTGAGAGACATGCTGGAAATTGTGTATTTTGACAGCAGCGAGTCCCACTATCAGAATGCAAAGTACCCACGGGGCCGGGGTGGGATTCCTCCATCCACCATGTTTGTATTGATGGAGGGTTATGGCCAGCTTTACTGGTCCCTAATGAAAGTTATGTTAGATAAAACGCTTGGAAGAGTAATTTTGGTGACATGTTTTTAAACTATATTATACAACCCTTTTAAACACTGCCATTAGCTTTTGGATTCCTTTTTTCTTTCAATATTTTTATTGTCTGAAATACAGACATTTATAAAGGAAAGAAAACAAACATGTTTTCCAAAGTTTCGGGTTGCATACAAAGAGCACATATAACATTTATCTATGTGCTATAATGATTGTTACACAAGAAAACAGGTTATATTAATCTGCTCAAATATAACAAAGTATACTGGAAGGAAGTCTATGGTTACATAACCATGACATAATGTCCTCCTGGCTGACCAGCAATGGATACATTCTACTAAACATATCTCTGGACCCAACTGTAAGTAAATGACCAAAATCGGTCCACAGAATCAAGTACAAGAAGAGTTAAAGAAGGAAAATAAAATCAAAATAGAAAGCCTAAAGATGAGGCAAACCAGTTTGGTTTCCCTTTTGTCCATCTTGTTCTTCTCAAAGGCATTAATGGTTATCTTCCGAAATATACTCTATCCAAGTTGTCCCACATTTTTTCAAATAAAGGCAATTGGCATTCTCTGCATTAGGGTAAAAAGACTACCACTGTGCCCCCCCCCCCCCCCAATCTTACCTGACTTCTGTATCAATCCAGCGCTGTGCCATTGGCTTCTCCTGCTTTCAGTCAAATCCAGTTAGCAGGAGAGCCCCATGTCTTCCCCCTAGCAAGCGGCTCACTATGAGGGCAGACAGAGAAAGAGCCAAGAAAGCCAGAAGAGTAGGCAGGGGGCAGCTATGTGCAATACTGTTGCACAGAGCAGATAAGTATTAACCTACTTATTATTTTATTAAAAATAAATAAATACCATTTTTACTTTATAATCACTTTAAGGTTGATTTGGGTCAATGAGCATATGAAATTGTATTGTGGATCCACAATCTTTTGACCGTTGGGCATGTCCACCAAATGTGGAATTCTGTGCCTTTTTGCCCACATCCCCTAAAGAAATTCAAAGAGGTTCCCGAGACTGTAGCTTCTTACAGGAATTAGATACCATTGAGGAAGCACCTTATTGTTCACTTCAGTAATGGAGGTATTTATGTATGATGCAGAGGAGTTAAGGGCCAACCTGCACCAATCACCAATATCCAGTTCTCCACCCAAATCTACCTCCAATTCTTTCATATATGACACTGTAAGGGGTGTCAAGTTAAACCATATATAACCGAAATATGGATTGTCATCTTATCAAAATGTTTGCAGATGTATTCCATGGGCGACATAGTCACAAAAAATGTGAATGACGTACCAAGGTACAGTATGCAAAAAAAAATGTTAGCTTAGCTTAGTATAGTGGTAAAATTCTTTTGTAGGAAGTTGGAATTTCTCTTATAAGAATGATCTCTGTAAAATTCTGCATTCGTTGTATAGATCTGGTATATGTAAGAAACCGTTATTGGTCCACCACAAAAAAGTCTATAGGGGTAAGACCTGGACAAAAGGCTGGATTGTGGAGATTGTGGTGTTTTGGCACCCCATATAAATCTGAGCAATTTATATTGGAAGATGTTGAGGTCAATAGAAATTGCAACGGGGAGGAATCTAAACAACTATAAAATTCTAGAAGGATATTCATCAGGGATGGGAGGGTTCCCCCACCATCTATCCATATCCTCTGGCAATTTGTTTATAAAGAGGTGGGAAAGTTTTCAGATATAAGGTCTGTAAAGGGGAAGTCAAATAAATGCCTAGGTAAGGAAGGGTATCAGATTTTCAAGTAAATGGAAAATTCCTCTCAACTTTGCAGAGGGTAAGATCATCAAATGATAGGTTTTAGTGCTGGAGATTCAGAATTGTTCACTTTAAGGCCTCATATATGATTAAAGTGGTTCAGTGTACCAAACAAATTAGGGATGGAGACAATTGAAGAGGATATAATCATGAGGATATCATCTGCAAATGATGTGCATTTGTGCTCTTGACTCCCACATACAATATGATACAGTACCAACCCCATACCTCTCAAGAGTATAAAAAAAGCTAGTCCCAAGAAATGGAATTAAAGGCCTTCTGCGGGTCTAAAGAAAGAAGCATGCAATGTCTAATCCCACCCACATCCCAACTGGAGTGCATAGCTGAAATGATGTTGACTATCTCGTTTGATTGGGAGCTTGCCGACTGGGGACAAATCTCACCTGAGCTGGGTGGATATACTGCAATAAAAAGGAATTTATGCTCATAGAAAGGACTTTAAGGACATAGAAAGGTCAGAATTTTTTAATCTACAGGGCTTAAAGATGTTGGCCTTTACCCAGTTTTGGAATGACTTGATTGTACACCATGTTTTCATGTGGAGGCAGGTCATTCCTAAGATTATTAACAAATGTGCAAAGATGTGGGACTATAAAGTCCATATATTTTTTTGTAGTAATGTCCAGAAAATCCATCAGAACGAAGTGCCCTGGAAAGAGATTCAGCTGTTTAATGGACATCTTTACCTCTTCCTTTGAAAAGCCATCCTCCAATAATTCTGTATCTTCTTCCTTTGATGTGGGCAAAAATGGGTTATCAGGTAGCTCTGTCTTTAGGAAAAGGATCTGTCAGGCTATAGAGTTTTGAATAGAACTTGAAAAATTCTTGAATGATCTGTTGAAGGTTCTGGGTAGGTGTATTGTTGTTTATGCACAGTTTGAGGAGGGCTGCGGAGAAAGGCCTAGGTATCCTTGCTAATACAAATAAATGTATGATTAGTGGACTATTTCTTCAGTTTACTATTCACTACGGGTCATTGTCAGACAGAAGACAAAAGGACTTTTTCTTTAGTGGTAGAGAGGTTTGGAAGGTGAAAGGTCTGTATGATGGGACGATGGTTGTGTGTTTGTGGTCAACAACTGCCACGAAGCCATCTAGCACTGCAGTGAGAGTGATGGACAGTATACACATTTAAGCCTAGTACACATTACTGTTTTTTGTTTTTGTGTGTTCAACCCAGCAGGCTGAACAAAAAGAAACCTGACAGCTCGGGAGCAGCTGTTCTACTAGCTATCTGATATTGTTACAGAGATATCCCTTGCTGTTCTATTGTGCTCTGACAGGGGGATGCCAGTACACTCTGGTCAGCGCCCCCCCCCCCCCGCCAGGACACTACGGTCAGCGCTCGCAGCCACTGGCTGAAAGTGCTGATCAGGAACCGATCAGCAGACCTTTTTTGGTCATGGTCCTTAGACAGAAGCAGGCTGAACGTCCAGCTTCAGTGGGACCGCTATGCCATACACACTGGCCGATGCCACCCAACATTCGGCCCACGTGTACTAGGCTTTAGAATTAGTTATGCTTTATATACACATGAGAAAAGGCTACTTATGTTCCAAATGTGTATCTCTTACATAGTATTAGGCATGAACCTTTATAGCCAGCTGGCCCTTCTAACACCTTAGTACAAAAACAGCACCAAAATATGTTATGCAGAACAATGGAGACTGTAAAAATATTTAGCTGCTGGTCACATTTTAGACTACTAATGTTATATAAAATAATATCTGACTGAATGATATTAGTTACTGCATTTTGCACATTACCACTTATGTTTTGCTTTAATAATAAATAAGCCAAATAAAAAATGTATGCCATCATCATATTTATTAGGCAGTTTTGACTATAATTGTGTTTTTTTATGAATGCCTAAAAGGTGGTCATTTTCAAACAGCACATTTAATAAATTGTAACATAGCTTGCCCTTTGCAATAATGAATGATGTTGCATTAGAAGCTTTAGCTGCACTAAAAATGTGCAATGAAATATTGAAACTGACCTGGGAATGAGTCCAGAGGGAGATGGGCATCTGTGTGATGGCCACTACAAACAAGTACAGCATCAAAGATGGCTGTTTCCTGCTTGCCATCTTTTTCAGTTGTGACATCCCACTGTCCAGTGGTGGCAAAGTCTGGCCGTTTTGAAACACTTAGCACGTTGGTCTAAAATTGTAATGTGATAGAGTTAATTAAAATGACAAAAATTACCACTTCACTTAAAAAGTAGTATTTTAAAACATCATACAGGAAAGAGCACAGAACAACAGAGGGCACCCATCTAAGTGTAGTACTAAAACTTTTTTTTTAACCACTTCTGGACCAGCCGCTGCAGTTTCACTGCAGGAGGTTGGCTCGGCCGTGCAAATCAACGTTACCTTACGTCGCTTCGCCTTTTGGGCACTAGGGTCGCGTGTGTGCTGCAGCGTGTATCCGGAGCCGATGCGAGTGCCCAGCAGCCGCGATGACCGCCGGGCACCCGCGATCGTGCGTGACAGAGCGAGTACCGGGATCTGTGTGTGTAAACACACAAATCCCGGTCCTTTCAGGGGAGTAGAGACAGATTGCGTGTTCTTACTAAGTATGAACACTGATCTCTCTCTCTTCCTAGACAGTCCCATCCCCCCACAGTTAGAACACACCTAGGGACAAAGTTAACCCCTTGATCGTTCATATTCTCAATAAAAAACATACAGACATTTCCAAAAATGAAGCTTCAGAATATTCAATTAAACAGTGCTTTGAGATATATACAATCTAATGAAAGGCCTGCCACTGTGTACAGACATGGGAGATGAGGGCTCTGTAAAGTTTGCTGGAGAGGCCGGGACTCAGGCCTCCTCGTATTCTCCCCAAGGAGAGCAAACACTGCATGCGAAAGTAGGAAGGGAAAGGAAATAAAATAAATAGGGGAAAAAATGTATTCTGGTGTAGGGGAGGGCAAGAAACCCTCCCCATCTCCCATGAAGAAAAAAAAAATAAGAACCAATATACAACTCAACTAATCCCCAGTCAACCGGTCTCATGGTAAAGATTGTAATAAGGTCTCAGCTATACGGGCTAATATATATATAATATATCATTAAATTCATTAAATCATTAAATCATTAAATTCCTTGTTTGTACAAGTCAGAGGAGGTGAAGTCTATCCACAAGGACCAAATATTGTAAAATGTTTTGTAATTATCAGCACATTTGTAGCTCATTTTAAAAGGAACACATTTGTTTTACCTCTGTCTTTAATAATACATCTTTACATCTTCCTAGAGTTGGAGTTAAGTCATATGAATGATACCATCATAACAAAAAAAGTTTCAAGCCGACGCTGGTAATGCATACTTGTACTATACCAGTTGACACCATCCCAGGTGGATAAGCAACGTCTCCAAGGGTCAGTTTTGCAGACTGAGACAAAATCGTACTAGCGAGGAGGATTATGTGCCAAAAAGTGAGACCCGTAAAAAAATTCAGACAAAGGCCATCTATCAGAGCTAGTTAATATGGTTGTTTTAGTGTATTTGGCCTCAACAAGTGTCAAGAATAAAGAAAGTGAAGGTCCTACAACCAGGTTTGTTGAATACCATTATCAGTTCCATAGGATGGAAAATCTTACAGCAGCACTCCCACCATCATGGAAAAATCAACATTTTCTGATAGAAAAGCCCCCCCCAACATCGAGAACAAAATTAAGCCTAGTAAATAATCCACTTGCAAAAAAAACTTATAGCTAGACCTGGGAACAGGTTTGAAAACCTTATGGACATGTTTTAATTCCAAAAAAATAAGTGATTAACTTGTAGGAATGTTACCCATAGTCATAAGCGTTTTACAGGAAATGGGAAAAGAAAGTTTATTGAAATAAACCACTGATCTACAAACATTTTAAGTACATATACAACATATTACGACAGCGTATTATGAGATGTTGTGGGTAAAGCACAAAAACTTACCAGCATGTTGCAGTACATCAAGGAGAATAATTATAAATGTAATGGTACATACACTTCGAAATTGTACATCCCACTTACAGTTATTACTAGATCAGTAAACAGATTTCTGTGGCTATCATATAATAGATGGAAAAAAAAAAGAAAAAGCACAAACAAAACCTAATTGCCATATTCTCTTTCACCAGTTGATGTAGGGCCAGGCCAGGAATGTCTAGCCATGGCTTCCACATTGAATACAATTTTTTAACCACATTATTTCTATAGTGATAGGTGATTTTTTCACTTATTAACGTGTTGTTGACTCTTTCCAAAGAAAGGAGAAGTTCACCAAAACTAAGTGTAGTATGTATAAAAAACGTTTAATATAATAAAATCATACAGCCAAATGACTTCTCACAAAAAGCTGGCTGTAATCAGGCATATCTATAGAGTAAAGGTGGAGGTATCCAGAGCCACTGATACACGGAGAAGCGGAGATGACACATCGCTGGTGAGCCCAAGAGAAGAAGGGGTATGGCAGTACAACCTCTGTAGTTGTTTTTAAATTTGCCGCCTTGCGAATACTTTGGTTGTAGTGGTTTGTAGCGTCCGCCGCTCCGAGAAGCCGGAAGTGCGCCTCAGCGTGGAACGCAAGCTCTGTAGACTGGAAATGGCGTAACGACCAATCAGAAGACGTGTTTTACAATATCCATTGTTTCCTCATGAATATGTGAAATTATAAAATTGATGATAAGAAGATTGTATATTGAAGTTATATTACTTAAGAGTTGTTTATGTAGCGCTGACTCCTGACGAGCAGGCGCTATGTTTTTTGTCAAAGTTAATTTTCCTGAAACCACAATTGGGTTTTGGGGTTAATTTTCTAAATTTCTGGTTTCAGTACCAGTCCAGCTGGGTTGCACTGGGTTCTCCTTGACCGCAGGTGTCGCTGTCACCGCTGGCAAGTGTGAGAACGCAGTTTAGCTGGGTGTATTGAATGCCACTGCTCTCTCGGAACCAGCCCAGTGGTAGTGTTCTCCTGATGTGCATTCTGGGAGTTGGTATTTAAGGTACCGACATCACTTGCTTTGGGGTTCTGGGGCCAGAGATTATTTTCTGTCTGTTCGGTTCTGGTGGTCCTCCTGACCCAGCCCCATGGCCCTCTTGGCCTGGGGTGCGGAACCATGCATTTCGAGTCTCTGGGCTGGCTGGCCCGAGGCAACGCAACTGCAGGGACAGGCCCAAGTGGATTTCGGGGCCTATTGATCCAAGGGTGGTTCGGTGCCGACTCATCTGAAGGGAGAGACCCAGCAACTGAAGAACCCCAGGGGAGGACTCTTCAGGAGAATCATCCCCACTTTTCCGTGGACCAGTGACTCTGGATACCTCAACCTTTACTCTATAGATGTGCCTGATTACAACCAGCTTTTTGTGAGTAGCCATTTGGCTGTGTGATTATATTATATTAAACGTTTTTTATACATCCTGCACTTAGTTTTGGAGCCTTTCTCCTTTCTTTGCATTATATATTTTAAAGAGTGGTGCTTCTCCTCTCAAGATTGTTGCTGCCACTGGTGCATTGAACTTGAACTTTTAGTGACTATTAATATATTGACATATATTTTTTGGACAATTTATTTTAACCCTTTATTCCCCCCCCCCCCACCTTCTTTTTACTGAAAAAAGAGACTTTACTGTGATTGGTCCTTTGCGCCAGCTCATCCTCCTTTTATTGTTGACTCTTTCCACCCATTGTTTCCCACTTGGCACCTGAGGAGAAATCCAATATCTAGCTATCAACTTACAGCCAATATATAAAAGCCTCAGTATTGTTGTGTGACTATTTGGCATAAGTGTGTCCACTCCAAGGCACCCAGTAAACAAATAATGGGATTGTTTGCTAAAGGAAACTGAAAGACTTGTGAAATATTAGAGATAACATATTGCCAATATCTAAATAACTTTGGACAGCTCCATACCATATGCAACAGGTCACCATAATCTCTGATACATTTTGGGCACAATGGTGAATTTCTTTTCCCCCATTTATGAAGCTGTACCAGTTTTCTATAAGCTCTGTGTAACAGAAACTGGTGGGAGTGTGAAAGCGCCATGTGTGGAGTGTAGCAATGCAGAATATACCCTAGAGATCATCCCTTTCTTATCCCTTTCAAGAAAAACATCTGACATCAAGGGGTGGTCAATGGGGGAGAATAGGGAGATTCTAGCCTCTGACCGTATAGCATGTCTGAGTTGTAAGAATTAAAAAAAACTGGTTCTGAGGGAGGGCAAACTCTGTTTGTAACACTACAAATGATTTAAGTATTGTACCGTTATATAAATGGGAGATATGCAAAATGCCTGCTCTTTCCCAGCCCTGGAAGTCTTGTAATTTAAGGAGTTCTGTGTAATGCAAATTACACCATATAGGGGCATAGGGGCAAAAACCGTGTATATGCAAAGTAGTTCTAATATATGACCATAGAGTTTTCACCAGATTAACTGTTGGAAATCTCACTGACCGCTAGACCTCCCTGATCCTTTTCAAATTGCAGTGTGAACAGACTAATGCGGGCCATTTTATTGCGCCATATGATTTCATGCGTACATAAGTACATATATAACATTTTTGGATCAAGTCAATTTCTTTCCTTTTTTTCTTTTGTTTTATCCTTCCCTGTTGAATATTCTTCTTTTCAGACAGTTTTCCTTTTCTTTGTTTATATTCTTGAATCAGAATAATCTTTTTATAAACTGTATACTTTGCTGCCTAGAAATGTGATTATTGGAATAATAAGAGTGACCTGGCTCCATCTTTTGGTCTTTTTTGGGTACTGTGTGCAAACACTAAGCTCTTTAGGTAATGCCCTTTATGATAATGGATTGTCCTTTTATTTTATGTATTTGTGATTAATTTTTTAACGTATTTAATTCAGTTTATGTAAATACCACACTGGCAGTTGATGAAAATGGTAGTTATTCTTAACTCTTTATTTTGGACTGCAGTTCCAAGGAGCAATCATTTCAATATTTTTTATATTAATTCATTATCATTATTACATTTGTAAATTTACTGTGTTTAATCACCTATCACCAGTACGTTTTTAGTTAAAAAAATATTTATATCTGTAAAACCATTCCCAGTAGTTCTGTACACCTCAGGACCCACTAACGGGCCATGTTTGCAACATAACTGAAATACATCACAGGTGATATCATTTGTTGCTCAGTGATTGCAGTATTCTAGTCTGCATCTCCCCAAGGTAATACTTAAAATCTGGCCTGTTAGTGGGTCCTGAGGACAGGAGTTGAGAACCACTGATCCAAACGGACTACTTCACCTTACATGAACCACCTGAACGTCATATGCTCCCATATTTTTAATAGCTGGGCCATTACCTAACCACATTACATAATTTCTTGTGCCATTTTCTCCTTTCTTTTACAAGAAAGAGCAACCATCCTACCAGGTCAAATGTAATGCAACATACGTGTAATACAAGTGTAAAGAACCAATTGCACATCAGTCTAGGTAGGTGATCACCCCCTTCTGACATCTCTTGGACTGGTGCGTGTTGGGCAGAATGGGTGGTGCCACCAGGTGATGTAACCAGGTGGCCCCATCCCTTGTCTATATAAGAAATGTCAAAGCACAGAGGAGGCAATTGTGCCATTTGTGTTTTTTGGCGAATGGGTAGGGGTACTATATATTCGATACCCATTCACATAGCGGGGGGGGGAGTTGGGATCTGGGGGCCCCATTTTAATGGCAATAAGCCCTCCTGAAGGACCTAGTATGGACTGGGGGGGCGACCTCACAGCATTTCTTTTTTTTTATTTACTGCTACTTTTTTTTATATTGTTCAGCTGTCAGCGGGGAAACCCCTTGACAGCTGATAACTCCTTGGTTGTTGAGTACGCTGTGGCCGGATTTCCGAACCTGCTTCTTAACAACCAGCTTACTGTTATGCACTGTGTAGCGCTCAATGCATTGCAGTGTGTTCGTCGGGGCGAACACCCAGCGAACACCCTGCAAATTTGAGTGTTTGGTGAATAGCTGAACAGGCAAATGTTCGGCCCAAACTTATGCCCGGGTCAAACTGTTCCCTCCACACGAGCTTTGGTTGTACTTCTCCTTTAAGCTTTAACAATAAAACCTAGAAGCAGATTGCTTTCTCTGCAGAACCACGCCACATTTGCACTCTCTAGTTTTAGTAAATCAACCCCTATGTTACAGTAGAGGACTGTACTACTAATGACATGTACTATATAACAATAATCCCTAGCAAGCTTACCTTGAACTGGATATACTGTGTCAGCTGAAAGTGTTCTGCATACATTTTGAAATATATTAATATCTTAGAGTTGTGCATGTAGTTTGGAAAATCATCTGGAATTGGAAAATCACTATAAGACATCATTTCCTTGGAAGTGTTGATAATGACAGTTTTATAAATACTTGCTCTGCCATCCTCTGGGTTTTCCTGTAATGGATTATAGTTTTAAAAAAATGCAATTATTTCCTTGATGTGAAGCCAGTGTATAAACACAACTCAGCAAAATCATAACTTTATAAATAGCAATAAAAAAAAAGAAGAATTAGGTCAATTAGTTATCTAAATAAAAAAAAGAAAAATGTAATATATTGCAGCTTAGAAGTCCTTTGATTTTTTGTCTCCATTTGTTTTATTTTTTAGGCAGTCATCAAACCACCTACTCTGTTGTAATTCTCATCACTGCAGTCTAACATTACCTATTTAGATATCCTGAAACATTCTATGAGTGATAGACAAGCCACAGTATATGGACAGGTAGACCAAATGAGTTGTTTGCTTTTTTTGAAACTTTAAAAGTTATAATAACTTCAATCTAAATTTTACTATTCATTTTCATGAACAAATGCTGAGCTTCTTGGATGTTCAGTTGATCTTGATAGTAGACTTGGTTCCACATGATTTCGAAAATCCTCAGCAGGGGATTCTATTCTACACACTAATAGCTCTCATCCATCACCCCTGGTTATGAGTATTCCATATAGCCAGCACTTGCGATTGAGATGAAATTGCAGCAGAGATGCTGATTTTAAGAGGTCACGCCGTTACAATCTTGCCTACAAGAAAGAGGCTATAGCAACAAATGCCTCAAAAAGGCCTATAACTGAGCAAAGAATCAGGACAGGGTACAACTCATTAGTGGCAAAAAAGTTACTAAATCCGAATGTGGGGAAAGATTAATTTCCCGGGGCTCTGGACAACAAAAACAAGTCATGATCAAAATGCTAAAATATTGGTACTTATTACTTGCTGATCCAACTGTATCAAAATATTTAAAAACTTACCTGGAAATAACCTTCAAGAGATCCAAGTCTTTAACCACTTCAATACTGGGCCATAGTCAAATGACCCCCACAGATGGGATCTCCCATCCTGGGTGGGCATCATATGACATCCTCGGTATTTTGCCGCTCCTGCGGGCCCCGGGGACCCACAGCGTGGCAATCGTGGATGAGGTGTGTCCTCCCGGACACAACCCATCCCCGATCTGTGGGATTTTCATCTCCATCCAATCACAGCTGGTCACATATACTGTGCCTAGGGCACGTGCAGAGCGGCGATCGGGGATGTGGCTTGTCACCCTGACACAGCCCAACCCTGATTGCGGTAAAGAGCCAATGAAATTGGCTCTTTACCACATGACCATCTGTGTCCAATCACAGCCGGTCACAGAATGTAAACAAACCGCGGTAACGAGATGTTACCGGGTTCTCCTCCTCACACACTGATCGTATGTGAGGAGGAGATTGCGGTAACATCTCGTTACCGCCTAGTGTACACACCAACACACACTGATTACCCCCCCCCCCTCAATAAAGAGGATCTGTCATCACCGTTCAAAGTACCTGTCATCACCCATCACAGCCCATCTGAGTACCCGAGTACCTGAGTACCTGTCAGCCCATCTGAGTAGCCGAGTACCTGTCCCAGCCCATCTGAGTACCCGAGTACCTGTCACAGTCCATCTGAGTACTCGAGTACCTGTCACAGCCCATCTGAGTACCCGAGTACCTGTCAGCCCATCTGAGTACCCGAGTACCTGAGTACCTGTCACAGCCAATCTGAGTACCTGTCAGGAAAGGTTCCCTCCGCTGGTAATATCAATCATTTGGCATGCAGTACTGCGATCCACCAGCAGGTGTCTCCTGCTGGAATTATGTCATCTTTGGTTCGCAGTACTGGTGTCCACCAGCGGAGGGATCCTGGCAGTATGGAGCAGGTATTGCCCTCTGCAGTCAGGCGTCACATGACTGACAGCAGCCATTATAAATACCCGGCAAGTTCATATACACTTCGCCTTGGTATTGTCCTTGAGCCCTGACCTGCAGCTTGTTTGATACCTGATACCTGATACCTGATACCTGTTACCTGTTACCTGTTACCTGTTACCTGTTACCTGATACCTGTTACCTGATACCTGATACCTGTTACCTGTTACCTGATCCCCGATCCCTGTTTCCTGTATCCTGCCTCTTGTACCTGTTCCCTCTCTCCTTGTCCCCCTATTCTGCTTACCTCCTATTTATGACCCCGGCCTGGCTTGACTATGATTCTGGTTCTCCCTTTTGTTACATTATACTGGTTTACTTGCTTATCTGCACTGTTTGGTTGTTAGTTTGTTCACTTAGTTTGTATTGGTGGTGTGTTCACATTTATATGCGTTTGCTTAATAAATTTACCTTCACTTATTTGTGTCTGGTTCACTTGTCGCAGTCACACAGTTCTGGTCACATCTGGTTCATGACAGAATACCAAGGCCATTCCTGACCAGAAGTGGCTGCACAGGGGAACCATTTGCTTTAGTTTGGTTGCAAACATGAATGCTGATGAGATCATTTATTTTTCTCTGCTGGCATCTGAGAGTGGTGATTATTGCCGCCAGGTTTTGAAAGAATGGTCTAGTGACCAGTTGTTTGCAGCTATGCGTTTGGCTCACTCCCTGGTCGATCAGGGTTATACATTGTTTGAGGAGGTGCAGCCTTTGATAAAGATCTGTACTGAGCTAGCCCTGCCCCGTATCCCAGATGGCCGTGATGATTTCACTCCTCCTTTTGATATGAATCAGGTTGTATCTTTAGTATGGCTTTTTGAAGATGATCCTTCTGATTTTTGTGAACACTACTCAGCCTGTTCCCCACAGGTGATTGCTGAGTGCATTATATCTGCTCAGTCTTTGGTTAGACAGGGAGGCTTAAAACTTCAGTTTGTACAACCCATACTTTCAGCATGGTCTGACATAGTGCAATCAGCCCCAGCCAAACAATCCACCTCTGCCATCAGGTATGAGCCTACCCAAAAGTATGTTTCCCCACCAGCCATGTCAGCCTCAGTTGCACCCTAGTACACGCTGCTCCCAACCAAATACTCCTATCCAGTCTCTACTCCCTGTACTTATCCTGCATTCAACCCACCTGCTTCCTCTCCGCTGTCTACAAACCCACAAGTTCTTTCCCCAGCTACTGGTACCTCTTCTCTGCCATATCACAATCCTCCTTTCCAGTCTGCTGCACCCCTTATTTACAGTCCTGTAGTCACCTACAGAGCTTCAGTGGCTAAGCCAAAGAAAAAACAAAAGTTTTTCCCAACCAAAATGGTCTTACCATTAACCCAACCTGCCTCCACACCTACCAATCTGTCCCAGCCCGGAGTGCCAGAGCCAGAGCTCCAGCCCGGAGTGCCAGAGCCAGAGCTCCAGCCCGGAGTGCCAGAGCCAGAGCTCCAGCCCGGAGTGCCAGAGCCAGAGTTCCAGCCTGACGCCTTCCAGCCTGATGTCCCGGCCTTCCAGCCTGACGCCTTCCAGCCTGATGTCCCGGCCTTCCAGCCTGACGCTTTCCAGCCTGATGTCCCGGCCTTCCAGCCTGACGCCTTCCAGCCTGATGTCCCGGCCTTCCAGCCAGACGCCTTCCAGCCTGATGTCCCGGCCTTCCAGCCAGACGCCTTCCAGCCTGATGTCCCGGCCTTCCAGCCAGACGCCTTCCAGCCTGATGTCCCGGCCTTCCAGCCTGACGCCTTCCAGCCTGATGTCCCGGCCTTCCAGCCTGACGCCTTCCAGCCTGATGTCCCGGCCTTCCAGCCAGACGCCTTCCAGCCTGATGTCCCGGCCTTCCAGCCAGACGCCTTCCAGCCTGACGCCTTCCAGCCTGATGTCCCGGCCTTCCAGCCAGACGCCTTCCAGCCTGATGTCCCGGCCTTCCAGCCAGACGCCTTCCAGCCTGACGTCTTGCAGTCTGATGTCTCGGCCTTCCAGTCTGGCGTCTTGCAGTCTGATGTCTCGGCCTTCCAGTCTGGCGTCTTGCAGTCTGATGTCTCGGCCTTCCAGTCTGACGTCTTGCAGTCTGATGTCTCGGCCTTCCAGTCTGGCGTCTTGCAGTCTGATGTCTCGGCCTTCCAGTCTGACGTCTTGCAGTCTGATGTCTCGGCCTTCCAGTCTGACGTCTTGCAGTCTGATGTCTCGGCCTTCCAGTCTGACGTCTTGCAGTCTGATGTCTCGGCCTTCCAGTCTGACGTCTTGCAGTCTGATGTCCCGGCCTTCCAGTCTGATGTCTTGCAGTCTGATGTCCCGGCCTTCCAGTCTGATGTCTTGCAGCCTGATGTCCCGGCCTTCCAGTCTGATGTCTTGCAGTCTGATGTCCCGGCCTTTCAGTCTGATGTCTTGCAGTTTGATGTCCCGGCCTTTCAGTCTGATGTCTTGCAGTTTGATGTCCCGGCCTTCCAGTCTGATGCCTTCCAGTCTGATGCCCCGGCCTTCCAGTCTGATGCCTTCCAGTCTGATGCCCCGGCCTTCCAGTCTGATGCCCCGGCCTTCCAGTCTGATGCCCCGGCCTTCCAGTCTGATGTCCCGGCAATTCCAGTCTGATGCCCTCCAGTCTGATGTCCCGGCCTTCCAGTCTGATGCCTTCCAGTCTGATGTCCCGGCCTTACAGTCTGATGCCTTCCAGTCTGATGTTCCGGCCTTCCAGTCTGATGCCTTCCAGTCTGATGTTCCGGCCTTGCAGTCTGATGCCTTCCAGTCTGATGTTCCGGCCTTGCAGTCTGATGTCTTCCAGTCTGATGCCCCGGCCTTCCAGTCCGATGCCTTCCAGTCTGATGCCCCGGCCTTCCAGTCCGATGCCTTCCAGTCCAATGCCTTCCAGTCTGATGCCTTCCAGTCTGATGCCCCGGCCTTCCAGTCTGATGCCCCGGCCTTCCAGTCTGATGCCTTCCAGTCTGATGCCCCGGCCTTCCAGTCTGATGCCTTCCAGTCTGATGCCCCGGCCTTCCAGTCTGATGCCTTCCAGTCTGATGCCCCGGCCTTCCAGTCTGATGCCCTGGCCTTCCAGTCTGATGTCCCGGCCTTCCAGTCTGATTCCTTCCAGTCTGATGTCCCGGCCTTGCAGTCTGATGCCTTCCAGTCTGATGTTCCGGCCTTGCAGTCTGATGCCTTCCAGTCTGATGTTCCGGCCTTGCAGTCTGATGCCTTCCAGTCTGATGTCCCGGCCTTGCAGTCCGATGCCTTCCAGTCTGATGTGCCTGCTGTCCAGCCTGATGTGCCCGCCTTCCAGCCTGACGTGCCGCTGCCCGCCTTCCAGCCTGACGTGCCGCTGCCCGCCTTCCAGCCTGACGTGCCGCTGCCCGCCTTCCAGCCTGACGTGCCGCTGCCCGCCTTCCAGCCTGACGTGCCAGCTTCCCGGCCCGATGTGGTTCTGTCTGCTGCCCTGCTTGAAGTGTCTGTTACCCAACCTAATGTGACTTTGCCCATAGCCCAGCTTGACGCAGTGGACTTTCCCCAGCAACTGCTAGTTGGAGCGTCCGGAGGTCGCTCCTTTGAGGGGGGGTACTGTCAGGAAAGGTTCCCTCCGCTGGTAATATCAATCATTTGGCATGCAGTACTGCGATCCACCAGCAGGTGTCTCCTGCTGGAATTATGTCATCTTTGGTTAGCAGTACTGGTGTCCACCAGCGGAGGGATCCTGGCAGTATGGAGCAGGTATTGCCCTCTGCAGTCAGGCGTCACATGACTGACAGCAGCCATTATAAATACCCGGCAAGTTCATATACACTTCGCCTTGGTATTGTCCTTGAGCCCTGACCTGCAGCTTGTTTGATACCTGATACCTGATACCTGATACCTGATACCTGATACCTGTTACCTGTTACCTGTTACCTGTTACCTGTTACCTGATACCTGATACCTGATACCTGTTACCTGTTACCTGTTACCTGATCCCCGATCCCTGTTTCCTGTATCCTGCCTCTTGTACCTGTTCCCTCTCTCCTTGTCCCCCTATTCTGCTTACCTCCTATTTATGACCCCGGCCTGGCTTGACTACGATTCTGGTTCTCCCTTTTGTTACATTATACTGGTTTACTTGCTTATCTGCACTGTTTGGTTGTTAGTTTGTTCACTTAGTTTGTATTGGTGGTGTGTTCACATTTATATGCGTTTGCTTAATAAATTTACCTTCACTTATTTGTGTCTGGTTCACTTGTCGCAGTCACACAGTTCTGGTCACATCTGGTTCATGACAGTACCTGAGTATCTGTCACAGTCCATCTGAGTACCCGAGTACCTGCGTACCTGTCATAGCCCATCTAAGTACCTGTCACAGTTCATCTGAGTACCCGAGTAACTGTCACCAGCCTGTCAGAGTACCCTAGTACCTGTCACCAGCCCGTTGGAGTAACCGAGTACCTGTCACCAGCCTGTCGGAGTACCCGAGTACCTGTCACAAGCCCGTCGGAGTAACAGAGTACCTGTCACAAGCCCATCGGAGTAACAGAGTACCTTTCACCAGCCCGTCGGAGTAACGGAGTACCTGTCACCAGCCCATCGGAGTACCTGAGTACCTATTTGCAGACCATGCCTCATAGAATACACGTTGAGGGGTTTGCTTTCCAAAATGGGATCATTTTGTGGGTAATTCAAAAGTGTGATATGTGTGCTATGTAGGAACGAAATTAGATTTGTAATTTATGCTCCTAGAATGCCTGAAGGTACTACTTCCATGTTGGACCTCTGTATATGGCCAGGCTGTGTAAAAGTCTCACACATGTGGTATCGCAATACTCAGGAGGAGTAGCAGAATGTGTTTTGGGGTGTAATTTTTGATATAAGCATGCTATGTGTTAGAAATAACTTATGAATGGACAACTTTGTGTAAAAAAAAAAGATTTTCATTTTCTTTCCACATTATCTGAAGAATTGTGTAAAAAAATTAACTGTTCAAAAGACTCATAATGCTTCATAGAATATACTTTGGGGTGTTTGTTTTCCAAAATGGGGTAATTTCGTGGGTAATTCTATTGTCCTGGTGCTCCAGGGACTTCACAAATGTAATAAGTCGTTTTTATTAGAGGTGTCATTTATGCTCATTTATGCTCCTAAAACACCTGACGGCGCTCCCTGCATGTTGGGCCTCTGTATGTGGACATGCTGTGTAAAAGTCACACACATGTGGTATTGCCATACTCAGGATGAGTAGCAGAATGTATTTTGGGGTGTAATTTTTGCTATGTACATGCTTTGAGTTAGAAATATCTTATAAACTGACCACTTTGTGTAAAAAAAAATGTTTTCATTTTCTTTCCACGTTTTCCGAAGACTTGTGGAAAAAAAATGAACTGTTCAAAAGACTCATTATGCCTCATAGAATATATGTTGGGGTGTTTGCTTTCCAAAATGGGGTCATTTTGTGTGTAATTCTACTGTCCTGGTGCTCCAGGGCCTTCACAAATGTAATAGGTCATTAGGAAATTAAAGGTGTCATTTATCCTCCTAGAACCCCTTACGGTGCTCCCTGCATGTTGGACCTCTCTGTGTCAATAGGTGGGGGTGATTTATATCATGATGTGTGATTGTGGTGCATATTATGTGGGCAAAACAAAAAGACCGTTCTTTTACCATATTCGTGACCGTGTCAAATTGGTCTCAAAATCCAGAATGGAGACACCGATTAGTCGGCATTTGGGTCTCTTCCATGCATTCAATTTGTCAAAAATGCTTTGGAATATTTACCAAAGAATGAAAGAGGGGGTGACAATGACAAGCTACTTCTACAGCGGGAAGTCCGGTGGATTCATAATTTATCAGCTCTCAAACCAACTGAATGATGAATTCAGTTTTAAGCCATTCCTGTAAATTAGGCTGTCTATATGGGTCAAACTCCCCTTTTTTGCATTCTCTGGTTTAAACCAATTTAACCACTTAATAACCGCCCTATAGCCGAATGACGGCTTTAGGGCGGTTTCTTAACTGTGGGAGGCCGTCATATGACGTCCTCCCAGAATTCCGCTCTCGCGCGCCCCCTGGGGCGCGCACTCGAGAGCATCCGTGACCTCCGGGTCCACAGGACACGGCGCATCACGGATCACGGTAAACGGCCGCTCGTCGCGGCCGTTTACCACGTGATCGCTCCGTCAAATGACGGAGTGATCACTTGTAAACAAACCGGCGTCATGTTATGACGCCGGTTCCTCCCTCCCCCTCTCTGTACCGATCGGAACAGCGGAGGGGGAGGAGATCGGTGTCAGCAGCGATGTGGGCTGCATCTGCAGTGCCCACATCGCTGCTCACCGAAAATTAACCCCTCAATTCCCTGCAAATACTCTGCCATTACTCTGCATTACTCTGCAATACCCTGCAATACCCTGCATTACTCTGCATTACTCTGCAATACCCTGCATTACCCTGCATTACTCTGCATTACTCTGCATTACTCTGCATTACCCTGCATTACCCTGCATTACTCTGCATTACTCTGCATTACCCTGCAATACTCTGCATTACCCTGCAATACTCTGCAATAGTCTGCATTACACTATAATACTCTGCAATACCCTGCCATTACTCTGCATTACTCTGCATTACTCTGCATTACCCTGCATTACTCTGCAATACCCTGCAATACCCTGCAACACTCTGCAATGCTCTGCAACACTCTGCAATGCTCTGCAACACTCTGCAATGCTCTGCAACACCCACCAATACCCTGCAACACTCTGCAATGCTCTGCAACACCCGCCAATACTGTGCAACACTCTGCAATGCTCTGCAACACCCTCCAATATCCTGCAACGCTCTGCAACACCCGCCAATACCCTGCAACACTCTGCAATGCTCTGCAATGCTCTGCAACACTCTGCAATGCTCTGCAACACCCACCAATACCCTGCAACACTCTGCAATGCTCTGCAACACCCGCCAATACCGTGCAACACTCTGCAATGCTCTGCAACACCCTCCAATATCCTGCAATACTCTGCAACGCCATACTCTGAGATACCCAGCCATACTCTGATATACCCAGCCATACCCAGCCATAGTCGGTGATACCCTGCAATACCCAGCCATAGACACCCCCCCCCCCCTCCCGCCGCCCTCCGGTGCTTCTACCGACTCGCCAATACTATCAAATCCAGAATCTTTTTTTTTTTTTCAGGCTTCCCAGCTTAGAGGTGAGATGCGGGGTCTTATTGACCCCACATCTCACTGTAAAGAGGACCTGTCATGCCATATTCCTATTACAAGGGATGTTTACATTCCTTGTAATAGGAATAAAAGTGATCAAAAAATTTATTTTTGGGGAAAAAAATGTCAAACTAAAATAAATAAAGTAAAATGAACAATAAATTTTTTTTTTTTTAAAGCGCCCCTGTCCCCATGTGCTCGCATGCAGAAGCGAACGCATACGTAAGTCCCACCCACATATGAAAACGGTGTTCAAACCACACATGTGAGGTATCGCTGCGTACGTTGGAGCGAGAGCAATAATTCTAGCTACAGGCATCATTCAGATATCAGCTTTTTCAGCCGGCGATTCCCTACACCATAAGAACAATCATAGCGGCTGTTCCACTGCTTGATCGTTCTTACAGGAGGCGAGAGGGGATAAAATGAACAATAAATTTATTATTTTTTTTAAAGCGCCCCGCAAACGTAAGTCCCGCCCACATATGAAAACGGTGTTCAAACCACACATGTGAGGTATCGCTGCGAACGCTAGAGTGAGAGCAATAATTCTAGCCCTAGACCTCCTCTGTAACTCAAAACACGTAACCAGTAAAAAAATGTAAAGCGTCGCCTATGGGGATTTTTAAGTAGCGACGTTTGGCGCCATTCCACGAGCCTGTGCAATTTTGAAGAGTGACATGTTAGGTATCGATTTACTCTGTGTAACTTCATCTTTCACATTATGCAAAAATTGGGCTATCTTTACTGTGTTTTTTTTTTTTTTTAAGCACAAAACTGTTTTTTTTCCAAAAAAAAGCATTCGAAAAATTGCTGCGCAAATACCGTGCGAGATAAAAAGTTGCAACGACCACCATTGTATTCTCCAGGGTGTTTGCTAAAAAAACATATATAATGTTTTGGGATTCGATGTAATTTTCTAGCAAATAAATGATGATTTTTACATGTAGGAGAGAAATGTCAGAATTGTCCCTGCATGTTGGGCCTCTGTATGTGGCCGCACTGTGTAAAAGTCTCACACATGTGGTATCGCCGTACTCGGGAGTAATAGCAGAATGTGTTTTGGGGTGTAATTTGTGGTATGCATATGCTGTGTGAGAAATAAACTGATAATATGACAATTTTGTGAAAAAAAAAAAAAGTAAAAAAAATCTTGATTTTGCAAAGAATTGTGGGAAAAAATGACAACTTCAAAAAACTCATCATGCCTCTTACTAAATACCTTGGAATGTCTTCTTTCCAAAAAGGGGTCATTTGGGGGGTATTTGTACTTTTCTGGCATGTTAGGGTCTCAAGAATTGAAATAGGCCGTCAGTACTTCAGGTGTGATCAATTTTCAGATATTGGCACCATAGCTTGTGGACTCTATAACTTTCACAAAGACCAAATAATATCCACCAATTTTTACTTATTTTTACCAAAGAAATGTAGTGGTATAAATTTTGGCCAAAATTTATGAAGAAAAAATTACTAATCTGCTAAATTTTATAACAGAAATGAAGAAAAATTCATTTTTTTACAGAATTTTCTGTATTTTTTCTTTTATAGCACAAAAAATAAAAAACCCAGCGGTGATTAAATACCACCAAAAGAAAGCTCCATTTGTGTGAAAAAAAGGACAAAAACTTCATATAGGTCCAGTGTTGCATGACTGAGTAATTGTCATTCAAAATGTGAGAGCACCGAAAGCTGAAAATTGGTCTGGTTATTAAGGGTGTTTAAGTGCCCAGTGGTCAAGTGGTTAATAAACTTAATGAATTAATTATTAAAATAAATACTGTTGTATCCTTTCCTTTTTTTCCCCCACTTTCCACCTTGCTACATATAGTAATTTCTTCAAATGAATTAGTTAATAAATATGTATTAATTGTTTGTGTTTTGTTTATTTTTATCTAGGAAATGCTGTGCTGTTTGTTCATATATCTATATACTGATGAGCTAGTAAGGTATGCCGTGTCTTCAGATGCAGATAAAATAATCTGAGACCATTAATTATCGTAATCATGTTTTAATTTATGACTGGATCAACTAGGTTGGGAGACAAGTAACCATATGGACGCCCCGGGCTCTGACTGCTATGTTTTGCTTGGGCCCATCAGTGCTGTTAGCAAGAGCATGTCTGATTCCTCTATAACAGCCTCATGACTAGGAGTTAGTTATCTGATCTCCATGTCATATGTGGAGAGTCGATTTGCCTGTGACGCTGAGGGCGGACTGGATACCCGTCCGTCTGTCCTCTCTGCCTATCTGGCAATATGGACTTTCCAAAATGGCGAATTGTAACCACGCACGCCAGTGTGTAAGGTCACATCTGCCATTAGAGTTCCGGACATGCGCAATAGCGCTGCTAATACGTCTGCACACCACTGGTGACGTCAGACGCTGGCGGGACGGGGAGAGTTTAAAACGCGGCGGTTTGCCACCATGCACTGATGGGTAATCTTTGTGAGAGAGTGTCTCTCTTCTCTTCCCCCTTCACAGCAAGTTTCTTGAACTTTCGGCACATGTAAGTACCTTTTGCTACAATATGTTCATTGGTTTTATCCAGTTGGGGAAGGGGGCTCAGGGTTCACTGGTCAATATTTGCCTGCGTTTGCAGGAAAGGAGGCTACATCGTTTTTTCAGCCACAGATGATCTGTCTCCAGCTGTTCCCCTGAAGTGCTGACGCCTCCGTCAAAATTGACCATTCAGCTGCAGCCCCATCTAGGACAGGAATAATTTAGATGAACATATGTAGGAAGTCTGGGATATACATATACATTTTCACTAAAAGGTAACAATTTATTTTTCTTTTAGGATTATGCTGGTTGATTTCCCAGGAAAACTGACTTGGCAGCAGGACTACTGTTTGTCTATCTCTGGGTCTTGGTAGGGTCCAGCAAATATTCTCTGCTGTTTCTCTACTAGATATCTCAGTAATAAACCATATCCCCTTGTCTTGGGGACAAAAAAGATTGCATTGGTTCTATACTGTTGCAACTCTGAACAAGGTAACGCTGCCTCATTTTAAAACTACTATTAACCCTCTCTCTGATCCTGGTTTAATCAATTTTTAACAAACTTACATGTGGCTTTTATACAATCCAGAATGTTATCCTCTCCTTATGGTTGCACATATGCCCCCTATAACTGAGGCTCCATTCTAGGAATCAGAATTGTCCGATTAATTCTGATTAATTCAAGTACCATTGCGAATAAAAGCATCTGGTAGGCATGCATTCTCAGTTTGCTATTTTTTGAAAAATTTATATAATCATGATTTATGATGTATGTAATCTTTTTGACACTGTTGTCACAATAATCTTTAAGTACAAATATTTATAATTGTTTGTTTCTTTTGTAGCATTTAACTTCACGCAGCAATTTTAAAATCTCCTGAGGAAGCTCTTGTGAGCAAAACATGTAGAGTAAGCAGTGATTGTACTTGTTATATGAATTCTATGCTCTCTGAACATTTATTGTCATTTTAAAGAAACGGATGTTTAATACAATTTATATATTTTTATAAATCTATTTTTATATTATTTTGGTACCTTTAAAGTCCTGCTTGTTCTTTACCAGCTGTTTCACAGTACCAATTCAGTTAAGTGGTGTTGCAGTAAATAACTCACTCGGGTGTAGCAATGGCCCTGTGGGGTTGCTACGTGTTACACTATCCACACATTTCACCCTGCTGACTTACATTGGACATACTTCTCAGTCAATGAACAGTCTCTTGCTTGTTTTTGTAGTTTTTATTAGGGGATTGAACTTGGTTGGGGAAAAGGGACATGGAATGCCCAGAGGATAAATTGTACTTTGTAGAATAAAAGTAATTGTGTCACACTTCTCAGCAGAACAAGATGGCTGATTTGACAGACTTTTACCTCAGAACACTTTTTCCAGCACACTTCTCTGTCCAATTTTAGTAATCTTGTCTCAACATCAGAACATGACTAGGCCTCACTCTGAATAAGCCCCAGTGTCTTTACTTGATGGCCCTTTGTAGGCCGGGGGCCTGCAGTAACCCTTTGTGGTAGCAACCGATTTACTTGAGAAGAATAAATGTAGATGGACTACTGACCCCAGAAAATCCTGCCCTTCTCCTGGCTGCATTGACTTGACACAACTCCCATAGTCTCTCCCTCTGGCTTTACATCCAGCTCCCCTGGCCTGCCTCTTCCAGAGCTGTCCACTGTGCTTTCCACTCACCGACACCTGCCTGGGATCCTTTCTGAATGACTTTACTCTGGACGTGCGGACCAACTGTCTCCTCCAGCCCCTGTTCCAGGACACCTCACCTCTCCATGACCGTGTAAGGAGAGGCTCCCCCCAACTCCCAAGCTCCCAGAAAGGGGGTTCCCTCAGACACAACCGTCTAACACTCAATAATTCAGGTCACCCAGCCGACAACTCTTCTCCCAGAAGGCTGACCGTGGGTATATGTACGAGGCCTGCCCCAAGCCAATCATAGCTCCTCACATGCACCCCATGTCCCTCCAGCTCTCTGCCCTGCCCTTTTCCAGAACATTCTCCCTGGAAACAGGGGAGACGCCCAAGAGCTGAAGTACATGTCAGTCACCTACTGCTATATTAAACCACCCCCCTGCCCCCAGATCAAAACAAACAGGTCTAGCTCACAGCATAGGCCTGCTTAAATTTACCTGTGTTGGCAGATTACACAATTGGAACAATCATTAATTCACGACTGGACTACGCAAACTCGCTTTACATAGGATTACCACAATATCAACTTGCGCGATTACAACTGATCCAAAACACAGCGGCAAGGCTGATAACAGGAAAAAAACCCTGGGAATCCATTTCTCCTTCACTGAGGAGCTTACATTGGCTAACCGTAAAAAATCGGATCACGTTCAAGACCCTTTGCCTCACCCACAAATGCGTGCATAGAGAAGCTCCGCAATACCTAATGGAGAAAATAAATCATTACACACCAAACCGCAGTCTTCGATCAGCCAACAAAAACCTCCTCCTCGTGCCCAAAGCCCGGTATAAATCCAAGGGGGATCGGAGATTCGCTGTCCAAGGGCCTCGGCTATGGAATGCTCTACCAATCAACATCCGCCTGGAAGAAAATCACCTGGCTTTTAGGAAAAAACTCAAGACCTTCCTCTTTTAGCAGATGATCAAAGCTCGCCACAGCGCCTAGAGGCGATTCAGTTCGCATTGTGCGCTATATAAGTATTTCATTCATTCATTCATTCACACAAAAACCTACACTAACACCTACCTACCTAAGGTAGAGTGTGCTACACCTATAATAAGGCTTGTTCTTTTTTAAATTTGGAATATTTATTATAGAAAAAACTACAAAATATTGTGTTTTTTCAAAATTGTGGCTCTTTTCTTTGTTTATAGCGCAAGAAAATAAAAGCCACAGAGGTGATAAAATACCACCAAAAAAAATTGTGGGGAAAAAAGGACATCAATTTTGTTTCGGTACAACATCGCCTGACCACACAATTGTCAGTTAAAGCTACACAGTGCCGTATAGCAAAAAATGGCCTGGTTACAAAGTGGGCAAATTTTTCCGGGGCTGAAGTGGTTAGACTTCATGCTTGTCGACTACATTGTGGGTTCCCCCTGTTTTTATCAACACACTCAGATGCCAGATCTCATGATTTTCAGTTTTGAAAGTAGGAACAGGATACAAGTTTCAGATGAGGATAAGCAAGCTTCTCTTCAGGGAAAATATATTTTCCTGGCTAGGATCTGCATATGAGTGTTTGAAGTAGATTGTGTAACAGAGCACCCGGTAAGAAGTTAGCCAAATAAAACAAAAGCACACTATGTTCAGCTATTCAATGCAATTCAATTATTCTCATTTAAAATGTTGTACTTTTTTTTAGACATGAGCAGAGAGCAAGTCACTGTCATTTGCTGTGCCTCCAGCCCTCACTGCAACTCTGGCTGTACAGGGGAGTGGGAGCAGTTGGCTCAGGCTCTCAGCGGCACACAAATCACTTAACCATGATTTGATGTCACCCAATAAGGAGATAAATTGGAAGGTGAATGACATTAAAGCGGGGTTCCACCCTAAAGTGGAACTTCTGCTCATCGGAACCCTTCCCCCCTCCGGTGTCACAGTTGGCACCTTTCAGGGGGGAGGGGGTGCAGATACCTGTCTAAGACAGGTATTTGCACCCACTTCCGGGCACAGACTCCCATGGGAGTCTATGCCTCTTCCTGTCCCGGCTCATTCTCTGCTGGGAGACACACGGTTCCCATAGACAGCTTGGACCATTCCCATTGCGCTGCGTGACTCGCGCATGCACAGTAGGGAAGCGGGAAGTGAAGCTGCAACTCTTCACTTCCTGATTCCCTCACCGAGAATGGCGGCGGCGGCAGCAGCCAAGAGCCGATCAATCGATCGCTCTCGACATCGTTGGACCCTGGGACAGGCGAGTGTCCATTTATTAAAAGTCAGCAGCTGTAGTATTTATGGCTGCTGGCTTTTAATATTTTTTTTTCCAGTGGACTCCCTCTTTAAAGCAAATATGCAAGATAGCAATATACATTTTGAAAAGGTTCAGGGACCAAATACGTGCACATAAGTGCAAGGGTGTTGGTCCTTATCAGGCATGAGTATGCTCTTTTGAATATGCTTTATTATGCTACTATGGAGGTAGTAGCTTTGGGTCTTCTGTAAAAAATACTCGATTAGGTCCACCCCATCCTCCTCCTCCATTGAGAAAATGTATTTCATTGCTTTCACTGTCTGAGAATGGGGTACACTCTCATGAGTCAAATTTACCTGCGCTGACAGTACCACTACTCTAGCACCTACCTACCTAAGCTACATTAACCCTTCACCAGAATACAGCTGGTCTTCAGCTGTGAAAAATAAATTGAAAAATGGCTCCTGTCCTGGGCCCAGAAGCAAGGGTATACCATGTTACAAGTTGGATGGGGGAAGGAAATAACTTGGACAGGGCTATAGTACGAATAAATTACATACAAAAATACAAAAATAGATATTTACATTTTTGTCACGTATCTACACTATATACTTTAACATACAACCCTAACCACAGGTCCCTGCAGCTAGACACATACACTGTGGAGCCTGAGCATTGCTCCCGCAGGAGGAATACTCTGATTTACCACATTTCTTGTCCTCCGGAGCGGTGGAGATGGACAGCCATCCCATCTCAGGAGTTCCTAAGACAAAAATGTACAACAGCCTATTCTTACAAACTATCTGTACATTGCTACTGGAAGGGGGTTATGGTCCTTCCAGCAGAGAGAAATCAGATTCGCTATTATCACATATATTTACCTGTTTGTTATTATTCTGTCAGAAGGGAACTATTTAACCCCAAACAGAACAAAAACCAAACATATATATGAAACCTGTAACAGTCCTTATTTTGCTCCTGAATGAAGGGCCCCCTTCTTGGATAGCAGGCAGCAAAGAGGTGGGCAGGGACAGTACACCCTAGTGTCCATGATCAACAGTCCTTCCATCAGGCACTCTGGGTGTCAGGCGAAGGATCCGGCAACCTCCTCCTGCTATCCCCTTCTCCTCTGACTGAGACCAAATGGCTCCTGGTAGGCCGACCTGCCTTTACAACCAGGGCTCTGTAGATGGCACGTCCCAGCTTCCATTCCTCCTGAATGTCCTTGAACTGGGCCAAAGCATCACTCTCTGGCACCCTTAAAGGCTTTGGAACGTGCATAAACTCCCAGATTAGGTCATCCTCCTACTCTCCCTGGGAGTTCTCCACAATGTCCATAATCTGACAGGGGACAGAGAAAGTCTAGACCCCACTCCAGAGCAACCCTTCTCTGTATTTCCCTCTGGAACCGAGAGAACACTGGCAATTCTTTGGGCTTCCCTTTTCCGGGCAAGACACAAGCATCCTGGACCTTTACCACCCACTGCCTGTAGGTGGGCGCTCTGGTCTGAGTAGTGGAAGGTCTGCTTATGAAAAGTCTACTGCAAGGAACTGGGGTCCATACTGGGGGCTGAGGTTCTTCTCTTGCCTCTGAATGGGTGTCTGTAGAATGGGAGTCTCCTGTCTCCCACTCCTCCTCACTGGAGCTCTCCTCAGGGGATGACCAGGCAAACAAGTTTTCCAAAGATCCATATCTTTCCAGTATTCTGGGGGAACCCCAATCAATAACCTGGCCCTTGCTTACCTCATCCAGCTTACCTGGAGGCACTCCTACTTCTGGCAAGGGCTCCTTCCGGACGGGTATAGCAAGGGACTTGGAGCAGGCCGGCTCTTCAGAGATGTCATCTAGTTTCTGCACATTGGCACCTGCAGTCACCAGGCCCCTGGCCAGTGTAGACACAGACGCTGCACTCCTTCAATCACCCCCATGGAGAGTCCTCCACAAATCTCCAACCGAAAGCCAGTGTCTTTCGCGTTCGCTCCTGCATGTCAGGCATCCACTATAAAGTGGGTATCATCCGACCACCCTCCGCTATCTTCAGCTGTCTCATGGTGTTTCCTGCAGGCTGGAACTTGTCAGCTTCCTCCAGGGTGTGACTCCGCCCTCCAGCTCTCCGTCTGCTCGGCCCCTGAGGCACTGATAAGCAGGCTTCATTCTGCTTGCGTTGCTCTGACTCCTTGTGGTAGTAACTGGGGTTGTCGGGCACGCTGGTGCTAGCTGGTTCTGTCCAGACATGTGTCTCCACACAAACTGTGCCACAGTAGCTGAATGCTGATAGCACGCAAAATGCACAGTGGTTGCCCTTGGCAACAATAAAGTCAATCTCCAATGTTTCTCTGTATAGGACCAGCATAGAAAAGTCCAGCCTGCAGGCACCCCCAGGTTGTGTTCTGTCACCAGGGGTAACAGTCGACATTCTCACTCTCCCTTTACTGTTGTCAAGCAGAAGTTACTAGAAAAGTTCAGAAAGTCTGCAATGCAGTGGGTAATGTCCGCGCCATGCAGAGCACGTGACATATTTGTAATCCATGGGTGCCATTGCCTGCCATGGTTGCCACGGGTAGCGGTAATGTTTTACAGTCACTGAGTTGCAGGTTAATTACAAGTGTCCCCAGCACTGATTGGAGTAACTGGGTAGCGGGGGGGGGGGGGGGCAGTAATACTGACAATCCTGGATGGTTGCTATTGGCAACAGCACTTGTAAAAGCTGATTTGCAGGCAAATGCACAGTCTTTTCCCATTGTTGAATCCTCTAGGTAACAAAACAAGCAAAGTTTCCCCTTCTTCTGCATTTCTAGGGGCGACGGACAGCAGGTTAACCATGAAGGACGATCTCGGTGGGACCTTCAAATGTAGCGATGGCCCCACAGGGTTGCTACGTGTTACAGCATCCACACATTTCACCCCGCTACCAGACTACCATTAGAGACACTTGTAGTACAGTTACTGAAACAGCAGTAGGAATATTTTAAACAATTCAAGACCGGACTCCTTCCCTGTCAAGTCCAGGCCATATTTTAGTTTTCTGCACTGTCACTCTGAATGACAATTACTCAGCCATACAACACTGTACCCAAATTTTATTTATATTGTTTTTTGGGTCAGGTAAGCTTTTCTTTGGAGGTATTTAAAAGCCACTGGGCTTTTTTTTTCTAAATAAAGAAAAAAGAACTGAGCGATGCACACTCTGGGACCCATGCATGAGCCGCTGATGCAGAGGACATACAGGTCCTCGCTTTCAGATCGCTCTACTGTAGGGTAGTCTTCCCAGTCACAATTGCAGACTGACATTGGTGAGAGCCGGTGGTGCAGAGGACAGTCTACGTGGACAGCTTTACCCCGGATGCCTGCATACTTAGATGTGCCTCTTTTAATCACCAACTATGTAAGTTGCTAAATGGTGTACCTTCATTAAATGTAACCATATTGCTACACTTAGAGGTGCCTCTCTTCTCTTTTCTACTTAGTATCTCCTGCTGGATTTTGCTTCTAATCCCCTTGTGGAGGGTGCCATTTGTGGATTGACATTTTATGGTTACATAACCCATCACATTGCTATATCTTTTTATATGAACTATACACGGAAGTACTTATGAATAAATGGTTGTGGAATGAATCATCTGAGTTTCCATTATTTCTTATGGGGAAATTCACTTTGATAAATACGAGTGCTTTGGATTACAAGCACGTTTCCGGAACGAATTATGCTCGCAATCCTAGGTTTTACTGTATTTATATATATATTTATTTATTTGTTTTTGGTAAAGGTTAGATACACTTCTTAGGCCGCGTACACACGGGCGGACTGTCTGTCCAACTAAGTCCGTCAGACAATCCGACAGACAGTCCGTCCTACTTTTGAATGAACGGACTTGACCACACACGATGAACAGACAGTCCGCTGAAAGCTTGTGCGATGATGTGTACAGCACGTACGAAGGGACTAGAAATACGACGTCCAATACACTGCAATGCAACCTTCGGCCGTGTAAATCCTTTCTGAGCATGCACCATACTTAGTCCGTCCAACTTGCCTACTCACGAGCGGACTGTCCGCTGAAACCAAGTTTGGACGGACAATATTACGGAAATTCCGAAAGACTTAGTCCGCCAGACTGTCCGCTGAAAAAGTCCGCTGAAGCCCACACACGAGCGGACTGTCCGCTGAAACACGTTTCAGCGGACCAAGTCCGTCAGACAGTCCGCCCGTGTGTACGCGGCCTTATACAGTCATCAAACCACTTATTCTGTTGGAATTCTCATCTTTGCAGTCTAACTTTTTACCTATTTAGATATCATGAAAGATTCTAAGCATGATAGACAAGCCAATTCAGTTAAGTGTCGTGGTATTGCAGAAAATAACTGACACGGGTATAGATGGAGGAGAACATCATGCTGTTGCAACATAGAGAGGTCCAGAGTAGTGAATGGAAACCCAATGAATGCACTAACCAGCCATGGCTACATATAAAAAATAAAGAAAAGCTTGTAGAGGCTCAAGCTTGGCAGGTAGGCCCTAAACTTAAAATAAATGGTTTACCTGTCTTAGATTTGTCAAGAGATACAGATAAAATAGCAGCTCCCAAGCTAATTCTAGGTTGAGATTTCTATACACTTTTTCAAATGCAAGAATTTTTGTTAAGATATTAGGCAACTAACTTTAAACCTCCATAGTCCGCCAATGTCTTCAGTTCTCTCAAAGCAGGTGGGTTCCAAACCTTCTTCTAAACAACTTTTAATAGCAACCAGGCCACTTGCTCCAGCTCCTATCACTGCAACCTTTTTCCCCATGGTGGCCTAGAAAACAAAATGGGAAACACATGTTAAAGAAGAAAATTATAAAACATCATAAAAAACTTTCATACACGCTGACATTTTTATATATTTGAAGCATTAGTTCTCTCTAAACTTATTTTAAAGAGAGATTTAAGAAGGTCAACTTTTGATAGTCCATATGAGAACTTCAGCAATGAGATCTTCTGGTGGAGATTTAGGTCCTACCTCTCTCCGGATATACAGTTTCACTTTTTTTTTAAATATATGTCAGTGTTACATTACACACATTTTCTTCTCAGTGGCTTAGGCCCCTTTAACACGGGACTCCCCGTGATGATCTGCTTGCTCAGCGGGGATCGCTCCGTTGTCAGCTCTCCGCTCTTCTCTATGGGGGATCGGATGAACACGGACCGTCTGTCCGTGTTCATCCAATCTGCTCTGCAGGCGGATAGAAAAATAGGATTTTCCTCCATCTGCAGAATTGGACAATAGCGGAGGCGGACTATAGCGGGTGTCTGCGGATGTTTATCCGCAGACACCCGCTATCCCATAGGAATGCATGTATGTCCGTATTTCATCCGCAAACGGATGGATGAAATACGGACATAATGTCCTCATGTGTGAAAGGGGCCTTAGGAGCACACAGCAGTTGCAGCTGAGGCCTGGATCAGTTACTGGATCTCCTTTGGCCATGGTTCACACCAGTGTGGCTTTGAAATCACGCTACTTCAGGATAATTTCAAAACCACAAGTCAGTGGAATTTGGACCTAAGATTTAATTGTGGCTTGCAACTTCATTTAACAGAAGTCAATGCAAGTCGCAATAAAGATGCAAAAAAGTACCACAGGAACATTTTTCGACTTGAGTTGCAACAATTTCAACAATTCAATTTCCGGCAATGGGGTGAGACTTGTAATGCAATTTTGAACTGGCAAATCACATGTCAAATCGTACTGGTGTGAACCTGGGCTTAACCACTTAACAACCGCCCCATAGCCGAATGACGGCTATAGGGCGGTTGCTTAACTCTGAGAGGCTGTCATTAAGACGTCCTCCCAGAATTCCGCTCTCGCGCGCCCCCTGGGGCGTGCACTTGAGAGCATCATGGATCACAGTAAACGGGCGCTCATCGCGGCCGTTTATCATGTGATCGCTCCGTCAAATGACGGAGCGATCACTTGTAAACAAACCGTACTGATCGGTACAGCAGAGGGGGAAGAGATCGGTGATCTGCAGTGCCCACAGTGCTGCTCTCCGAAAATTAACCCCTCAATTCCCTGCCAATACTCTGCAATACCCAGCAATACCCAGCAATACTCTGCAATACCCTGCCAATACTCTGCAATACCCTGCCAATACTCTCCTTTACCCTGCCAATACTCTGCAATACCCTGCCAATACTCTGCCAATACTCTGCAATACCCGCCAATACTCTGCAATACCCTGCCAATACTCTGCCAATACTCTGCAATACCCGCCAATACTCTACAATACCCTGCCAATACTCTGCAATACTCTGCAATACCCTGCCATAAATTGCCATACCCAGCCATACTCGGACATACCCTGCAATACCCAGCTATACTCTGAGATACCTTGCAATACCCAACCATACTCGGAGATACCCTGCAATACCCAGCCATACTCGGTGATACCCTGCAATACCCAGCCATAGTCGGTGATATCCTGCAATACCCAGCCAGCCATCATATGATGTCTTTGACTTTGTGCGGGGATATCTGAATGATAGGTGTAGCTACAGGCATCATTCAGATATCAGCTTTTTCAGCCGGCGATTCCCTACACCATAAGAACAATCATAGCGGCTGTTCCACTGCTTGATCGTTCTTACAGGAGGCGAGAGGGGATAAAATGAACAATAAATTTATTTATTTTTTTAAAGCGCCCCGCAAACGTAAGTCCCGCCCACATATGAAAACGGTGTTCAAACCACACATGTGAGGTATCGCTGCGAACGTTAGAGTGAGAGCAATAATTCTAGCCCTAGACCTCCTCTGTAACTCAAAACACGTAACCAGTAAAAAAATGTAAAGCGTCGCCTATGGGGATTTTTAAGTAGCGACGTTTGGCGCCATTCCACGAGCATGTGCAATTTTGAAGAGTGACATGTTAGGTATCTATTTACTCAATGTAACTTCATCTTTCACATTATGCCAAAACATTGGGCTAACTTTACAGTTTTTTTTTGTTTTTTTTAAGCAAAAATCTTTTTTTTTTTTAAAAAAAAAAAACGCGTTCGAAAAATTGCTGCGCAAATACCCCAACGAAGGGTTGCAACGACCACCATTGTATTCTCTAGGGTCTTTGCTAAAAAAACATGTATAATGTTTTGGGGTTCTATGTAACTTTCTAGCAAATAAATGATGATTTTTACATGTAGGAGAGAAATGTCAGAATTGTCCTGGGTGCTCCAGAACGCCTGATGGTGCTCCCTGCATGTTGGGCCTCTGTATGTGGCCACACTGTGTAAAAGTCTCACACATGTGGTATCGCCATACTCGGGAGTAATAGCAGAATGTGTTTTGGGGTGTAATTTGGGGTATGCATATGCTGTGTGTGAGAAATAAACTGATATTATGACAATTTTCTATGGTGTGGGATTGTTTTTCAGGGGTTGGGCTTGGCCCCTAAGTTCCAGTCAAGAGAACTCTTAAGGCAACTCTTAAGGCATTAACATACCAAGACATTTTGGACAATTTCATGCTCCCAACATTGTGGGAAGTTTGGGGATAGCCCCTTTCTGTCTCAACATGACTTTGCACCAGTGCACAAAGCAAGGTCCACAAAGACTTGGATGAGTGGGTTTGGGGTGGAGAAACTTGACTGGCCTGCACAGAGTCCTGATCTGAATTTGATAGAACACCTTTGGGATTCATTTATGCAGAGACTGTGAGCTGGCCTTCTTGCCCACATGAGTGCCTGACCTCACCGCGCTTCTGGAAGAATGGTCAAACATTCCTAAAGACACATTCCTAAACCTTGTGGACAGTTTTCCCAGAAGAGTTGAAGCTGTTATAGCTGCAAAGGGTGGGCCCACACCATATCGAAAACTATGGACTAGGAATGGGATGCCATTAAAGTTTATGTGTGTGTAAAGGCAGGTGCCTCAATAATTTTTGTAAAATAGTGTATATAAAAAAATTATAAACACTTTTTTCTTCTTTTTTATAAGTGATCACACTTCCTCTGTTCTCAGCTGCATAAGAGCTGTGGGGGGGAGAGAGAAACAGCAGCACACTGAACTTCCTAGCGAATGGCTGTACAGGGGAGCAGTGTATCAGGGCAAGTCTGTTCATTGGAGGAGAGCACACTGAGTTCCCAGCACAGCTAGAGAACCAATACTTTTGGTAATATAGTGTAGCTCCCAGCTGTCCCTCTTCTGGGACCAAATCTTTCTGTCACTTTGTCCCACATGTGTCCCTCTCTTTGATCTGATATAGAAACTATTATAATAAAATAACATTTAACTACTAAAAGTGTCATGGCACACTAAACCTTGAATCCAGCTTCTTAATTATTGCATTCCCTATTTTGAAAAGCCATATTTTTTTTGAAAAGCAGTGATAAAAAAAAAAAAGTACTTTCAGTTTTTGCACATCAAATTTTTATGATCTGCAGTCCTGGTGAAAAAGCCAGTGTGTGTTCTTTGCTTTAATACTTTGTGCTAAAAGGTGTCCCTATGTGTCATCTCAAAAAGTTGAGAGATATGTTTGAAGTCTAATCTCATTTGCAGTAAGGCTGGCCATAATTTGTACAATTTTCTTGTACAATTTTCCTTTAGATTTACCAAAACCATATAATATGAGGTCAAATTGAAGCACTTTCAATTTGTATGCAATCAGGCAGGCCCTTCAACTACACTGATGAAGGCACATATAGAGTAAAATGAAATTTTATAAGAAAGTCGTGTTATGTATGGTCAGCCTAAAAAGGAACTCTTTTTTTTAAAGTATGAAGCATTATGCCAACCGTTGATACTCATTCACCCAACAAATCCAGCGCTGTCCAGCTTGAGAGCTTCTTCTTTTCTGGCAGCGCTCGGTCCCGTGCCACCATGTTTCCCCCGTGACGTCATTGCTAGGCTGCCGGCTGTTTTCCGGGTTAAACTGGCACGCCTCCCAATGATGCACGGACAGGCCAGGCCCCTCCTTTTTCCCTCAATGAAAGCCTATGCGTCCTGGGATATGTGACGTACATAACCGGGGAGGCACAGCAGCAGTGAGTGTCATTTGCCTCAGACGTGCAGACTTTATATATAAAATGAAAGTAGGAAGACAAAAGAAAAGAAAAGCCCTATTCCTGAAGAGGATGGGAGGAGGGGTGGGATCAACCTCAGGAGGCTGAAGGTCCGCTTTAAGGCCCCATTTACACCTTGAAGGTCAATGGGCTGCACTACGTGCAAGAACCCCATAGGCCAGCCCTATTTTTAAAACTGTACCTCACCAAAATGCATGGAACTGCATTGCCATGCTTTTTGGTGCACCTGAATGCGTGTGTGTTAACAAGATGCTTTGGGGTGCCATTAGGAATTAAAGGGTAAATTTAGTATTTGAGGTTGGAGAGCTCACTATATACACCACACCTCCTTTAAATAAGTTAAAAAAATTACCAAGACAGGATTGGAGTTTAACCACTTGGGTACCGTGCTATTGCCGAATGACGGCATTAGCGCGGACCTAGATTTCCGGGACTACGTCTATTGACGTCATCCCGGTTACGAGCGGCCTGCGCGCCCCCTGAGGGGCGCGCGCGGCGCGCTCTGTGATCGGCGAGTCCGTGAGACTCGCCTGATCACCGATCCGTGTAAGGGGTCGATCCCGACCCCTTATCACGTGATCAGCTGTCAGCCAATGACAGCTGATCATGTGATAGAACGGAGCCGGTAATCGGCTATTATTCCTCCTCGCGCTGACAGCGCGAGGAGAAAAAAAAAAAGCCGGTCACCGGCGGCCGTGATCGGGACATCAGTCCCGATCACGGCCAGCAATGCAAGGCACCACATGCCACCTGCCAGTGCCCACCTGCCTCCCGCAGTGCCATCCTGAAGAATAACTAAAAGTAAAAGTAAGTGCCCCCCGTCTGTGCCCATAGTGCCCACAGTGCCACCCACAGTGCCACCCACAGTGCCACCCACAGTGCCACCCCACAGTGCCACCCACAGTGCCACCCACAGTGCCACCCAATCTGCCTCAAAGGTGCTGCACCCCAGTGCCGCCCATCAATGCCCAGCAGTGCCGCCCATCAGTGCCCAGCAGTGCCGCCCATCAGTGCCCAGCAGTGCCACCTATCAGAGCCACTTATCCGTGCCACCCATCCGTGCCATCTTATCTGTGCCCATCTTTGCCCATCAGTGCCGCCTTATCTGTGCCCATCAGTGCCGCCTTATCTGTGCCTATTAGTGCCGCCTTAACTATGCCTATCAGTGCCCACCAGTGCAGCCTATCAGTGCCCACCAATGCAGCCCATCAGTGCCCACCAATGCAGCCTATCAGTGCCGCCTTATCAGCGCACTTCAATGAAGGAGAAAAATGACCCGTTTGCAAAATTTTATAACAAACTATTAAAACATGATTTTTTTTTTTTGCATCTTTTTTTGTTTGTTTAGCAAAAAATAAAACTCCGAGCTGTAACTAAATACCACCAAAAGAAAGCTCTATTTGTGGGAAAAAAATGATAAAAATTTCATTTGGGTACAGTGTTGTATGCCCGCGCAATTGTCATTCAAAGTGCATCAGCGTTGAAAGATGAAAATTGGTCTGGGACTGAGGGGGGTTTAAGTGCCCAGTAAGCAAGTGGTTAAAGGTGCAAACAATCAATGGAAATTGATATTACAAAAATATAGATTTTATTAAACATACAAATTTAAAAAGAGAGAAATCATTTTATATATAAAAAAAGAGCATAATAAAGCTCAGTGGTCACAATACAAAAGAATGGTTGCCTTTACATGTTTCACCACAATAGTGGCTTCTTCTGGAGCTTTTGTAGGACCTTAATACATTACCACTACAACAAAAAACAATAAAATACATTTTAGATTATAATAAAAATAAAAAATAAAAAAACAATACTACAATAAAGACCTCAAAGAGGTCTTTATCAGGTTCAATAAATCACATATTTACATAATTAGCATGACATATAGATCGTCTGATGGAAGCGCTCTCATCCCTTTAAAGGATCACGGTTCCAAAGAATCGTCAGGGCATGTCAAGAGGTCGAATACGGTGTCTGTGTGCCAAAATTGAGAGGGGAACAATAACCCTGTAATCACACCTGCAAAATCATATGGTTGAAGCCTATCAATCTTGGTATCACCTAAGTCAATCGTTTGCAACTTGAACCGATTCAACTGAAACCTACCCTGTTATAATGAGAAGTTAACGAATTGATGGACTGATACTAATATCCTCCCAAATACGTAAACATCATGTGCTGCCAGAAAACTTCAAAGGCTGTCCCATCTACAAAACATAATTCATCACGGGATCCTCTATATAAATCTAGAACCTTTCCTAGTAAACATAACAATCGATTTAACAAGCAGTTCTTACCTGAACACTACCTTCTTTGAGAGTGCCGATGTTCCTTAATTTGGTATCAATATGATACCTTTAAACCAGGGAAGATCAAAATAGTTGGTCTATCCCAAGGGATTAACCCCTAAAAAGGAATAACAGGTAAGTATTAAAGTTGTGGCTTATCGTCCACAGAGAGCTGAAGTCTACCTGCCTTAACTTGGTTTAAAAATCTTGCAGGTAACAAGGTGATCGGCCACAGCAATCTCTCCTAGCTTTTGAGCTCTTAAATATCCCCCTAATCCCAGCGGCGTCTGACATCACCACTGGGATAGAAACCATCATTGGCTAATCGTCAGCTGTTGTTAAAAAAGAACAGGATGCGGAATCGCCTGCGGCACCACTCCGCACATGCCCGAACCCACCGCGCCCATTTTAGAAACTCGATTTTTCCCTTACTAAATTCTTTTTTCCTTCTACCTAAGCGGCTATGTTCTGTGCTTGAGTGAAACTGCCGCGGACATTTTGGGACTTCCCCCTTCCCTAACTACGATAACCACAAATGGATCAGTGAACCATGCTTAACTTCAATGACCACAAATGGACAAATGAGCCTTGCTTGTGCGAAACCGCAGCGGGATTACCCTCCATAATTTAATCCATTTACCCATCCAGATAACCACCAGGGATGCAAGCAGTCCTAAATAGATAGCTACAGGGAATTCACTTGCAATTTTTTGAAGATCAACCAATCAACCTCCTCAGCCATAATCACATGAGAGGGGCTGCAATAATAAAAGAAAAGATGGAAACAGAGGAAGGGGAAGTACAATATTATAACATTAGGATTAATATAATCCAAAACTGGATAATTACACAAGTGAGATAAAGTGAAGAATGATAGGGATGCCACGCAAAAGCAGAGTCACACATCTAAATAGAATCACCTATATTCGGGCAATCGCCCCAACATTGATATAAACACCTGCTCAATTTGACCAAACCCAGGTCATATGTGGATACTAGGGACCGGGATCCGATGCCAGTCCCTGTGATCAGCACAGGGCCAAACAGCACTGTCCTGACAGAGGGTCAGGGGTCCTGCATCCTGATAGGACACCCAGTGCAGTATGAGAACACCTCCTACAAGCTTTAACCAGACACTGATAGAAGTCACAAGACTGCTATATACTGCTGATGAGAAGCAGTTTATAGTTACTAAGATGATTGCATTTGCATGTACCGTGGGAGACCAGATATATTGAATGCAGGTTTCTGGGTTTAGTAACACTTTAATGGCTAAAAAGAGCAGTGTGTTTTTATGCGTCATGAGAAAGTGTGGAATTTTACGCATATTTCCACAATGCATAAGTGTGAATAAAGCCTTATAGAGACTCATTACTGTGTACATTATTCAACCCCATGTTAACATCACATTCTAGGTGACTGCCAACAACCAATACAAACCAATACATACAGTATAATGTACAAGATGTTTTATTTCAAAGAAGATCAATACATGCAGGAAGAAGAAGTCCATTAACGCAACTGGAAGAAATATGTCTCAAGGTCTCTGAAATACAGGGAAACCACCTCTTTGGCACACTCATGGCTTCAGGCGAAACAAAATGAGTACCCAGATAACTTTAAGACTCTCTGGGAAACAGCTTTTAAGTGGTTGTATAGCCTATTTTTACCTACAGGTAAACCTATAATAAGGCTTACTGTAGGTAAAATGAAAATCTCCTAAACCTGTACAGTTTAGGAGATATTCACCTTGCATGCAGCCACTGACGTCAGCGGTGCATACACTCTGAAGCTCTGGCTGCCGGATCTTGCCAGAAAGAAGACTCCCACAAGTATGCCACTCAACGCCGAAGCTACAAACCCAGAAGACATGCCAAGGGGAAAATGTCAGCTCCCTCGGCGGTGACTGGGATCCGATGCCGATGTCTCGAACGAAGGTAATTATTTAATAATGAGCTAGTATGTGGTGCATACTAGCTCATTGTGCCTTTGCCTTACAGTTTTTTTTGCGGGTATACAACCGCTTTAAACACTAAATTCACAGACATACAATGGACACAATCTTGCTCTTCAGCACACAAATTAGCACGAAAATGCAAGAACCTTCCTATAAAATTCTCACTCATTAGTACGCCACTTCTGACAAGCTAAAGAGATTGTTCCCAAATACAAATGATTTATGTTGGAGATGTGGGCAGAACATGGGTACAATGCTTCATATTTGGTGGAATTGTCCACAAATAAGCAATTTTTGGACTCAAGTACGTAATCTCATTTACTTCCTCACTGAGACCAAACTGAGGCTCTCACCCGCCTGTCGTCTACCCAACATTTCCGCATACACTGCCAAACAATATAAACAGAACCTGATGAGACATCTCATAAACTATGAATTCCAAGGCACTGGAGAGCAACTCCACCCCCCTTCATAAAAGATTGGTTAGGGGAAGTTGAAAGAGTTTATGAGATGTAACTTACTCTTACTATGACAGATGACAGACTGTCCAAATTTCATAAAACCTGGTATTTCTTCTCCCTTTCAGATCAGTTTAAAAAATTGAAGTCCACCTACCTGTGATCGACAATTTAGCCTGTGAATGCGAATACTAACACTAACACCTATATTAAGGCTATGATAGCCTAACACTAAAGGTAACTGCGATAATTGCAGTTCTCTACCGTCTTTATTAAGTTCTTTAAAACAAGTTTGTTTTATATCTAATTTCTATATCTAATTCAAATCTAATTTTGAATATCCTTACATCACTTGTTACTATTGTTATCCTTCAGTATATAATGAATCGATGATATAAATTATTACTCTTAATAGTACTTATTTATTTATTTATTTTTCCTGTAATGTACTGTCTAATACGTGATCTTATTAAACCTAATTGTTTAAAAAAAAAAAAAGAGGATAAATAAATGCAAGTCTGCAAAACAAATTAACTGACAGATGTTATAACATGTACTAACAACAAGAACGCTCGGAGGCTTTGTAGAAAACAATACAAACCTGCAAGCGAGGGAATATCTGACTTTCTTGCCTGGCTACTGTATGAATCTGACACTATTGCTTCCTGGTTTGTACAGTGGGTTGTATCGTTCTCCTTTAACGCTAAGCAGACCAAGCAGCTCTTGGATCCCTGATGGTTTCTGCTTTTCCAGGCAGGAAGCTGTGTAAAGAATGACAAGGGTAAAGGGAGGGTTTGCAGTTAGAGTTGCACCAATCACAAGAATAGATTGCAGAGCTGGTTCTTCCTGCTATGTGTGCAACACATTCAGCACCAGTAACCCTTCACCCAGAGTCATGTTAATGATTTTCCATTGTATTAGTACCAAGTTTTACAGCAATATAGCTGCACTTTGGACTGACATTCAAAGATATTTCGACTTTATTATGCATTTTATTAGTGATCCATTCATATTATCACTTCAAATTGCACCACAAAGTGGGCAATACAAACAAGGGTAATACAGATAATGTATATACTGTACATACCAATGTATAATAAAAGCAGTAACAGACTACACATGAGAAATCCTTGTATGCAAGAATTTACAAGTAGGGATCTTCTCAGTGATTTTGGTGAAAATAATTGCTAGCTGGGAGATTATTTGGTTTTGCTGTCGGTGAAAAGCGGAAACTAATCATTTTTATCACAGAGCACTTAAAGGGGTATTCCAGCGGGGACATTTTTTTTTTTAAAGTCAGCAGCTAAAAAAAAGTAGCTGCTGACTTTCAATAAGGGCACTCACCTTTCCATGGTGCCCGCGATGTCGGCTGCTCGAGGCCGACCCATCCCTCGGTCCCGGGGCCGCCATCCTCACTAAGGGAAACAGGCAGTGGAGCCTTGCGGCTTCACTGTGAGTCGCACATTGCTTTGTGAATGGGACGTGCTGTGCGCTGTGTTAGGAAACACACAATTCCCAGAACACAGCACGCCCCATTACCCAGAAGACAACATGACGAGGAGAGAAGACCGAAGATCAACGCAGAGTAGGAAGAGGCAGATTAGGAAGACAGTCTAGCAACAGGGATTTCTGGAAGGTAAAAACTAAATTTTTTTTCACATTTTTTATTTTTTTAAGATTATTAATGCTGTTTTTTTAGGGTGGCCCTACACTTTGCTTGGAAAAAAAATAGTTACTTTTTACTTTTTTCTTTATTTAACCTCCCTGGGGGTATGATTATTTCTGATTTTAGGTGCTGAAAGCGGTACAATTATTTTGCATGGAAATTTAGCGTTTTATATTGTAGGCCTGCAATTCTTAGGAATAACTCTCTTAATTCTGTTCAAACCAGAGTCTAGTAGACATCCCGGGTATGATAAAGTTTATAATATAATAAATAACTATAAATAATGATAACAAATAATAATAAAAAGTATTCAATAATGTAATAAAATCCAAAAACACAGAAATTTGCTAATTTGCGGAATTGTCACTGTCATTAGATTTAGTGTTTGATGATGGATCTCCCCACAAATCGCTATCACTCAATTGTGCAAGTGATTCTAATTTATTATCGCTGTTTTCTAGCTGGTCTAAAATCACTTTTGACATAAAGGGACACTTTTGGTTGCTATGGACAATCTCCAAATTCCAGGCAGAAAAAAAACAGTATTTATAATATAAAAGTGCATGCAGGGCACTGGACAGACCACTAGGGACAAAGGGGGTGTGTAATCTGTAAGATTACAGTACTGTATGTGTATTGTGTATTTTAACTTTTTTTAATTTGGCGCCGATCTCCGCTCCCATGTGTCGTAATGTCGCAGGGAAGGGAGCTCAGGCACTCGGGCACTGTGTGAATCGAGCGGAGGATGGCTCGCACACACAGCAGGGGGACATCGCTAGATTCAGGGAACAAGGTAAGTAAGTCTCCCTGTATCCAGCGATGTGATCCCGAGTCTGGCTCGGGGTTACCACTCGTGGTACTGAAATTCTAGCCCGAGCCAGACTCGAGATTACCACCAGGGAGGTTAAAGTGGAACTTCACTCTCCCAATCAACAATGATTTTTGTTAAGCCTCATGCCGCTAGCATTAGTAAATACATAGAAAAGTACAGCTGTGGCCAAATGTTTTCAGCATGACACAAATATTCATTTTCACAAAGTCTGCTGCTTTAGGCCTCTTTCACACGGACGATCCGTTCAGGTCCCCCTGTCAGTTTTTTAGGCGGACCTGAACAGAAGCCCTATAGACCTCTATGGAGCGTTGGATGTCAGCGGTGACATGTCCACTGACATCCGACCTGCTCCGATCCGAAAAAGTGTGACAGAGGAAAAACCTACTTTTGCATCCGTCTGCGGATCGGTTGATGACGGACTCTGCGGTCCGTCCTCATCCGATCTCCCATAGAGGAGAGCGGTGCTCTGACAGGTCCTTCCCTGCACAGTGTGCAGAGATGGACCTGTCATCTTCCTGCTCAGCGGGGACCGACGGAGCAATCCCCCGCTGAGCAGAGCGGCTCCATACACGGACATGTCCGTGTGAAGGAGCCCTTAGTGTTTTTAGATCTTTTTGTCAGATTTTGCTATGGTACACTGACGTAAATTTACAAGAATTTCATATGTGTCAAAGACTTTTATTGACAATAACATTAAGTTTATGTAAAGAGTCAATATTTGCAGTGTTGACCCTTCTTTTTCAAGACCTCTGCAATTCGTCCTGGCATGCTGCCAATCAACTTTTGGGCCACATCCTGACTGATGGCAGCCCATTCTTGCATAATCAATGCTTGAAGTTTGTCAGAATTTTTTTTTGTTCACCAGCCTCTTGAGGATTGATCACAAGTTCTCAATGGGATTAAGGTCTGGGGACTTTTCTGGCCATGGACCCAAAAATGTGATGTTTTGTTCCCCAACCCACTTATTTATCACTTTTGCCTTATGGCGCCCCATTATGCTGGAAAAGGCATTGTTCATCACCAAACTGTTTTTGGATGGTTGGGAGAAGTTGCTCTCAGAGGATGTTTTTGTTTTTGTACCATTCTTTATTCATATAAGCATGAATGGTCTTATGCCCCGTACACACGAGAGGGATTAAGTCTGACAGACCTCCAAAGGAGTTCCGCCGGAGTTCCGACGGAGTTCTGGCGGACTTTTCGACCGAACGGACTTGACCACACACCATCACACCAAACTCCGACGGAGTCGAACGTGATGACGTACGACTGGATTCGACGTAGGAAGTTCCTAGACAGTAGCCAATAGCTGCCCTAGCGTCGGTTTTAGTCCGTCGGAGTAGCACACACACGAGCGGATTTTTCAAAGGGGACCGGGTCCGGCGGAGTTCCGTCGGGAAAATTTAAAGCATGCTTCATTTCTAAAGTCCGTCAGACTTTAGCTTCGCTAAAGTCCGTTGCAGCCCACACACGATCGGATAGTCCGCCGGACTCAGTCCGTCGGAGTTTGGATGTCGAAAAGTCCGCTCGTGTGTACGGGGCATAAGAATGCTTTACTGTTGGCATGACACAGGAATGATGATAGCACTCACCTTTTCTTCTCTGGACAAGGTTTTTTTCCGGATGCCCCAAACAATCGGAAAGGGGATTCATCTGAGAAAATTACTTTTCCCCAGTCCTCAGCAGTCCAATCCCTGTACCTTTTGCAGAATATCAGTCTTGTCCCTGGTGTTTTTTTTTCCTGGAGAGAAGTGGTTTCTTTGCTGCCCTTCTTGACACCAAGCCATCCTCCAAAAGTCTTCACCTCATATGCATGCAGATGCACTCACACCTGCCTGCTGTCATTCCTGAGCAGCTGAATCAACTGTAGGAGATGGTCCTGACACTTGCTGGACTTTCTTGGGCGCCCTGAAGCCTTCTTCACAAATGCAGTGGAATTTTTTTTTTTTTTTTAATGAGATTAAGTTCCTTTTCATGGTAAAGAGGAACTTTGCAATTAATTGCAATTCATCTGATCACTCTTCATAACATTCTGGAGTATATGCAAATTTCCATCATAAAAACAGAGGCAGCAGACTTTGTGAAAATTAATATTTGTGGCATTCTCGGCCACGGCTGTACAGTAGAAAATATTTACTTGTTTTAAACTTTTTTTTTCCTACATTTTTCAGTTACTTCCTGGTTTCTTGCCTAGGCAAATTATGTCGTACCCAAAAGTCTTCAAGAGGGGAAGAGAGGAGGATGAGTTTTCTTGGCTAAGCCCACCCTCCTGCCTGCATGCTAAAGCGGAGTTCCACCCAAAAATGGAACTTCTGCTTTAAGGGAGGTGACCCCTTGACATGCCACATTTGGCATGTCATTTTTTTTGGGACGGGGGACCGGTACCCTCTTTTTAGAGGATCCCAGCTCCCACTTCCGGATTGGAAGGGGGATAACCTCTCTCTCCCCTCCCTCTCGGCAATCATCTGTTACACGCACAGGTCCCAGTTGATTGCCCAGCCAGTCACTGCGCACGGCTAGTGAGTGGGTGGCTGTGAAGCCACAGCCGAGCGCCCACACTTACAATGCCTGCGCTGCAGAGAGGAGGGGGAGATGAGCAGGGCTACGCTACCCCGCATCGCTGAACCCTGGGACAGGTAAGTGTCCGATTATTAAAAGTCAGCAGTTGCAGTATTTGTAGCTGCTGACTTTTATTTTTTTTAGCAGAATTCTGCTATAAACTAAGGGCAGATGGATTTTAGGAAGTAAATGCTACATGAATCACTTGCCCTTACTCAAGAGAGCCACACCCAGAAATGCTAGGGGGTTGTTTTTTAAGGTGAGTTCTCAACAAAATAAAGCATAGAGACATGTATGGATGGGGAAGTTTGCTTTGAATATTGAAAATTAATTAGTGTTTGTGGTCCTCAGATGCAGTGAAGATCCACTTTAATCCTTTAAGCAGGGGCGAAACTATATGGGGCACTGCAGTCCTGATCGCGACCGGGTCCTGTGCTGCAGGGGGCCCATGCGGCCCCCCTCTACATATGGCCGGCAGCAGCATAAGCGGCTAGGAGTACCAGTGCACCGTACGCATGGGTGACTGGAGACCTGTGTCCTCGTGGCTCCTTTCCTGCTCCATGCAGCACTGCTCAGTCCGGTGTCTGTCCTCCCCGGCCAGAGTCCCCCATCCCCCCCCCCCCCCCCCGAGTCAGGCTCACACTGCACTTCATGCTTCTCCCGGGTAAAAAAACTTTAAGCAAACAGATTATGACAGGTCTTTCTGGGAGATATGCTGATCACCCATCCAGCACGCTGCATGTAGCTCAGGCCACCATGGATGAGTGCCCAGCCTGCAGCTTTGTCATGTGACCATCACATACCCCCCTCCATCTCCCCTAAGGACAGGGACCCCATCTCCCCTAAGGACAGGGACCCCATCTCCCTTAAGGACAGGGACCCCATCTCCCTTAAGGACAGTGAACCCCATCTCCCCTGGGGACAGGGACCCTATCTCCAGTAAGGTCAGGGACCCCATCTCCCCTGGGTACAGGGACCCATTCTCACTCACCTGAGGACAGAGGCCCCTTCTCACCTGGGGACAGGGACCCCTTCTCACCTGGGGACAGGGACCTCTTCTCACCTGGGGAAAGGGACCTCTTCTCACCTGGGGACAGGGACCTCTTCTCACCTAGAGACAGGGACCCCGTCTCCCAAGGGGACAGGGACCTCATCTCCCCTGAGGACAGGGTCCACTTCTCCCCAGAGGACAGGGACCCCATTTCCCTTGGGGACAGGGACCCCTTCTCATCTGGGGACACAGACCTTCTCACCTGGGGACGAGGACCTCATCCTGCCTAGGGAGAGGAACTCCATCTCTCCTGGCAATGGGGACTCCAACTTATCTAGGGACCCCATCTTCCCTGGGGACCAGCACCCCACCTCCCCTAAGAACAGGAACCCCATCTATAGACCATGCTGGCTGGCAGGGCTGGTGTCAGCCACCCTAGGGTGCCAGGATGGAGGAGGGGCAGAACACACAGAGGAAATCTGAATCCTCAACCAATTGGGGTGTGTGTCAGCAGGGCTCACTGGACACCTGGGTGGTGGAGTACAGCAGTACCAGCATGAGGAGGTTGGAGGACAGAAAGGGGTCTAGCAGTACTCTTGTAAAAAATAATAAAAAACGACTGATACCAGTGGCGGAACTACAGGGCTCACAAAGGTTGTACATGTGACCAGGACCTGAATTCCACCAGCGAACTCGAGGGGAAGGCCCCCAACCAGGGTTCAGGGTGGCCCTTCATGGTTTCTTTATCAGGGACCTGAAGGATCTAGTTACGCCACTGCCCTTAAGCCCTTTTTAAAGTATTTTTGCACTAGTTTAAAAAATAATTTTAGGCCTGAAGCTTACTTAAAATCTCCAAAATATTATATATTTTTGGAAAGCAGAGAAGAAATGATGGTATTTCCATTTTCTTATCTCATGCGATATTGTGTATCAAGTGCACAATTTCAGTAAAAAATACACTAAAGTAAAAGTAAATGTAAAAGATGAGGTTGTACTGAGTAAAGAGATATCCAACATGTCAAGTCTTAAAATTGTGTGCGCCCGTGAAATGGCCAGAAACATTGGTCCCCTAAATTTTTCATATGTGATGCTTTAAAAACCCCCCTCATTATTTTATTAGTTATCTATTAATAATGGCCCTAGAAGTATTGCTCACACCATCATGTGCATTGATATGTAATGTGTAGCACAATCTAGGTTTTTGTACGTAGGCACTCATTTTTTGTGTTTAGGTTTAAGGCTGGGTTCACACCTTTAGGAATTGGATGCGGGTTTCCCCGCAAATAAAACCTATTATTCTCTCTCTATGGAGGTGATTCACATCTGCACTCCAGATTGCCTGAAGCCAAACGCCTGAAGCTCAGACAAGTTCTGGAGCTTGTTTTGCACGTTTCTGTACGTGTTTTTGTGCGATTTTTTGCTCAAATAAAAAAAAGTAAAATATAAAATAGTAATAATATATGAATAAATAAATGTAAAATAAATACACATATAACTAAATATCATCATAAATATGTAAAATAAATGAATAACATGTAGAAAAAAATAATAAACAATAATTAACCTCTAACCATTAATTAATTTTTCATTGTTGCTTAGTATTAATATATTGAATTCTTTCTTTCTTTTATTTATTATTTCTATTTATTTGTGTATTTATATTATATTTATTTACTCCTTTATTATTATTTGTAGAATAATAAATAAAATAAAAAAATAAACAAAGCATTAATAAATAAACCTAACTCCAACTCCTAATCCTTACCCTAACCTAAACTGAACTCAAACCCCTTACCCTAATGAAAAAAACATTATAATAACAGAATAATAATAAAAGAAGAAATAAAAGCTAATGGAAAAGCTAAAAAAAACTGAAATACCAAAGCAACAAATGATGAAACAGATAACAATTTTCTCTATTGGCTAATAAAACAGCTTTGTCCGACCGTGTGTATGCAATACCAGTTTCAGACAAAATCCGTCTAATTTTGTTGTCGGAATGTCCGACCGTGTTTACGGGGGCTTATATTTGCACAGCTGCAAGGAAGCGGATGATACAACTTGCCATTTTAAATGAATGCCTGGTGTAGATATTTGGACACTGTTTGGAGATCATGGCATGGCTTAAAGCGTTACTAAACCCACAACAGTAAAATCAGTCTGTATATGCAGTAAATCATGCTTGTTATACTCTCTAAGGAACCGAAAGGGTTAATCCTGCATATTGAGTAAAAAGGCTATTTGATCCTGTCTTCTCTGATCCTCTTCTTCAGCAGTTTCCAATCCATCTCCTGATAGTACAGAGCCTTGGGGGTACTCTGCACATGCTCAGTTTGGTGTGTATTGTTAGAGAGATTTTTTTTTTTTTTTTTTTGGGGGGGGGGGGGTGATCGGTACAGGGCCAATCAGCACTGTCCAGACAGAGGGTCAGGGGCCATGCAGCCTTATGGGACAGTCAGAGGAGAATGAAAATTCCTCCTACAAGCTTTAACCAGTGCTGCTATATATAGTCCTGCTGATGAGAAAAGGTATTTAGCAATTGATATTTACTAAAATAATTGCAGTTCCATGTTCTGTATACTACAGGAGACCAGATATAGTGAATGCAGGGTCCTGGGTTTAGTAATACTTTAAGAATCTAATGATATGGGCAAAATGTAGTGAAAAAGATGGTGTCTACAGTATCCATGAGCAAAGGGTTCATGCAAAGTATGTTATATTGTTACACCCTTGGTAACCACTTCAGCCCCGGAAGATTTGGCTGCTCAATGACCAGGCCATTGTCGCTTTAACTGACAATTGCGCGGCCAGTCGTGCGTCGATGTACCCAAACAAAATTGACTTTTATTTATTTGATCACTGCGGTTTTTATTGTTTGTGCTATAAACAAAAGAAGAGCGACAATTTAGAAAAAAACACAATATTTTTTACTTTTTGCTATAATAAATATCCTATATTTATAAAAAAAAACAATTTTTTTCCTCAGTTTAGGCTGATATGTATTTGTCTACATATTTTTGGTAAAAAAAATTGCAATAAGCGTATATTGATTGGTTTGTGCAAAAGTTCAAAAGTTATAGCTTCTACAAAATAGGGGATAGATTTATGGCATTCTTCTTCTTATTTTTTTATTTTTTGTAGTAATGGCGATGATCTGCGATTTTCTTTGGGCCTGCGATATTGCGGCAGAAAAATTGGACACTTTTGACACATTTTTGGGACCATTGACATTTATACAGCAATCAGTGCTATAAAAATAATGTGTTCTAACTGTAGGGGGGAGGAATCTGTCTAGGAGGAAATGACAGATTGGTGTTCATACTTAGTATGAACACACAAGCTGTCTCTACTCCCCTGAAAGAACCGGGATTTACACACACAGATCCCGATTCTCTCTCTGTCACAAAGTGATTGTGGGAGCCCTTCGGTCATTGTGCCCTTAGCCATTGTGTTCGCCGGGCACGCGCATCGGCTCCGGGCACATGCTGCGGGCGCGCAGGACCCTAGGGGCCAAAAGGTGAAGCAACATAAAGTAACGCTGTTTCGCCCAGCCGTGCCATTCTGCCGCAGTAAAACTGTAGCGGCTGGTCGGCAAGCCGTTAACAAGCTGTCATGCCAGGCTTATTGCCAAGCCCCCTAGAGCTAACGCCAAGATAATGGTTATAATGGTGATGCAGTGTAACTAGGGCCAGTCATAGAGGGATTGAAATTCAGCCAGTTCAACAGGCACCCTCCAAATCTTGATCCATATATGGACAGGCTGGTTGTACTGAAGTCTATCTGTTAATTGACTTCAGTACAACCAGCCTGTTTTTTTCCTGCAATCACTGCCAGCAGCCAAAGCTGGCAAATGCTAATCATTGTGTTCTACTGGCAATGAAGGCTCCCTGCGCTCCCCCACTGGCAGAACACAATAGCACTACAGGAGGAATTTCCCCATCAACACTGACTGTGTTGATGAGAGAATCAAGCTAATTTCATTCCTTCCACCTCTGATGGAAGGAAAGAAAATCCCATAATTTATGGCCTGCCTAAAGCTAGGTATACATTATCAGTTTTTTTTTTTTCCATTCAACCCATCGAAAAAACTGAGGAGCTTGAGAGGAGCTTGCTTTACTAACTATTCAATATTAGAAAAGCGATCTCCCAGCTGAGCTATTGTGTTCTGAGTCTGACAGGGGGACCGTCCACCTTCCAGAACACACTGGTCAGTGCTCACAGCCATTGGCTGACAGTACTGATTGGATGTCAATTGGCAGATGTTTTTTGGTCATACCCCTTCATCAGAACAATCAACCAGCTGCCATACACAGTTTCTGTTGAACTGGCTGCTATTCGACCTGTGTGTACGGGGCTTTACACAACTGCCTATCTCTCTGCTGCCTGCAATTACAATAGCTTCCAATGAAAGGAGTGTTTGGCTTGGCAGAAATCTGATATAATAAAATTTCTGATTGCCTTCAAGCTGCTAAGTTTTCTTTATTCTTAACCCAGAGCTGGCTGTTACTGTGATTTTCAATGGATACTCTTTCTATACAGCTAGAGAAAAAGGTATTTGATTCCCTGCTGCTTTTGTATGTTTTCCCACTGACTAACCTAGAGGCGATTCAGTTCGCATTGTGCGCTATATAAGTATTTCATTCATTCATTCATTCATCAGTCTATCATTTTAATGGAAGGCTTATTTTAACAGTGAGACACAGAATAACAACCAAAAATATCCAGAAAAACAAATAAAAAAAAAAGTTATAAATTGATTTGCATTTTAATGATTTAAATAAGTATTTGACTCCCTATCAATCAGCAAGATTTCTGGCTCCCAGGTGTCTTCTATACAGATAATGAGCTGAGATCAGGAGCATTCTCTTAAAGGGAGTGCTCCTAATCTCAGCTTGTTACATGTATAAAAGACACCTGTCCACAGAAGCAATCAATCAGATTCCAATCTCTCCACATTGGCCAAGACTAAAGAGCTGTCCAAGGATGTCAGTGACAAGATTGTAGACCTACACAAGGCTGGAATGGGCTACAAGACCAACGCCAAGCAGCTTGGTGAGAGGGTGACAACAGTTGGTGTGATTATTCACAAATGGAAGAAACACGAAATAACTCAATCTCCCTCGGTCTGGGGCTCCATGCAAGACCTCACCTCATGGAGTTTCAATGATCATGAGAATGGTGCACAGAACTACACAGGAGAATCTTGTCAATGACCTCAAGGCAGCTGGGACCATAGTAACCAAGAAAACGATGGGTAAAACAATACTCCGCGCAGGACTTAAATCCTGCAGCACCCGCAAGGTCCCCCAGCTCAAGAAAACACACATACAAGCCCGTCTGAAGTTTGCTAATGAACATCTGAATGATTCAAATGAGAACTGGGTGAAAGTGTTCTGGTCAGATGAGACCAATATAGAGCCCTTTGGCATCAACTTAACTCGACTCGTTTAGAGGATGAGGAATGCTGTCTATGACCCCAAGAACACCATCTCCACTGTCAAACATGGAGGTGGAAACATTATGCTTTGGGGGTGTTTTTCTGCTAAGGGGACAGAACAATTTTACCATATCAAAGGGACAATGGATGGAGCCATGTACTGTCAAATCCTGGGTGAGAAGCTCCTTCCCTTAGCCAGGGCATTGAAAATGTGTCGTGGATGGGTATTCCAGCACGACAATGACCCAAAACATACGGCCAAAGCAACAAAGGAGTGGCTCAAGAAGAAGCACATTAAGGTCCTGGAGTGGCTTAGCCAGTCTCCAGACCATAATCCCATAGAAAATATGTGGAGGGAGCTGAAAGTTCGAGTTACCAAATGTCAGTGTCAGGGTTGGGCTCTCAGCCCTTCCTTCTCTGTGCTCAGGTTGCTCAGCTGTCGGTTAATTGCCAGAACTCATCGTTCCACAGCTCACCTGTTGATCATCTCTTGCTCATCAGTCAAGCCCACAGTCAACCCCTCCTGGCTATTTAAACTGCCTGGTTCAGTTCATCAATTGCCTTTGCCTTGGTCAAACATATCTAGAGACTCTCTGCTGTGTTCCTGCTGAAGACTTGTCTGGCTGACGCCCCTTCTGGTTCCTGATCCTGTCTGCTGCCTCTGGCTATGCTGATATCTGGCTCCCTGTTTTTCTGGCTTGTTCTGACTACCCGATTTGGTTACCGAACCCTGGGTATGTTTTGACTACGTTTACCTGTTGTACCATTTTTACCATTTTATTAAAAGGGGTGATTTTTACTGCATTTTCTGTCTCCATCTGTTTTATGGTTCCTGACAGTAGGTGAAGGCCATAAATTCAGAAGATGCAGGCAATCCACCTAGTGGTAAAATTTGTCCAGGTTGAATGAGCAGGATCACTGCATGGATCATGAAAAATTAAATAAGCTGCGCTAAACCATAAAACCCACATAAAATTCTATAAAGTGAATAAAATTCTATAAAGTGAAGCAAATCCTTCGCAAAGGGTTCCTGATGACGCCTAATTGCGAAAAGTGTAGGAGCTGTGGGAGACATACTATCCTTGAATATCAGCCAGGAACAGGTTGGTCTAGTGGAGGGAGAAGATTAACACCTGTGGAACATCGTTGGCTTGCCCTATCCTATACGGTTTTCTCATTGCTGGAAAAACTTGATGTCGGCTAATAGACACATTGAAATGTGAGTGCAATATGTTTTTATTGATTCTCTATTAATGATGAAACGGTTTTGCACTATATTGGTTCTATTTAATTTTGTATGAATATACGGACATAGAGGAATTGCTAACGGGAGAAGTGCATTGAGGATTGGTTATCCGTTGAATAAACCGAAGGCTTACTGGTTGGTGACGTCTGGTGAGTGGCCATTCTGCTTGGTGACGGTGGAACAGATTTGTTTTTTTTTGTTGACACATGCAGACTTTTCATTAGAAGATGAATGGGGATTAAGATGACACAGTTGGAGTTGTTGAATTAACCATTGCACATGAAGGACGATATTTTTGCAAACCTATATGTTGTTATAAATACATTGTTTTGTGTACATTTTGGGGGAATTTTTTATGATAATAAGGTGGCATAGTGATCACTTAGCAAATATAGGCACTAGTTTATTCAAAGTCATTTAGATTGGTTGGGGAAGTAGTGAGTGGGAGGCGCAATCCCCCAATATATATTGTACAAAAAAGCACAAGAATGGTTCTGACAGCGAATGGGTTAAGAGATCTTGGTAATTATTTTATTCGGCCATAACTTTTATGGCTTATTAATTACTAAAAATAAAGGAGAGCATCAAGTATTCATGACCAGAAAGATATGTCATATAAAATAGGAGAACCCTTTGTCTGGCTCTGAATTCCTGCCAAAACAGACAAATAAGAAGTCAAGAGGAAGACACGAGGATAGAAGTAAATTGACACTGAAACAAGGAATAAGTTGACTCAGATGATCCATAAACATTTTCTTCAAATTAGCTGTAAGAAAGAACAGCGGTTCACAACCACTGGGCCATGTCCTAAGACTGGGTCCCAGCTTCCCCCAGACCTGATGATGGCTCTCTACTGTCACCCCCTGCTCTAATATGCCCAGTCTCTGCCCCCTCTATGATCCAACTGCCCATATCTGACCTAAAAAATACATAGCCCACACTCTTTTTAATGTCAGCATGGGGGGGATTGGCATTGACAATGGAGCCCAAGTTCAAGAGCAAGTGCAACAAGCTTTAATGCATGTTATGGAGGCTGAAGCCAAAGCACAGGCTGAAAGGACCAGCATCTGGACGTGTTTCAAGCGTGGAGAGCCAGGGCATTTCACAGAAGAAAGAAAGGAAGTTCTGAGTTATTGGTGGAGCTTGTGAAAATATTACAAGAACTGTTCCTGGATAGGGATGAGCTTCGTGTTCGAGTCGAACATACGTTTGACTCGAACATCGGCTGTTCGCCCGTTCGGCGAATTCTGAACGTTATGGGCCGTTCGCACCAAATTCATGTGGCGCTCACGGCCCACAATGCACTGCGATGGCGCAGTGCATTGCTGGCTCATGATTGGCCAAGCATGCACTGTGACCCCACATGCTTGGCCAATCACAGCGCCGGCAGCGAGGAGAGCCATGATTGGCCACAGGCAGGATGCCTATGGCCAATCATAGCTCAGGCTGTGTAGTACACGCCCCACACCATATAAGGCCGCCAGAGCGGTGGCCTTGTGTAGTGTGTTGGCATCTGTAGCAGTTAGTGGGTGTTCTGTGTACCTTCAACACAGTATACACCAATCGTTATCGCCCGATTTTTCGTTCTTGCTCTTCTGTAGTGGTTGTTGTCTGCGTGCCCTGACCGCAGTATACACCGCTATATTCACCTATATATCTAGCGATATATCTATCTTTTATAATAGAGCTGTCAGTCAGTGTTAGGAGATTGTGCGTGCTGTCTGCGTGCTCTGAATGCAGTATACACCGCTATATCCACCTATATAGCTAAATATCTTGCTCGTTTTAAATAGAGCTTTCATTCAGTGTTAGGAGATTGTGCGTGCTGTCTGCGAGCTCTGAACGCAGTATACACCGCTATATCCACCTATATAGCTAAATATCTTGCTCGTTTTAAATAGAGCTTTCAGTCAGTGTTAGGAGATTGTGCGTGCTGTCTGCGTGCTCTGAACGCAGTATACACCGCTATATCCACCTATATAACTAAATATCTTGCTCGTTTTAAATAGAGCTTTCAGTCAGTGTTAGGAGATTGTGCGTGCTGTCTGCATGCTCTGAAAAAGACGGACGGCAAAACAAATTATACAGGGGTGATAACCCTTCCCTATGTTTTCCAAAAAGCTTAAAAATAGTTTTTTTGACTGGAGCTACACTTTAAAAATGTACCGGTTGAAAATTACAAACGGATTCAACTTAGCACAACAAACCTACACAGTCCCTGTCTTGTTTGCACCGCCTGTATACTGCTGTTCTGAGTATATAGGGCCTGGGGGCCACACGTATTTCCTTTTTTTAATATGGGTACGGGGTTCCCCTTAATATGCGTACAAAACCCAAAGGGGCTGGTAATGGGCAGGGAGGGCTACCCATGCCATTTTTCTCAATGATTTTCAACCATATTGCAGGAACCAGATATAACATTAAAACCGCAAGCAGCTTTAAATGACGTTATTTCCGTTGAATGTCATTTTGTGCAGGGACTGTTCTAAACACGGGAAACACGTGGCACTTCACAGGCATACTACAGACACCCCCCAGGCACGATATTTAAAGGAATATTTCACTTTTTTTTTCACTTTAATCGTCATTAAAATCAGTTCTCCCGCCAAAACGGCTGTTTTTAAAAGTTTTTTTTTGCATTGACCCATGTACCCTGGGGCAGGAGCCAGGTCCCCAAACCCTTTTTAGGACAGTATCTTGCATATTAGCCGTTAAAATTAACACTTTTCATTTCGAACGTTCGAGTCCCATAGACTTCAATGGGGTTCTAACGTTCGTACGAATTTGGGGGTCCGTTCGAAAGTTCTGGTGCGAACCGAATCGGGGGGTGTTCGGCTCATCCCTATTCCTGGATCAGAAGGCATGAAACTTTCAGGGGTCTCAATGAAGGAGCCAGCTGGGAACCCCGACAGGAAACAGAGCTCCAGAATTGGAAAAAGGAGGAAGACCAGGACAAGGCCTCATAGGAAGGGCCTGGTATCAACGCCTTTGTTACCTTTGCAGCCAAGTAACATGTCACCGGGGTCAGGGACCTGGGCACAGAGGGTCAATGTCTTATCACCACCTAGGACCACTGTTAGGTCCTCTCAGAATACACCAAAGAAAGATTGCAAACCAGACTCTACTAGAAACAACTTAGAGAGCTTCCCAGAGAGATTAGTGGGGCCATCCCCAAGTAGAGGGTATTTACACAAGGGCCTTGTTAGACACTGGGGCCCAAGTCAGGCTCTTATATCAAGACTTCTATGACAAGTATCTGAGCCACATTCCTTTATGCAAGCTTGAAGAACTGTAGATCTGGGGAATTGCAACTGCCAAATGTCCATATGATGGGTATATTCCAATTCAGCTGTCCTTTGGACCAGCAGCTGTTGGGAAAATGGAGACTTTTGACACCTTGGTGGTCGTGTGCCCCAGGCCACCAGGGGCCAAATAGAATTCAGTATTGACTGAGACAAACACTGACCTGGTAAGGAGACTGCTGTCATCGGTATTGGGAGAAGATGGTTCCATCCCCAACAAGATTCATCCTCGGTTACTGCAAGCCTGTTGACGTGTGGTTAGAGAGAAGAGTGCCCCTGTTGAGGGGGTAGGACGCTTGTGTAGATTGGGAGCCAGGGAAAGAGTGTTGCAGCCAGGAGAAGTTGCTTGTGTGAAAGCCACAGTCAAGCTGACCTGGGACCAACTGGGCCCCTTTGTTGTGTTAGAAACTGATGAACAAGCTAGAGCTGTTGGATTAGGCCCCTTTCACACTGAAGCGCTTTGCAGGCACTAGAGTGCTAAAAATAGCACCTGCACAGCTCCCTCAGGCAGGACGCTGGACGCTAAAAAATGTCATGCAAGCTGCATCTTTGGAGTGCTGTAGGAGCGGTGTATTTACCACTCTAAAGCGCCCCTTCCCATTGAAAACAATGGGGCAGCACTCCAAACCCGCCTGCAAAGCGCTGCTGCGGTTTTAACCGTTTTTTGGCCGCTAGCGGGCGAACAGCGCCGCTAAAACAACCGTAAAGCCCCACTAAATATAGCGCCGCTTTACCACCAGCACGCCCAGCGCCTCAGTGTGAAGGTAGCCTTAGAGATCGTTCCTGAATTGGTCCCCACCGGGGACCTGTCTTGAACTGGAAAAAGAGTGCCAGTCAGTCTTTGGAATGTTACATACTGGTGGCCTAGTCTCCGCACTAATGTAACCACCTTTGTAGCTGCTTGTTCTGTGTGTGCACAGAGTAAGACACCATGATACCTTCCAGTGGGGCTCCTACAACCCATACCCAATGAAGAGAGGCCTTGGACCCACCTGTCTATGTATTTTATTGTGGAGTTACCCAACTCCCAGGGCAACACAGTTGCCCACATCCAAAGAACTGACATCCATTTTTGCTTGGGAGATCTTTTGGTTACATGGGCTACCCAGGTTATCATGTCTGGACATCAGTAGCCAGTTTGTCTCCAGGTTTTGGCCAACCTTTTCTACACAGTTAGGAATTTAGCTTAACTTCTCCTCTGCATATCACCCACAGTCTAATCGGGCCACAGAATGAGCCAACCAAGCCTCGGACCACATTCTAAGCTGCTATATTTCTGACCACCATAACAACTGGTCAGACCTCCTACCTTGGGCGGAGTTTGCTCACAATAGTGCTGTAAATACCACTTCCCATTTGTGACGAATTATGGTTTCCACCCATCCATGTTGCCTGACTCATTTGTTCCTCAGAGAATTCCTGCATTAGAGGATCATTTCAGCAATCTTTGCTCCACTTGGGTGCAGGTCCAGGAGTCCTTGCGACATACCAGTGAGAGGTACAGACTCCATGCTGACTGCCGACACCTATCTATGCCTTCCTACCAGATTGGGGAGAGGGTCTGGCTGTCATCTGGTAACCTCCCACTCCATGTTCCCTCAATGAAGCTGGCACCAAGATTTATTGGGCTTTTCCTTATTCTATGTAGGCTCAACACAGTGGCTTAGGCATTAGACCTTCCTTCTAACATGCGTATTTTGAATGCTGTTCATGTCTCCTTATTGAAACCTTTGGTGTGCAACTGCTTCACCACCTCGGTACCACGTCCTTGACCGGTGCAGGTCGAGAACCATGAGAAGTATGAGATACAATTGATCATTGACATCCGTAAATTCCAAGGGTGCATATACTACTTGGTTCATTGGAAAGGGTACGGTCAAGAGGAACGCTCTTGGTTCTCATCCTCGGATGTACATGCACCTGTCCTCCTCCGTGCTTTCCATAGAAGTTTTCCCCTCAAACCTGGTGGTCCTCTGAGGGGGAGGGGTCATTGAGGAGGGGGTACTGTCAAGGCTGGGCTCAGGTTGCTCAGTTGTCAGCTAATTGCCAGAATTCATCTTTGCACAGTGGTTCACCTGTTGTTTATCTCCTGCTCATCAGTCAAGCCCACAGCCAGTCCCTCCTGGCTATTTAAACTGCCTGGTTAATTTCATCAATTGCCTTTGCCTTGGTCAAACATATTTAGAGACTCTCTGCTGTGTTCCTGTTGAAGACTTGTCTGGCTGATGTCCCTTCTGGTTCCTGATCCTGTCTGCTGCTTCTGACCACTCTGATCTCTGGTTTCCCGATTTCCTGGCTTGTTTGCTTTGATTTGGCTATGTTTTGACTACATTTACCAGTTGTACCATTTTTACCATTTTATTAAAAGGTGGGATTTTTACTGTATTTTCTGTCTCTGTTTGTTTCATGGTTCCTGATAGTCAGCCTTGAAACAGTAATGACTTGGAGAGGATCTGCAAAGAGGAGTGGGAATAAACCCTCCTGAGATGTATGCAAACATAGTGACCAAATACAAGAAACATCTGACCTCTGGGATTGCCAATAAGGGTTTTACCACCAAATACGAAGTGATGTTTTGCGAAGGGGTCAAATACTTATTTCACTTATTAACCGCTTGCTGTCCACTGCATGACGATGTACGTGACAGAATGGCATGGCTGCGCAAATGGGAGTACCCGTATGTCCCTCCGTCATCGCAGGCTAGTGGACGTGCCACGGGTTCCACGGACTCGATGTCCGCCGCTGACCCACGATTGTGGCACAGAGAGGCAGAACGGGGAGATGCCTATGTAAAGGCATTTCCCTATTCTGCCTAGTGACATTACATGGATCTACTGCTTCCAGTGATTGGGAGCAGTGATCTCTGTCATGTTCTAGTGAATCCATCCCCCCTACAGTTAGAACACACTGAGGGAACACACTTAATCTCTTGATCTCCCCTTAGTGTTTAACCCCTTCCCTGCTAGTGACATTTATACAGCAATCAGTGGCTATTTTTAGCTTTGATTGCTGTATAAATGTCAATGGTCCTAAAATAGTGTCAAAAGTGTCTGAACTGTCCGCCACAATGTTGCAGTCATGATAAAAATCGCAGATCGCCTCCATTACTAATAAAAAAGAAATAATACAAATAATGCCATAAATCTATCCCCTATTTTGTAGACACTATAATGTTTGCAGAAGAATACATATTGGCCTAAACTGAGAAAGAAATTTGTTTTTTATATTTTTTTGGGGATATTTATTATAGCAAAAAGTAAAAAATATTTTTCCAAAATTGTCAGTCTTTTTTGTTTATAGCGCAAAAATAAAAACCACAGAGGTGCTCAAATACCACCAGTTTGAGCTGGGCACATATATCTATAGTATTTTCTTATCTCTCTCTTTTAAAGGACTGGGTCCTGTGTGTTTCTTCTGTCCCATAGCTCTATCAGCCTGATAACTTCTGACAAGTTCTCAGAGATGGGAGATAAAAGCAGGCTGAAGTTTGTGTTGTGAGAGGTTGCTATAAATAGATTAGCAGAGTGCTGCTCGATTCAGAGCAGAGCTCTGCACATTTCGCCCTTCCTTTGCCAATGTGGAGAGGGTGTGTGTGCATTTCCTCCAATCAGCTGTCTTGGCTGTATGCTAATAATCCACTCCCAGTGCTGAACAGGAAAAGAAAATCTTTAACCACTTGAGGACCGCCGTATTGCCATTGTACGTCAGCACAATGGCACAGGCAGGCATAATCACGTACATCTACGTGATTGCCTTCCAGCGGGTGGGGGGTCCGATCGGACCCCCTCCCGCTGGTTACGGCGGTCCGATTCGGTCCAGGAGCGCTCCGTGATGAGGGGATGGCCGTTGGTTTTCGGCCACCCCCTCTGGATCGCTCCTGGCCAATGAGAAGCTTCCTCCCCTGTGTATTGTTTACACAGGAAGGAGGAAGTGATGTCATTCTCCTCGGGGCGGTCTTTTTGACCGGACTACGAGGAGAACAGTAAAAGTAAGTGTGCACCAACACTACACTGACATGTAGGTACACACAGGCACACAAACCCCCCCCCGATCCCCCCCCCGATCGCCCCCCGATCCCCCCCCGCCCCCCCTCCCCCCCCAGTCACAGTGTCACTGATTGCATTGATCATTTCTTTACTGATCAATGCATTCAGTGTCAGTTGTGACAGTAAAAACTGTCAGGACAGTTAGTGTTAGGTCCAGGGTAGCCCCCTATCACCCCCCAATAAAGATTTAACCCCCTGATTGCCCCTAGAGTTAACCCTTTCACCCCCTTTTGCCAGTGTCACTAAGCGATCATTTTTCTGATCGCTGCATGTGTCGCTAGTGTCGCTAGGTAGCTAGTTATTTTTTTAGGTTCACCGCCAGGTTTTTATATCGCTAGGTACCCCGATATACTACCCAATAATGTTTTTAACCCCCTGATTGCCGCTAGTTAACCCTTTCACCCCCTTTTGCCAGTGTCACTAAGCGATCGTTTTTCTGATCGCTGCATTAGTGTCGCTACAGTCGCTAGGTAGCTAGTTATTTTTTTAGGTTCACCGCCAGGTTTTTATATCGCTAGGTACCCCGATATACTACCCAATAATGTTTTTAACCCCCTGATTGCCGCTAGTTAACCCTTTCACCCCCTTTTGCCAGTGTCACTAAGCGATCGTTTTTCTGATCGCTGCATTAGTGTCGCTACAGTCGCTAGGTAGCTAGTTATTTTTTTAGGTTCACCGCCAGGTTTTTATAGCGCTAGGTACCCCGATATACTACCCAATAATGGTTTTAACCCCCTGATTGCTGCTAGTTAACCCTTTCACCCCCTTTCACCAGCGATCACAGTATAAGTGTCACTGGTGACGCTGGTTAGCCAGTTAGTTATTTAGGTTCCCCGTCAGGTTTTTATATAGCGCCAGGGACCCCCATATACTACCTAATAAAAATTTGAACCACCTGATTGCCCCTAGTTAACCCTTTCACCACTGATCACCGTATAAGTGTTACGGGTGACTCTGGTTAGTTTGTTTTTTATAGCATTTTATATTCAAATCCGGAAGGCAGTGCTTGGTTTTCGGGGTCCCGTACGTGGCTAGGCTCCCAAAAAGTCCCCCACATGTGGTATCTCCGTACTCGGGAGAAGCAGCAGAATTTATTTTGGGGTGTAATTTGACTTCTGCCCATAGCATGTGTGAGCAATATATCATTTAGTGACAACTTTGTGCAAAAAAAAAAAAGTTTGTAATATTCCCGCAACTTTTGGCAAAATATAAAATATTCCATGGACTCAACATGCCTCTCAGTAAATAGCTTGGGGTGTCTACTTTCCAAAATGGGGTCATTTGGGGGGGTTTTGTGCTATTTTGGCATTTTATGGCCTTCGAAACTGTGATAGGTAGTGAGGAGTTAAATCAAAAATTTGCACCCTTAGAAATCCTGAAGGTGGTGATTGGTTTTCGGGGTGCCGTGCGCGATTAGACTCCCAAAAAGTCCCACACATGTGGTATCCCCGTACTCGGGAGAAGCAGCAGAATGTATTTTGGGGTGCAATTCCACATATAACCATGGCATGTGTGAGCAATATATCATTTAGTGACAACTTTTTGTAAAATAATTTTTTTTTTTTTTTTTTTGTCATTATTCAATCCCTTAGGACAAAAAAAATAAATATTCAATGGGCTCAACATACCCATCAGCAATTTCCTTGGGGTGTCTACTTTCCAAAATGGGGTCATTTGGGGGGGATTTGTACTGCCCTGCCATTTTAGCACCTCAAGAATTGAGATCGGCAGTCATAAATTAAAAGCTGTGTAAATTCCAGAAAATGTACTCTAGTTTGTAGACGCTATAACTTTTGCGCAAACCAAAAAATATTCGCTTATTGACATTTTTTTTACTAAAGACATGTGGCTGAATAAATTTTGCCCTCAATGTATGACTAAAATTTAGTTTATTCGATTTTTCTTATAACAAAAAGAAGAAAATATCTTTTTTTTTCAAAATTTTCGCTCTTTTTCCATTTATATCGCAAAAAAAAAAAATCGCAGAGGCAATCAAATACCATCAAAAGAAAGCTCTATTTGTGGGAAGAAAAGGACGCAAATTTCGTTTGGGTGCAATATTGCATGACCGCGCAATTACCAGTTAAAGCAGCGCAGTGCGAAATTGCAAAAAGACCTCTGGTCCTTAAGGTATTTATTGGTCCGAGGCTGAAGTGGTTAACACGATGTGCACATTCTAAAAATACTCTAAAAGTAAAGACAGCAGATATACATGTAAAACTTACATAGGGAGATTTGTTTCATCCCTGTGTATCATCTGAGGCTGTTCACTTCGCTGGGTATATGTGAGAGTTTACATCCACTTTAACCAATTCCCTACCCACCCATTGTCATATGACATTCACAGATGGGATCTCCCATCCTGGGTGGGCGTCGTATGATGTCCTCGGCTTTCCAGCAGGATAGGGTGCGCGTTCCCACCGTGTCACAGAGGAGAAGATGCGCGTGCTCAGAGGCCGCGATTTTTGCCGGGCACTCGCAATCACTCATTACAGAGCAGGATCGTTGATCTGTGTGTGTAAACACACAGATCCACGTCCTGTCAGAGGAGTGGCGACAGATTGTGTGTTCATACTAAGGATGAACACCGATTGGTCTCCTCCTCTAGTCACTTCCCTCCCCCTACAGTTAAAATCACTCCCTAGGTAACACATTTAACCTAGTGTTAACTCCTTGCCTGCCAGTGACATTTATACAGTAATCAGGGCATATTTATATCGCTGATCGCTGCATAACTTTCAGTGGTCCCAAGATAGTGTCAAACGTGTCAGATATGTCTGCCGCAATGTTACAGTCCTGATAAAAATCACAGATTGGCACCATTACTAGTAAAAAAAATAATAATAATAAAAATGCCATATATCTTTCCCCTATTTTGTATGAGCTATAACTTTTGCGCAAACCAATCAATATACGCTTATTGCAATTTTTTTTAACCAAAAATATGTAGAAGAATAAATATCAGCCTAAACTGAGAAAAAATATTATTATTTATTTTTAAATTGGGATATTTAATATAGCAAAAAGTAAAAAATATTGTGTTTTTTTTTTCAAACTTGTCGCTCTTCTTTTGTTTATAGCGCAAAAAATAAAAACTGCAGAGGTGATCAAATATCACCAAAAGAAAACTCTATGTGTGGGGAAAAAATTTGATAATAGTTTCAAATGTGTACAGTGTTGCATGACTGCACAATTGTCATTCAAAGTGTGACAGTGCAGAAAACTGATAATTGGCCTGGGCAGGAAGAGGGTGAAAATATTCTGTATTGAAGTGGTTAAAGTTCCAATCAAGCACTTACAATCCCCACACACACATGTACAAATGTAAGTGCATGTGCTGGGGACACCTATGCATAACAGCGTTGTATAGCGCTACACATGTTACATATTGCCATGCATGCCAGAATGAGAGAAATAATTCTAGGCCCATTATTCATGGTTAACTCCAAATTTGTAACCGTTTAAGGGGTGCACGCAATTTTAAGACTTGACATGTTGGGTATCTATTTACTCTGTGCAACCTCATGTTTTATACTTTTATACTACAAAAAAAATGGTTAGTTTATTGTGTTTGTGAGCCTTAACATTAAATTTAGTGTATCTTTTACTGAAATGTTGTGTTTCCTAAATTGTTGTGTTAATGGCGTGTGAAATAGAAAAATTGTAACTACAGCTATTTTATTCTCTAGGGTTCCTGCTTTCAGAAAATTTATAATGTTTGGGGGTTTTATGTAATCTTAGCCCTAAAATGATTTTTTCTTTTCAAAGGTTTTATTCGCAACAATCAAGTTACAAGTTTAAACATTTTTAGTTTAGCATATAATGATAACAGTCAACAGAGTACATTTTAGCGAGATATTATCACATAACGATTTAGAAAGAGACATCAAGTGGTATAAACATGTGAAAATAAAAGTATCACTTTGGAGAAAGATGGTTTCAGTGCTAACTATAACAATCTGGGCCAAGGCCCACGACCTATATAGGATTCTAAGGGGGTAGTACTTCATGGCGCAAGAACAGTTCTCAAAATTTGTGCTGCATTATCTATGACTAGTGTTAGAGAGGGAAGAGAGGTTGGGTAGAGTGGAGGGGGGTGAAAGAGAGAAGAGACAGTAAGAAAGGAAGGAGAAAAGAGAAAAGAAGAGTAGGAGAGGTATGGTCGGACGGCTCACGCAGAACCCCCATGCACCCTGGGATGAGCTCCCGAGGGTGCAGGATGGGTTATAAGTCCAGGAGGTGTTTGTCGAAATTCTGCGGTAGGAAGTGATTGACCCATGGTTGCCAAATTTTTAGGTGTTGTGGGATTCTATCAAGAATGGTGGCTTCAATTTTACTGTGAATCATTGCTTGGGTGACTCTATTCTTCACTTCTGCTATATTTAGGGTAGGTGTTTTCCATGCTTTAGCAATTGTTTGTTTTGCTGCAGTCGTAAGTTGGAGGAGAATATGTTTCTGTGCCTTAGTGTAGTCTTTAGGAAGGAAATTCTACAAAACCAAAGATGGATCGGGGTCTAGGGGTTCTCTGAGCAGAGTGGAGGCCATTTGGAATATTGTCGCCCAGAAGCACTGAACTATCGGGCAGGCCCACCATGTGTGCATATGGATGCCTTTTTCACCACAATTTTGAAAACAGTTCGGGCTGGGGTACGATGGCAGGAATTTGGCGATCTAGCTGGGACCAGATATCATCTCATAAATCTTTGCCTAGCCTCCGCCCCCTTGGTCTCAGTATCGGCCTCCCAAAAACTGTCGCACCTCTATTTACTGCACAGAGCCTACAGACAACCTGCCAAGCTACATAGTTGGAGCCTCCGTGATACACCCTTATGCCCCAAATGCTTGAGGGACCATGGCGACCTCCTACATATGTTCTGGAGATGTCCAAAACTGGTTTGTTACTGGAATGGGATCCTCAAGGTCATTTCTCAGGCGTTTTCGATCATCATTGCAAAGAATCCCGTGGTTTGCCTGTTGGGGTCCCTGGATGAGGAGATGTTGACTCCAGCTGCCCATACAGTGATAATCTGACTACTTTATGTAGCCAGAAAACTTATAGCACAGTTATAGATAACTCCCAGGGTCTCCACCAGGCAACAGTGGATCGATCAGGTGAACAAAATGCTAATCAGGGAAAAGTTGGCCTACCAACACAGGAATGCACCTCACAAATTTTATACAATGTGGCAGGATTGGCTGGATTTTCCGGGACTGGTGCCTCATCAGCTGATCAATTACAGATTGTTACAGGGATAATCCAGATGTGACAGGACCTACGGTCCGGAGAACTATTAGTTACCAATTTTTTATAGGTGTGACAGCAGCTGGGGCTACACCCTGTCAAATAGTGACAGGTGTCTGGGGTTCAAGGAATTTACCCAATCCTATAGCCCTTGTGTGTTATGTGTTCTGAATGTTTTTTCCGTTTTCAGTTTTATATTTTCTTTTACCTATGTTTTTGTTCTATACTGCCATCAGTAATGTGTTAAAGTGGTTGTAAACCCTCCCCCACAACTTTGTCCCATGTAAATCAGCATAAAAAAACCTAATGAACACTGCTTGTAGATATCTCCTTACTTGCTTAGTATTGTTGTAATCCTTGTTCTGTAGAATGAAGTCACTGAGCATGCCCAGATCTCCCCTGATTTAAGTGGTTGTAAACCCTCCCCCACAACTTTGTCCCATGTAAATCAGCATAAAAAAACCCTAATGAACACTGCTTGTAGATATGTCCTTACTTGCTTAGTGGTTGTAAACCCTCCCCCACAAATTTGTCCCATGTAAATCAGCATAAAAAAACCCTAATGAACACTGCTTGTAGATATCTCCTTACTTGCTTAGTATTGTTGTAATCCTTGTTGTTCTGTAGAATTAAGTCACTGAGCATGCCCAGATCTCCCCTGATTTAAGGCATACTCTCTATGTCTTATCTATCTGTTATCAGGACTTAATACAGCACAACACTGAACTCTTCTAATCACTCAGAGCTTCCTCCTACACACCATGTGACCATGTGCCCTCACATACAGTCTAAACTTGGCCATTACTGCAGTCTTATCAGCTGAAGCTGATAAGTCTGACAAAGGTAAACATTAGACATCGGCACAAGTAAATACTATGAAATAAACAAGTAAGCTATGAACAGGGAGGCAGGGTTGCCATAGAAACGTTGGATTGAGAAGGAGGCTTGGTTAACAGTACAGGAAGTTCTCAATGTAAGGGCAGAAATACACTCCACTGTGGACTCAGAAAATAATACTTAAGATGGTGCTGCCTAACCCCTGGAAACAAGTTTTTTAAAGTTTCTTTAAACAGTAAGTTATATGCGATTTGAGCTGGATTACAGTGGCTATAGTCTGATAATGACTTATTATAATGGACTAAATGAAAAGAAGCATCAGAGTGGAAGAGTTTACTTCCTCTTTAATCTACTGTATATTTGTCCCTCGTGGACCACTGTAACATGTACGGCTGACATTATTGTGCATTGACATTGTCTAATTTTGGCATGTAACATTTCAATCTTTAATAAAAACTTCTTTGCTTTAAAAAAAAAGATACCATCTCATAAGAACCTTATAGCTAGCTTCCAGTGCAACAACATTCTGTGATGAGGTTTTGGTGTTGTTACATATGTTTGCTCAGTCTTCTGTATCGAGATCTACAGACAGGTCTTTGGAGCATTGTTGTGCATATAGTGGAAGAGTGGTAGGGAGGGAAGTGAGATGGGAGTAGAGATGGGATATGATACCTGGAGCATGTGGATCCAAATCGCATATTCCCTCAAACAGTGATAGGGTGTCGAGCCCTGTGTTAGAGCCTATAACCGTTTGAGAAAAATGAGAAATTTGGAGATAACGGAAACACTCCCAATGGGGGAGTTGTGCTTGGTTTGGAGGGCTGGGAATGATTTAATAGAATCACCAGTGATGAAATCACATATGCGACTCAAACCAGATCGATTCCAGGTCTGAAACAATAATAATGGGGATTGCGGGGACTTGGGGGGATATTTTATCCCAGAGTTTCAATACATGCTGTGTTATAGGGTTAGTGATGGGGCCACGTCCTGTGGTAGGCAAACATAGTAGGTTGGACACTATAATAGGATACAGATTAGGGATGAGTCGAACACCCCCTCGGTTTAGTTCACACCAGAATTTTCCAACGGATCGAAAATTTGTGCAAACTTTAGAACTCCATTGAATTCTATGGGACTCGAACGTTCGAAATAAAAAGTGCTAATTTTAATGGCTAATATGCAAGATATTGTCCTAAAAAGGGTTTGGGGACCCGACTCTTGCCCTAGAGAACATGGGTCAATGCCAACTTTTTTTTAAAAAGTGGACGTTTTTTCAGGAGCACTGATTTTAATGACGATTAAAGTGAAAAAAAAAGTGAAATATTCCTTTAAATATCGTGCCTGGGGGGTGTCTATAGTATGCCTCTGAAGTGTCACGTGTTTCCCATGTTTAGAAGAGTCCCTGCACAAAATGACATTTAACGGAAAAAAAGTCATTTAAAACTGCTGGCGGTTTTAATGTAATATCTGGTTCCGGCAATACGGATGAAAATCATTGAGAAAAATGGCATGGGCCACTGCCCAGAGTACCATCCTCCCTGTGACATCCACCCCTTTCAGAGGAACCGCCTCTGAACAAAACCCCAACCCCATTTCCCCAATCTCCACAGATGACAGTCAGCTCCATCCAATGAGCAGATCTATATTAGAGACATTGACTGACGCATGGTCCCGGGGTTGGCGAGTTCCCGAGGAAACTAAATTACCCAAAAAAACAGTAGATTATCCCCTAATAGAAGTTTTAAACCCTAGAGGCAAACAAAACAGTTAGCCCCTAACTATGACTGTTTTTAGATCATGGACTGAGAGTGACGTGCAGAAGGCTACCGACCATATTAAACATCCCAAGTTTGGGACCCCAGAATTTAAAATATGGAAGGTCTCAAGAACAGTTATAGGCTAAACGGGGTCGAAGTGGAAAGGGTTTTAACCACTTGCTTACTGGGCACTTAAACCCCCCTCAGTCCCAGACCAATTTTCAGCTTTCAGCGCTGATGCACTTTGAATGACAATTGCGCGGGCATACAACACTGTACCCAAATGAAATTTTTATCATTTTTTTCCCACAAATAGAGCTTTCTTTTGGTGGTATTTAGTTACAGCTCGGAGTTTTATTTTTTGCTAAACAAACAAAAAAAGATGCAAAAAAAAAAAATCATGTTTTAATAGTTTGTTATAAAATTTTGCAAACGGGTCATTTTTCTCCTTCATTGAAGTGTGCTGATAAGGCGGCACTGATAGGCTGCATTGGTGGGCACTGATGGGCTGCATTGGTGGGCACTGATAGGCTGCATTGGTGGGCACTGATAGGCTGCACTGGTGGGCACTGATAGGCATAGTTAAGGCGGCACTAATAGGCACAGATAAGGTGGCACCGATGGGCACAGATAAGGCGGCACTGATGGGCAAAGATGGGCACAGATAAGATGGCACGGATGGGTGGCACGGATAAGTGGCACGGATGGGTGGCACGGATGGGCACTGATAGGTACCACAGATAGATGGGACTGATGGGCACTGATAGATGGGACTGATGGGCACTGATAGGTGGCACTGCTGGGCACTGATGGGCGGCACTGCTGGGCACTGATGGGCGGCACTGCTGGGCACTGATGGGCGGCACTGGGGTGCAGCACCTTTGAGGCAGATTGGGTGGCACTGTGGGTGGCACTGTGGGGTGGCACTGTGGGTGGCACTGTGGGTGGCACTGTGGGCACTATGGGCACAGACGGGGGGCACTTACTTTTACTTTTAGTTATTCTTCAGGATGGCACTGCGGGAGGCAGGTGGGCACTGGCAGGTGGCATGTGGTGCCTTGCATTGCTGGCCGTGATCGGGACTGATGTCCCGATCACGGCCGCCGGTGATCGGCTTTTTTTTTTCTCCTCGTGCTGTCAGCGCGAGGAGGAATAATAGCCGATTACCGCCTCCGTTCTATCACATGATCAGCTGTCATTGGCTGACAGCTGATCACGTGATAAGGGGTCGGGATCGACCCCTTACACGGATCGGTGATCAGGCGAGTCTCACGGACTCGCCGATCACAGAGCGCGCCGCGCGCGCCCCTCAGGGGGCGCGCAGGCCGCTCGTAACCGGGATGACGTCAATAGACGTAGTCCCGGAAATCTAGGTCCGCGCTAATGCCGTCATTCGGCAATAGCGCGGTACCCAAGTGGTTAAGGAGGGTTCTAGGATCAGATTGGGCATCAGTAAAAGGAAATTGGGACCCCTGTGTAGCCCCAGTGCCCCCTCAACATAAGAGGGGAACCACTGGCCCATGATTGCCAAGATTTGACAGACAGATTGACTGCCTTATGCAATCTCCAATGGATACAATGAACTGACTGGCAAAAGATTAATATGACTGTACAGGAAGACAAGGGAAGTGTCAGTGATTATCTGAATAAACACAGTAGAAGTTTTTAAAGTGTTCTCCAGTAGTGATGGACGAACTTCCGACGGGACGTTTCGCGAACGCGAAATGCGAACGGACCCAAACGTTCGCGAAACCGAACGTTCGCCGCGGGCCCCATTGACTTCAATGGGAGGCGAACTTTGCAAACCTTCATGTCGAATTTGCGGCCACGTGGTAATTATTAGGGGGTAAAACGTAGTCCCACCATCTGGACAATGACATAATACATGTATGAGGTGAATTTGGGATCGATAACTACAAGCATTTTTATTTTATTTGGGAAATTGTTCTAACAATTCAGGACTATGGAGCTAATGAAGGCAATGGAGGAGAGGGAAGGTCAGGGACCAGGGTAGGCAAAGAAGAGGGTGCAGGAGATGATCACCAGCAGCGTGACATACCGGAATGACACATGCACCGTGATAGAGGCATCTGACAGCAGCACCGTAATACAGAGCACTGACAGCAGCACCGTGACATACAGCGCTGACAGCAGCACCGTGACATACAGCGCTGACAGCAGCACCGTGACATACAGCGCTGACAGCAGCACCGTGACATACAGCGCTGACAGCAGCACCGTGACATACAGCGCTGACAGCAGCACCGTGACATACAGCGCTGACAGCAGCACCGTGACATACAGCGCTGACAGCAGCACCGTGACATACAGCGCTGACAGCAGCACCGTGACATACAGCGCTGACAGCAGCACCGTAAGCAGCCCCAGGAGGAAGTCAGCACAGCACAGGGATGGTGTGATCCCCTCATAATAAGAACCCCCAGGAGGAAGTCAGCACAGCACAGGGATAGTGTGATCCCTTCATAATAAGAACCCCCAGGAGGAAGTCAGCACAGCACAGGGATATCATAAGCAGCCCCAGTAGAAATATGACACCGCTCAACCTCTTCAAAGAGGAGGGTAGGGGCATATAGTACGGTGTGCTTTTTTGGGTCAAGGAAGTGAGCCAAATGAATTAAGAAGGTCTGTGTGCTTGATTAAAAAAAATAGTTTATAGACATATACATGGTCTACTGGTCACATGTGTTGAATTCCTCCGAGATCCATGCCTCATTCATTTTTAGAAATGTGAGGTAGTTAACACTGTCGTGAGCTAGGCGAGTACGCTTATCGGTCACAATCCCCCCTGCTGCGCTGAACGTCCTTTCGGACAGGACACTGGATGAGGGGCAAGCCAACAGTTCGATTGCAAATTGGGCAAGCTCTGGCCAGAGGTCAAGCCTGCCCACCCAGTAGTCTAGGGGTTCATCACTCCTCAGAGCGTCCACATCGGCCGTTAACCCAATGTAGTCGGACACCTGACGGTCTAGGCGTTCCCTGATGCTGGATCCGGATGACACCTGTCGATGGGTCGGCTGAAAGAATGACCTCATATCCGAAGTCACCAACACATCTTCAAACCGGCCTCTTCTTGCAGGCGCTGTTGGATTGGTACCCGCAAATCCTTCTCTGGGAGTGGGAATTGCTCCTCTGCCAGCGCACGCAAAAGCAGAATGCAGCATTTCTCGAAGCAAGGCCTGGAAGTGCTGCATTCTGACAGCCCTCTGCGACGGCGGTAACATTTCCGCCATTTTGTGTTTGTACCGGGGGTCTAAGTACGTTGCCACCCAGTACTGGTCCTTGACCCTCATGCTTTTTATACGGGGGTCCCTATTAAAACACTGGAGCATGAAGGCCCCCATTTGCACTAAAGTGGAAGCGGTGTGGTGGCCTGGCTCCTGCTCATCATCCAGGATAATGTCGTCCTCTTCATTCTCCTCTCCCCATCCTCGCACAACAGGGATCCCAGAAAGGTTTAAAGCATGCTCTTCTTGCTCCTGCTCATCCGCCCCGGCACCATCCTCCTCTGACTCCTCATCAGACTCCTGTTGTTGACTTGTCTCAGATAGAGTAGCCCCCCCTGGGAATTCATCCAGCATTGCGACTTCCTCATCTTCCCGCTCCTGCTCCTCCACAGCCTGATCAATGACACGACGCAATGCACGCTCCAGAAAGAAGGCATAAGGTACCATGTCACTGATGGCGCCATGGCTGCGACTGACCAGTTTGGTGATCTCCTCAAATGGCCGCAGAAGTCTGCATGTGTCGCGCATGAGCAGCCACTGGCGCGGTGAAAAAAAACCCAGCTCCCCAGAACCGTTTCTTTCGCAGAGTTCATACAGGTAGACGTTAACTGCACGTTTCTGCTGGAGCAGCCTATCAAGCATATAGAAGGTTGAGTTCCATCGCGTCGGGCAATCGCAAATAAGACGTCTGACCGGCAGATGGTGTCGCCGCTGAATGTCAGCAAGGCGAGCCATGGCCGTGTAAGATCTTCTGAAATGGGCCGAGATTTTCCTTGCCTGCCGCAAGATGTCCTGGACCCCAGGGTATTTGACAAGGAATCGCTGCACGACCAAGTTTAAGACGTGTGCCATGCACGGCACGTGCGTGATTTTGCCCTGTTTCAATGCGCTAAGCAGATTGGCACCGTTGTCACACACCACTTTACCAACTGTCAAATTGAGCGGTGTTAGCCACTCATCTGCCTGTGAACGCAAAGCTGAAAGGAGTGCCGGGCCAGTGTGGCTCTTTGCTTCCAGGCACAACAGACGCAGCACGGCATGGCAACGTCTCACCTGGCATGTGGAATAGGTTCTGGGGAGCTTGGGCGGTGCAGTGGAAGAGACGCTAGCAGCGGAAAAGGAGGAGGCAGCTGAGGAGGAGAGGGAGGAGGATGGAGTAGGAGGAGGAGAAGAAGAGTCAGGCCTGCATGCAATCCGTGGCGGTAAAACCAAATCTACACGGGTGCCACGGGTTACATGCTTGACGGCCGTCAGAAGGTTCACCCAGTGGGCAGTAAAACTGATATACCTTCCCTGCCCGTGTTTGCTAGACCACGTGTCTGTGGTCAGATGTATCTTGGCACCGACACTGTGTGCCAGAGATACATTCACTTGCCGCTGAACATGGCCATATAGCTCTGGGATGCCCTTCTCTGAGAAATACTTCCTTCCTGGGACCTTCCATTGTGGTGTTCCAATGGCCACAAATTTGCGAAAGGCCTCCGAGTCCACCAGTTTATATGGCAGTAGTTGGCGGGCTATGAGTTCTGACAAGCCAGCCGCCAACCGTTGGGCAAGAGGGTTATCCGGCGTCATCATTTTTTTACGCTCAAACATTAGGCCCACGGAAGCCTGCCTTTTTGCAGAAAAATGTGAGCTTGGCGTGATGGAAGGTGGAGTGGAGGACAATTGTGAGGAGAGAGGAGAAGGAGAAGTAGAAGACGAGGCTGGACGGTGAGAGCCTGCAGTGTGGCTTTGTGTGTTCCGTTGCTCCCACTGGGCTCGGTGATGGCTGCTCATGTGCCTTCTTAAGGCGGTCGTCCCTAGGTGAGTATTGGGCTTACTGCGACTAACGCGTTGACTGCAAAGATTGCAGATGGCAACGCTATTGTCAGCAGCGGACACGTTAAAAAAAGCCCACACTGCGGAGCCATGTGCCGGTGTCCTGGGAGCGCCAGATGTGACCGTACATGGTCGATGACTCGCTCCTGATACATTTGCAGTCTGCTTTGTCCCTGCTGTGCAATGTAAGTCATTGCTGCTTCTCCTCCCTATCTGCTGGTCCATATCTCCCTCTGAACTCCCCTCCTCTTCCTCTCTTGTGGGCACCCACGTGACATCACTAGACACGTCATCATCAACGTCACCTTCCCCACCGCTATAAGTAGAGATCTCGGAGTAGGCAGCAACACCGGGGACCAACCTCCTCCTTGGGCTGATCTGGGTACTGGCGTCAGACTGCTGAGTAGCGCTTGTTGCTACCTCCTCTTCCTGATCCAATACCAAGAGTGGCTGCGCATCAGAAATGTCCTCTTGATATGGATCGGAAAATAATTCCAGTGACTCAAGCGGAAGGTATGTGGTGGTGGTGGTGGTGGTCGTGTTGTTGGTGGTAGTGTCTTTGGGGGTGCACATAGCAGAGAGTGAAGAAGAGGGTGCAGATCGAGAGGATGAGGAGGGTGCAGAAGAGTAAGGCTGAGCGAGCCACTCAACCAAGTCTGGTGCATCCTTTAAAGTAATTGAACGCACCTTCTGCAACTTCCCACTTTGGCTCAAGCCTGTTGCTCCTGCCCTACCCCTACCACCCCTGCGGAAGGGCCTGCCTCTTCCTCTGCCTGTCATTTTTTAAATGACCCTGTGACAAAACTCTTAGTCCCTATACCGATGAAGGACTGCTGCAGTATAGGGCAGCGGTCAGCAGTGGTGCACGTCAACCCTATCTATTGTGGACCGATAGCGGTCCTTACAGAACAGCAGACTGTACCGCACTCAAGCCTATGTACCGTAGCACCCTATACCAAGTTACCAGTCCTTATAAGAACTTTTGTGGACCAAGCAGGTTGTGTATTAGTGTTTAGCAGACTGTACGTCAGTCCCTATACCGCTGAAGGACTGCTGCAGTATAGGGCAGCGGTCAGCAGTGGTGCACGTCAACCCTATCTATTGTGGACCGATAGCGGTCCTTACAGAACAGCAGACTGTACCGCACTCAAGCCTATGTACCGTAGCACCCTATACCAAGTTACCAGTCCTTATAAGAACTTTTGTGGAACAAGCAGGTTGTGTGTTAGTGATTAGCAGACTGTACGTCAGTCCCTATACCGCTGAAGGACTGCTGCAGTATAGGTGAGCGGTCAGCAGTGGTGCACGTCAACCCTATCTATTGTGGACCTATAGCGGTCCTTACAGAACAGCAGACTGTACCGCACTCAAGCCTATGTACCGTAGCACCCTATACCAAGTTACCAGTCCTTATAAGAACTTTTGTGGACCAAGCAGGTTGTGTATTAGTGTTTAGCAGACTGTACGTCAGTCCCTATACCGCTGAAGGACTGCTGCAGTATAGGGCAGCGGTCAGCAGTGGTGCACGTCAACCCTATCTATTGTGGACCGATAGCGGTCCTTACAGAACAGCAGACTGTACCGCACTCAAGCCTATGTACCGTAGCACCCTATACCAAGTTACCAGTCCTTATAAGAACTTTTGTGGAACAAGCAGGTTGTGTGTTAGTGATTAGCAGACTGTACGTCAGTCCCTATACCGCTGAAGGACTGCTGCAGTATAGGTGAGCGGTCAGCAGTGGTGCACGTCAACCCTATCTATTGTGGACCGATAGCGGTCCTTACAGAACAGCAGACTGTACCGCACTCAAGCCTATGTACCGTAGCACCCTATACCAAGTTACCAGTCCTTATAAGAACTTTTGTGGACCAAGCAGGTTGTGTATTAGTGTTTAGCAGACTGTACGTCAGTCCCTATACCGCTGAAGGACTGCTGCAGTATAGGGCAGCGGTCAGCAGTGGTGCACGTCAACCCTATCTATTGTGGACCGATAGCGGTCCTTACAGAACAGCAGACTGTACCGCACTCAAGCCTATGTACCGTAGCACCCTATACCAAGTTACCAGTCCTTATAAGAACTTTTGTGGAACAAGCAGGTTGTGTGTTAGTGATTAGCAGACTGTACGTCAGTCCCTATACCGCTGAAGGACTGCTGCAGTATAGGTGAGCGGTCAGCAGTGGTGCACGTCAACCCTATCTATTGTGGACCTATAGCGGTCCTTACAGAACAGCAGACTGTACCGCACTCAAGCCTATGTACCGTAGCACCCTATACCAAGTTACCAGTCCTTATAAGAACTTTTGTGGAACAAGCAGGTTGTGTGTTAGTGATTAGCAGACTGTACGTCAGTCCCTATACCGCTGAAGGACTGCTGCAGTATAGGTGAGCGGTCAGCAGTGGTGCACGTCAACCCTATCTATTGTGGACCTATAGCGGTCCTTACAGAACAGCAGACTGTACCGCACTCAAGCCTATGTACCGTAGCACCCTATACCAAGTTACCAGTCCTTATAAGAACTTTTGTGGACCAAGCAGGTTGTGTATTAGTGTTTAGCAGACTGTACGTCAGTCCCTATACCGCTGAAGGACTGCTGCAGTATAGGGCAGCGGTCAGCAGTGGTGCACGTCAACCCTATCTATTGTGGACCGATAGCGGTCCTTACAGAACAGCAGACTGTACCGCACTCAAGCCTATGTACCGTAGCACCCTATACCAAGTTACCAGTCCTTATAAGAACTTTTGTGGAACAAGCAGGTTGTGTGTTAGTGATTAGCAGACTGTACGTCAGTCCCTATACCGCTGAAGGACTGCTGCAGTATAGGGCAGCGGTCAGCAGTGGTGCACGTCAACCCTATCTATTGTGGACCGATAGCGGTCCTTACAGAACAGCAGACTGTACCGCACTCAAGCCTATGTACCGTAGCACCCTATACCAAGTTACCAGTCCTTATAAGAACTTTTGTGGAACAAGTGAGTTGTGAATGTTTAGCAGACTGCAGCAGAAGGGCAGCAGTCAAGTATAATATCCTTTCTATATTTGGAAGAAAGAATATTATACATGTACAAGCCTATTACTGTACCACTGATACCAGTCCTGAAAAGAACCTTTGTGGAACTAATAATAACAGCAAGTCTTTAAAATTACCCTCACTGCCTGACAACACTGCTTCCTTCCTGTCCCTATACAAATTGGCAAAAAAAGAGAACGATTAGTGGTTACTGGAACAGCTCTTTTGTGGACCTTGATAGTAACAGCTAATGATGATGATGATGATGATGATGATGAAAGACTAATCTGGCTGTCCCTGTAGCATACACCGTCCTTTCCCTTTCTCTAAACTAACAAAAGACACTCAGGCTGCTGCAAGAATCAGCAGCACAGCAAACCTATCAACACCTAACACCTATACCAGTCCTGAAAAGAACTTTTGTGTACCAAATAGCTAGTGGTTTATCTCTCCCTACTCCACACAGGAACCTGTCCCTATCGTAACAGAAGAAAGAATGTAAAATGGCCACCGGATCGGGTGTATTTATAGGTTAGGGGGAATGTACAAGTGTCCATGTGCTGTCATGTCTCAATTGGCTGTCCTGTATCACATGATAAACGTGTCACCAAAGGTTAAAGTTCTTGTATACATTAAACACGTAAGTCCGCCGCGGCGAACGACGGAAAAAGGCGTTCGAACGTGCGGACCGCGAATGTCGGAAATTCGCCGCGAAACGACCGCCGGGCGAAACGTTCGTCCATCACTATTCTCCAGGCTCCCCGAAGCTGAGGATATGAATAGTGCATATCAGCAACAGCTAAAGATAGCTTTTGTTAATGGATTAAAACAGGATCATAAGGATTACATTGTTAAAAACATGGTTACTTACCGAACTGCATCAGTTTTAGATGTTTTGCAATATGCTAATAATTCTGAGAAGTATTTGAAAGTGATGAAAAAAAAGAATGTGAAAGTAAAGTTTTTTTGTGCAAGGTGATGAAGGAAATACCCCCTTAACCACTTCAATACCGGGCACTTAAACACCTTCCTGCCCAGACCAATTTTGAGCTTTCAGCGCTGTCGCACTTTGAATGACAATTGCGCGGTCATGCTACACTGTACCCAAATGAAATTTTTATCATTTTTTTCCCACAAATAGAGCTTTCTTTTGGTGGTATTTGATCACCTCTGCGGTTTTTATTTTTTGCTAAACAAATAAAAAAATACAGAAAATGTTGAAAAAAAAAATGTTTTTTTTTTTGTTTCAGTTTCAAAACTTTGCAAATAAGTAAGTTTTCTCCTTCACTGATGGGCACTGATGGGGTTACACTGATGGGCAATGATAAGGCGGCACTGATGGGCACCGATGAGGTGGCACCAATGAAGTGGCACTGATGAGGTGGCATTGATGGACACCGATATGTGGCACTGATAGGCGGCACTGATGGGTGGCACTGATGGGCGACACGGATGGGCACTGATAGGTGGCACAAATTGGCACGGATTGGCATGGATGAGCATGGATAGGTGGCACAGGTGGGCATGGGTTAGGCGGCACAGGTGGGCATGGGTAGGCGGCACAGATGGGCATGGGTAGGCGGCACAAGTGGGCATGGGTAGGTGGCACAGGTGGGCATAGGTAGGCGGCACAGGTGGGCATGGGTAGGCGGCACATGTGGGCATGGGTAGGCACTGATAGGCGGCACAGATGGGAACTGATAGGCGGCATTGTATTATAATATATTGTACTAATGGATGCCAATCAGTGGCAATCAATAATGCATGCCAATCAGTGATGCCCATTGTGGGCACTGATTGGCATCTATTATGGGCACTGATTGGCATCCATTGTGGCACTGACTGGAATCCCTGGTGGTCTAGGGTGGCATACCTTGTCCTTGGCATCCCTGGTGGTCTGGTGGCGTCCCTGGTGGTCCAGTATGGGCATCCTCGGGGGGGCTGTGCTGATAATCGATCAGCACAGACCCCCCCTGTCAGAGGAGCAGCCGATCGGCTCTCCTCTACTCGCGTCTGACAGACGCGAGTGAGGAAAAGCCGTTCACCGGCTTTTCCTATTTACACTGTGATCAGCTGTGATTGGACACGGCTGATCACGTGGTAAAGAGTCTCCGTCTGAGACTTTTTACCGAGATCGTAGTTGCCGGGTGTCAGACTGACACCCCGCAACAACGATCGCCGCGATGCGCGCCCCCGGGGGCGCGCAGCGGCTCATAATCCTGATCACGTCATATGACGTCCGGTCAGGATTGTGAAACCACTTTGCCGCCGTCTATTTGCTATAGGGCGGGCGGCAAGTGGTTAAGAAGGAAGTAGAGGAGGATATAGCCCCTGTAATAGACAAACTTTTACAAACAAGGGTGATTATTCTGTGTCCTGATAGCCCCTGCAATACCCCTCTTTTCCTGTTAAGAAGGTTCTAGACATCCAGGGCTGGTGCTACCACTAGGCAAACTAGGCAACCGCCTAGGGCGCACTGCTGCCTAGGGGCGCCGGGCCACTGGTTTCCCTCCGCGTCTGCTTGCTTTGCAGGCTGCAGCATGTAACTAACTCTCAGGAAGCTGCTCTATCCAACTGGTAGTGTAATTAGAGGCACAGTGCAGCACTGGAACCAGTGCTAGAGGAAGCAGAGCCAATGCTTCCTATAAAGCGCCACCTCCTGTCACATGGGCAGGGCAAAGGGGGTGGGGTAAGGGGTGGAGCCAACTGGGGCGACAAAATGATGAGGTTTCGCCTAGGGCAGGGGTGTCCAAACTTTTTTCAAAGAGGGCCAGATTCGATGAAGTGAACATGTGTGAGGGCCGACCATTTTGCCTGACATTCTTTGAACCATTAAAATTCGGTCATTCGAGCACTCATACCTGGCCCAACAAAAATTCTTGTGCCTTTGTCGCGCTCGTTTGCCCGACACACAGACGCATGCTCTGTTCTTTAGGGGTACCGTTAAGTCTTAATGGTACCCCACACATTGGAAACATGGGGTGCTTTTGGTGCAGCGCAATTAAAAAAAAAAAAAAGCTCTGGGACTTCTTTCCCTGCATTTTTGTGGGTATGGAAGCCCATTGAAATGCATGGGCTGCCCTACACACAGCATGCAGCCATGCAGATGTGAGCCAAGGGCTTATTGGAGGGGCAGTAAAACTACATGGTTGAGCTGTTTTTACCACCCCCAACTTCTCCCCCTTTAGCTGCAGAGGGAGCAGCTGGGGGTGTACACATGCTGTGGCTGCAGCTGGAGGTATGCTCAGGGTGAATGGGCCTGCACTGCAACTACCCCGCAAATGTGTGGACTGCACAGTTGCGGTATAGTGATGCTACATTTACGGGCTTAAAACAGGTGGTGAGGAGGCAACATAATGCCTCTTTACCACCTTTCAAATGCCTCTAAAAAGCGATCTGTATATGGATTGCTTTTCAGAGGAGCAGCAATCCTGGCTGCTATCACACACACAAGCACCACAAAAGCAGTTCTGATGGTACAAGAATGGGGGGGGGGTCTGGATTAAAAGTAACACACATGCATACACATACACACAGACATACACACATACAGACACATGCATATACTTACATACATACAGACACATGCACACACACACATACAGACACATGCACACACGTACATACATACATACATACATACAGGCACATACATACATACATACAGACATACACGCACATACATACAGACATACATACACACACACACACACACACACACACATACATGCACACAGATACATACAGACACACATACAGACACACATACATGCACACACATACAGACAGACATACACGCACATACATACAGACACACATGCACATACGCATACATACAGACATACATGGAAACACACACACATGCAATCATACATGCACAGACACACACACACACACATGCACACACACACACACACACACAGACACACATGCACATACAGACACACATACACAGACAGACATGCACACACACACACATATAGACACACATGCACACACATACATACAGACATGCACACACATGCACAGACACACATACATACAGATACACATGCACACACACACATACATACATACATACAGACACACATGCACACACATGCATACAAACAGACATGCACACACACACATACAGACAGACATGCACACACACACACATACAGACAGACATGCACACACACATACAGACACACATGCACACATACAGACACACATGCACATACATACAGACACACATGCACATACATACAGACACACATGCACATACATACAGACACACATGCACACATATACATACAGACACACATGCACACATACAGACACACATGCACACACATACATACATACAGACACACATGCACACACATACATACATACAGACACACATGCACACACACACACATACACATAAATGAAGCCTTTTTAAAACGAATCTAGCTTGTAGTACAGTACCTTTCCATTCCATTTCCTCATTCAGCCGGGTACTGCACTGTAGGGGGAAGCAGAGAGCACAGCACACTCCTCTGCACTTTACTTTCACTTTTGAAGCCGACGGAGCTTCACACAGTGCCGGGGATCGGCTCATTTGACAGCCCTGATCCCGCAGCACACCAGGCGGGCCGTTCAAAACTGGACTGCGGGCCGCGATTGGCCCGCGGGCCGGACTTTGGACATGCCTGGCCTAGGGTGTCAGAAATCCTTGCACCAGTCCTGTAGACATCCTAGTGGCATCTCCCTCAGAGGAAGTTTGTAGGACTGACAATGGCTCTGTTGTATTTCCTCCATGACCAAGGGCATATGGTAAATAAAACTAAACTCCAGTTGTGGCAACAGCAGGTCAAACACTTAGGGTATAATATCTCAAAAGAAGGTCGACATCTGGATGAGGAGAGAATTTGAGCCCTCCTCCAGGTGCCGAAGCCAGAAACAAATGATGTCTTTTTTGGGCATGACGAATTTGTGTAGGACTTGGATCCCTGTTTGTTCAATACTGACCGCACTGTTGGTCCATGCCATGCATGGGAACACCATGGCCCCACATGACGCTATAAAATGGAGTGAGGAAACAGAGACAGCCTTTAATGACCTAAAACAAGTCCTTTCTAGCTCATCAGTACTTGCCTTACCAAACTATGACAAACCTTTAGAACAAACAGTAGACTCAATGGAAGATTACATGACATCAGTACTTACACAGTCACATGGTGGGTGTCAGAGGCCAATTGCTTACTATTCTACAAAACTAGACAGTGTAACTAGAGCACTTCCACCTTGTGTACAGGTCTCAGCATCTATAGTGCTATATCACCCACTGACACTCAAAGTACCACATGTAGTGTCTGGTATCCTTTTACAACAAGAAATATCATATTTGAGCCCAGCATGACACCTTTCCTATATAACAATACTTTTGACACAACCTCACTTAACAATACAGAGATGTACTATATTAAACCTATCCACACTACTACCACTTCCTACTGATGGTCATAAACATGACTGTACTGCTGCCATCACTGAAAAGGTACTGCCACAAAGGAATTTGAAAGATGTACTGTTATCTAACCCTGACATGACACTTTTTGTTGATGGCTCCAGTAAGAATAATCCAGATGGCACAAATGTAACTGGATATGCAGTAGTGACACAGGATGAAATCTTAGAAGCCAGACATTACCAAAACATTATTCAGCACAAGTAGTAGAACTTGTAGCACTGCCAAGAGGATGCATACTATCAAAAGGAAAATCTGTAACCATACACACTGACAGTCAATATGCATTTTCAACAGTTACATGTTTTTGCACAACAATGGAAAAACAGGGGGATGGTCACCTCCAGTGGTAAGCCAACTTCACAACTCCAACTTCATTCTACAACTCCTAGATTCAATACAGTTACCAAAAGAGCTTTCAATCTGTAAATGTCAAGCAAACACAACATACAGAACCCACCTCGAAGGAAATAAAAGGGCAGATGAAGCAGCTAAAATAGCGGCACAAGAAACACATCAAATAATGACAGAACAGGAAATCAGAGACAGATCATACAGTCCTTACTGATATGCAATAGAATGCATCCCCTGTAAAGAAACAATATTGGAAAATTAAAGGATGCACAATAATAGATAAATATCTACACATCACCTGAAGGAAAGCCGGTATGGCCAAAATCCTTATTTAGGTATGATGCAGTATTGACACATGGAGTAACTGTGTCAAACAGGGGGATGACTGAGATGTTAAATAAGGTATGTACAGCCTATGGCTTCACAAACTACTTAAAAAAAAAAAAACCTTTTGTTCTCAATGCATTATATGTGCAAGACACAATGCTCGGGGAGGCATAAGACCACGGAAAGGGAAGTTCCCCACACCGCAATATCCATTCCAACACATTTGCATGGATTTTATTGAATTTGACAAATGTGAAAGGAATAAATATTGTTTGGTATTCATTTATGCATTGACCAAATGGGTAGATATATTCCCCACAGGAAGTGCTAACGCCTTAACAGTATCCAAAGCCTTACTAACAGATATCATTCCACAATTTGGAACACCAGAGAAAATTTATAGTGATAATGGTCTACATTTTGTAAATCAGACCATAAAACACAGAAGTGATGGGTATAGTAGTAAGGAATCACTGTGCATATCACCCTCAGTCAGCAGGGCTCGTAGAAAGACAAAATGGGATATTAAAGAGCAAGCTAAAAATTTGGATGTACTGTCTCCCACTAGTTATTTTAAGCATGCACATCATCCCCACTAAAGAGGGTCTGAATCCATTTGAAATGATGTATGGTAGACCTTATAAAATACCTTTATTACCAAATCAAACCCACACAGAGGAAGTGGAGAGAACCTTAGCAGAGTACATGCCAAGATCATTAAAATAGAAATAAATTAACCAAGTGTGTTCCATTCCAGAAGGAGAGCCCATAGGAGAAGATAAAGTACAAATCGGAGACTGGGTCCTCATCAAGGTGATCAAAAAGAAGCGCATGACCCCCCACTACAGAGGGTCACAGAAGGCCTTTAGATATGAGCACCTATTCCAGCCTGGCGGGGTCCTTAATGCTCTCCCTGCATCACCACTCCAAATAAGGGTTGTAAAGTAAATACTCCCAGGGGTCTTTCTTATAGATCCAAAAGGACTCAGGGTGGAGACATCAAAGCCATAAAAGAGAGATAGAACTCCAAATAGTGTAAAACCCTTTATTACCAGAGATAAAAAAATAAAATTGCACTTACAGTGTATAAAAGATCAGAAAGCCTTGAGTCCGTTGCGCCGGCCGGACGCACACAGACAGACCCGTTCTCCTGGAACCGTTACAAACACGAGGTGACGTTTAGCGTATCGCTCAGCCCTATGCGTTTCGCAACAAAATTGCGTCATCCAGGGGCACGAGCGGCACGCTGCATCACCTCCATTTATATTGTCTCTAGCCCTCCAAGCCTCACTCTGGGCACCTGGCTGTTCCCGCCAAAACCATGCCTCATTCCCATGTCCGAATCTGATTTGTTGGGACCTCCCACCGGCCCTGATCTCACCAATAAAAACAGTGGGCCAATCGGGGACTTGCTAAAGCCAGGATATAGTTCAACCCCCCTGAAGGAATAACCAATAGCCCGGTGTTCTCAACACCAGAAACACCTGCCATTGGATGGATGATCCGATGCAAAGACCACCCACATCATATGCTCCAATAGACTTCGGAACAGGACTCCCTACCTGAGACGGAACGCCCCCACATCGACCCCAACACAGGAAGAGATCAAGAACCAATAGCTTAGGACCTTCTCCGCCCCACTTCCGGTCTTCCACTTCCGGTCTACGGCCACATCCGGTACAGCCAAGCCTCCCTCTCAGGCTCAAATGGCTTCCGGTTCGTCACATCCGGTATATGGCTGTATCCGGATTAGCCAAGCCTCACTTTCGTCAGCGAATGGCTTCCGAACGATCATATCCATTACCCAATCTCCTCCTCCTAAAGCGTATGGAATTTAACTCTAAGGATGCTCGTTCCGCTACCCCACAGGTCGGTCTCCATAGAGGCACCATATCGCGCGCATTGCGGAGCAGCCCATTGTCACAAATAGGCTACATCGGCATCGCCAGCCCAGGGTTTTTATTGGTGAGATCAGGGCCGGTGGGAGGTCCCAACAAATCAGATTCGGACATGGGAATGAGGCATGGTTTTGGCGGGAACAGCCAAGTGCCCAGAGTGAGGCTTGGAGGGCTAGAGACAATATAAATGGAGGTGATGCAGCGTGCCGCTCGTGCCCCTGGATGACGCAATTTTGTTGCGAAATGCATAGGGCTGAGCGATACGCTAAACGTCACCTCGTGTTTGTAACCGTTCCAGGAGAACGGGTCTGTCTGTGTGCGTCTGGCCGGCGCAACGGACTCAAGGCTTTCTGATCTTTTATACACTGTAAGTGCAATTTTATTTTTTTATCTCTGGTAATAAAGGGTTTTACACTATTTGGAGTTCTATCTCTCTTTTATGGCTTTGATGTCTCCACCCTGAGTCCTTTTGGATCTATAAGAAAGACCCATGGGAGTATTTACTTTACAACCCTTATTTGGAGTGGTGATGCAGGGAGAGCATTAAGGACCCCGCCAGGCTGGAAGACGTGCTCATATCTAAAGGCCTTCTGTGACCCTCTGTAGTGGGGGGTCATGCCCTTCTGGTAAGCGGCAAATTTAATTGTGTTTTGGTGGTGGCTCAAGCACTATTGCAATGGACCCAGTAATGGATCTTTTCTGAATTTTTATGTTTCATTTGTGGAGGACTTTTGTTCACGGTTTTCTATAAAAAGTAGTCTACTGTGACTTATACACTTGGACTCACTGTTCATACACTGGGTGTGTGTTTTGTGCAGAGTTTTTTTCATATAGGTATATGTTATGTGATTCTATACTGCAAGGAATGAGTGTTTTGTATTTATAATCTATATATGTTTTTGCTATCTAATACACAAGGGTACACTATTTTATGTGTAGAGGATATTAACTGTTCACGATTTTTTAATTGTTGCACTATTTGATGTTTATATAAGTTAGCGCGGCTTAGTATATTTTTTGTTTTGTTTTTCCTGTAGTTATGTGACACAGTTAAGCTGCAGCAAAACTTCTCTTATTTAGGAGCTTCATATATGATTAATTTTTAGGCTTTACTCTAGCGCAGTTTTTTTCCCTCTTTTTTCGATCAAAAAGAAGCATTGGCACTCCCCTAAGTGGGACGGGCCATATCAAGTACTCCTTAATACTCCACACGCAGTAAGAATTGCTGAAAGGACTACCTGGATTCACCAATCCCACTTTAAAAAGTTAAAAATAGGCAGAGTAGGGACAGAGACTGAAGGAGGGGGAAAATCCAACTACAAAGGGAGGCAGATAAAAGGTCTGCTTGTCTCAACCTTGGTGAAGAAAAGGTCCTATTTAGGCCCCTCTAACTTCAGATAAGATGGTAGGGATTTTATTCCTCATGGGAGCATTGGTGACTCTAGGAGAGGCCTCTATATGGGGAGGTAGGAAAGACAGGAGGATAGTGGAACCAGTCAATTGGGAAGAGACAGGAAGAGCATTGAACCTCACCTTTGTTGAAGAAACCACCAGTACTATACAGGTGGATTTCTGCCAGATGACAGATTGTGAATAGGGATGAGCTTCGAGTTCGAGTCGAACTCATGTTCTACTCGAACATTGCCTGTTCGCCTGTTCAGCGAACAGTGAACAATTTGGGCTGTTCGCAGCAAATTCGAAAAGCCGGAACACCCTATACAAGTCTATGGGAGAAATCTAAAGTGCTCATTTTAAAGGGTAATATGCAGGTTACTGTCCTAAAAAGTGTTTGGGGACCTGGGTCCTGCCCCAGGGGACATGGATCAATGCAAAAAAAAGTTTTAAAAACGGCCGTTTTTTCAGGAGCACTGATTTTAATAATGATTAAAGTGAAACAATAAAAGTGTAATATTCCTTTAAATTTCGTAGCTGGGGGGTATCTATAGTATGCCTGTGAAGGGGCGCATGTTTCTGGTGCTTAGAACTGTCGCTGCACAAAGTGTCATTTGTGCAGGAAAAAAAGTCTTTTAAAATCACTTGCGGCTAAATTGTCGGGTCCCGTAATACAGAGAACACTCAATGAGTGTTCTCTGTATTAGCCGACAATTCATTCATTCATTGATTAAAAAAAAAAAAAAAAAAAAAAAAGCGTGGGGGTTCCCCTAAATTCAATCAAAAGGCCCTTCAGGTCTGACATGGATATTAAGGGGAACCCCGTGTCAAATTTTAAAAAAAAATTGACGTGGGGGTCCCCCCAAATATCCATACCAGACCCTTCAGGTCTGATATGGATATTAAGGGGAACCCCGCATCAAATTTTAAAAAAAATTGACGTGGGGGTCCCCCTAAATATCCATACCAGACCCTTTATCCGAGCACGCAACCTGGCAGGCCGCAGGAAAAGAGGGGGGGACGAGAGAGCGGCCCCCCCTCCCTCCTGAACCGTACCAGGCCACATACCCTCAACATTGGGAGGATGCTTTGGGGGTCTGTGACCCCTCAAAGCACCTTGTCCCCATGTTGATAAGGACAAGGGCCTCATCCTCACAACCCTGGCCGTTGGTTGTGAGGGTCTGCGGGCGGGGGGCTTATCAGAATCTGGAAGCCCCCTTTAACAAGGGGACCCCCAGATCCCGGCCCCCCCCTGTTTGAAATGGTAAGGGGGTACAAAAGTACCCCTACCATTTCACAAAGAAAGTGTCAAAATGGTTAAATAAGACAAACACACTTTTGAAAAATTCCTTTATTAAAAATAAAAAAAATAAAAAAAAAATTCCAGCGGTGCTAATCCACTCTTGCTATCCAGCGACGGGTCTCCGGGGTCCAGCGATGGATGATCATATCCAGCGACGGGGGATCTCTCAGTCCAGCGCTGTCCATACCTCCTTCTTCTGTCTCTACTGCGGAGACACTGCAGAGAGCCGAGCGCTGACATTTCTTATATTGGGAGGGCGGGGCCACCCGTCACCTGACCCCACCCCTCTGACGCAGGAGAGGGAAGCCAGGGGTTCCCCAGTGACGGCAACGGCCAGGGTTGTGAGGATGAGGCCCTTGTCCTTATCAACATGGGGACAAGGTGCTTTGAGGGGTCACAGACCCCCAAAGCATCCTCCCAATGTTGAGGGTATGTGGCCTGGTACGGTTCAGGAGGGAGGGGGGGCCGCTCTCTCGTCCCCCCCTCTTTTCCTGCGGCCTGCCAGGTTGCGTGCTCGGATAAAGGGTCTGGTATGGATATTTAGGGGGACCCCCACGTCAATTTTTTTTTTAAATTTGATGCGGGGTTCCCCTTAATATCCATATCAGACCTGAAGGGTCTGGTATGGATATTTGGGGGGACCCCCACGTCAATTTTTTTTTAAAATTTGACACGGGGTTCCCCTTAATATCCATGTCAGACCTGAAGGGCCTTTTGATTGAATTTAGGGGAACCCCCACGCTTTTTTTTTTTTTTTTTTTTTTTTTAATCAATGAATGAATGAATTGTCGGCTAATACAGAGAACACTCATTGAGTGTTCTCTGTATTACGGAGACCCGACAATTTAGCCGCAAGTGATTTTAAAAGACTTTTTTTCCTGCACAAATGACACTTTGTGCAGCGACAGTTCTAAGCACCAGAAACATGCGCCCCTTCACAGGCATACTATAGATACCCCCCAGCTACGAAATTTAAAGGAATATTACACTTTTATTGTTTCACTTTAATCATTATTAAAATCAGTGCTCCTGAAAAAACGGCCGTTTTTAAAACTTTTTTTTGCATTGATCCATGTCCCCTGGGGCAGGACCCAGGTCCCCAAACACTTTTTAGGACAGTAACTTTCATATTACCCTTTAAAATGAGCACTTTAGATTGTGAACGTTCGAGTCCCATAGACTTTAATAGGGTTCTAAAGTTCACACGAAGTTTAGGTCTGTTCGCAGGTTCTGGTGCGAACCGAACAGGGGGGTGTTCGGCTCATCCCTAATTGTGAAGATAAAGTAGAAGCAAGTAAGCTGACCTTGTCAGACAAATACGTGTGCTACCTGTCTGGAACTACCGGGTGTACTACTTGGGATTCAGTCATGTGGACAACTGCAGCCCAGGATTGGGGATATGAGATCCCAGCAGCAGGAGATTTAAAGAATAGATTAACCGTAACTAAAGCAGCCCACTCTCCCTGTACAGAAGCAAAGAATTGCAACATATTATTGATTTCCTTGAAGGACACCAAACTAGAAGATCAGAGGTTATACCATGTAGGAGCTTTGATATTGGGAACTGACCCTTTTGCCGCGTACACACGTATCAGACTATCCGGTGGACTTAGTCTGGCGGATAAACCGCCGGACTGTCCGCCGGACTTTCTGAACGAGCTACCTGCCCACAGGGGGGTGCTTTGGGGAAGGGGGGCACGCGGCTCCCCACCCCAAAGCACCTTGTCCCCATGTTGATGAGGACAAGGGCCTCTTACCGTCAACCCTGGCCATTGGTTGTCGGGGTCTGCGGGCGGGGGGCTTATCGGAATCCGTGAGCCCCTTTAATAAGGGGCCCCCTGGATACCGGCCCCCCACCCTATTAGAGAATAGGGATGAGCTTCGAGTTTGAGTCGAACTCATGTTCGACTCGAGCATTGCCTGTTCAGCGAACAGTGAACAATTTGGGCTGTGCGCAGCAAATTCGAAAAGCCGGAACACCCTATACAAGTTTATGGGAGAAATCTAAAGTGCTAATTTTAAAGGGTAATATGCAGGTTACTGTCCTAAGATGTGTTTGGGGACCCGGGTCCTACCCCAGGGGACATGGATCAATGCAAAAAAAAAGTTTTAAAAACGGCCGTTTTTTCAGGAGCAGTGATTTTAATAATGATTAAAGTGAAACAATAAAAGTGTAATATTCCTTTGAATTTCGTAGCTGGGGGGTATCTATAGTATGCCTGTGAAGGGGCGCATGTTTCTGGTGCTTAGAACTGTCCCTGTACAAAGTGTCATTTGTGCAGGAAAAAAAGTCTTTTAAAATCACTTGCGGCTATTTTGTCGGCTCCCCGTAATACAGAGAACACTCAATGAGTATTAGCCGACAATTCATTCATTAATTGATGAAAAAAAAAAAAAAGCGTGGGGGTTCCCCTAAATTCAATTACCAGGCCCTTCAGGTCTGACATGGATATTAAGGGGAACCCCGTGTCAAATTTTAAAAAAAATTGACGTGGGGTCCCCCTAAATATCCATACCAGACCCTTCAGGTCTGATATGGATAATAAGGGGAACCCCGCATCAAATAAAAAAAAAATTGACGTGGGGGTCCCCCTAAAAATCCATACCAGACCCTTTATCCGAGCACGCAACCTGGCAGGCCGCAGGAAAAGAGGGGGGGATGAGAGAGCGGCCCCCCCTCCCTCCTGAACCGTACCAGGCCACATACCCTCAACATTGGGAGGATGCTTTGGGGGTCTGTGACCCCTCAAAGCACCTTGTCCCCATGTTGATGAGGACAAGGGCCTCATCCTCACAACCCTGGCCGGTGGTTGTGAGGGTCTGCGGGCGGGGGGCTTATCAGAATCTGGAGGCCCCCTTTAACAAGGGGACCCCCAGATCCCGCCCCCCCCCGTTTGAAATGGTAAGGGGGTACAAAAGTACCCCTACCATTTCACAAAGAAAGTGTAAAAATGGTTAAATAAGACAAACACACTTTTCAAAAATTCCTTTATTAAAAATAAAAAAAAATAAAAAAAAGATTCCAGCGGTGCTAATCCACTCTTGTTATCCAGCGACGAATCTCCAGGGTCCAGCGATGGATGATCATATCCAGCGACGGGGGATCTCTCAGTCCAGCGCTGTCCATACATCCGTCTTCTGTCTCCACTGCGGAGACACTGCGGAGATCCCAGCGCTGACGTTTCTTATATTAGGAGGGTGGGGCCACCCGTCACCTGACCCCGCCCCCTCTGATGCTGGTAAAGGGAGCCAGGGGTTCCCCAGTGACGTATGGGTGACCCCGCCCCCCTCTGATGTAACGGAAACCTGTGTTACATCAGAGGGGGCGGGGTCACCCATACGTCACTGGGGAACCCCTCGCTTCCCTCTCCAGAATCAGAGGGGCGGGGTCAGGTGATGGGTGGCCCTGCCCTCCTAATATAAGAAACGTCAGCGCTGGGATCTCCGCAGTGTCTCTGCAGTGGAGACAGAAGACGGATGTATGGACAGCGCTAGACTGAGAGATCCCCCGTCGCTGGATATGATCATCCATCGCTGGACCCCGGAGATTGGTCGCTGGATAGCAAGAGTGGATTAGCACCGCTGGAATCTTTTTTTCATTTTTTTTATTTTTAATAAAGGAATTTTTCAAAAGTGTGTTTGTCTTATTTAACCATTTTTATACTTTCTTTGTGAAATGGTAGGGGTACTTTTGTACCCCCTTACCATTTCAAACAGGGGGGGCGGGATCTGGGGGTCCCCTTTTTTAAAGGGGGCTTCCAGATTCTGATAAGCCCCCTGCCCGCAGACCCTCACAACCACCGGCCAGGGTTGTGAGGATGAGGCCCTTGTCCTCATCAACATGGGGACAAGGTGCTTTGAGGGGTCACAGACCCCCAAAGCATCCTCCCAATGTTGAGGGTATGTGGTCTGGTATGGTTCAGGAGGGAGGGGGGCGCTCTCTCGTCCCCCCCTCTTTTCCTTCGGCCTGCCAGGTTGCGTGCTCGGATAAAGGGTCTGATATGGATTTTTAGGGGGACCCCACGTCAATTTTTTTTTTATTTGATGCGGGGTTCCCCTTAATATCCATATCAGACCTGAAGGGTCTGGTATGGATATTTAGGGGGACCCCCACGTCAATTTTTTTTTTTAAATTTGACACGGGGTTCCCCTTAATATCCATGTCAGACCTGAAGGGCCTGGTAATTGAATTTAGGGGAACCCCCACGCTTTTTTTTATCAATGAATTAATGAATTGTCGGCTAATACAGAGAACACTCATTGAGTGTTCTCTGTATTACGGGGAACCGACAATATAGCCGCAAGTGATTTTAAGACTTTTTTTCCTGCACACTTTGTGCAGGGACAGTTCTAAGCACCAGAAACATGAGCCCCTTCACAGGCATACTATAGATACCCCCCAGCTACGAAATTTAAAGGAATATTACACTTTTATTGTTTCACTTTAATCATTATTAAAATCACTGCTCCTGAAAAAACTGACGTTTTTAAAACTTTTTTTTGCATTGATCCATGCCCCCTGGGGCAGGACCCAGGTCCCCAAACACTTTTTAGGACAGTAACTTGCATATTACCCTTTAAAATTAGCACTTTAGATTGTGAACGTTCGAGTCCCATAGACTTTAATAGGGTTCTAAAGTTCACACGAAGTTTAGGTCTGTTCGCAGGTTCTGGTGCGAACCGAACAGGGGGGTGTTCGGCTCATCCCTATTAGAGAACACCAGCAATAAAGGGTAGATACAGGTGTATACTGTGCTGGAGGCACTCAACAACCACTTTAACTCCTGCAGATGCCTGTATTAGAGAACACCAGCAATAAAGGGTAGATACAGGTGTATACTGTGCTGGGGGCACACAACACCCACTTTAACTCCTGCAGATGCCTGAGAAAAGAACACACTGTCCCTGCCCATCCTTCTGTCTTTGCACGCTGGAACACACTACACAAGGCCGCCCCGCTGGCGGCCTTATATAGTGTGGGGCTTGTACTAAACCCCCCTGAGCTATAATTGGACACAGGCATCCTGCCTGTGGCCAATTATGGCTCTCTTCACTGCTTGGTTGGCCAAGCATGCGGGGTCACAGTGCATGCTTGACCAATCATGAGCCAGCAATGCACTGCGATGGCGCAGTGCATTGTGGGCCATGAACGCAACGCGAATTTAGTGCAAACAGCCCATAACATTCGGTATTCGCTGAACGGGCGAACAGCTGGTGTTCGAGTCGAACATGCGTTCGACTCGAACACCAAGTTCATCCCTCATACAGATCTATTGCTCCTAGGCTGACCCAGATAGGTATCTCGGTTTTTGCGTGGTATAATGTGATTTGGGCCAGCTGAGCTGCATGGTAGTAGTGTAAGAAGTTGGGCAACCCTAAACCTCCAGCAAGTTTGTTGCAGAGTAATACAGACCTAAGCCCCATACACACTATCATTGTCTGCTGATTTTTTCCTTCAGGTTTACCAAAACCATGTAGTACAAGGGCCTGCCTGATTGCATACACATTGAAACCCGTAAGGTTTGACCTCATATTATATGGTTTTGGTAAATCTGATGGAAAAAATCAGCAGACAATCTGATAGTGTATATGGGGCTCTAGGGACCCTGGGCCTTGTGGAGCCCCAGATGTATTTAAACACTTGGTTCTGTATGGCGCAATGAAAATAAGGGGGTTTCCCTAAGGACAAATGCGCCTTTGCGAAAAGGCAGATATAAGAGTTTGCTAAAATTATGTTTTAAATGTGTGCAAAAAAATACAAAAATGGTTAAGGCAGCGAAAGGGTTAAGAGATCTTGGTAATTATTTTATTCGGCCATAACTTTTATGGCTAATTAATTACTAAAAATAAGGAAGAACAGCAAGAATTCATGACCAGAATGATATGTTATATAAAATATGAGAACCTTTTGTCTGGCTCTGAATTCCTGCCAAAACAGACAAATACTAAGTCAAGAGGAAGACACGAGGATAGAAGTAAAAACACTGAATCAAGCAATAAGTTGCCTCTGATGATCCATAAACATTTTCTTCAAAATAGCTGTAAGCAAGAACAGCGGTTCACAACCACTGGGCCATGTCCTGAGACTGGGCCCCAGCTTCACCCAGACCTGATGATAGGGTGACCACATTTCCAAACTGCCATTCAGGGACACCCAAACAACCCCCCCCCCCCCCCCCCCCGCACGGACGCCTGCCTAAAAAAGATGATTTTTGATACTTTTTTTTAACAAAGTCACTTATTTCAATTCAGTTCAACAATGTCCTCTCAGTTCCCTGTGTGTCACCTTTATTAGCGTCCCCTTTTTTCCCTGTGTCACCTTCATTACCGTTTCTCTCAGTTGTTCCCATGTGTTACCTTCATATGCCCTCAATTGTCTACTTCTTTACTGTCCCTCGCTTGTATCATCTTCTCCTTCATTACTGTCCCCAACTTGTATCACCTTCTCCTTCATTATTGTCCCCAACTTGTGTCACCTTCTCTTTCATTACTGTCGCCAACTTGTATCACCTTCTCCTTCATTACTGTCCGCAACTTGTGTCACCTTCTTCATTACTGTCCCCAACTTGTATCACCTTCTCCTTAATTATTGTCCCCAACTTGTGTCACCTTCTCTTTCATTACTGTCGCCAACTTGTATCACCTTCTCCTTCATTACTGTCCCCAACTTGTGTCACCTTCTTCATTACTGTCCCCGACTTGTGTCACCTTCTCTTTCATTACTGTCGCCAACTTGTATCACCTTCTTCTTCATTACTGTCCCCAACTTGTGTCACCTTCTCTTTTATTACTGTCGTCAACTTGTATCACTTTCTCCTTTATTACTGTCCTCAACTTGTGTCACCTTCTTCTTCATTACTGTCCCCAACTTGTGTCACCTTCTCTTTCATTACTGTCGCCAACTTGTATCACCTTCTCCTTCATTACTGTCCTCAACTTGTGTCACCTTCTTTTTCATTACTGTCCCCAACTTGTGTCACCTTCTCTTTCATTACTGTCCCCAACTTGTATCACCTTCTCCTTCATTACTGCCCTCAACTTGTGTCACCTTCTTCTTCATTACCGTCCCCAAATTCTTTCATCTTCTTCTTCATTACTGTCCCCCACTTGTGTCACCTTCTTTATTACTGCCTGCCACTTGTGTCAACTTCTTTATTACTGCCTCCCACTTGTGTCACCTTCTTTATTACTGCCCCCTCAGTTGTTGTTCCCCTGTATCACCTTCAAATCTCCCACTTCTCAGCTTCATGTATTACTGTCCCCCACTTGTCAGCTTCATATATTACTGCCCCCCACTTGTCAGCTTCATGTATTACTGTCCCCACTTGTCAGCTTCATGTATCACTGTTCCCCCGACCCCCACTTGTCGGCTTTGTGTATTACTGTGACATTAATACATGACGCTGACAAGTGGGGGACAGTAATAAATTAGGCTGACAAGTGGGGGACAGTAATAAATGGGGCTGACAAGTGGGGGGGCAGTAATAAATTAGGCTTACAAGTGGGGGACAGCAGTGGTGGCTGGTGCTCAAATTTTTTTGGGGGGCGCAAACAAACTGAAAAAAAAAACATCAATTGCAGCCACTGTGCCCATCAATGCAGCCACTGTACCCATCAAACACAGCTACTGTGCCAAACACAGCTATTGTGCCATCAAACGCGCCACTGTACCCATAAATTTCTGCCACTGTGCCATCAAACACAGCCCCTGTACCCATCAATTGCTGACACTGTGCCCATCAATTGCCTCCAGTGTTCCCCATCAAATTCTGCCAGTGTACTCATTAATTGCCGCAATTGTGCCCCATCAAATGCTCCCAGTGTGCCCACCAATTGTCTCTACTGTGCTTCATCAGATGCTGCCAGCATGTCAATCAATTGTCGCTACTGTGCCCCATCAGATGCTGCCAGTGTGCCCATCAATTGTTGCTACTGTGCCCCATCAGATGCTGCCTAGCACTTGCCTGTCTCACAGCGGGTCAGCGGCGGTCTCCTGCACATCCTCCGTGTCTTCCTCTGTCCTGTCTCAGGTGTCCAATCACAGTGCCTGACGTTTCAGCCAATCAGGTGTCCAGCAACCTGATTGGCTGAGAGGTGGTTCAGTGTTAGCAAAGCGAATTACTTCGCTTTTCTAACACACAGCTGAGTGATCAGCGAACGCCCAGCATGGCGCCCGCTGATTACTGTTCTGGGTGCCTATTAGAGCCTAGGGCTCTAATAAGGTGCTTCCATAAACACCCCCGCCACTGTAATAAAGGTGTCCGGCGTCCGAAAATGGGCCGGGCATCTGAATAGGGGGTGTCAGCAGCAACCATAGATAGATTTATGCAATGCATAAATCTATCTATGGTGATTAGAGAGATGCAGGAGAGAGGGGTGCCCTTTATGGACACACCGACACTGGGCGGCAGTAAAAACAAATTATTGCCTCCACTTGTCAGCTACATTTTTTATTGCCCCCCCAGGGCTGAGCCACACTTTGTCAGCCTCATTTATTACTGTACTGTACCCAGCCTCAGTGCCCCACTTGTCACTTGATCTGCTCCAGTTCAATTTGCTCACCTTTTAATCTGGACTAGTCTGGGGGTGTGGTAAGCTGACTTGAGCTCCGGTCTTCATTCGTTCCCTGGTCCAGGCAGCCTGGGCTGGCTGGGGGCCCACCTCAGGCAGTCGGGTGGGAGGAGGTCGGAGATATTGCGGGCTGCTGCAATGCACTGCGAGTGGGACTCAGTGGGACTCGGGACTGGCAACAGCCGAGCCGTGGATCTAAAGCCGCGTACACACGGGCGGACTGTATGGCCTACTTAGTCCGTCATACAATCCGACGGACAGTCCGTCCTACTTTCGAATGAACGGACTTGACCACACACGGATGCACAAACAGTCCATCGAAAGCTTGCGCGATGACGTGTACAGCACGTACGACGGGACTAGAAATAGGAAGTCCAATACACAGCAATGCAACCTTTCGCCGTGTAAATCCTTTCTGAGCATGCGCCATTCTTAGTCCGTCTAACTAGCCTACTGACGAGCGGATTGTCCGCTGAAACCAAAGTATGACGGACAGTATTTAGAAAAATCCGAAATACTTAGTACGCCAGACTGCACGCTGAAAAAGTCAGCTGAAGCCCACACACGAGTGGACTGTCCGCTGAAATGTGTTTCGACGGACTAAGTAGGCCATACAGTCCGCCCGTGTGTACGCGGCCTAAGGCTAGCCAGCAATGGCACTGCAGAATGCTGATGCTTGCCGAGAGGTCACTGGAGGAGTCAGAAATGACTGATGATGCTCTCTCTGCTGCTGCTGCCGTGCCAGGGGCAGGAGAGGAGGTGGGTGGACTCAGAGAGCGCAGGGCAGCACTGGGTAAAGGCCTTGTTCCCTCGACCTCCGTCTGATACTGAGACACTCTGCAAATGTGACATCACTGGTTGTTAGACCCGATGGTGGGCAATCGTTTATTACGGCGACTGTGTGTCCTTATTTCATTCCGGGACACTGTATTGTCCTGGAATGAAGGTGCCCGGGACACAAATGTGATTTACAGGATAATCCCAGGCAACTGCGCAGTTGTGCGACATTCTACCCAAACAAAATTGACGTCCTTTTTTTCCCACAAATAGAGCTTTCTTTTGGTGGTATTTGATCATCTCTACGGTTTTTATCTTTTGCGCTATAAACAAAAACAGAGCGGAAAATTTTAAAAAAAACCACAATATTTTGTACTTTCTGCTATAATAAATATCCACATTTTTTTTAAAAAAAAAAAAAGCAAATTTTAGGTAAATTTTTCAGTTTAGGCTGATATGTATTTTTCCACATATTTTTGGTAAAAAAAATCGCAATAAGTGTATATTGATTGGTTTGCACAAAAGTTATAGCACCTACAAAATAGGGGATAGATTTATAGCATTTTTTTTCTAGTAATGACGGCGATCTGCGATTTTTATCAGAACTGCGACGTTATGGCAGACACATCGGACAATTTTGACACATTTTTGGGACCACTGGCATTAATACAGTGATCAGTGCTATAAAAATGCATTGATTAATGGAGAAATGTCACTGGCAGTGAAGGGGTTAATACTAGGGGGCGATCAAGGGGTTAACTGTGTTCCCTAATGTGTGTTCTAACTGAAGGGGGGAGGGGACTGACTAGGGGAGATGACAGATCTCTGTTCATACTTTGTATGAACAGACGATCTGTCACCTCTCCCCTCTGAGAACCGGGATCTCTGTGTTAACACACAGAGATCCCGGTCTCTGTGCAAATGATGAATGCCTACAAGAGCCACTGACTTCCTCTATTTGCAATTACTGGCCTGATAACCAAGACAGTGCCTCTTTGTGTGTGCTCTGGAACTCCTTAAAATTCTGGGCTTGAGGAATACATCTCAAAAAATTCACGTCTCCGGAAGGAGGATGCCCTTTCCCTGGAGAAGATGGAAAAGAGGAGGTTCAATTGGCCATGGGACAGTTGAAGGGTGGCAAGGCCCCCTGGGCTGATGGCTTTCCATCTGAGTTCTACAGCAATTTTATGGAACTTCTGGCTCCTAAATTGACCTCCCTTCTTTTGGACTATGGTTCCCTAGAGACTATGAATGAAGCCATGATTATGTTGGTTACCAAGACCGGATTGCGCATCGTATAGACCAATATCCCTACTAAACGTGGATGCCAAGATTTTTACGAAGGTCCTGGCCAACCATTTATCCCAGGTGATTGAGGACCTGGTTGATGTCAACCAGACTGGTTTTATGCTGGGGAAGGGAACCGACATAAACATCAGGCGACTCTATTTAAACCTGTCTGTTTCCCACAACAATCAGGGTTCTAGAGTTATTGCTTCCTTACATGCCAAAAAGGCTTTTGATTCCATGGAATGATCATATCTCTGGGAGGTCCTTCAGCGATTCGGGTTTGGCACCAAATCCATACATGGGTTTAAATTACTATACAGTGCCCCTAGAGTGAGGGTCCATAAAAATAACTGGCTTTCTGCCCCTTTTTGTCTGTTCCGCGATACACGGCAGGGTTGCGCTGGAGCCCCTGGCCATTTTGATCAGGTCTGCTCCGGATGTCATGGGCCTTCGGCTGGGAAAGTTGGAAGAGTGACTGTCCATTAGGGATGAGCTTCGTGTTCGAGTCGAACGTACGTTCGACTCGAACATTGGCTGTTCGGGCGTTCGGCGAAATCCAAACTCTTGGTCCGTTCGCGTCAAAATTAGTATGGCGCGCGCGGACCACAATGCACTGCGATGGCGCAGTGCATTGCTGGCTCATGATTGGCCAAGCATGCACTGTGACCCCGCATGCTTGGCCAATCGCAGCGCCAGCAGCGAGGAGAGCCATGATTGGCCACAGGCATCCTGCCTGTGGGCAATCATAGCTCAGGCTGTGTAGTGCACGCCCCACACTATATAAGGCCGCCTTTGAGGCGGCCTCGTGTAGTGTGTTGGCATCTGAAGCAGTGGGTGTTCTGTGTACCTTCAACACAGTTACACACCAATCGTTTTTGGCTGATTTCCTATCTTGCTCTTGTGTAGTGGTTATTGTCTGTGCCCTGACCGCAGTATACACCACTACACTATATTCACCTCACCTATATAGCTAGCTAGTGATCTATCTTTAACCACTTAACAACCGCCCATTGCCGATTAACGGCTTCAGGGCGGTTGTTTAACTCTGAGAGGCCGTTAATTAACGGCCTCCCAGAATTCTGCTCTCGCGCGCCCCCTGGGGCGCGCACTCGAGAGCATCCGTGACCGCCGGGTCCACAGGACCCAGCGCATCACGGATCACGGTAAACGGCCGCTCGTCGCGGCCATTTACCACGTGATCGCTCCGTCAAATGATATGTCATGACGCCGGTTCCTCCCTCCCCTCTCTGTACCGATCGGTACAGCGGAGGGGAAAGAGATCGGTGTCAGCAGCGATGTGGGCTGCATCTGCAGTGCCCACATCGCTGCTCACCGAATTTAACCCCTCAATTCCCTGCCAATACTCTGCAATACCAGTGCATACTCTGCAGTACCCTGCCATTACTCTGCAGTACCCCCCATTACTCTGCAGTACCCTGCCTTTACTCTGCAGTACCCCCCATTACTCTGCAGTAACCCCCATTACTCTGCAGTACCCTGCCATTACTCTGCAGTACCCTGCCATTACTCTGCAGTACCCGCCATTACTCTGCAGTACCCCGCCATTACTCTGCAGTGCAGTACCCTGCCATTACTCTGCAGTACCCCGCCATTACTCTGCAGTGCAGTACCCTGCCATTACTCTGCAGTACCCTGCCATTACTCTGCAGTACCCTGCCATTACTCTGTAGTACTCCCCAATACTCTGCAGTACCCTGCTATTACTCTGTAGTACCCCCGCCAATACCCCGCCAATACTCTGCAATACCAGTGCATACTCTGCAGTACCCTGCCATTACTCTGCAGTACCCCGCCATTACTCTGCAGCGCAGTACCCTGCCATTACTCTGCAGTACCCCGCCATTACTCTGCAGTGCAGTACCCTGCCATTACTCTGCAGTACCCTGCCTTTACTCTGCAGTACCCTGCCATTACTCTGTAGTACTCCCCAATACTCTGCAGTACCCTGCTATTACTCTGTAGTACCCCGCCAATACCCCGCCAATACTCTGCAATACCCTGCCATAAATTGCCATACCCAGCCATACTCGGAGATACCCAGCCATACTCGGTGATACCCTGAAATACCCAGCCATAGACGCCCCCCACCCCTCACCGCCCTCCAAAGCTTCTACCAACTCGCCAGTACGATCAAAGCCAGAATCTTTTTTTTATTTTTTATTTCAGGCTTCCCAGCCTAGAGGTGAGATGTGGGGTCATATTGACCCCCAGATTTCAATGTAAAGAGGACCTGTCACCCCATATTCCTATTACAAGGGATGTTTACATTCCTTGTAATAGGAATAAAAGTGATCAAAAATATATTTTTGGGGAAAAAAATGTCAAACTAAAATAAATAAAGTAAAACGAACAATAAAAAAAAAAAAAAAAATTAAAGCGCCCATGTCCCTATGTGCTCGCATGCAGAAGCGAACGCATGCGTAAGCCCCGCCCACATATGAAAACGGTGTTCAAACCACACATGTGAGGTATCGCCGAGAACGTTAGAGCGAGAGCAATAATTCTAGTCCTAGACCTCCTCTGCAACTCAAAACATGTAACCAGTAAAAAAAAATTTATGAAGAAAAAATTACTAATCTGCTAAATTTTATAACAGAAACAAAGAAAAATTAATTTTTTCGCAGAATTTCCGGTCTTTTTTCTTTTATAGCACAAAAAATAAAAAAAACTGAGAGGTGATTAAATACCACCAAAAGAAAGCTCTATTTGTGTGAAAAAAAGGACAAACATTTCATATAGGTCCAGTGTTGCATGACTGAGTAATTGTCATTCAAAATGTGAGAGCACCAAAAGCTGAAAATTGGTCTGGTTATTAAGGGTGTTTAAGTGCCCAGTGGTCAAGTGGTTAATAATAGAGCTTGCAGTCAGTAGTGTTAGGAGATAGTGCGTGCTGTCTGCGTGCTCTGTACCCAGTACATACCGCTATAATATAGGGCAGGCCCCTACTTTCAAACATCCAACTTACAAACATCTCCTACTTGCAAACGCAAGGAGACAGCAGCAAGTGAGATGAAAAAAGACGGATTGCAAAACAAATTATACAGGGGTGATAACCCTTCCCTATGTTTTCCAAAAAGCTTAAAAATAGTTTTTTTGACTGGAGCTACACTTTAAAAATGTACCAGTTGAAAATTACAAACAGATTCAACTTAACACAACAAACCTACACAGTCCCTGTCTTGTTTGCACCGCCTGTATACTGCTGTTCTGAGTATATAGGGCCTGGGGGCCACACGCATTTCCTTTTTTTAATATGGGTACAGGATTCCCCTTAATATGCGTACAAGACCCAAATAGGCTGGTAATGGGCAGGGAGGGCTACCCATGCCATTTTTCTGAATGATTTTCAACCATATTGCAGGAACCAGATATAGCATTAAAACCGCAAGCAGTTTTAAATGGTGTTATTTCCGTTAAATGTCATTTTGTGCAGGGACTGTTCTAAACACGGGAAACACGTGGCACTTCACAGGCATACTACAGACACCCCCCAGGCACCATATTTAAAGTAATATTTCACTTTTTTTTTTTCACTTTAATCGTCATTAAAATCAATGCTCCCGCCAAAACGGCAGTTTTTAAAACTTTTTTTTGCATCGACCCATGTCCCCTGAGGCAGGAGTCGGGTCCCCAAACCCTTTTTAGGACAGTATCTTGCATATCAGCCGTTAAAATTAGCACTTTCCATTTCGAACGTTCGAATCCCATAGACTTCAATGGGGTTCTAACGTTCGTAACGAACGTGGGGGCCGTTCGCAAGTTCTGGTGCGAACCGAACCGGGGGGTGTTCGGCTCATCCCTACTGTCCATGTATTGTGGATGATGCACTGCTGTATCTCAATGATGCCCCTCTTTGTTGGCTGCCCTGTGAATTTTTAAAAATTTTGGTACTTTTTCTGGTATTAAAATAAACTGGTCTAAGTATGTTCTATTCTCTATAGATGTAGATGCTGCTAAGACGTCTGCATCCTCCCCTCTATGATGGGTGGATGAATTCCGCTATTTGGAGGTTATAGTAACTAAACATCCTGCTAACTATTTGGAGAATAATCTTCTCCCTCTGATCACGACCTTGAGAGTCAAATGTGCCTCTTGGGCTAACCTCCCCCTTAACCTCCTTAAAATGGTGTTGTGGCCTAAATTTAATTACTTCTTCTGAAACTGTCCGATAAAATAATTTGAACTATGTGTGGGATCCTTTCTCTGGCATGGTGGAGTCCCTCGGCTGGTACGATTTACCCTGTGGCTTTCAGCCCACCTGGGAGGATTGGCTCTGCCCAACTTCAGGGTCTACTACTGGGCTGCAATGCTGGTGAGAGTCCAGTGGTGGTTTATGGGCTCTAGATCAAACGCGCCCACCTGTTTGGAGACAGTTAGTTTAGGCTCCCTAGCTGTTCTATGAAATTTTGTCTATGGAGGCCTGAGGGTGTACACGGAGGTTCCTGGTCCAACACGGGCTACTTGGAGGGTGTGGGTGGCTGCTAGACAGAGGTATGTGTGTCCCAAACAGTGGTCTCTGGCCCACCTGCTATGGGGTAATCCCAGTTTGCCACAGTTCCGCACCCTGACGGAGCCTCAGGTCTGGGCCAAATGTGGTGTCGTCACCCTGGGAGATGTTATATCTCAGGGTGTTTTACTACCAATTAATGAACTATTTCACAAATTCCAGTTACCCCAATGGATGCAGTTTCAGTACCTACAGTTGCAACATGGCGCTAGAGCACAGTTTCCTCAACGCCATTCCTCCAGGCTGATCCTATTGAGGAACTTGTGTCCCCTGGGGATTTAGACAAGCCTCTATTGACCTTATATGCTGCACTTCTGGGCACTGACTCCCCTAAGATAGATGGGCTGTGGGAGATGTGGCATAGGGACATACCTTCATTGGACAGAGAGGATTGGGATGACTGTCTGGCGCACGGTCCTAAGTTAGTCATTTCCTCTAGGGATAAATGTATTCAGGTAAAATTCCTGCATAGAATTTACTACACTCCCCGGAAATTACATTGCATTTTCTCAGATCGAGATCCCATATAGGGATGGCCTTGCGGTTCGCCCGCCAGTCGGTTTGTGGCAAATTGTGCGTGTTGGCGATTCTCCAAACCGGCGGACTATTGCCACTGTTCGCCCAGCAGACATATGTGTTTACAGTGTGAAAGAACTTTGACCCATGATGACACATCCATCATGGGGTACAGGACAGCCAATTGAGACATTTCAGCACATGGACAATTGGACATTCCTCCACCTTATAAATAGACCTGATCTGACGGCCATTTTACATTCTGTCTTATGTCAGTGTAGGGACAGGATGCTGTGTGGAGCAGGGAGAGACGGTAGTGACACAAATCACTAGCTATAAGGTCTACAAAAGTCCTTTTAAGGACTGGTATAGGTGTAGTACAGTATATAAGGTTCAGTGCACTGCTGTGCTGGTGATTGCAGCTGTCTTATGTCAGTGTAGGGACAGGACGCTGTGTGGAGCAGGGAGAGACTGTAGTGACACAGATCACTAGCTATTAGGTCCACAAAAGTCCTTTTAAGGACTGGTATAGGTGTAGTACAATATATAGGGTTCGGTACACTGCTGTGCTGGTGATTGCAGCTGTCTTTTGTCAGTGTAGGGACAGGATGCTGTGTGGAGCAGGTACAGTCAGTTTAATCACTAGCTAGCTATTACTATTAGGTCCACAAAGGTCCTTTTAAGGACTGGTATAGGTGTACAATATATAGGGTGCTGGTGCATTGCTGTGCTGCAGATTAATGCTCGTTTCTGCAGCTGTCTTTTATCAGTGTAGGGACTGAGGGACAGTCTGCAAATCACTAGCTACTAAGTCCACAAAGGTACTTTAAGGACTGGTATTGGTGTACAATATATAGGGTGCTGGTGCACTGCTGTGCTGCAGATTACTGCTTGTTTCTGCAGCAGTCTTTTATCGGTGTAGGGACTGAGGGACAGTCTGCAAATCACTAGCTACTAGGTCCACAGAGGTTCTTTTAAGGATTGGTACAGGTGTACAATATATAGGGTGCTGGTGCACTGCTGTGCTGCAGATTACTGCTAGTTTCTGCAGCAGTCTTTTACCAGTGTAGGGACTGAGGGACAGTCTGCAAATCACTAGCTACTAGGTCCACAAAGGTCCTTTTAAGGACTGGTATAGGTGTTCTATTTGGTGTGCAGTATATAGATGTGTAATACACGTATAAAATACTTGCACATATAGAAAGCATAGTATAGTGCATTTCCACTGTGCAGCATTGTGACTGCTGAGCAGTTCTGCAGCGATACTACAAAGAGTGACAAACGCAATAAAAAAAAGTATTAGAACTGGTGTGATAGACCAGTGGCCCCCAAAAACGACAGATTGAAGCGGGGTGTTATATACCTTCTTCCACATACATACTGCACTTCTCTAGAGATTTTTGTCACAGGGTCATTTAAAAAATGGCAGGCAGAGGAAGAGGCAGGCCCTTTCGCAGGGGTGGTAGGGGTAGGGCAGGAGCAACAGGATTGAGCCAAAGTGGCAAATTGCAGAAGGTGCATGCGATTACGTCAAAGGACACACCAGACTTGGTTGAGTGGCTCACTCAGCCTTAATCTTCTGCACCCTCTTCTTCACTCTCTGCTGTGTGCACCCCTAAAGACACTACCACCACCAACACCACCACCATATACCTTCCGCTTGAGTCACAGGAATTATTTTCCGATCCATATCAAGACATTTCCAATGCGCAGCCACTCTTGGCATTGGATCAGGAAGAGGAGGTAGCAACAACCACCACTCAGCAGTCTGACGACAGTACCCAGATCAGCCCAAGGAGGAGGTTGGTCCCTGCTGTTGCTGCCTACTCCAAGATCTCTAATTATACAGGTGGGGAAGGTGATGTCAATGATGATGTGTCTAGTGATGTCACGTGGGTGCCCACAAGAGGAAGAGAAGGGGAGTTCAGAGGGAGATATGGACCAGCAGATAGGGAGGAGAAGCAGGAAGAACTTACATTGCACAGGAGGGACAAAGCAGACTGCTAATGTATCAGGAGCGAGGCATCAACCATGTATGGTCATATCTGGCGCTCCCAGGAAGCCGACACATGGCTCCACAGTGTGGACTTTTTTTACCGTGTCCGCTGCTGACAATAGTGTTGCCATCTGCAATCTTTTCAGTCAACACATAAGTCGCGGTAAGCCCAACACTCACCTAGGGACGACCGCTTTAAGAAGGCACATGAGCTGCCATCACCGAGCCCAGTGGGAGCAACGGAACACACAAAGCCACACTTCAGGCTCTCACCATCCAGCCTCATCTTCTACTTCTCTTTCTCCTCTCTCCTCACAATTGTCCTCCACTCCACCTTCCATCATGCCAAGCTCACATTTTTCTGGAAAAAAGCAGGCTTCCGTGGGCCAAATGTTTGAGCGTAAAAAAATGATGACGCCGGATAACCCTCTTGCCCAATGGTTGACGGCTGGCTTGTCAGAACTGATAGCCCGCCAACTACTGCCATATAAACTGGTGGACTGCGAAGCCTTTCGAAAATTTGTGGCCATTGGAACACCACAATGGAAGGTCCCAGGAAGGAAGTATTTCTCACAGAAGGGCATCCCAGAGCTATATGGTCATGTTCAGCGGCAAGTGAATGTATCTCTGGCACAAAGTGTCGGTGCCAAGATACATCTGACCACAGACACGTGGTCTAGCAAACATGGGCAGGGAAGGTATATCACTTTTACTGCCCACTGGGTGAACCTTCTTACGGCCGTCAAGCATGTAACCCGTGGCACCCATGTAGATTTGGTTTTACCGCCACGGATTGCATGCAGGCCTGGCTCTTCTTCTCCTCCTCCTACTCCATCCTTCTCCCTCTCCTCCTCGGCTGACTCCTCCTTTTCCGCTGCTAGCGTCTCTTCCGCTGCGCCGCCCAAGCTCCCCAGAACTTATTCGACATGCCAGGTGAGACGTTGCCATGCTGTGCTGCGTCTGTTGTGCCTGGAAGCCAAGAGCCACACTGGCCCGGCACTCCTTTCAGCTATGCGTTCACAGGCAGATCAGTGGCTAACACCGCTCAATTTGACAGTTGGTAAAGTGGTGTGTAACAATGATGCCAATCTGCTTAGCGCATTGAAACAGGGCAAAATTACGCACGTGCCATGCATGGCACACGTCTTAAACTTGGTCGTGCAGCGATTCGTTGTCAAATACCCTGGGTTCCAGGACATCTTGCGGCAGGCAAGGAAAATTTTGGCCCATTTCAGAAGATCTTACACGGCCATGGCTCACCTTGCTGACATTCAGCGGCGACACAATCTGTCGGTCAGATGTCTTATTTGCGATTGCCCAACGCGATGGAACTCAACCTTCTATATGCTTGATAGGCTGCTCCAGCAGAAACGCGCAGTTAACGTCTACCTGTATGAACTCTGAGGCAGAACAGGTTCTGGGAGCTTGTTTTTTTTTTTTACCGCGCCAGTGGCTGCTCATGCACGACGCATGCAGACTTCTGCGGCCATTTGATGAGATCACCAAACTGGTCAGTTGCAGCCATGGCGCCATCAGTTTACATGGTAACTTATGCCTTCTTGAATCTTTATGGAACGTGCATTGCGTCGTGTCATTGATCAAGCCGTGGAGGAGCAGGAGCAGGAAGATGAGGAAGTCGGAATGCTGGATGAATTCCCAGGGGGGGCTACTCTATCTGAGACAAGTCAACAACAGGAGTCTGAAGAGGAATAAGAGGAGGATGGTGCCAGGGCGGATGAGGAGGAGCAAGAAAAGCATGCTTTAAACCTTTCTGGGATCCCTGTTGTTGTGTGTGGATGGGGAGAGGAGAACAAGGAGGGTGACATTATCCTGGATGATGAGCAGGAGTCAGGCCACCACACCGCTACCAGCTTAGTGCAAATGGGGGCCTTCGTGCTCCAGTGTTTTAACAGGGACCCCCGTATAAAAAGCATAAGGGTCAAGGACCAGTACTGGGTGGCAACGTACTTAGACCCCGGTACAAACACAAAATGGCGGAAATGTTACCACCGTCACAGAGGGCTGTCAGAATGGAGCACTTCCAGGCCTTGCTTAGAGAAATGCTGCATTCTGCTTTTGCGTGCGCTGGCAGAGGAGGAATTCCCACTCCCAGAGAAAGAGTTGCGGGTACCAATCCAACAGCGCCTACAAGAAGAGGGCGGTTTGAAGATGTGTTGGTGACTTCTGATATGAGGTCATTCTTTCAGCCGACCCATCGACAGGTCTCATCCGGATCCAGCATCAGGGAACGCCTAGACCAACAGGTGTCCAACTACATCAAGTTAACGGCCGATGTGGACGCTCTGGGTGTGCAGGCTTTACATCTGGCCAGAGCTTGCCCAATTTGCAATGGAACTGTTGGCTTGCCCCTCGTCCAGTGTCCTGCCTGAAAGGATGTTAAGCGCAGTAGGGGGGATCATGACCGATAAGCGCACTCACCTAGCTCACGACAGTGTTGACTACCTCACATTTCTAAAAATGAATGAGGCATGGATCTCAGAGGAATTCAACACATGTGACCAGTAGACCATGTATATCTCTATAAACTATTTATTTAATCGAGCACACAGACCTTTTTTCTACCTTTGTCTCACTTCCTTGTACAAAAAAAGCACACCGTACTATATGCCCATATCCCTCCTGTTTGAAGAGGTTGAGCGGTGTCATATTTTTGGGACCCAGCAGTGAGTTGCTGGTATCACTGCTGCTGTCAGTGCTCTCTATCTCGGTGCTTGTGTCAGTGCTCTCTCTCTATCTCGGTGCTGGTGTGGTGTCAGTGCTCTCGATCTCGGTGCTGGTGTGGTCTCAGTGCTCTCTCTCTCTGTGCTGGTGTCAGTGCTCTCTATCTCGTGCTGGTGTCAGTGCTCTCTATCACGGTGATGGTGTCAGTGCTCTCTCTCTATCTCAGTGCTGGTGTCAGTGCTCTCTATCACGGTGCTGGTGTGGTGTCAGTGCTCTATATCTCGGTGCTGGTGTGGTGGCAGTGCTCTCTATCTTGGTGCTGGTGTGGTGTTAGTGCTCTCTATCTCGGTGCTGGTGTCAGTGCTCTCTATCTCGGTGCTGGTGTCAGTGCTCTCTATCATGGTGCTGGTGTCAGTGCTCTCTCTCTATCTCGGTGCTAGTGTCAGTGCTCTCTCTCTATCTTGGTGCTGGTGTGGTGTCAGTGCTCTCTAGCTCGGTGCTGGTGTCAGTGCTCTCTATCACGGTGCTGCTGTCAGTGCTCTCTATCTCGGTGCTGGTGTCAGTGCTCTCTATCAGGGTGCTGGTGTAAGTGCTCTCTATCTCGGTGCTGGTGTGGTCTCAGTGCTCTCTATCACGGTGCTGGTGTGGTGTCAGTGCTCTCTATCACGGCGCTGGTGTCAGTGCTCTCTATCTCGGTGCTAGTGTCAGTGCTCTCTATCTATCTCGGTGCTGGTGCTGGTGTCAGTGCTCTCTATCACAGTGCTTTTGTCAGTGCTCTCTATCTCAGTGCTGGTGTCAGTGCTCTCTATCTTGGTGCTGGTGTGGTGTCAGTGCTCTCTATCTTGGTGTTGGTGTCAGTGCTCTCTATCACGGTGCTGGTGTCAGTGCTCTATATCTTGGTGCTGGTGTCAGTGCTCTCTATCTCGTTGCTGGTGCTGGTGTCAGTGCTCTCTATCACAGTGCTGGTGTCAGTGCTCTCTATCTCGGTGCTGGTGTCAGTGCTCTCTCTCTATCTTGATGCTGGTGTCAAAGATCTCTATCTCGGTGCTGGTGTGGTGTCAGTGCTCTCTATCTCGGTTCTGGTGTCAGTGCTATCTATCTCGGTGCTGGTGTCAGTGCTCTCTATCACGGTGCTGGTGTCAGGGCTCTCTCTCTATCTCGGTGCTGGTGTCAGTGCTCTTTCTCTATCTTGGTGCTGGTGTGGTGTCAGTGCTCTCTATCTCGTTGCTGGTGTCAGTGCTCTCTATCTCGTTGCTGGTGTCAGTGCTCTCTATCACGGTGCTGGTGTCAGTGCTCTCTATCTCGGTGCTAGTGTCAGTGCTCTCTCTCTCTTTCCCGGTGCTGGTGTCAGTGCTCTCTATCACAGTGCTGGTGTCAGTGCTCTCTATCTCAGTGCTGGTGTCAGTGCTCTCTATCTCAGTGCTGGTGTCAGTGCTCTCTCTCTCTATCTCGGTGCTGGTGTCATTGCTCTCTATCTCTGTGCTGGTGTCAGTGCTCTCTGTCATGGTGCTGGTGTCAGTGCTCTCTCTCTCTATCTTGGTGCTGGTGTCAGTGCTCTCTATCTCGGTGCTGGTGCTGGTGTCAGTGCTCTCTATCTCGGTGCTGGTGTCAGTGCTCTCTCTCTATCTCGGTGCTGCTGTCAGTGCTCTCTCTCTATCTTGGTGCTGGTGTCAGTGCTCTCTATCACGGTGCTGGTGTCAGTGCTCTCTCTCTGTCTCCGTGCTGGTGTCAGTGCTCTCTCTCTATCTCAGTGCTGGTGTGGTGTCAGTGCTCTCTATCTCGGTGCTGGTGTCAGTGATCTCTATCTCGGTGCTGGTGTCAGTGCTCTCTCTCTATCTCGGTGCTGGTGCTGGTGTCAGTGCTCTCTCTCTATATCGGTGCTGGTGTCAGTGCTCTCTCTCTATCTCGGTGCTGGTGCTGGTGTTTGTGCTCTCTATCTCGGTGCTGGTGTCAGTGCTCTCTATCACGGTGCTGGTGTCAGTGCACTCTCTCTATCTCGGGGCTGGTGCTGGTGTCAGTGCTCTCTCTTTATCTCTGTGCTGGTGTCAGTGCTCTCTATCACGGTGCTGGTGTCAGTGCTCTCTATCATGGTGCTGGTGATCATCTCCTGCACCCTCTTCATAACCTACCCTGACCTTTCCTCTCCTCCATTGCCTTCATGCGCTCCTGAGTCCTGAATTGTCAAAATTTCACAGATAAAAAAAGAATGCTTGTTGTTGTCGATCCTAGATTCACTTCATACTTTTGTTATGTCAGTGGCCATGTGGTGGAACTATGTGTGCACAGCTAGTAAGTATTTTGTGGCTGAAAATATGACCTGTAGGTTATTAAGGTTCTCCTGCCATTGAAATCAATGGGGCCTGCCGCGAACTTTGCGGTTCGCAAACTTTTGTCCGCGGTCGTGGTTCGCGTTCACGAAACGTCCCGTCGGAAGTTCGTCCATCTCTAATCCCATATGCCCCAAGTGTAGGACACAGGTTGGGACTTTTTTCCATATGTTCTGGGAATGCCCAGTTATAACATAATTTTGGTCAGGAGTTTTCATCTAAATGAATCTTAGGCTGTAGTTGTCCCTCCCGGTTATGCTGGAATTGGCCCTGTTGGGGGTCCATGATGATGCGCAGCACTCCCATCATTTAAAATTGTTGGTATCCTATTTTATATTTTATGCTAAAAAATATATTCTCCTGAAATAGATCTTACCCCCCCCCCCCCCCACACCGTCTTTCTCCTCCTGGGAAGCTTTGATAGACACTGCCCTGCCCATGTATAGAAAAACTTATATAAACAGAGGTTGTCAGTGGAAATTTGACAAAGTATGGGCCCTTGGATTACTACCTGAACTTTTTTGGAGGGTTCGGGTTTTGTGTACTACCTATGAGTATTTTTTCACTTCCAAACCTCCTGTTATTTGTAAATGTTTTTTAAGTAGTTAGCCATACTACGAGACTGCCCCCCCCCCCCTGTTTCTTGTATGTAATCCAAGCATTTTGTATATTTTTTGTTGTAAGTCGATCTGTATGCTCTGTCCTACCCCTTATGACAACAATAAAGCGCCTCTGATTGTTAAAAAAAAGAAAAAAAAAAGATAGCCCCTCTTGGCCCCCTGTAGCATATGCAGGGGTAGGGTTGGGCTCCCCCCCCTTCCCTTTCCACCTGTCAGCTGGGTAGACTCACCCGCTGTGATCTCCTCTTAGGCTGTAGCCGTCCTCTCTCTCCGTCTTGTCCAGGGGCATAAAAGCCGTAGGCCGCAAGCTGGTTTGAGAGAAAAGGACTCTGTGTCGGGCCTAAATTATCCACGAGTGGCCGACGCCATTTTACCAGAGACTCCATCCCCAGAAGTGGCCTCATCTTTCGCGAGAATGAGGCTTGGGCAATACTGCATCCGGACCTGCACAGTAATGCCGCAGAGCGGCCGGCGTCTTCACCTGCAAGCCTGCTGCTTATACCCGGGCGGGCCGGGGCCCCCAAAACCCTGCTCATGGCCCCCTGTAGCATATACAGGAGTGACATGGCTGGCACAGGATAGCATCAGGGCACAGAGAGGCCAAACAGGTGGCCTCCTATATCCCATATCCCACTGTAAGGTAAGAGGAGAGAGACAAGAACTATAGACCGTGGAGTGCTGGGCATACTTCACCTGTGCCCAGAGGCCTCTGGATCTCAGAGGAGACTTCCCCGGCTGTCCCCCCTGAAGTTGGGAAACCCTACCTGGATCTCCTGCCTCCTCGGCTTTTGGTCTGGCTCCCAGGAGGTGACCTTCAGCCCCAGGCCTCTGGTCAGGGAAAAAAATAAATGCTTTGCTGAACATTTGGGGAAACACAATCAAGAACTGAAGAGCAGAGGGAAGGGCGGGGGTTTTAACCTCTTTTGTTGATTGTGTTTACTGTCAGGTGAGACCAATCATCTCTCTGGTGTGCCGTCCTGAAAGACGACTGGAGAAATATTGCTGCCAATCTGTCCCATGTGTTAGGAAGTAACCGAGATGGGTGAGCCATTGGCACAATATTGCTTCTGCCAGAACTTATAGCTGGATGTGACCTGAGCAGGGTAAGCTTCAGGGCCTTCTTTGCTTGCCACCCATCTATTAAATGAAGTCACATGTTTTCTCTGAGGGCCTGGATTCTCAGAGGGCTTTGATTCTCTAGGCACTGCTTTTGTAGACTGGAATGAACATTTAAAGTTGCAGTCTTTTCTATGTGGTACACCACATTTTTCGGACACTATTCAATTCAGGAAATGGGGGCTCCTGTCTTTTTTGGTGAGTGACCTGTTCAGCCACAGCAACTGAATGCATAAACTAATACTCAGCCCTTCAAGTTTCCCCATAGAGAAAACTGGGACATGCCCATGGAAGGTGCAGCTGTGCCTGCTGCTGAGCCCCTGGAGTCTGTTGTGCCTACAAATGAGAAGTCACCTACCGATGATGCAGTGCTAGCTTTCATCGAGTGCTCACCTGTCAGAGTGAAAGGGGAGGATTGACCTGTTGATTTGGTGGGTGAAAGAGCAGCAGAAGGCCAGGTCATCCTACTGCCAGAGTTGCTGTCCCTAGCCACTGAATCTTCTGTGGAATGGGACACTGCATCCCTTCCAAGGGGGCCATTTCTTTTTATCACAGCCCTGTAGCAGCAGATTCTACTGACCCCAAGGTTCCTGGGCTTTGTCTGTCATTTTTATATTATCTTCTACGAACAAGTTGGAGCTGGGACTGGCAGGTGTATGCCATGCCCGAAACTCTAACCTTCGAGCAGGAGAAGGATATAGTCATCAGTTGACCCATCTTTCACACTTACAGTAGTACATGGTACAGTTGGACTTTGGGAGGAAGTTTCCCTATGTCCCTAAGGACATCATCTGCTGTGTAAGGGCACAAAAAACTACCTCACTTCCTGTGAATTTAGAGCATGGTGCTTTGTTCAGATTTCATGACTGAGGTTTACAACCACTTTAACTGTTGTATGATGTCTAAGTTATATTCTGTGCACAGCAATTGATTCCTCTGGGAGCGGGAACTCCCACTTACATAATAGTAAGGGCAGGGGGCCTGTTAGTACCTGGGAATGAAACAACATGACTACGTCCTTTATGCCCTGTCTATACACTCCCGCCATGATATTGACTTTCATTGTTGGATTAAGTCATATATATTAAAATTAAAGACTCTGCCTGTGTGTCAATCCTGTTATCACTTGATACATGATTAGAAATGTTAGATACTGAAGATCCATAGTTGCAGAGGACTTTCGTTGTTTCAGATTTGCTTGTTAAGTTAATAATTTTATTTTTTTCATATTGGTTATGATGGAATGATTAATTTTCGGATTTCTTTTTGTTAAATTAAAAATTGTTTTATATGCTTGTTATTTTCCAATCTATTAAAAATTATCCAAATTTGAAATTAAAAATTAATTAAAATTTGAATTTGAAACGGAAACATATTGCAATAAATACAGTAAGGTATGAAAGTGAAATAAGATGATGATTCTTACTTTGGCTGCTTCCTACTTTATAGAATACACTAGAATAAAGCACAATAGAATAGAATGGAAAATAAAATAGAAAATGAAAAATAAGATAGAATAAAGTGGAATAGAATGGAAAACATAGACTTGTTTAGAATAGAATAGAATAAAATGGAATGAATATAGCCATCTTCAGAAATTAGCATTTTTGAAGACAGTTATATTTATTCCATTCTACTCTATTCTATTATTTTTTGTTCTATTCTATTCCACTCTATTCAATCATTTTCTATTCTATTCCTTTATTTTCTTTTTTTTTTTCAACTGTCGTTTTTATTGTATTTTACTACAGTTAAGAGCAAAGAAAGAGTCAGGGGAAACATCCATAATAATATACAAACAGGGACAAATTTATCTGATAATACAGCTCTGTCAAATAGGTAGAGGTCTGATTCCCAGTTACTCTATACTCAATGGGACTGCTCAAGATTCTTTATTTTCTATTCTTTTATTTTCTATTCTTTTATTTTCTTTTTTGTTTATTTTATTGTTTTATTCTTTTGTATTCTATTCTATAAAGCAGCATAAGTAGGAATCATCATCTGATTTCACATTTATACTTTACTGTATTTATTGCAATATGTTTCCATTTCAAACTCAAATTCATTTTCAAATTTTAATTAATTTCAGATTTGTTGAAATTAGTTACCATTATGTTTTCAAAATTCAGATGCATCGGAATCTTCTAATAACCAAAATATTGTCCGAATTTTGATCAGTAATGAAACAAGTCACACATGTCTAGTTCATGTTAGTTATTGCGATGTATACAAGCACAATTATATGAATAGATGCAGACCTATATATTTTGATATTGTGGATGTAGCAATATGGACTACAACTTGAAAGTACAGTGATCCTCCAGTATTGCCATGCATTGCATATCCCTCTAGTGCTCAGTGTTATCAAGTGACATCATATTTGTGAGCCAAACAAAAGGGATTGTGGGATGAGTAGTCCCGCAGACTGATAATGGCTTTGCATGTTTATGTGCCTGGACTACATATCCCAGGGATTTTCGCTACCATGATAGATATTGCTGGGAGTAGCTATAAAAGCAAAAGCCCACGCGGAGCTCCCTTCCTCTTGGGCCTGACGTTAAATGGACCCCTCCGTGCATGGAGAGAGAGGGGTCGCAGCCTACCACTAACATTATAACTAACAAAAATTCCAGACTGGATGAGAGAGGCCTAGCTCTGTTGCTGTTCATCTGACATCCATCCAGCACCACCAACCAGTATACCGAGCTTCACATCAGGAGATCGATACAGCGGATCCGTTACACGAGTGTCACTACATGAGATACTGTTCCGGAAGGCATCTAGTCTGCCTAGTCCATGGTGAGAGGGCAATTGCCCAACCTATACAAATCTTTTATCACAGTTCCACTGGGACACTTTGCACAGACATCTATACCTTAGGAATCCTTTACTGAACTTACTTTGAACACTGTGCATAGACACCTTTAGTTTCCTCTTTACAAGGAACCTATTGCTTCTTACTATACCTTACTGGATTACAGTTAACGAGCTCCTACATGCCGGTGAAGACCATCAGATCTGCAATAGAGACATTACTGTCATTACTGCTATAAGGGCCCTTATACCATCACCTTTAAGTCTGACCTCTCATTGGGGTAACAATTATAGGCTGGCCAAGGACTCCCTCATAAGAAGTGTGTCAGTGTATTCAGACCGCTGTGTTATCCATACAGGTGATAGCAGTACTTCATTGATCCAGTGTATATAATATACAGTTTTAATTGTTAATATCTTGCTTTGTGTTATTTGGAGGAATCCCTTTGCTGACTTGGCGCTGTTGCCTAAAACTCAGCAGATCTATTACCTCCACTTTGTGACAATAGCCTTTTCTTTCAATCTGTTCTAGTAAACATTATCAGAACGTAAATACACAAAGTTGTCTGATTTATTACTTTAAGGTGTGCAAGAATGTCGGAACCCAGAGTGTCAGGTGGATTGGAATGTTTACCAGGTCATGGCAGGGCAGTTGAGCAGGTAATTCCAAGGAGCCCTTTAGGGGGTCATACTACATGAATATATATCATCCAGTACATAATTTTTTTTTTTTTTTATGTGATACTGGTTTACAATGCAATCAGATAACCAAAGAGTGATTATCAGACAACAAAAGTAAAATAAACAGGAATTTAAAGTTTAGAATCCTATGACTTTTAATGCATGATCATTTGATGAAAGCAGCATCCACACAGATCTCATCCTATCACAGAATCTTACTTGTACTGAGCTCCTTGTCTGTAATAGAGCACGCCTGCAAATTGTTGACTATACTAAAAAAAAGTGTTCATCTATCACCTCTGACTAAAGTCTAAAATACAGAGACTACATGAGATATTATCAGAAATGTATCTCTGCTTGAAGATTATGGTTGAATTTGCAGTGAGTGAACCCTGTACTGAACTGTAATGATCTAAGGTGAGGCTTGTTCTAGTACATTAACTAAAATCTGGTTTAGACAGATTAAGATATTGCAAGGAATTAAAAAAAAACGATATACTATAAAACTCCCGTGCCACATTGACGAATATCGGCGTGAGCCGGTTTGCATGTGATTGACCTACGTAGAATGGTAATTATAAATGTATAAATTCCGGAGCTGCACGCTGTGAGGTTTGGAACAACCTTAAAGTGTTACCTGGGTGTCATATGACGTCCAGCAGGATAACATGTCGGCACGCGCCTGTGCGGGTGAGCAGTGATCGTGAGTGCGGCGTGTCAGTCTGACACCCCGCATCTCCGATCTTGATAAGAAGCCTCTGTCAGAGGCTTCTTACCACATGATCAGCTGTGACCAATCACAGCTGAGCATTGCATGAACCAGGAAGTGCCGGTAAAAGACATTCCTCGGTTAGCGCTCACAGGGAGAGCCAATCGGCGTCTATCCCTGTCAGAGGGGAGGTCTGTGCTGATAATCAGCACATTGATTATCAGCACAGCCCCCTCAAATGTACAAATCAAATGTACAAATCACCTGCCAACCAGTGCCCAGCAATGTAAAAACAATAAATTCTGCCAGTGCCCATCACAGTGCTATTCCCTGCCCCCACAGTGCCAATCACTGCCCAGCAGTAACACCTGTCAGTACTTATCAGTACCTCATCATCAGTGCTGACCATCAGTGCCACCTGTCATTGCCAATCAGTACTGCTCATCAGTGCCAATCAGTGTCTCCTGTCAGTGCCCATCACAGCCGCCTGTCAGTGCCCATCAGTGCCACCTATCAGTGCCGCATATCAGTGCCGCCTATAGGTGCCCATCAGTGCTGCATATCAGTGCCACCAATCAGTGCCCATCAATTCTACATATCAGTGTCTCCTCATCAGTGCCCATCAGTACCACTTTATCAATGCCAACTCATCAGTGCCCATTAGTGCCACCTCATCAGTGCCACCTCATCAGTGCCCGTCAGTGAAGGTGAAAACAAATTTTTATGACAGAAACTAAAAAAAAAAAATGTTCCAAAATTTTGGTCTTTTTAGTTTGTTTAGCAAAAAATAAAAACCACAGAGGTGTTCAAATACCAAATACCACCAAAAGAAAGCTCTTTTGCTGTGGGAAGAAAATGATAAAAATTGACTTTGAGTACAGCGTTGCATGACCGTGCAATGGTCATTTAAAGTGTGACAGTGGCGCTGAAAATTGTCCTGGGCAGGAAAGGGCGTAAGTGCCTGGTATTGAAGTGGTTAAATAAAGTGCATTAAGTGCATAAACTGACACCTGGATCTCAAACCTGGTGTCAGTTAATTTGACAAAATATATAAAAAAAACTCCTATAAAGTGCTTTGAATTAAGTACATCAATTGTGATACCAAAAAACTCCACCAGTTGTCTCCACCGGATGTTGATATGTACTAACCAAATATATAATATAAATGATATAAATTGTGATACATCAATTAATACAAGTGATATCAAGTTATATCAAAGTGCTTTATGTGCAATAAAGTACAAAAAACTGCTACCAGATATTTCCAACTGGATGCTGATAATTGAGTGCTGTCTTCATAACAATTCCACACCGCTGTGGTCAGTTGTTTTCCTCCACCAACACTATATTCAAAGCCCACTCACCAGATTCATATGACACCTATTATAGGTAATCATAAATAACAGGATGAAGATGGCGTTTCTAATACTTCCCTCAGCTGGTCACCTGCCAGTATCAATAGCCACAAGATAGAGACTCCCACAAACAAGAAAAAGAAAAGGATGACTCCCATGGTGAAGTATGTTGCATTTATTTAAAACATGCAATAAAAGTTCCACTTGCATTGAATATAGATAAACACAGATCGAGATAAGGGAGGCTGATATGCGCTCCACCTGCATTCCAAAATGGAAGTGACGTGCTGACAAAACACGTTGGATGGGATCTTGCATGACACGTCACTTCCACCATTTTGGCTGGTTTACACTCTGTGCTGCTGTGGCTCACAGCAGGGGGTCCGGTGCATCCCTGTTCACCACTTAATGTCCGAATTAGATCCAAATTTTTGCCTGAATTCAGCCCTGAAACAGAGCCTAAGACGCACAGGACCCTTCTGCTGTGCAGTCCGTGGCCGCTCCCGGAGATGTGTGGACCGGCTCCATTGAAAGTCGGTCACACTCTGCTGTCATGCGAATTGGACGAGGGGAAACTCGCATTCAATTCGTATAAGTGTGAACCCAGCCTTAGACATTTGTCACTGAAGCAAGTTTCTCCACTGGAAAATTCCTCTCTATGCTTGTTCCAATGATAGATCACTTTTAGCTCTACTGACAATGATCACAAGGAAATAAAGAGAGTTAAAGAATATATAAACTCAATATTTCATATTCCTATGTGCCTGCTGTACCATGTAGTGCAAAAAGTATCCTGTTTCTTTGTATTGCTTCCTTGGTGTGACTTCCTTGGCGTTCCTGCCAGTCCCTCTGCTTTCCAATTAAAAACTGACTACATCCGGTACAGTTCTCTAGATGTGCTGGAAACTCGGTGTGCTGTCTTCCAATGATCAGACTTGTCCTGACACACTGCCCACTGCTTAGCCATTCACTGGGAAGTTCAGTGTGCTGCTGTTTCTCCTCCCCCAGCTACAATGCAGCCGAGAACAGAGGAAGTGTGATCACTTATGAAAAAGAAGAAAAAAGTATTTATAATATTTTTATATACACTATTTTACAAAATGTATTGGGACACCTGCCTTTACATGAACTTTAACGGCTTCCCAGTCTTAGTCCGTAAGGTTCAATATTAAGTTGGCCCACCCTTTGCAGCTATAACAGCTTCAACTCTTCTGGGAAGGCTGTCCACAAGGTTTAGGAGTGTGTCTATGGGAATGTTTGACCATTCTTCCAGAAGCCCCTTTGTGAGGTCAGGCACTGATATTGGAGGAGAAGGCCTGGCTCGCAGTCTCCACCTAATTCATCCCAAAGGTGTTCTTTCGGGTTGAGTTGCAGGCTAGTCAAGTTCCTCCACCCTGGACTCGCTCATCCATTTCTTTATGAACCTTGGCCATCCCCAAACTGTTCCCCCAAAGTGGGGAGCAGGAAATTGTCCAAAATGCCTTGGTATGCTAAAGCCTTAAGAGATCCCTTTACTGGAACTAAGGGGCCATGCCCAACCCCAGACCATAACCCCCCCCCCCCCCCTCCACCAAATGATTTGGAGGGGTGGCCCAATACATTTGGAAATATAGTGTGGATGAGCGAGTTTGGGGTGGAGGAACTTGACTGGCCTGCACAGAGTCCTGACCTCAACCCGATAGAAAACCTTTGGGATGAATTAGAGCGATGACTGCAAGCCAGGCCTTCTCGTCCAACATCAGTGCCTGATCTCACAATTGAGCTTCTGGAGGAATGGTCAGACATTCCCATAGAAACACTCCTAAACCTTGTGGAAAGTCTTTTCAGAAGAGTTTAAGTTGCTATAGCTGCAAAGGGTGGGCCAACTCAATCTTGAACCCTACGGACTGAGACTGGGATGTCATTAAAGTTCATGTGTGTGTAATGGCAGGTGTCCCAATATTTTTGGTAATAGAGTGTATATACAGTAGAAGAAATGCCACTTTGCTACAATGTAAAGTAGTGAGTGTACAGCTTGTATAACAGTGTAAATTTGCTGTCCCCTCAAAATAACTAAACACACAACCATTAATGTGTAAACCGCTGGTAACAAAAGTGAGTACACCCCTAAGTGAAAATCTCCAAATTTGGCCCAATTAGCCATTTTCCCTCCCCGATGTCTTGTGACTCATTAGTGTTGCAAAGTCTTAAGTGTAGATGGAGAGCAGGTGTGTTAAATTTGGCGTTATCACTCTAATGGCACGTACACACGATTGAATTGTCCGGCGTACTTAGTCCGGCAAACAATCCGGCGGATAGTCCGGCGGACTTTCTACCGAACGGACTTGGCCACACACGGACACACAGAAAGTCCGGCGTTTGCTAGCGCGGTGACGTACAGTACGTACGACGGGACTAGAAAAAGGAAGTTAAATAGCCAGTAGCCAATAGCTTCCTTTTCGTACTTGCTTCTGAGCATGCGTCATTCTTAGTCCGCCGGACTAGCATACTGACGAACGTATTGTCCGCTGAAACCCAAGTCCGCCGGACTTTACGCTGAGAAAGTCCGCTGAATCCCACACACAATCGAATTGTCCGGGAAAATACATTTCGGCGGACTAAGTACACCGGACAATTTGATCGGGTGTACGTGGCATCACTCTCTCATACTGGTCACTGGAAGTTCAACATGGAAAAAGAATTGTTGCTCTACATAAAGATGACCTAATCTATAAGAAGATTGGCAAGATCCTGAAACTGAGCTGCAGCACGGTGACCAAGACAATACAGTGATTTAACAGGACAGGTTCCACTCAGAACAGGCCTCACCATGATCAACTAAAGAAGTTGAGTGTGCATGCTCATCATCATATATAGATGTTGTCTTTGGGAAATAGACGTATGAGTGCTGCCAGCATTGCTGCAGGGGTTGAAGGGGTGAGGGGGCAGCCTGTCAGTGCTCAGACCATACGCCAGATGCTGCATTAAACTGGTCTGCATGGCTGTAGTCCCAGAAGGAAGCCTCTTCTAAAGATGATGCACAAGAAAGCCAGCAAACAGTTTGCAGATGACAAGCAGACTAAGGACATGGATTATTGGAAGCATATCCTGTGGTCTGATGAGACCAAGATAAACTTATTTGGTTCAGATGGTGTCAAGCGTGTGTGGCAGCAACCAGGTGAGGAGTACAAAGACAAGTGTGTCTTGCCTACAGTCAAGCATGGTAGTGGGAGTGTCATGGTCTGGGGCTCATACTTTAATCTCCCCATCTAAGACACACACACCCATGGGTCAAGTCCTGGGGAAAAAGTGTGGGAACTCCCACCCAATTTCATCCAATTTTCATATTGTGTGTATGAAGCTTAAGGGCCGGTTCACACTGCGACGCGAGGCGAGGCGACACGGCTCGCCTCGCCTCGCTCCCGCAAGTCGCCCCCATTCAGTACTATGGAACCGTTCTGAGAGGAGCGACTCGAGTCGCTCCGACTCAGAAAAAAGGTTCCTGTACTACTTCGGGGCGACTTCGGGGGCGACTTGCATTGACTTCTATGCAGAAGTCCTCTGCAAGTCGCCGCTGAGCTCCCAGCAAGTCGCGTCGAGGTAAGTCGGAGACGCCTCGCCGCGGCTCGCTGTGTGAACCGGCCCTAACTGTTAGTACATAAAAAACAAAAACAATCCTCAGTAAGCATAAATACGGTAATGCTCTGAATAATCAGCATTCATTCAATTGTGCTTCCATGCAAATGTGAACATCATGTTCTGATCTTTATTGGGGAATGTTATTTTGTATATAGAGTGTTTATGTTGTGAGTTTACACTTTTCATTGAACAGAGTTTGGACAACACAGGGTTAAATGGAAAGGTCATAAATGAATGATGTGTTCCTGCTTAGGAGATGTATGTTAGCTTGGGGGGCTTCAAACTCTGCAGGGTTCCAACACACACACTCGCTGCTATTCCAACCCTTTACATATTTCCACATAAACTTACCTCTTGGCATTAAACTTTGTCAGGTATTGTGCTCAGCTTACCAACCCAAACTCATGTTCCTCCCTCGGCTCACCTCTCTCCCTGCATGTCCTGTTAGCAGAATAGCTGTGCTCCTCCTCTGGGTTCTCTCATCATATGGCACTGAAGATAGAGGAGGGGGGATTCAGCGGGACACACAGAGCAAGTATGCAGGAGACTGGGAAGGGAAGATGAGGAGACAGAAAATCGTGAGGGGCCGGCGGGGAGAAGCGCATCACGATAGGTCTGACTAAATACAATCTCTTAGCAGCAGGGACCTGATCTACCCATCAGCTAGCTGTGATTGACAGGTAGATCGAAGAGGAAGCTGTCATGGGTCCCCTACTGGCAATGCCTGAATGGTCAGGGGTGCGGCACTTACTATTGCGAGCTGTGGTGTACCTGCCACACAGCTTGCATGCTTCAAAGTCTTGCAGGACACGGCTGCTAACGGGAACTGAGTTCCTGTTGTGGAAAAAGTACAGGAACTCTGTTCCCATGCATTCCTGCAGGACTTGAGCCCTGCACACACCAATAAAAACCAGATGAAGGTTCTTACCCCTCCTAAATCAAAACGTAAAAATCTAAACTTAAAATCTAAAAAAGCTATTTCATCTAAACTTTAAGCTGGGCCCAACCTCTAAAACACTACTCTAAGGGCACTTTCACACTGAGGCATGGGGGCGTTGGTGTAAAAGTATGTTAGTTTGTATTAGAGGCGTTTTTAACCCCCGCCAGTAGCCAAATAAAGGGTTAATAGTGCTTTGCAGGTGCTTTGGGGGCGCTGCCCATTGATTTCAATGGGCAGGGGCGCTTTAGGAGTGGTGTATTCACCGCTCCTAAAGCACCTCAAAGATGCTGCTTGCAGGACTTTTTTTAACGTCCCGCAAGTGCACCGCTCCAGTGTGAAAGCCTGAGGGTAGCCTAGTAGCCTAAGCCTCCACCCACACCGGTGCAAATTGTCATGCAATTTGACTGGTCAAAATCATATGACAAATCACACCCTATTGTTGGAAATGGAACTGCTCAAATCGCATGAAATTGTACAGCTCTCAGCCAAGTCGCACCTGAAGTCACACAATTTGGTGTGACCAGGGGCTAAAATCCCATTCTACAAACTGGGCACCCAAGTTTCAGAGATGTTAAAAAAAAAACATAGTTATAAATGAAAAACTTCCCTCTGCAGGCAAAACCTGTATGTATTGCATAGAGGCACTGATAAAGCTAACAAAAGATTTTACAGTTGGTCTGAGGCCAATATATCTGCTGGAAAAGAGGTTTTTCATTTTGTAGCAGGGTTTCTCTTTATTACGGGGGCCAAAATAAATGAATATAAAACTTGCAGTAGCAAATTGCACATAGGAGGATATGCTAACCAAGAAAAAAAAGGATAGTCCCTTTACAATATAATATGTAATAATAATATATTGATATAACAAATAGGTCTTGCTCAAGAGATTGAAGCCTGTTACAATAGACTTGTCTGAATCATAGTATTGCTTGACCTAATTACAATAGGACAAATACGGCAGCAAAGATCACCAAGACGCCCATAAGCTTAAGCAGCGTATTAAATGAACCGTGAGCCATTTCAGTATTCGTGATGCGGGTCTTCATTGGCTTTATGATACGATCCTTCTGAGTTAGAATGGCTTTCCTGGCACCCTTCCATTGCCCTGGTCCCCACAGACGATACTGGTAAGGTGTACATGGACCAAAGAATATCTCCAAGGCCAGCTTGGGATCGGACAGGAATAGCTGCTTAATATTGGGCTTACAGCCTACTTCTGCTGCAACTTCATCCATGTAGGGTACATAATCCACTTGTATGGTGTGACGCTCACTTTTGACATACCTGAAACAAGAGGTTTTGGACAATATTGTGTAAAGATTCCAGGAAAAGACAATTGTAACCAAATAAGTATATACTTGTCCACCCAAAAAAAAGGTTAAAATGTGTATTTTGACCAATATCATAAGACTTGGTCTCCTTGGTTCGTCTTCAGATACTCTCAAGATTACGAACAATGGCTAGGTAGAACATGAGTTACGATAACCCACATTTACTATTGTCATTACTGTCCTACCTTTTGAATGACTCCTTACAACCTTCTTTCAGAGTGTAGCCCGCATAATGCTACACCTGGATTCCTATGAACACCCAGGCAGATACTCACTTAACTGTAACTGGGAGACTATTGGAAATTCATAATAAACTCCCAAAATCCTTGTGACACCTCTGTAGGATACAACAACCCCCTGTCCTTCACCTTTCTTCCTACATTCTTATCTCTACTTTGTCTCACCTCTCTATGAATACTCTAAATGGAAAACTCCAAGATATTGGTGGCAGATTATGTTATCTAATTAAGGCCTCAGGCAATTTCTGTGGTTCCATGTGTCATTGCTGTTTTGATAGATCTCCACCCACTGTTTTAAAAGACATAGTTTTACCTGTTTCTACTTTCCTGATAATTAGTAACCTATACACAACATGTGTCTGCAATTGGTGTGCAATTTTTTCTTACAATAAACTTTAATGTTAAAAAAAAAAATGTGTATTTTATTTTGTGAGATGCACTTTGGGGATGGGGGAATGTATTTAGCTGCTCGCTGACCATGTAACATAGTTGTGTAGCAGGAACATAAATGCCCACACACTGCACATATGCATCCATGGTAGCTGAAGTTTCTCTACTGAGAAAGAACTTGCTGCACACTCCCAGCCTAGTGACCCAGCTGCCAGTCTCTAGTTATGATTGGGAGATATCAGGACAAGCTCATGATCATGTGACTGCTGTGAAAGCCAATCATGTTGGTCGTGTAATTGGGAAATCTGTTCTGCCCCTCTACCTAAAGAACCAGTTAAAGGGACTTGATGCATGGGCAGGCAGATGGAAAGGGGTTAAAAGAGACATTTGGGATTAAAAAAACAAACAAACAAATATACATACATTTTCACCTATGTGGCTGAAGCATCGATCCGAACTGAGTTCACATGCCTGCTGATTGCTCAGTTCTCAGTCTTCACTGTCAGTCATCAGCTCTCTGCTCCGCCCCACCAGTGCTCACTGGAGTGCCAGGCTGTGGAGGGGGCAGAAGTGGCTGGCTCAGGCTCATGGCAGAGTGCTAAAAGGCTGAGCCAGCTGCCAGAAACTGGGCAGATACAAAGGCAGTTACATAAGCACGTAGGCTAGGCCACCAGAATTGTTGGGAAATGTTTCAAAAGAGTTGAGTCTTCCCAGGGTGGCCAGCAGCTTTTGGAGAATGGCAAATCTGGAGCTCAGCAGTATGGAGACTCTCTGGGACAAAGTAGCGGTCACAAGGTTTCTCAGGAGAAGCATGGACCTGAGCAGCAAGAATTGTGTCACTCAAAGAAGAAGTGAGACTGGTGTGAACCGTAGCCAGAATACAATCAGGAGGAATCACAGGAAGCAGAACCAACTCCAACTTGGAAGTGGAGGAAAATTGTCGTGACAAGGCATCAGCCCTTACATTCTTGGTACTGGGTAAGAAGGAGACAATGTAATTGAAACTTGACAAGAAAAGCGCCCATTGTGCCCTTCTGGGAAAGAGGCGTTTAGCCTCAGGCAAGAATGTGAGATTCTTATGGTCAGCAAGAATGGGAACCGGTAGAGTGGTACCTTCGAGGCGATGTCTCCATGCTTTCAGGGCTAACATGATCAGCAACAACTCTCTGTCACCAATCTTGTAATTGCACTCCGCAGATGACAATTTCTTGGAAAAGTAACCACAAGGATGCATAGCGCTCTCAGAGATAGGATGTTGAGAGACAGAAGGGCACCAACACCAGTCTCAGAAGCATCAACCTCAAGGATAACAGGTAACATTGGATCAGGATGTGCCAACACAGGAGCAGAAACAAAGGCAGCCTTGAGACTCTGAAAGGCTTTAATGGACTCCGGAGACCAACTTTGTGGGTTACCGTCCTTTCTGGTCACATCAGTCAGGGGCTTGACCAGAGACAAGTAGTTACGAATAAACTTCCGATAATAGTTGGCAAAGCCCAGGAAACACTGCAGAGGACATAAACCCAAGGGTCTGGGCCACTGTAGAACTGCCGAAAGTTTCTCTAGGTCCATCGAAAAACCAGCAGCGGAAATGACATAACCCAGGAATTGAATCTGTTCACAAAGAAACTCGCACCTCTCCAGTTTACAATAAAGATTGTTCTCTCTTAGTTTCTGAAGCACACAACAGACATCTGTGTGGTGGCTCTCCAGGGACTTGGAAAATATGAGGATATCATCGAAATAAAACATTTTGGAGGACATCATTAATAAATTCCACGAATACTGCCGGGGAGTTACAAAGGCCAAAAGGCATTATGAGGTACTGGCCTTTTCTGGTATTAAACTTCCACTCGTCGCCCTGTCTTACTGCATTGTGGTGACCAGGAGAGAAACTCAGCATGGAGCCAATCAAAAGAGGGTTGTGCCTCTGTAACCAAGGATAACCTGCTGAAACGTAGGTGAGGAAATAAATTGGAATTGGATTATCTCATGGTGAAGAGCCTCTAAGGCCATGAACAACGGAACCGTCTCATGAGTCACATGGGCAGGCTGTAGAGGTCTCCCGTCAAGAGCCTCAATGGCAAGTGGAGTGTCATGCAGCTACAGTGGAATTGAGTGCTTTGATACAAATGCAACATCAATGAACAGGCCTGCAGCCCCCAGAGTCGATTAGAGCCTGTATCTCGATGGATGACTCAGCCCAAGAAAGGGTGACCGAAACCAGGGGCTTATCCTTCTGGATACCTGGGGATGAAACAACGCCACCTAAGGTCTGTCCGTGGCAGGACCTTAAGGTTTGGGCGTTCCCTGGATGGGTAGGACAAGACTTCAAAAAGTGACCTGCTTGGCCACAATAAAGGCACAATCTCTCCCTCCTCCTAATGGTTCTCTCATCTGCGGAGAGATGCATGAAACCCAAGTGCATTGGTTCACCTTCACTGACCGACTCAGTAACAGGAGGCATGGAGAGGTGAGGGATGCATGGGTGGGACTGCAAAGCTCAGAGACAAACGTACAGGAGGCTTCCACAAGTGCTCCTTAAAAAGAGTCTTTTTCTGAGTCTGGAGTCAATGAGGATGGAAAACATGATCAACTTCTCCAGCTCAGTGGGTACATCTCGGGCTGCTATCTTATCCTTGATGGTATCCGAGAGACCATGAGAAAAAGCAGACACTAGGGCCTCATTGTCCCACGCAACCTATGCTGCCAGAGTACGGTTTTCAATGGTGTAGTCAGAAACAGTTCTCGTACTCTGTTCGATGGACATGAGGCACTTGGCAGCAAAAGCGGATCGTGCGGGAACGTCAAATAACCTTTTAAAACGATGCCACAAACTCAGGGTAGCTCAAGGCAACATGTTTTTGTGTCTCCCATAGAGGGTTTGCCTAGACCAAGGCTCTCTCAGAAAGTAAAGATATCACGAAACATACTTTGCTTCTGTCTGTGGGAAAAGCCTAGGGCAGCATCTCAAAGTATATCTCAACCTGGTTAAGAAACCCTCTGCATTGGACTGGATCGCCCCCAAATCGCTGGGCAAGTGGAGTGGAACCAGACATACCTCTTATAGAGGTAATACACAAGGCGGGTGCCTGCACAGAGACTGGAGCAGCAGCAGGGTTGGCCTGCAAAATAGGTTGTACCAGGGCGGCCACAGTGGGAGTTTCCAGGTGAGAAGTGTGACTCTGAAGCATGTGTAACGCCATGGCAAACTGATCCATGCGGTGATCCAATTCATCCAATCTGGAAAAAATATTACCAATGAGTGGATTGACTGCATCTTCTGAATTCATGGCCTTCACCTACTGTCAGAAACCATGAAATCAGGCCGAGAAAGAAGTACAGTTAAATCACACTTGTTTAATAATAAAAGTAAAAAGAACAAACATAGTCAAAACATAGCCGCAGTTCAGTAACCGGAACGGATAGTCAGCCAAGCCAGAAGTCAGGGATCAATGTAGTAGAACAGCAAGCAGGATCTGGAGCCAGAAGGGACGTCAGCAAAGCAAGTCTTGAACATGATCGCAGGAGATAGTTACTGTGATGTTGACCTGTGATGTGATGCAGAGATCCACTGGGCTGAACGGCTTAAGTAGGCTGAGCTGAGTAACTGCTGAGTAACTATGGAGAGAGCTGGCAATTAGCCGACAGCTGAGCGGCGAGCTCTGAGAAGGAAGGGCTCAACCCAACCCTGACATTCCCCAAGCAAAAGGTGTAGGGTAGTTGTACTGGCTTTGAATGGCTCTATGCTATCAATTGTTAGCCGGCTACCTGGGTATTGCACCTGTCTGCTTCTCTTCTGTAGGCTCTTGGGTGTAATGGTTGAAGCTACTCACTCAGTCCCTTAGGTGAATTCTTTGGCATATGTGGCTGCTGAGCAGGCCTCCTGCTGGACAGATCCCAATGGCTCCCAGAATGTCTTCAGCCAGGCCTAGTGAGACTGAAAGAGTGCGAGGCTTTGTCTCCTGTTCTCTCTATCTCTCGCTCACTCTTCCTCTGGCTCCTTCCTTCTACCCAGGGGCAGAGCCCCCGGCACAGGTGTCGGCTCCAGGCAACTGAAGCCTGGACTCTGCTCCCACATGGTCAGGCTCTAGAAGATTTATGACCTGTCTTTCCACCTTCTAGGCTGTCCTCACCCAGGGATTGTAGAAAACTCCACCCGCTACGTTCTAGAACCCTCCAGCATTTCCAGAAGGCAGGGGGAGGCAACAGAGACTCGGAGCTCTGCCAGCTAACTGTAAACAATTTAACCCCAGCTCCTCTGCCTACAGAGGAGCCCAACTAAATTTTTGTACACACAGAGGGGGCTACATGTAATAATACTGTGCCTTCTCCCCCCTCCCTCTCTTACATTTGGATATCATTTTTATTTTTTTTGCAACCATTTATATGGGCTGCAAGACAGCAATTCTGCATTTCCCACCAAGGTAAGAATGACACTTACGCCCTCTGCCCTCCCCGTATGTGTGCATATGTGCTGCAGGGCTCCAAGTCCCGCATGCACAGGTTGTTTTGTGCATACGCTAACACAGTCTATTATCTATGTAGCGGATGACATTTTGGAGTTCTGAGGGTTAATTATGTAGGTTGGCCTTGACGTCAGTCTGGCTGGGCTATGTTAGACATTCTGCCTGGTCATGTGAATAGGGAGGTGCACATGATAGGCCAGAACCAGGCCTGGTTGGACGTTTTGAGTATCAACCTTCCCGGAGCCAATCAGTGGTGTCTGGAAGGGGGTACTTAAGATGTGTGGGTCACGTGTTCAGGAGAGAGGAGTTTGTGAGGCCCGTGTGGTCTGTTCTTGTTCCAGGACCGGGGTAGCCCTGTGAGGGGTCCCAGTCACGGGGTGTTCGACATCCCGCAACATGTTCCTTTTAGATGCCCCCAATAGACCTGTCTGGTCTGGGGCAGGGATTCCTCTGTTCCCATGTCTCGGAACCAGCTGGTCCAAGGCGCAGTAACTGAGGGAAGATTCAAGGTGCCCGGGTGTGCTCTCGGCTTGGAGGGGCACCACAGCTCGTGGAAGTGACCGTGGAGGACTCTTAGGAGGAGGGCCGACAAGTGGCATCCTGAGAAGTGCCTGGTGGTTACTGAGTTGGGAAGGACATTGACGAATCCACGCTTTTTCCAGTACTATTAAGGAGACAGAGAACGTTCCAGGTACTGAAGAAAAAGGTTCCTGTTCACCCTTAGTTACAACTTGTACACCTTCATAGGATTGTTTCAAGTTTTGAGTCAACGTGCTGACTGCCATGATCTCTGGCTAGAGATCTGTTCAGCCTTGAAGTACCCAGCTGCGAGTGGCTGCTCTCTGGGTGGAATTAGAGACTTTGTTAGATCTGCAGTTCAAGTTACCCGAGTTCTTCACCTGTGCCCTCTGTTCCCATGAGAGGCTGTGCTATTGGATGTTATCACTGCAAAATAAAACCTTCCAAAAGGACTTTATTTGTGTCAGCGTTCAAGTTGGTGGGTATCAACCCTGGGAACCCCTAGACGTGGAAGGACAAGCCAAGTGGAGGTAACCGGTAAGCCCAGTTAATTAAGGCCACCCTACAAAGGGTTATGGCTGCAGGAAATGAAAGCAGTCTGGGATCACTCCATGTCAGATCATAGATCCAATGAAAGGAACAGAGCACCTCCTGTCTTTACCCAGAATGAAAATGGGTCTTGTCAGCTGCTCGCCATCATGGACATCCTGCTGGCATGCAAGGTACCGTACTGAGCATCACACAACACTGGGACATAGGGGCACTAGAAGGACTGCAGACAGGACTAAGGGCCTCTCTTTCTGACCCCCATCACCCTTCTCCGTTAACCCCCCTCTCTCTGTCACCCCTCTGTCTTTCTCATCCCCCTCTCTCCCTGTCACCCCCCCCCCTCTGTCTCTCTCTGTCACACTCCTCTCTCTCCGTCACTCCCTCTGTCTCTCTTTGTCATCCCCCTTTGTCTCTTTGTCACCTCCTCATCTCTCTCTGTCACCCCCTCTCTCTCTCTCTGTCACCCCCTCTCTCTGTCAGCCCACCTGTCTCTCCCTGTCACCCCCCCTGTCTCTCTCTGTCACTCCCCTCTGTCTCTCTCTGTCACCCCTCTGTCTCTCTCTGTCACTTCCCACATGCAGTCTCTGACAATCTCTTGTGCCATGTATGCAATATCTGATCATCTCTTATACCATGTCCACAGTCTCTGACAGTCTGCCGTGTATTCAGCCTCCGATCATATCTTGTGCCATGTCCGCAGTCTCTTACAGTCTCTTGTGTCATGTATGCGGTCTCTGACATCTCCTGTACTATGTCCGCAGTCTCTGACCGTCTCCTGTACCATGTCCACAGTCTCTGACCATCTCCTGTACCATGTCCGCAGTCTGATTGTCTCCTGTAATACATCTGCAGTCTCTGACCTTGATAATGTGATATTGACATTGTTGAAAAGTGTCAGAGCATGGGTGACCTTAAAATGATGCCCCCCACCCCCCCGAAAAAAGTTCTACGGACGTCCTTGATAGAGATACAGATTCTTATAAATTGTTGACTGGTTCTGTTTAAGAAGATTGGCTAACCTGTTCTGCAGGGCTTCCTTTCTCTTTTTGATCTCCTCCTTCATCTCACCCATGGGTGGAAGCTTGGCTAGACCTAAGACAAGTACATAAATAGTTAAACATAACATTTAAAAGCCAACTCTATGCACAGCTATTTTTATACATGTCTTTATTCCTTTATTTACACTAGCACATTTTTGCATTTAACATGTAGGACAGCCCATACATTTCAATGGACTGCCCTGCACGTGACAATTGCAGCAAAAAAGCTGATGCACCTTTTTGAGCTGCCAGTTTTTTACCATTCATTTTTTGAGCATTTATCACATTGTGCAAGAAAGCGGGTACCAATAACAATAAATGACAGCACAAGCGCAACATGCATGCTTGATGCATTTCTCAAAGCTTTTATTTTGTTGGTCAGTATTGCTCCAATGTCCACCTGAGGGGAATGAAGCTGCTCAGCTTTTTAATCTCTGGCCCAGCTGGTTGTCCTCCTCTCTAGGTAAGGCTTGGGCCCCTTTTTGAGCAGTCTGGGACTTAAAACATTATTTAATTATGTATTATTTTGCTTTTTGTATTGTATATTATTATTATGTTTTTTCATTGTAGATATTTCATATTCCCCAACCTCCTGAAGAAGCAGTTTTCACCATGAAATGCGTTGAGATATATCGGCTGTACTCATGTTCCTTTTTATTGCTAACTCCAGATCATTGAGGTATATTCATGGAAATATGTTTAGCTTTCATGATAGGAACTGCATCTTAGCCCATTGGGGGTAATGCTTTTATATTTATGTTCAGTGTTGTAATGTCCATCTAATGGATTTGTCATAATCAATATCTGTAATAAAATATGGATGATTTTAAAAGAAGATTTATGTATGATGTCTATGGAAGTACTAAGAAAATCCAATCTTCACAACAATTTCTAGAAATGATTTGTATCTCTATCTATCTAGTACTGAGGCGTACACAGCTATACCATGCAGCTCGTTGTGGCAGCCCCAGCCTGTAATTAGACAGTGAAAGGGAAAGCATCCAGCTGATGAGCTTATCTCCATCTTTTCCTATCAGCATGCTTACTGTTTGCACCGCAGCACAAATGACTGGTTCCTTGTGCTGTTTTGATCCCTCCCAGTCAGAGCTCTGTTGTAGAGGGACTACAACAGACCAATACCAAATAAAATTCAGGTATTTCAGCTGGAACAAACCCTAACCACGCATGTGTGATCTGCTGTGGCCATCTTGGATTCTGGCATATGGAAGTCCTGCTTGTAGCGAAGCACTTTATTGTCTCCCTTTGCTTGTAAGTGCATAGACTGAATAAATATTCTTCTTTTTAACTGATCTTTACTAGGGAAAGCCTCTTTTCTTTTGAATACTCTGGTATTATATTCGTACACTGATTATGACCACACCAATGAGCGCGGTCTCATGTGAGACTGAAGAGAGTGCTATATGTGCCTTTAAGCTTGGATGACCAACAAGGTGGTGTGATATACCTGGCAGGATAGCATTAAGCGCTCTTAGGCCACTCTACAATGGGGGTCATTCCACTCTGGTAAGCCTCTGCACCTCACATTGGCGGTGTGCTGTGTTTACCATCTTGGATCCAAAGGCTTTCTGTGATCTACTGTATGCCTTCTACTCTTTTGGAGGATAACCCATCTGTACATTTGTCTTCATTGGGATATTTCTATGTTTCTACTGATGTGATTGTCATAGCACTTATATGAATACTTTGATTTGGGTAGACTGTGCTTATAATTTTTAGTTTTTTTATGTACTGTATAGAACTTTTTGCTGCATTCTATTTATTTATTTGCAATATTTTATATTGACATGTAGTTTTGTCATAGTTACATTTAGTGGCTAATACCATCTTACTGCACATTTTCACTTGATTTGCCTATTGGGTGGATTTAATATCACTCCTTTGGGTTTAGTTTGTTTTTGTTTTAATGCTGCACTTTTTTTGTTCTTATTTACACAGCTTGTATTTTTCAAAATACATGCAAAAATACATGATGTATTAATAGATATAGAGCTACCTTCTTTTAATTTTATCATCTGTTTGGAGTTCAGCTTACTCATATCAGAATAATTGAAAAGTATTGAGTAAATGAATAAATATATTACTCTTTACCTTGGAAGACTCTTGTTGCCCAGCGAGCCTGAATCTCAGAGACTGGCATTATAGCACCAATTGGTTGGATGTAACCAATGAAAGCCATTGTTGGCTTTTCCAGGTGTGCAGGAAAAATCATTTTATACAGAGGCACTTCGTTATGTTCAACCTTTATAACAGATTCATCAATGAAAGGGAATGAAAAATCATATCCCGTGGCAAAAATGACCACATCAATGTCTTTTTCTACGGTCCCATCTTCAAAAAAGGCATCTGTCTCGGTGAAGCGCGTCACATTCGTTTTCATCAGCACTTTGCCAGAGATAATGCGATTAGGTAAATCATCACTAATTGTTGGATGCTGACCAAGAAATCTGCATATCCAAACAGATACAAATGTTATTAAAAAGCTTTTGCATGAAACATTTTCTGATACTGTTTAAGGAGAACTTGACCTATGTGTGATTTTCTTATAGTTCCTGAAAAACCCACTGAAATTCATTTTGTGGGTGACCCCGTCAGCCCCTCCTCTTAAACAGAAACAGATGTGGTAAAATATTGCGTCAACCCAAATTGTAAACTCAGCCAACACAACAACAAGACTGATTGTGAGTAAATATGTGGGTATAAAAGTGTAGCGCTAAGAAAGATGTGAGGTGTTAAAACCTGACAAACAAGTATTTATACCATTTATAGGAAAAATAAATAAAGTGAAAAAAATGTATCTCAGCCATAAACAACACACCATGTGAATATTGCACAATTAGGGAGTATAGCAGACCTCATGTGATAATGAGTCGCAAGAAGTCGCAAACACTCATAATTATCAATCAAGGTGTGAGGTGAAGTAAGTCATTATTACGATTACAATATCAATATATATTCAAATCAAAATATAACAAAATATAGACATCAACTATATCATGTGCAAATATACAAATGAATAACACAAAAATATTTTTTTACAATCGGACATCAGCAATATCAAGCGTGAATGTTAAAAAATCCAAACAATGCGATAACCTGAGAAGTCACACAGTCCTGTATATGTAAACACAAAAAAACATATGGACACAGCAGATATAATGCTAATACCAATATTAATTGGCACTACAAATATAATAGTCCATACATTAAACCGTAATATGTGAAGAGAAAAACACTGCTGATACAGATGTTTAACAGTCTCTGAGGTACATGCAGTGACCGATGTATAGATACACGCAGGAGTGCCTCCACCTTCCAGAAATGGGGGAGAGAAAAAGATACTCTAATGCTGCGTACACACGACCGGACTTTGAGGGACTAGGTCCGGCGGTCTTTCCGACGGACTTTCCGAATGAACGGACTTGGCCATACACAATCGCACCAATGTCAGACGGATTTGAATGTGATGACGTACGACTGGACTAGAATAAGGAAGTTCATAGCCAGTAGCCAATAGCTGCCCTAGTGTCGGTTTTTGTCCATCGGACTAGCATACACACAAACAGATTTCTCGGTCCGGCGGAGTTCAGGTGGAAAAATTTAAAACATGTTCTATTTCTAATGTCCGCCGGATTTTTGTCAAGCAAAGGTCCGATGGAGCCCACACAAAATCGAATTGTCCGACGGACTCGTTCTTTGCTGTCAAAAAGTCCGGTTGTGTGTACGTGGCATTACCCAAAGTAGTGGACCCAACTCACCATACGGCCGTGGATCAATAAAGCATAAAGCTGGCAATGTAGGGTAAGGTTTCATTGATAAACTATTCGATCTCCTCCTCTCAAGACCGGCCCAAACTCAGAGAAGGCAATGGAAGTGAGTATCAAATCTAGGAAGGTTCCAAGCACGATACTCCAAAGTATATCCACTCCAGATGGTGGTATTGGTGCAGGATTCAAAAATACCCCAGTTGAAGTCTTTGTGGAAAAAACGCGTAGGATAAATACACTGGCTTCAGTCACCCCAAACTGCGCTTTTTACTGTTCAATTGAACTGTTTTTTATTTATTGAATGTCCACTTGTTTATATTTTTGATTTTAAATAAATTGCATCATCCTGATTTATACTATGTGCAGGCTTTTTTTCTCCTCTTTAATCCTGTACCAATACCACCATCCGGAGTGGAGTATCGTGCTTGGAACCGTCCTTGATTTGATATTCACTTCCATTGCCTTCTCAGAGTATGGGCTGGTCTTGAGAGGAGGAGATTGAATGGTTTATCCCTGAAATCTGACCTTATATTGCCGGCTTTATGCTTTATCGATCCACCGCCGTATGGTGAGTTGGGTCCACTACTTGGGTAAGAGTACCTTTTTCTCTCCCCCATTTCTGGAAGGTGGAGGCACTCCTAGGTGTATCTACACATCAGTCACTGCATGTACCTCAGAGACTGTTAAACATCTGTAGCAGTAGTGTTTTTCTATTCACATATTATGGTTTAATGTATGGACTATTATATTTGTAGTGCCAATTAATATTGGTATTAGCATTAATACCTGCTGATGTCCGATTGTAAAAAAATATTTTTGTGTTATTCATTTGTATATTTACACATGATATAGTTGATGTCTATATTTTGTTATATTTTGATTTAAATATATACATGATATTGTGATCTTATCACTTACTTCATCTCACACCTTGATTGATAATTATGAGTGTTTGCGACTTCTTGCGACTAGACTTGTGCACAATGGAAAATTTTGTTTAGTTTCGGTTCGTTGTCATTCGTAAAATACATCATTTCGTTCTGTTATATTCGTTATGTTACATTAATACGTTTTCGGATAATACGTTATTATTCGTAGAGTGTCGAATTCATTCGTTCGTATTCGTTGAAATTCGATATTTATGTATGCATAGACATTCGTGATAATGATTCGTAGTTTGGAAAGTCGTTTGTTTATTGAATCTTTTAACACACACAATGACAACGTCTCTTCTCCTCGCCTCAAACACAATACAACACCCTTCTAACTCAGTTCTCAGGAATGCACTTTGCCAGTAATCCAATGAATTGCACAAGCCTACTTGCGACTCATTATCGCATGAGGTCTTATATACTCCCTAATTGTACAATATTCACATGGTGTGTTTAGGGTTGAGATACATTTTTTCGCTTTATTTATTTTTCCTATAAATGGTATAAATACTTGTTTGTCAGGTTTTACCCCTGTTTGGGTATTCTGACACATGCTGCCACTGACTGTCAGGCCGCGTACACACGCGGGGACTGTTCGCTCAACTTTGTCCGCTGAACAGTGTTTCGGCGGACAGTCCGCTCGTGTGTGGGCTTTCAGCGGACAGTTTCAGCGGACAGTCTGCTGAACAAAGTTTTTCGGAAATTCCGAAAAACTGTCCGCTGAAACTTTGTTTCAGCGAACAGTCCCCTCGTGTGTAGGCTTGTTCGTCAAACTAAGTTCCGCGCATGCTCAGAAAGGATTTACACACCGAAGTTTGCATTGCAGTGTATAGGACGTCGTATTTTTCGTCCCGTCGTACGTGCCGTTCACGTCATCGCGCACGGTTTCAGCGGACTGTTCGTTCGTCGTGTGTGGGCAAGTCCGTCCATGCTAATTTTGAGCGGACTGTCCGCTGAAACTGTTTGACGGACAAAGTTGAGCGAACAGTCCCCGCGTGTGTACGCGGCCTCAGAATGCAATAGCCCAGCAGTAGAATTTGCCCATCGGTGCTATATAGCGTAAATGGAGCAGTCTGTTAAATCTTTTTTGTTACGCCTGCAGGCTGAATTAAAAAAAATCTTTCTGAGATCTTATTATGTGGTATTAAATTATACTGTATGCTCTGAAGAAAGAAAAGAAGACCTCATTACCTGTGTTTAGGTTTTAGACCAAAGTTGTCATGGTCAACTCTGGAATTGACTTTGTTCTCCAGGTATTTATTGATCAAACTTGGAAAAGCATTTTGCAAAATGGCGTAGAAGCGACTGAACAGAACGATGTCCAATGGATAGCCATTGTCACAAACACGATTCAGCAACCATGCCCCTCTTCTGGTGCTGAGGAATACCTAAAAACAGTGGAGGTCTTGCTCAAATCTTAATAAAATTTGATTAAACTTTTAAAACAAGGATTTTTAAAAGGAACGGGGGATAGAATTTCTGACACATGTATCGGAAAATATCACCTTAAGTCAGCTGTGAAAGTAACACCACTACTTACAGTAAATGAGAAGGACGCATACTATTTATAGAGGGACACTTGAAAAATGCAGAAAATTCATGTAATGTATCTTTAGATGGCTTAGTAGTAAGCAACAAGGTGGTTTATGGAGAACCAGAGACTCACCTGACCAGCCTAACACAATTTCTTACAAATAGACTGTAAAACACCCACTTTAATGTGGACATGAACTCAAAAAGTGAAGATATGCTATGTATAAGGAGTATCGAAATGTTAAATTGTGCTTAAAGCAGAAGTTCACTGAGAAACGGAAGTTCCATTCTTTGTAATCCTCCCTACTTCCCTCCTCTGTAAATAATGACAATTTTTTTTTTTTGGAAGGGGGTGGTGATGTGTGAGGGTGGCTCGTCCTTCACACAGGGCCTCTCTCCCTTCGATATGCACACTCACTCCTGCCATGAGCCTGAGTGAACCTTTTTGCACACATGACTTTAAAGGAGTTGTAAAGGCAAAAGCTTTTATATCTTAATGCATTCTATTCATTAAGATGAAAAAACTTTTGTGTGTAGCAGGGCATCAAGCACCCCCTAATACTTACCCTGAGCCCGTTCTCTCTCTAGTGATGTCCACAATTCGCTCAGTGTCTGAGACTCTTCTCCTGATTGGCTAGTGCACAGACACAGAGCCATTGGCTCCCACGGCATGTCAATCAAAGTCAATTAGCCAATCAATCAGGGGAGAGAGGGGGTGGGACCGGGTCGGGGCTCCATGTCTGAACGGATACACGGAGCTCTTAATTGGCTCGGGTGCACCCATAGCAAGCTGCTGGCCTATGGGGGCACTCGTCTGGAGGGAGGGGCCAGGAGTAGCGAAGAGGGACCTGAGAAGAGAAGGATCCACGCTGCTCTGTGCTAATTCACTGCAACAGAGCAGGTAAGTATAACATGTTTATTATTTTTTTTAAAGCGAGAATTTACGATCTCTTTTACTCCTCTCACACCTGCGGCTAGGTCCCCAAGGTCCCCATCATGCAAATTCAGTCCGATTAACTGGGACACTGACCTTTAGGGAGCAAAACAGCGAACCCCCTCACCCTTGTTGTTACTGTACTTCCACTGTCTGGCTGTTAAATCATTCTCTTGTGCTGATTACCCTTAGCAACTGTGTGTACTCTTCTTCACCCCATGTGCTTAAAACAGGTCCTGTTCTTTGCTATATGCCATGTACCACCATGCACCCCTTTGCAATAACTTAGGACCAGGCACTGAACAGATAACAATCTTTACTGGGCACCCTCAACATGTCAGTCCATTAGTACATCAACAGCCTCTTCCTCTCAGTGTTTAGATATGGGGAGCCCAATAGCAGGGGCACACACCTTGCACAAGGATACTGAGGAGCTGAATCCGGCACAGTTTCTAAAAACGTAGTACAAAAAGGGAAAGTCTATAATCAAAGTCAAACGTAGAATAAGGTCAGGGCAGGCAACAAAGGATCAGAGTCAATAAACAAAGCAAAGATCAGGAAATGTAATCACACGGCAGGCAACAGGTACACACTGTGGACAGCTCTAAAACAACTGAGAACTCTCTCTATCTGGAACCTTTCAGCTTTATAGAGATCAAACAAGAAATGATCTCAGGAAGTGTGGTGGAAGTGATAGAATTGCTGTCTATAAGAGAATGCACTTCAGTACTACCATTTTGATATGAGGATGCCATCAGACACGTGCTAAGGGCCTCACCATCCTCACACGGGGGGCCACAGGACACAGACCACCGACAAGAGTGCCAGGGACTGACATGCTGTGAGTGCGAGGACCCCTACGGTTGGTGCAGGTGGGTTGCGGATCTGCCTTTTGCTCTTCCACCCATGCTGCCACGGCACCCAGCCCCTGAGCAGAGCCTGCCCCCTATTTATTAACAGCAGTGTGTGTTAACCACGTCCCACCTGGGCTGCCTCGTATACTTATCCAGCATAGCAGAAACAACTGTAATACAACAGCAGAAATACATTTAATGGTACACCGTAAGCACCTGCTTACAAACAGGTACATCGTTTTGGCAGGCACCAGCTCTCCACTTCCATGGGCATTGCCTGAGTGATTCCATGGGAAGTTACACCTCCCTCCCGGCAACCTCTTGGGCCACGTCACAGGTCCCAAGAGGCTGTGGGACCATTCACGTGGTGCAGAGTGGCTTGCACAGATGCACTGGGGGGCTGCTTGTGAGGCCGCAAGGAGTCATAGCTGGCTTCCCACACTTAACATGGTAGCGCTGGGGACCTGAAGACTGGCAAAGAACCGACCCAGGTGAGGACAGCATTGGATCCCTGAACAGGAGTGTCATATTATTAAAAAGCAGCTACAGTATTTTTAGCTGCTGACTATTAATTTTCTGAAACCTGACTGAAGAACCTCTTTAAGCAGTACACTAAAACATTTACGATTTGTCAGGAACTCCTCCTAAAAAATAGCAATGCACTTCCTTTGATTGTACCTAGGCGCTTTTCTACCTACAGCCTCATAACTGAATATATGCTGTGTGAAATCTAAGGCTCAGCTAGATCTGAATGGATTTTTTGACCAGACTCGAGTCCGTCGGAAAGATTTGAAACATGTTTTAAATCTAAAGTCTATATGCTTTTTAGACAGCAAAGGTCCGATGAAGCCCACACACGATCAAAATTGTCCGGCGGATTAATTCCGGTGGACCTTTGCTGTCGAAAAGGCAGGTCGTATGTACACGGCATTAGATGCGTCTTGCTACACTGCAGTTTCACATAATTGTTAGAGAGCTGAAAAGAACAGGAGGAGCCATAAGTCACAGTCATAGATCAGGGTGCAGAGAGTACTAGGGAGGCCGGAAGATGTACAAGATGTCACCATCACGTACGCATCTTCACGCCACTCTCGCTGACAAATTATAGGGAGAACCCAAAGATGCCCAGTCAGAACACAGGAAACCACGGAAAACAATACATACGCGCATAAGGTACATACACACACAATATAATCCAGGTGTCTCACCAGCTCTAGAGTCTCTGTTAGGTGGGACACCTGCGTTATGATTAAGGAGTTGAGCTGGACCTACCCCTTCATGGGAAGAAACTTGCTGTACAATGAAAGTAAGGTATACCTGAAAACCCAGAACTGAAGTTTGAATTTCCCTCTCCCCGTTTTCCTGATGAAGCTGAATATATTAAATGTGCTGAGAAAGGAGACATCTGTGGAAATTTGAGAAAGGAAACTATGGAACCCCTGGACTAATTGACACTTGTATACAAACATTTGGTTCCTGTGTGCTATGGTGGAGGGAATGAGATGATTAATATAGACATTGCATTCTCCGGCTGCTGTACCCTAGCTAATTGAAAAAAGTGCATATTGGCCTTCATGGGCGTCCGCAGAACATTTTCCAAGTAGGGGCATCATTTTAAGGCTGCTCATGCTCCGCCCCATTTCGATAATCTCATGAAAATCTTTCCACTGGTAATACATATGTGTTATATAACAGATAATTCATCTTCACTTTGTATTGGAAGTTACTCTGGTGGCTGTGTTCCATACCCATATAGCCTAGAGAATGTACATCTTTTTACATTGCAATACATCTGTTGTGGCCATATTTTGATCTCATACTGTCACTGTATAGGCTGTTTTCATAAAGATAAAAATATGGCAACAACAGATGTATTGCAATGTAAAAAGATGTACATTCTCTAGGCTCTACGGGCATGGTACGCAGCCACCTGAGTAACCTTGCGGACGCCCATGCTTTCAAAAACCAGCCCTGGAAAAAATTTCATACCAGCCTCACAGCATTATTATACCAGCCCAACAGCATAACGTAATTATTTTCTTGTTCATGAAAGGGAAAACCATACATTTTACCAGTTAATTGTGGTAAGTGATCAATCATCAAGGGGGACCCCAGGAACTCAGAACGTGGGGAGGGGGGGCACCTTCTGCAGAAAGAATACTCGAAGGTAAGGGGGGTGGGTTACTAATACAAGGAGAAAACCCTTTATATCAGTGCCCCTTACATTATCGTATTCACTCCCCCCTTACATCAGTGACCCCCCCCCCCCCAACTGGCCTGGCGGTGCTTTCACCGACCTCCTCTCAGGTGCACTGTGCAGGGCTCAGTCAGTCGGCTCCAGCTTGATGGCTCTGGTTTTTTCCTATAGTCTCCTGTCCACAGTCCACACAAGTCTGACTTCTCCCATGACCCCCATCCTGGCGGTGCTCCCACTCTTGACTCCTCTCCAGACTCCCTACAGGAGATGGTCAGAGACTGCAAACTTGATGCAAGAGCTCAATGCAGCCTCACCAGTGCCCATCAAATGCAGCCTCACTGCGCCCACCAATGCAGCCTCACTGTGTCCATCAAATGCAGCCTCACTGTGTCAATCAAATGCAGCCTCACCGTGTCCATCAAATGCAGCTTTACTGTGTCCATCAAATGCAGCCTCACTGTGTCCATCAAACCATCAAATGCAGCTTTACTGTGCCGTAAATGCAGCCTCACTGTGTCCATCATTGCAGATCCTCCTGTGCCCAATGACCCAGTCTGCAGTCCCTGTCTGTGGGAAGGTGTGTTGTTGATGCTTGGTACGGTACCTTGCATGCCAGCAGAATATCCATGATGGCCAGCAGCAGGCAGGGTCTGTTCTCGTTTTGGATGGGGACGGTGCTCCTTCCAGAGGATCTGTCTGCTGTGAGATGGAGTGGTCCCTGGCCACCTGGACCTTCAGCTGTCCTCATTTTGCAGCCCCAGTCAGCCTGTCCTCTGGTCCTGGGGAAGTGGAGAGCACTGGGTGGGAGTTGGAGAGAAGGGGGAGCAAAGAGTACTGGCGGGGTTGGAGAACACATGGGTGGGGGCAAAGAGCGAGGGGGGGTGGAGATCACAGGGGTGGGGAGCGGAGAGCGCTGGGGGGGGGGACTTGAGAGCACTGGGGGGACCAATAAGAACAGGGGTAGAGAGCGTGGTAGGCTGAGAGCACTGGGGGGGCTAAGAGTGTGGGGTGGTGAAGAGCACTGGAGGGGGGGCAGAAAAACAGGGGTGGAGAGCACGGGGGCTGGAGAGTACTGGGGGGGGTACAAAGAGCAGGGGAGAGTTGAAATCAATAGGGGAGGAGCTTGAGAGCACCAGTGGGGGCCAGAAAGAACAGGGGTGGAAAGCACAGGGGACTGGAGAGCACTATGGGGGGTGGAGAGCACTGGTAGGGTTGAAGAGCACATGGGGGGGGCAAAATGCAGGGGGAGTGGAGAGTGCTGGGGAGAGCCAAAAAGAACAGGGGTGGAGAGCACGGAGGGTAGAGAGCACTGGGGGGGGGGCTGGAGAACACCAGGGGAGCAGAAAGAACAGGGGTGGGGAGAATGGGGGGCTGGAGAGCACTGGGGTGGGGGCTGGAGAGTGATGGGGAGAGCTGAAGAGCACTAGGGGGAGAAAGAACAGGAGGGAGAGCACTGGGGGGAGTGGAGAGCACTGGGCGGAGAGCACTGGGGGGAGTGGAGAGCACTGGGGGGGGAAAGAACAGGGGGGAAAGCACTGGGGAGGAGAACAGGGGGAGAGCACAGAGGGGAGAGGACTGGGGGGAGTGGAGAGCACTGTGGGGGGGGAATGGGGGGGAGCACTGGGCGGAGTGGAGAGCACTGGGGGGAACGGGGGGGAGAGTACGGGGGGGGGCAGGGGGGAGAGCACTGGGGGGGACAGGGGGGAGAGCACTGGGATGGTGGCTAGAGAAGGATGGGGAGAGCTGAAGAACAGGGGAGGAGAACTGTGGGGGGGGCAGGAGAGTGTGGTGGAGGAGAGCACTGGGGGGGACAAGGGGGAGAGCACTGTGGGGGGAGCACTGGGGGGTGAACGGGGGGAGTGGAGAGCACTGGGATGGTGGCTAGAGAAGGATGGGGAGAGCAGGGGGGGGCAGCAAGAACAGGGGAGGAGAGAACTGTGGGGGGGGGGGCAGGAGAGTGTGGTGGTGGAGGAGAGCACTGGGGGGGGGCAGGAGAGTGTGGTGTGGAGGAGAGCACTGGGGGGGGGGGGCAGGAGAGTGTGGTGGTGGAGGAGAGCACCGGGGGGGGGGGGGGGGGGCAGGAGAGTGTGGTGGTGGAGGAGACCACCGAAAGGGCAGGAGAGTGTGGTGGTGGAGGAGAGCACTGGAGGGGGGGCAGGAGAGTGTGGTGGTGGAGGAGAGCACTGGGGGGGGGCAGGAGAGTGTGGTGGTGGAGGAGAGCACTGGGGGGGGGGGCAGGAGAGTGTGGTGGTGGAGGAGAGCACTGGGGGGGCAGGAGAATGTGTTGGTGGAGGAGAGCACTGGGGGGGGAAGGAGAGTGTGGTGGTGGAGGCGAGCACGGGGGGGGGGGCAGGAGAGTGTGGTGGAGGAGGGGTAGGGGGTAGGGAGCACACGGTGAACTGTGGACAGTAAAATAAATTGGATAGGAGAATTGGCAGGGGGGGGGTAGGGAGCACAAGGTGAACTGTGGACAGTAAAATAAATTGGATAGGAGAATTGGCAGGGGGGCCCCCTGCAGCCCCCCCCCACCCCGGATCCTCCTATCCAGGCACTGTGGCACACATGGCGGGCTGTACCTGCAGCATCTCCTCCTATGGATAAAAGCGCTGGCTGGCTGTGTACGGCGGCCGCCGTGTAACATGGCCACGCCCCCCCAGACCGGCTCGTGTGATAGGCGGAACGTTGATTCGCTCTACTATCACACAAGCAGGTCTGGGGGGGCGGGGCCATGTTACAGAGCGGCCGCCGAACACAGAGGCAGCCCGCTCTGTGATCCAGAGGAGAGAGCGGAGGATGCAGCCGCCGGCAGACTCAGTAAAAAAAATGCAGCATGCCGGCGGCTGCAACACCTTGGGGATTCCAGCGGGGGGCACTTGACCCCCCCTTGCCCCCTGCTGCGGACGCCCATGTTGGCCTTCTTTAACCGTAAAGTGGTCAAAGAGGTCTGGTGAGTTATTTAGTATTTGCTGGAGGAATATTGAGGGTGGAAGAATATTGAAGCACTAAGAAGTATTTTGGAAAAAATGATTTGTCAGCATCACTATATGGACTTTTCATATATTTTATATATATATATATATATTTTTTATATTTGATTGGATATATGCATGGAATTATATTTCTTCTTGATGGTTATGTGAATTTATGACATTATATATTGAATTTATATTGTATTTTATTATACACATATAACGCCCCCTATTGAGGTTTATCACATGGTAGTGATTGTATATCACATTGGGTTGGCAGCTTTATAACACATATAGTGGTGCAGGGTTTATCACAGCTTTTTTTTTTTTACTGACCTAAGATACAGTCCATTAATTGTAATGAGCCTATGCACACAGGCACATAAACAAGTGGTGTGCATTCTCCAGTAGAAAAAAAAAAAAAAAAAGTAGATGCTCAAACAGGAGTATCTTGTGCAAGAGGCCTTAAAAAGATTCAACCCATCCTAAGAAGAATCAGAATACATACCTGTTTAGCTACAGCGCTGAGTTCCACTACCAGATCAACTGCAGTGTTTCCAATACCAATCACTATTACCCTTTTGTTTTTGAAAGGTTCGGCAGTTTTGTAGTCACGGCTATGAAAGTACTGACCTTTGAAGTTTTCAATGCCTATAAACAGCATAGATGTATTGTTTTATTGTTTAACCAAAACTCATTCCTGTTTAAATAAGTATACATCCTTGTTTTATCAAAGTAATGCTGTTTATTGGAACATTAGGTACTTTAGAAGTTAATTACATTACAAACTGGGTTTTACAATCTACCAATACTGATAGGACAGGCAATCTCTAATAAGCCTCCTGTAGTCTATAGTGGCCAATAACATAAAACAAATATGGACTTATAACAAATGTAAAATACAGAGTTAAACATTTTGAGTTCTGATTTGTGAAAGTTACATTTAAATGTAAATATTTATCACAATACTGAAATTTCAAGCTGAATATAGATGTATGCAAAACAGAAGCCATGCAAGAAAATAAAATGTATAAGAAGTTATAAAAAAAATAAAAATAAAATAAAATTAATGACAAGCCCAATAAAACTCCAAGTGATATTGTTGCTTTATTCCAACCCTTCAGTAAAAAAGGCCTTACACATTTTAAAGTGGATCTTCACCCACCCCTCATATTTTTTTTTCACACCATCTTACTGGGTTGCAACCTCTTCATAGTTCAGATACTGACCACCCAGCAGAACCAGCACTGTCCTGCTAAAAAAGCCCACCGAAAACCATGCAGAATGTTTAGTTCATTTTCGCTGAATGGGAAGTTTGCGAGCGTGGAGTGAGTTCGCTGCCAGATATGTGATCTGATGAACGAAGCTGGATGTCAGAAGGAGGATGTGCCTGGAGCTGGGAGCACCATATTAACGAGGAGACCAGTGATGTTTCAATATGTGCATTAAGCCTATTTTGACCACCTTAACTGGAATCAGAATTATCTGGTAATCCTTACAGAACGTGGTGGAGTGTTCTTTACTAGAGGTGTTTTCAAGATGTTTTTTTACATCCTACCCCTGGGTGATGTTTCCACTTTTATGCTCCCACAATTCATGAAAAGCCCAATAAAATATTTTAAAGGAGATCTTAACCCTCCCCCCATGTTTTTTTTTTTTTTTTTTTTTTTTTTTTTTACACCTGCTTACTGGGTTGCAGCCTCTTCATAGTTCAGACTCACCCACCCAGCAGAACCAGCATTGTCCTGCTGAGATCCTCTTATTTGGCCATCTTGTGTTGCCATGTTCTTTGTGACCTCATCAGGAGGCTTCTGACTTTTCCAGATTCAGCTAGCTGGCCACCAGAGAACCACCTCCTTTATGAAGTAAACACTATGCCTCCTGAGATATGTGACTTGCATATCCCAAGAGGCACAGGAAGCACAGTGCATCTCATTTGTCTAGTCGAGTGATGTGCAGAGAGGGTGAGGCAAAAACAAAAATAGAAAATGATCTTTGTGTAATGGAGTGAAGGAGGAGTGAAAAAGGAATTTTCTTTTGGGATCTGCTTTAATAAACCTCATTATAAAGGGGTCCATGCAATAATAGCTTCATATTCATATTTAATCTCCTAGATCAGAAGTTCTTAACCCTCCTTGAGGAATATAGAAATAACATGATGAGGATATAGGACTAGTTGACTAGTAGGACTAAATATTCATCCAACTAATAATCTAACCATTTGATTATTAACTATTACTTTTTTCATCAATAGAGATCAAGAGAGCAAGGCCTCTAACCAATCATCAATGAGATCTTTAAATTTGGAAGTTTTCCCAATTACCAGTTGTGCCAGTTGATATTTTAGCTTGGTCAGAGTAACATTGCTCACTCTGTATGTTGATGGTTCAGATCCATTCTGTGGCATTCTAGTGTCTTGTTTATGTAGCTTAGTAAATAAAGTGAAGCTGTTTTTATTTTGAATATCCTGTTCTGCAGGCAAATTAATAAAAAAAAAAAACATGTACTTATTTTCACATGATTAGATAATAAAAGTGAACATAGCTTGACTTTATTCATCAAATGAAATAAGGGAGAAAAGTGACTGCACAGAAAAGGATAGGCAAATCTTTCACAGTTTAATGAAATCCTCCTGTCAATGGCTATACCTTATCTTTTTTGAAAATGTCATACCTGGAAAAGAATGAAGAGGTAATTTTGGATGTGTGTGGTGACCTATGCACACAAGAATGGCATCAAAGACATGCTTCTCCTGTTTTCCTTCTGACTCTGTGACAACATCCCACTGGCCAGTGGTGAGAAAATCTGGATGCTTTTGAATGCTGCAAACAGCCGTCTTCATGTAAGATAGAACAAGACAGAGGTCATTTGACTAGATCTGTTGATGTCCATGGCAACAGAGCCAAACAGGACAAGCTAGCCATCAATAGGTCATTGATCACTGATATATTTTTTCCCAACGAGGCAAACATAAAATATTTTAGTATAGGCTAGCATTGTCCTAAGCTCTTTCTGTGGAGTTCAAAACACCTCCCATCTATCTTATGGAGAGGAGGAAAGGGGAAGCATTCTTTAGTCTATAACAACTTACTGTACTAGAGTGACAATCCTGCTCCTAAATAAATACTGCACAGTAAGAGAGTGTTGCCACTCTAATGCCACGGACACATGATCTGACTATCTGGCGGACTTAGTCCGGCGGACCAGAGTCCGCCAGACAATTCGATCGGGTGTGGGCTCCAGTGGACTTTTTCTTCTCAAAAGTCCAGCAGACCTAGAAATAAGACTTGCTTCAAAATGGTCCATCGGACACGGCTTTTAGCGGACAATCCGTTTGTGTGCTAGTCCGGCAGACTAAAACCGACGCTAGGGCAGGTATTGGCTACTGGCTATGAACTTCTTTATTCTACGTCATCACGTTCGAATCCACCGGACTTTTGGAGTGATCGTGTGTGGCCAAGTCTGTTCGCTTGAAAGACATCAGCTGCAAAGTCCGGCGGACAATCTGCCGACCTAAGTCCGCCGGATAGTCCGATCATGTGTATGCGCCATTAGACAGGATCACTTGAAATGATGAAAAAAGCCTTCAAAAAATGAATGCAGCTACTACATCTAAGGACTAGTAAGCTACAATATATTCCATTTTTGTTTTGGGTTTAGACACATTTAGTTGTCTTAAACCATAGAACTTGTGAATTAATATGAACAATGAACACAAATAAGGCATTCCAAATAAAAAATGCTTCCCATTCAAAACATTACCCAGGAATTCTGTTTAATGAGAATCCATCTAGGCTTTAAGTTTTCTTAATCTTAAAAAATCTACCTTACAATAAATAAAAATGGTTCACATTAAAACAGAATCCCTGTACTCCAGGAGTCCTCTTAAAAACCCCCATATAGGCTTTAAAAAAGTTTAATTATGGAGATTTCAGAATAAATACATGTCATAGGCATCACTACAGAAACTGCAGCGTGGAATGCAACATACCCAGACTTTAATTCATTAGGTAGCACTGCAATGTACTTTGTTACAACGTTACAATATTTTATCAATAAAATTGAAGGGTCATTTTAAATTTCAAAGCTTGAAAATAGCATATGTATGTACATGCACGCACACATACTTATACAGTACAAGGCCTGTACCGAAAGTAATGCAAAATAAATGTGCTTATTAACGTCCATAGTTCGATCAAATATCACATGTTGGTAGCATAACTCTATATCTTCTGCTCTTCTTCTTTATCAGTACAGGTAAAAAAATGGATTCCCAGCAGAAGCATCGTGCTGTCATTAAGTTCTTGATGAAAGAGGGATGCAGGTATGAAGTAGAGGTGCAGGTTGTCTAACATCTATGGAAGATTACAGAATGTTTATGCAGATTACACCATTGACAAGAGCTATGTGCACACATGGATGGAGACATTTAATCACTTCAGCCCCGGACCAATTAAAAGCCTAAGGACCAGAGGTCTTTTTACAATTTCGCACTGCACTGCTTTAACTGGTAATTGCGCGGTCATGCAATGTTGTACCAAAACGAAATTTGCGTCCTTTTCTTCCCACAAATAGAGCTTTCTTTTGGTGGTATTTGATTGCCTCTGCGATTTTTATTTTTTGCGATATAAATGGAAAAAGACCGAAATTTTTGAGAAAAAAAAGATATTTTCTACTTTTTGTTATAAGAAAAATCGAATAAACTCAATTTTAGTCATACATTTAGGGCAAAATGTATTCAGCCACATGTCTTTAGTAAAAAAAATGTCAATAAGTGTATATTTTTTGGTTTGCGCAAAAGTTATAGCGTCTACAAACTACAGTACATTTTCTGGAATTTACACAGCTTTTAATTTATGACTGCCTATCTCATTTCTTGAGGTGCTAAAATGGCAGGGCAGTACAACCCCCCCCCCAAATGACCCCATTTTGGAAAGTAGACACCCCAAGGAAATTGCTGAGAGGCATGTTGAGCCCATTGAATATTTAATTTTTTTGTCCCAAGTGATTGAATAATGACAAAAAAAAAAAAAAAAGTTTACAAAAAGTGGTCACTAAATTATATATTGCTCACACATGCCATAGTTATATGTGGAATTGCACCCCAAAATATATTCTGCTGCTTCTCCTGAGTACGGGGATACCACATATGTGGGACTTTTTGGGAGTCTAGCTGCGTACGGCACCCCGAAATCCAGTCACTGCCTTCAGGATTTCTAAGGGTGCAAATTTTTGATTTCACTCCTCACTACCTATCACAGTTTCGAAGGCCATAAAATGCCAAAATAACACAAAACCCCCCCAAATTACCCCATTTTGGAAAGTAGACACCCCAAGCTATTTACTGAGAGGCATGTTGAGTCCATGAAATATTTTATATTTTGCCACAAGTTGCAGGAATATTAATTTTTTATTTTTTTTGCACAAAGTTGTCATTAATTATATATTGCTCACACATGCTATGGGCATAAGTCAAATTACACCCCAAAATAAATTCTGCTGCTTCTCCCGAGTACGGGGATACCACATATGGGGGACTTTTTGGGAGCCTAGCCACGTACGGAACCCCGAAAACCAAGCACTGCCTTCCGGATTTAAATATAAAACGCTACCAAAAAAAACTGTTAGCGATCTCAGGGATCAGGCCTGACTCTGCGATCGCTGTAGTTATGTGTTTAGTGTTTTGTAAGTGACAGTGATCGATCGATACTGCACTTGGGTGGGCTGGGCGGAGGGGCAAAACGCAGGTGCTAGCAGGTATCTGGGCTGATCCCGCTAACAATGCGTTTTTTTGGAATCCTAAACTGCTGGGGACGCTAGTATAGATCTGATCAGATCAGATATTTATCTGTTCAGATTCTATACCACTACGGGAGGTGTATGCTTTGCGCGTGGGTGTTAGCGGTACTGGCACTAACCTAGCGCTGCCTGGGGCGACGCAGACCCTGACCCTAAAACCTAATTGATATCACCCGCCGGGTGATCAGGGGGTTAAACCTTTATTGGGTAATAAATGGTGGGTGCCCTGATGCTATAAAAAGCAAACTAACTAACCAGAGTCACCCGTAACACTTATACGGTGATCACTGGTGAAAGGGTTAACTAGGGGCAATCAGGGGGTTCAAATTTTTATTAGGTAGTATATGGGGGTCCCTGGCGCTATATAAAAACCTGACGGGGAACCTAAATAACTAACTGGCTAACCAGCGTCACCAGTGACACTTATATGGTGATTGCTGGTGAAAGGGTTAACTAGGGGCAATCAGGGGGTTAAAACCATTATTCGGTAGTATATCGGGGTACCTAGCGCTATAAAAACCTGGCGGTGAACCTAAAAAAATAACTAGCTACCTAGCGACATCAGTGACACTAATGCAGCGATCAGAAAAATGATCGCTTAGTGACACTGGCAAAAGGGGGTGAAAGGGTTAACTAGGGGCAATCAGGGGGTTAAAATCATTATTGAGTAGTATATCGGGGTACCTAGCGCTATAAAAACCTGGCGGTGAACCTAAAAAAATAACTAGCTACCTAGCGACACTAGCGACACTAATGCAGCGATCAGAAAAATTATCACTTAGTGACACTGGCAAAAGGGGGTGAAAGGGTTAATTAGGGGCAATCAGGGGGTTAAAATCATTATTGGGTAGTATATCGGGGTACCTAGCGCTATAAAAGCCTGGCGGTGAACCTAAAAAAATAACTAGCTACTTAGCGGCACCAGAGACACTAATGCAGCGATCAGGAAAATTATCGCTTAGTGACACTGGCAAAAGGGGGTGAAAGGGTTAACTAGGGGCAATCAGGGGGTTAAAACCATTATTGGGTAGTATATCGGGGTACCTAGCGCTATAAAAACCTGGCGGTGAACCTAAAAAAAATTACTAGCTACCTAGCGACACTAGCGACACTAATGCAGCGATCAGAAAAATGATCGCTTAGTGACATTGGCAAAAGGGGGTGAAAGGGTTAACTCTAGGGGCAATCAGGGGGTTAAACATTTAGGGGGCTACCCTGGACCTAACACTAACTGCCCTGACAGTTTTTACTTTTACAACTGACACTGAATGCCTGTACATGCCATTGTGATGATGTACAATGGCATGCGGCGGTCCTTAACCACTTAAGGACCGCCGTATTGCCATTGTACGTCATGGCAATGGCACAGGCAGGCACAAGCACGTACATGTACGTGCCTGCCTTCCAGCAGGTGAGGGGTCCGATCGGACCCCCTCCCGCTGGATACGGTGGTCCGGTTCGCTTCAGGAGAGATCCGAGATGAGGGGATGGCCGTTGGTTTCTGGCCACCCCCTCTGGATCGCTCCTGGCCAATGAGAAGCTTCCTCCCACTGTGTATTGTATACACAGGAAGGAGGAAGTGATGTCATTCTCCTCGGGGCCGTCTTTTTGACCGGACTACGAGGAGAAGACTAAAAGTAAGTGCACCAAAACACTACTCTAACACATAGGTACACAACCCCCCCCCCCTGATCCCCCCTGATCGCCGCATGCCATTGTACGTCATCATTTTTCTGATCGCTGCATTAGTGTCGCTAGTGTCGCTAGGTAGCTAGTTATTTTTTTAGGTTCACCGCCAGGTTTTTATAGCGCTAGGTACCCCAATATACTACCCAATAATGGTTTTAACCCCCTGATTGCCCCTAGTTAACCCTTTCGCACCCTTTTGCCAGTGTCACTAAGCGATCATTTTTCTGATCGCTGCATTAGTGTCGCTAGGTAGCTAGTTTTTTTTTAGGTTCAACGCCAGGTTTTTATAGCGCTAGGTACCCCGATATACTACCCAATAATGGTTTTAACCCCCTGATTGCCCCTAGTTAACCCTTTCACCAGCGATCACAGTATAAGTGTCACTGGTGACGCTGGTTAGCCAGTTAGTTATTTAGGTTCCCCGTCAGGTTTTTATATAGCGCCAGGGACCCCCATATACTACCTAATAAAAATTTGAACCCCCTGATTGCCCCTAGTTAACCCTTTCACCACTGATCACCGTATAAGTGTTACGCGTGACTCTGGTTAGTTTGCTTTTTATAGCATCAGGGCACCCACCATTTATTACCCAATAAAGGTTTAACCCCCTGATCACCCGGCGGGTGATATCAATTAGGTTTTAGGGTCAGGGTCTGCGTCACCCCAGGCAGCGCTAGGTTAGTGCCAGTACCGCTAACACCCACACGCAAAGCATAAACCTCCCGTAGTGGTATAGAATCTGAACAGATCAATATCTGATATACTAGTGTCCCCAGCAGTTTAGGGTTCCAAAAAAACGCATTGTTAGCAGGATCAGCCCAGATACCTGCTAGCACCTGCGTTTTGCCCCTCTGCCCAGCCCACCCAAGTGCAGTATCGATCGATCACTGTCACTTACAAAACACTAAACACATAACTGCAGCGATCGCAGAGTCAGGCCTGATCCCTGCGATCGCTAACAGTTTTTTTGGTAGCATTTTATATTTAAATCCGGAAGGCAGTGCTTGGTTTTCGGGGGCCCGTACGTGGCTAGGCTCCCAAAAAGTCCCCCACATGTGGTATCCCCGTACGTGGGAGAAGCAGCAGAATTTATTTTGGGGTGTAATTTGACTTATGCCCATAGCATGTGTGAGCAATATATCATTTAGTGACAACTTTGTGCAAATAAAAAAAAAGAAATTGTAAAATTCCTGCAACTTGTGGCAAAATATAAAATATTTCATGGACTCAACATGCCTCTCAGTAAATAGCTTGGAGTGTCTACTATCCAAAATGGGGTCATTTGGGGGGGGGGTTTGTGTTATTTTGGCATTTTATGGCCTTCGAAACTGTGATAGGTAGTGAGGAGTGAAATCAAAAATTTGCACCCTTAGAAATCCTGAAGGCAGTGATTGGTTTTCGGGGTGCCGTACGCAGCTAGACTCCCAAAAAGTCCCACATATGTGGTATCCCCGTACTCAGGAGAAGCAGCAGAATATATTTTGGGGTGCAATTCCACATATAACTATGGCATGTGTGAGCAATATATCATTTAGTGACAACTTTTTGTAAACTTTTTTTTTTTGTTTCATTATTCAATCACTTGGGACAAAAAAAAAAAAATTCAATGGGCTCAACATGCCTCTCCACAACTTCCTTGGGGTGTCTATTTTCCAAAATGGGGTCATTTGGGGGGGGGTTTGTACTGCCCTGCCATTTTAGCACATCAAGAAATGAGATAGGCAGTCGTAAATTAAAAGCTGTGTAAATTCCAGAAAATGTACTCTAGTTTGTAGACGCTATAACTTTTATGCAAACCAATAAATATACGCTTATTGACATTTTTTTTACTAAAGACATGTGGCTGAATAAATTTTGCCCTAAATGTTTGACTAAAATTGAGTTTATTCGATTTTTCTTATAACAAAAAGTAGAAAATATCATTTTTTTCTCAAAAATGTCGGTCTTTTTCATTTATATCGCAAAAAATAAAAATCGCAGAGGCAATCAAATACCATCAAAAGAAAGCTCTATTTGTGGGAAGAAAAGGACGCAAATTTCGTTTGGGTACAACATTGCATGACCGCGCAATTACCAGTTAAAGCAGTGCAGTGCGGAATTGTAAAAAGACATCTGGTCCTTAGGCTGTTTATTGGTCCGGGGCTGAAGTGGTTAAGTGGTTAAAGAAGGAGAAACCAGCTCTGAAGAAAAACCATGCAGTGGGAGATACTTGACTGCGACCACTATCACGAATCCTCCTTCGTCAAGAACTCAGTGAGAACACATTTCTTCAGCTTGGAATCCATTTTTTATCTGAAATGTTACCTCTCCAACATGTGAAATTTGAACAACCTATGGAAGGTAGTAAAAAAGTTATGCCCTTTTTTACATTCCTTTCGGTACAGCCCTCAAATAAATAAATAAATACATATACAGTGCGTGTATATATTTATATATAAAAAAAACACACACAAATATATATATATATATAAATAAATAAAACACACAATATATACATATATTACAGTAATGTGGTGATGGGACAGTGTGCTAGGATACGATTGGGTTTACATCACATTATCCACATTGATCGTTGTAATAATTACCTTGAATTGGATGTATTTCTGCAGTTGAAAATGCTCGCCATACTGCCGGAAATACTGCAACACCTTGGAATTGTGCATGTAATTGGGGTAGTCCTCTGGTATTGGATAATCACTGTAACACATCATCTCCTTAGAAGTATTGATGATAACAGAATTATAAATACTGGCTCTGCCATCTTCAGGAACTTCCTGCAATAACCAGCATTAAGCATCAATCCAGATTTATAGACTGCAATTAGTTAGGCTAACAAAGACAAAATGGTTCACAATACGTTGTATCAGTGACTTTCTATGCTATTGTGTACTTTTGTGATTTTCTCTTTATTTATTAAGAGCATATTTGCTTTTAAAAATAAGCTTTTTGTGTTGATTTTAAATGTGTTAACTAGATTTAGAAAACAACTTCAAAGGCCCACCCATGAAATATTTCACAGGAGTGTGCATGCAGAATGACAGGAATTTTGCTCGCAAAATCATTTTGAGCTTTGTTTCCTAGTTTTAGTGTATTATTTATTTAGAGTATCCAGTATTCATAGAATAACAAATACAATGGAGATACCGTATATACTCGAGTATAGGCCGACCCGAATATAAGCCGAGGCCCCCAATTTACCCCCAAAAAAACTGGCAAACTTATTGACTCGTGTATAAGCCGAGGGTGAGACATGCCTGTCCATCCCTGTGTGTGTGTCCGTCCATCCCTGTGTGTCCGTCCATCCCTGTGTGTCCGTCCATCCCTGTGTGTCCGTCCATCCCTGTGTGTCCGTCCATCCATCCCTGTGTGTGTGTGTGTCCATCCATCCATCCATCCCTGTGTGTGTGTGTGTCCATCCATCCATCCATCCCTGTGTGTGTGTGTCTCCATCCATCCATCCATCCCTGTGTGTGTGTGTGTCTCCATCCATCCATCCCTGTGTGTGTGTGTCTCCATCCATCCATCCCTGTGTGTGTGTGTATCCATCCATCCCTGTGTGTGTGTGTCTCCATCCATCCATCCCTGTGTGTGTGTGTCCATGTGTGTGTGTGTGTGTGTGTGTGTGTGTGTGTGTGTGTGTGTGTGTGTGTGTGTGTGTGTCCAGCCTACCTGTGTCCCGAGCCTGTGTCCCGAGCCTCCGTCCCGTGCCTTGCCTCCTTGCCTCCGTCCCGTGCCGTGCCTTGCCTCCTTGCCTCCTTGCCTCCGTCCCGTGCCGTGCCTTGCCTCCTTGCCTCCGTCCCGTGCCGTGCCTTGCCTCCTTGCCTCCGTCCCGTGTCGTGCCTTGCCTCCGTCCCGTCCCGTGCCGTGCCTTGCCTTGCCTCCGTCCCGTGCCTTGCCAGGATCGCCGCTCTTCGTCGGCGCCTCGGCGGCCATTCTAAAATTCAAAAGCCGCGCCTCCGCCTTCGCCTGTGATAGGCGGAACACTGAATTTCCCAGCAGCCTGTGTTCCGCCTATCACGGACATCGTCTCATCCTCGTCCGTAGTACGAGGATGAGCGGATGTCCGTGATAGGCGGAACACTGACTGCTGGGAAATTGAGTGTTCCGCCTATCACAGGCGGAGGCGGAGGCGCGGCTTTCGAATTGTAGTATGTCCGCCGTCTGTCTGCTCGATACGCTGATCGAGCAGTCAGACGGCGATGACTCGAGTATAAGCCGAGGGGGGCACTTTCAGCCTCAAAAAAGAGGCTGAAAATCTCGGCTTATACTCGAGTATATACGGTATACATATTCATAGCGGCACAGTAATACACCACCAAGACCATAAACCACAAAGTAAAGCGAAGAACCACTTTAAGTCTTTGAAAAGCCTGTTTCAATTTGAATAAATAGTATCAGTCATCAATTTTTCATCTATAAAATTTATTTGTGTAGCACCCTCTACCTAGGTAGGTTCTAGAAGTTTTGGTGAGAGCAGGTAAATGTAAGCAGGCCTAGCTGGAAGCTAGGCCTGTTTGTTTTGATCTGTGTGGGCTGGGAGTCGCTTAGTGTAGGCTGGTGACTCACAGATAGCATCACTTCTTGGTTACCTCCCTCTGGCTTCTAGAGGATTCTAGAAGAGAGGAGGGGAAGAGAGGTGGAGCTGCCTAGGGTGTTCTAAGGAGCCCTGACCAATCCCCAACCTGCATTGGCAGGGGGCAGGCCTCCTTCAATACCTAGGGTCAGCCCAGCTGGGGGTTAGTGGTTGGGTAGAAGAACTGGGGATGGCATACTAGGCTGTTAGGGCCTTTGAGGGCGCTCCCCATTCTGGGGAGGGGGGGTTGACCTTGGGCCCAGGTACTCGGGTGCAGGATGGATCCTTTAAAAAGGACCCATGAAGGATCTGAACAGGAGGCACACCAGAGAGGAGTCAGAGAGGATAGCAGGAGCTAGTATTGCTGGGCAAGTCTTCAAGAGGGAACCACCGGTGTGTGAGCAGATAGGAGAGCTGGTGAGTGACATGGGCAGTTGGGAGAACTGGAGAGGTATGCCAGAGAGGCCTGAGAGGAAACAGTCAGAGCTGGGTGTGGAGCCAGTGAGAATTGCAATGTCAAGGGCACTGAAGCCGGGCAGCTACAGCCAGGGGGGCTGGCAGGGCCTGAAAAGGGATTGCTGGGAGCAGTAGTCCACCATAGGTCAGCTAGTATTAAAGGACTTCCTATTCTATATTTTTGTTACACTAAAAGGGACCCACGGTCCCTGCCTACAAATGGCAGTTTCTAGGGCTTGACTGAGTCAGTGTTGGGCCCAACCATGTGCTAGCTGTTCCTGGCAGTGAAGAGTTGTGCAGGAGAGAGAGAGTGAGAGAAATAGTCTGCAAGCAAGTGTTTTGCTGGAGGAGACTGGAGCTGTAAAGTGTATATAGTTGTCCCAACTGACTGAAATACAATCAACAAATTGTTTGTTCTATTGGGCACCCCATATACCCCTATCCCTATCCCTATCCAAGTTCAAATCCCTCAGTAAAATAACAAAATAAAAATCTGGTCTGTTCATTGTCTCCAAAGTGATTGGGAAGTGAATGCCGGGCTGGGCAGGGTGACGGGTGGGCCACAACTTTCAGCAGCCTCTATGGGTGTACTGCTACATTTGCATAGAAATATAAGTAAAAATATATATAGCAAAAACTCATAATGTTTTGACAATACCTTAAATCTCCAGAGTCCACCAATATCTCCACTCTTTTCAAAGCAAGTAGGCTCCAAACCTTCATCGAGACAGCATTTGATAGCAGCCAGTCCACTGCAACCAGCACCAATCACTGCGACTTTTTTCACCATAATGGAATTCTAGTCTCACTGATTAACTGGAATTCTGGAAAACAAAAAGTGTATCATAAGATATTAACCACTTTCAGACCGGACCAATTTGCTGGTCAAAGACCAGACCACTTTTTGCGATTCGGCACTGCGTCGCTTTAACTGACAATTGCGCGGTCGTGCGACGTGGCTCCCAAACAAAATTGACGTCCTTTTTTTCCCACAAATAGAGCTTTCTTTTGGTGGTATTTGATCACCCCTGCGGTTTTTATTTTTTGCGCTATAAACAAAAATAGAGCGACAATTTTGAAAAAAACGCATTATTTTTTACTTTTTGTTATAATAAATATCCCCCAAAAATATATAAAAAAACATTTTTTTCCCTCAATTTAGGCCGATACGTATTCTTCTACATATTTTTGGTAAAAAAAATCGCAATAAGCGATTATTGATTGGTTTGCGCAAAAGTTATAGCGTTTACAAAATAGGGATAGTTTTATAGCATTTTTATTAATAATTTTGTATTATTTTTTTTTTTACTAGTAATGGCGGCGATCTGCGATTTTTATTGTGACTGCGACATTGTCGGGGACCCATCGGACATTTTTTACACATTTTTGGGACCATTGTCATTTATACAGTAATCACTGCTATATAAATGCAGTGATTCCTGTGTAAATGACACTGGCAGTGAAAGGGTTAACCTGTGGGTGGCAGTGTAGGGGTTAAGTGTTCCTAGGGGTGTGTTACTAACTGTGGGGGGGTTGGGCTTTCATTTAGTGTACACTGATCTCTGCTCCAATCACATGGAGTAGAGATCAGCGTCACTAGTTGCTAGGCAGAATGAGAAAATGTTGTTTATACAGCATTTCCTCCATTCCGCCGCTCCGTGAGACGATCGCGGGGATGCCCGCGGCGATCGAGTCCGCGGGTCCCGCGACCGGACTCACGGAGGTCCCGACCAGCGCGGGAGCGCGCCGCCGGCGGCGCGCTCCCGATGGCACGGCGGCAACGAATATTGGACGTACATGTACGCCAATATGCCTGCCCGTGCCATGCTGTCGACGTACATCGTCGTGCGCTGGTCGGGAAGTGGTTAATAGAGAAGTATGTTTTTTTTTAGATTCATACTTACCTAGGTGGATGCAGCAGCAGACCAATACTGCAGCTGTTCCCCAGCATCTCTGTACTGAGAACCAAGCTAACACCTCCCCCAAGCAGAGAGCTGCTGACTGTCAGTCAGCATCTCTCCTGCTCTGCTCCTCCACGCTCATTGGATTGCTGAGCTGTGGAGGGGAGGGGAGTGGCTGTCTCAGCAGCTTGCTGAGGCGCTGAGACTGCCATCAGACAAGGCAGCTGGCAGATTCATACTTCCTAAGTCGGGATGACGCACCACCTTGACTGATTGAAGTGACGTCAGCGGAGAGAGCCGACTTCAGACTGCTCTACGCTGAAAACAGGTCACAGGAGTGCAAAATGAATTGCACTCCTGTGACCCTAAGGCCCCTTTCACACTGGGGCGGTTTTCAGGCGTTACAGTGCTAAAAATAGCGCCTGTGTAGCGCCTGAAAAAAACCGGCCCCTTTCACTCCAGTGTGAAAGCCAGAGGGCTTTCACACTGGAGCAGTGCGCTGGCAGGACAGTGAAAAAAGTCTTTGGCTGCTCAATGACCAGGACATTTTTGCGATTCAGCACTGATTCTCTTTAACTGAAAATTGCGCGTCCGTGCGACACTGCACCCAAATAAAATGTCATGTCCTTTTTTTCCCACAAATAGAGCTTTATTTTGGTGGCATTTGATCACCTCTGCGTTTTTTAGTTTTTGCGCTATAAACAAAAAAAAGTGACAATTTTGAAACAAACACAATATCTTTTACTTTTTGCTATAATAAATATCCCACATTTTTTTTATCAAAAAAACAATTTTTTCCTCAGTTTAGGCGATCTGTATTCTTCTATACATTTTGGGTAAAAAAAAAAAAATCACAATAAGCTTATATATTGATTGGTTTGCACAAAAGTTATAGCGTCTACAAAATAGGGGATAGATTTATGGCATTTTTATTATAATTTTTTTTTTTTTACGAGTAATGGCGGCGATTTGTGATTTTTATCAAGACGTTATGGCGGACACATCGGACACTTTTGACACATTTTTTAAACCATTGACAATTATACAGCGATCAGTGCTATAAAAATGCACTGACTACTATGTAAATGTCACCGGCAGGGAAAGAGTTAACACTAAGGGCGATCAAGGGGTTAACTGTGTTCCCTGTATGTGTTTCTAACTGTAGGGGGGTGGGACTGTCTAGGAGGAGAGAGAGATCGCTGTTCATACATAGTATGAACACACGATCTGTCTCCTCTCCCCTGAAAGAACCGGGATCTGTGTGTTTACACACACAGATCCCGGTTCTCGCTCTGTCACAAGCGATCGTGGGAGTCCGGCGGTCATCGCCACGGCACTCGCATCGGGGTCGGGCAGAAGACACTGCGGGCACGTGTGCCCCTAGTGGCCGAAAGGCAAAGTCCCGTAAAATACAGTTAGGGCCGGTTCACACTGCGGCGCGAGGCGAGGCGACACGGCTCGCCTCGCCTCGCTCCCGCAAGTTGTCCCCATTGAGTACAATGGAACCGTTCTGAGAGGAGCGACTCGAGTCGCTCCGACTCAGAAAAAAGGTTCCTGTACTACTTCGGGGCGACTTCGGGGGCGACTTGCATTGACTTCTATGCAGAAGTCCTCTGCAAGTCGCCGCTGACCCCCCCTGCAAGTCGCGGCGAGGAAGTCGGAGACGCCTCGCCGCGGCTCGCAGTGTGAACCGGCCCTAAGGGGGAAAACACTGCGCTATAGTTTGATATATGTAAAAAAAGGCCTCAACAGCCAAGACAGCAGCCAACACCAAAAAACAAACAAAGTTCAGCAAATAGAGTAATAAAAACAGTGTAGCGCTTCAATAATAATAAATGTGATCAACATAAATTATAAAGATAATAATATAACAGAGATCGTATAGATATAAATGCCTAGAGAAAAAAAGTCCAACATTGGGCGCACATTCCACAATGTAGCTGGCGCGGGGGTGACCGAACCGTCACAAAAGAGGAAGGAAATGCACTAGGCAAATGTATTCATGTGAATCTGCTTGACTGTAAACATCAGGGAAAAGTAGATAAATACTTCTTACCAACTCAGTTGGACTCACACAGTCGTATGACAGTTGAGTCTAGAAGGCTTAAGGTCACAATCTGGGACCAAGGAGTATAAGGAGGGAGGTCTGTTGAGCTGATGGAGGAGCTCCAAACGGTTGTATGCCCAATGATGTATCCTTCAGATGGAACGTCAAGGTTGTTTGTAGTCCAGCTCAGACGCGGCCCGTTGTGCTGATACTCCAATCTCCCCCAAATGGGGAGGAGGGTATTGTGGAGGTTTTAAGCCAAAGAAACGGAAAAAAGGAGAAAGAAAAAAAGGCTCCACATGGTGCGGGTCAAACGGTATAAAAATGTTGGTTTATTAAAGTCAAAAGATAATTAATGACTTTGTGATCACATAAAAAATAAAGTAAAATTAAAAGCAATGTAGGGTGCCAACAGCTCGCCCAACGCGTTGGGCGAGCTGTTGGCACCCTACATTGCTTTTAAGGATACATCTGAAGGATACATCATTGGGCATACAACCGTTTGGAGCTCCTCCATCAGCTCAACAGACCTCCCTCCTTATACTCCTTGGTCCCAGATTGTGACCTTAAGCCTTAAGCCTTCTAGACTCAACTGTCATACGACTGTGTGAGTCCAACTGAGTTGGTAAGAAGTATTTATCTACTTTTCCCTGATGTTTACAGTCAAGCAGATTCACATGAATACATTTGCCTAGTGCATTTCCTTCCTCTTTTGTGGCGGTTCGGTCACCCCCGCGCCAGCTACATTGTGGAATGTGCGCCCAATGTTGGACTTTTTTTCTCTAGGCATTTATATCTATACGATCTCTGTTATATTATTATCTTTATAATTTATGTTGATCACATTAAAAGTCCCGTAAAATAACGTCATTATGCCCAGCTGTTCCATTGTTTCCATTGTTCCACTGGTCAGCAAGCGGTTAATATGGATTGCTGGTGCCCACCTTTTGTCTCTCATTAGTCCCAGGTAACCCCAAACAAAGTGCTCCCCAAAGTAAAAAAAAATGTGTTGCCTAAAAACAGGCTTCATCAGGGTGCACTAAAAGAAAAATTAGATAAGTGACAATCGGGGGGGTTCTCTTATTCCTGTTTGAGGTGTTCACCTTTAAGTGGATTAATATATATTCTTATACACCCTTTTTTTTATATAAGTTAATAAAAGTAGACCAATTGGCTAAGGTGCGGTGGGATACATACCCTCGTTTTGTGAAAAAATTAGTGTCTGCCAGATCTGGTTCCTATATATTAACAGGACAGACCACTGTATATTTACTGCGGCAGGGCGGCCGCTCTGCGCCAAATCATGTATCTAGTACTTGATTTAGCACTTTCAGGTCTGGGGCGCACGTACATGCCACCGACGACCCACTCCCACTGTGATTGGGCACAGCAGGAGCCAATCATCTGTCCAACAAGACCCACCGAACATTCAGGAGAGAACAGCAGTCTGCCTATGTAAACAAGGCAGGCCGCCCTTTTGTGAGAGGGGAATGTACTGATCCAGGAACACGGATATTTACATTCCCCCAGTCAAAGCACATCCCTCACAGTTAGTAATCACACCTAAGGAACACATTTAACCCTTTGATTGCCCCTGATGTTAACTCCTTTCCTGCCAGTGTCATTAGTGCAGTAACAGTGCAGATTTGTTAGCACTGATCACTATATTAGTGTCATTGTGTCAGTACGATTTGTCCACTGCAATATCGCAGTCCCCCTATAAGTCGCTGATCGCCGCCAATACTAGTAAAAAAAAAAAATTGGGATTTGTTTTACCAAGAAGATGTAGTAAAATACATATTGGCCTAAATTGATGAGGAAATTTGATTTTTTTAATTTTTTTTATTGGCTATGTTTTATAGCAGAAAGTAAAAAATATATTTTTTTTTTCAAAATTGTCTGCCTTTTTTTGTATATAGCACAAAAAATAAAAAAACGCAGAGGTGATTAAATACCACCAAAAGAAAGCTCTATTTGTAGGAAAAAAAAGGACGCATATTTTATTTATATACAGTGTCACACGCTCGCGCAATTGTCAGTTAAAATAATGCAGTTCCGTATTGCAAAAAATGGCCTGGTCATGAAGGGGGGTAAACCTTCTGGAGCTGAAGTGGGTGAAGTATAAGTTCACATTTGTTATCTTTTTTTTTTTCTTCTAAATTACAGCTACCCTATATACCAATTTGGATTTGATTGACAGCAGCAGGAGCCAATGGCTGCGCTGCTATCAATCTATCCAATCAAGAGCTGGGAACCCATTGAGAGAGGGATGGCGGGGACACATCGATGAAAATGTAAGTAGAAAGCGGGGGACTAGGGGGCCAGTGACTGCAAGGTGTTTTTTCATCTTAATGCATAGGATGCATTATGATAAAATAACATGAGCCTTTACAACCCCTTTAAGTAATTATTTGGCTATAGGCCTTAGATAATTAGCATTTGGAATGAATTGGCAATTATATGCAGGCATAAGGATGCATGGTACTGAGGGTGCTGATGCATAGTTATATTGTAATTCATAAATATGATATAATATAATTATATATATATATATATATATATATATATATATATATATATATATATATATATATATATATATATATATATATATATATATATATATATATATATATATATATATATATATAAAACATTTAGGATGGACTTGATTCTTCTTTCCAAAAAGGGGGGGGGGGGACTAGTGTGACCCCCAGATACTGCCCCCCCCCCCCCGTCAAAAAAAAAATCAACGTAAATAAGCATGTACACACCTTGCTAAAAATTCATACAAGGGTCATTTATTGAAACAAAATACTAAAGTCAACTGCACACACTTTAGAAAATGAGGAATTACTGCCCCCTATGGTAAAACTAGTGTAAAACATTTTTTACTACTCCTAGTCTCACCTACCCTTGGTGACTGTGAAACTTCACAATCTGGCACATTATCATACTTTTTTCCCAATGTGAGTTTCTGAGCAAAATTATTGTTAACTAAAGTTTCAAATAAATTAAAGAGAAGGTCCAGGCTCCTTCAGAAAAAAATACTTCAAATACTGTAGCTACTGACTTTTAATATTTGGACACTTACCTGTCAAGGAATCCAGCGATGTTGGCATCACCCCAGCTGATTTTTTCTTCGTCTCTTGGATGCTACCACTGCCATTGTTGCTATGGCTGCCATTTTTTGTAGGGGAAACCGGCAGTGAAGTCTTATGGCTTCACAACCGGTTCCCTACTGCGCATGAGAGAACCACGCTGTGAGTCTTAGTTGCTAAAGAAATCTTATGCGTCAGGATGAAGCACTTTTGCCAATCAGCAGGTGAGATAGAGTGTTGTAGGTCTGCTTCCCATCTCTGCATGTATGGTGGAAGGACAGGGGTAGATATGTTGAGTAATAGGGAGTAAAGCTGGGGTACCACGTGAGTCGGTGGGTTGGGCTGTAAAAGCAGCTTGTCGTAATTTGATGGATCAGTTAGGATCTCCGATATGGAAGAAAAGGATGGATGTAGGATACAACTTGGCTTCTCTGTAGTCACATTGTTGATTGTCTCAGAGCTGTCTGGGAAGGTGTGTCTGTCCTTAAAGATGGAGAGGACCTGAGCTAGGCGTCTATGATCCTTCCTGTTCCAGGGTCCGAATCTCCTCCCGCTTTCAGCTGAAGGGAAAGCCGGGGTCCCAAAGAGAGGCGTCATAGGACTCTGTGGTTTAGATATTTTACCAACTGAGACCAAATGGTCTCAGTTGGTACCTGAAGTGTCTGATCAGTAAGAGCAGTAGAAAACGCGGCGTCTTAACATTGCATCATATGAGTCCACGGCAAGGCGTGGAGATCAATTTCATTTAGATGACTCTCCAGTTGGACCGAGATTTTGGACGAGGAGTGATGAAACCAATCTATTATATGCGTGAGTACCGCCGCCTTGTAATATACGTAGGCATCTGGGACCCCCGCTCCACCCTGGGCCTTCGGAAGAATCATTGTATCATATTTTATGCTGGGACGGTCTACCTTCCATATAAATTTGGATAAAATCTGATGGAGTCTCTTAAAGAGTGAGGTAGGTATATACTGTTGATAGGGATGGTTTGAAAGAGGTATAAGACCTAGGGAGAATGTATATTTTCAGGGCATTCACCCTCCCCAGCCAAAAAAAAACATTTGGATCCATAAGAAGTCAGATCTGCATGTGTTCTGAGGAGCAGATGAGTAAAATTACTGGCAAAGAGTTGAGATGCAGTCCTTCTTAAAAGATAAAGAAGATGAAAGTTGTTGAAGGGCCTCCTTTGAAAGGGAGATAGAGAATTTCCGACTTACTACGGTTAACTTTGAAGTTACTTACTTCTCCATATCTCCGGAACTCCTGTATAATTGAGGGCAGGGATATTTGCAGTTGGGCCATGAACATTAGCAAGTCATCCGCAAAGAGAGCGATTTTAGTATAAACAGGACCTACGTTAATACTATGAATAGCTGGGTTGTTCGTAAGGGTGATGGCCAGATGTTCCATGACAAGGACGTAACAAAGGGGGGACAAGGGGCATCCCTGTCGTGTTCCATTGTGGATAGTAAATGTTGGACACTTTTGTTAAGAAGGGGGTAAGGAGGGGTGCAAATTGTTTGTAAAATTTTGGGGTAAAGCTGTCAGCGCCTGGACTTTTTGTCCGATGGGGTAGCAGCGATGGCGCAATCAACTTCCTCCTCCGAGATCGATGTTTCAAGGTCTTCTATCGTTTTGTCGTCTAAAGTAGGTAATGCAGTTCACATACCGGGGACCAATCTAGACAGCCATGGTCGATCAGAAAGTAATCAAGGCAGCTATATGATTGGTGAATGTGGGAGAAGTTGGTGTAGTTTTGGGATATAGGCTGCAATATCCTCCAGACCTCGATAAGATGCATATCATAGATGGCACGTTTCAGAGCCCGCAGCTTTGAGTAATATATAAAAGAATGGGAGGTCGAGGAATCCAGAAGTGGATCAAGGGAAGCATTAAAATCTCTTCTGAGTATGAGCATGCCCTCCATGAAACCCACCAAGGTCTTCAAGTATTGCAAGGCTGATGGAATTTGGTGAGGATTAGGCAGGTATATGTTGGCTACGTTAATTCAGTCCCCCATAAGGAGATTTTCACAAACACGTATCTTCCCTGGGGGTCTGCCAGATTGTCAAGTAATTCGATAGGGAGTGTTTTATGGAAAGCAATAGAAACTCCCTTCGATTTTTGTGTTGGGTTGGTGTTGTAAATCTGTCTATTGAAGTATCTGTTGGAGCAAGAAGGGGTGGAGTCAGAGTGGAAATGAGTCTCCTGTAGTAAAAGCATGTTAACCTGATATTTGTGCATTTGGTAAAGAATTTGCCCGTGTTTCGAGGCAATGTTGAGGCCGTTTGCATTATAGGAGCAGAGTTTTAGTCGGGGGTGAGAGATCACTGTGCGAGCCATGCTGGAATGCGAGGATCTAAAAAAGGGGGTGTAAAATGTAGAAAGTTTGGGAAGGAGACAGTAGGGGGGAGTTTAGAACAGACAGGGGCTGGGGAAGGGGGGATGAGAGGAAAGCGCAGTGATAAAGGAGGGAGTAGAGTTTATACGGAAAGACACCCAAGGAGAAGTGTCTGAGAATACTAATGCGCTAGTGGAGTGCGAGGTACTGCGTGGATTATCACGTTTTAGGCACAAACTGTGCCAGTCCTACTGTGGGAGAAAGGTTGAGATGGATTGACCCGAGTCGTGATGCCGACAGCATAGCAGGCATAGATATCGGGTATGTAGCACACCTAATATTTGACCCGTGCATGAGGCATAGGGTGGTCGCTTCTGAGAGGAGTCATCTTGGATAGATAGTATAGGCTACAGCTGTTACAAACGGGGGGGGGGGGGGGGGGCGGGGGTGAAGAGGAGATCCCTGTTGTCTTAAGAAAGCATTAGGCTCTGAATCTCACTTATTAAATTGACCTAGGGTTTTTAGGGATAGCATATATGCTCCTAATCAACTATGTACATACTACATACAAACTCAGTTATAAGAATATAAAATAATAGCATTCAACAGGATATTTGAGTATTAAGACCGATTATTAAACCTGTGGAGAAATGCCCTGGTAATAATATTGGCTCCAGCTGATATAGAAAAAATAAAGGGGAGATAGGGGCATCAGAGGATCATCCTGGGGAGGAATTCAAGTTCATCATATGTGTGGCGTGTACTATACACGCCTCAGTGGCAGCAGAAGGGGATCAGGTCTGGGGGCCATGTCTCTGCAGAGAGTCGATCCCCCTACTTCCGTGAGTGTCCACAATCATGTGTCGGAGAGTGGGGGGGTGGGGGCAACCAAAAGCTGATTGGAACATCATGTGTAAAACATTATGTGTTCTGGTGTGACCTGACACCCATTTCCGTGTGGAACAGAAAGTATCTATTATCTGTGTTCTCTTCTGAACCCCAGCCAGACAATTGTACTGGCAAAGGGCAGGAAAAGAGCCAACAGTTTCATCTCCCTATAATCGAATGGTACCTGCCCAGGTATGTTAGTGGGCAAGGATCTCACAGGAAGTGTCACAGGCAGGGGAGCAGAGGGCAGAGCAAACCTGCTAGGAGCCGTTAAGATCCCCTGATGAGGTAAAGGGTGTGGAGGAAAGGATAAGGCAGTGGTCTCTGTAGTACTTGGGTAAATCTGGGTAAATCTTCTGGAGAGGTAGGTTGTCTTATTCCAGGGCCGGAGGATACCGACCTAGACCTAGGATGTCTACGACATTGTGGGAATGGGCCAAATCCCATCTGCTAGATCTGTTGTCTGGAGGATCCAACCAGTTCAGAACATCAACCGGTTCTTGTTTGACGAAGAGAAAGAAGTCAGGCAGCTGGTCTGGGTTTGACAACAAGAACCTGCCGTAGTCTCGAGTCACCTTGAGGCTGAATGGGTGGCCCCAAGTATAGGAAACCGTACGAGGTCGAGTAGAGTGCGCATATACAGCATATTGCGAGACAGATCTGGGTACAGATGTATAGAGGCTCTGAAGAAGTCCACTGGGCCCACGCTCCAAGCCTTCCACATTATGTCCTCTTTTAGGGTATAATAGTGGACCCGGCAGAGTACATCTCGAGGGTGGCCATCTGTGGTACCACCTGCCCCCCCCCCCCCCCTCCACTCTGTGTACATGACCTAGCTAAATTGGTGATGAGGTCACTCTTCCCAAAACTTTGTTGATGACGGTGGCCTGAAGCTGAGAGGTGGCCTTAAAATTATGTCATTGATTTCTAGGACGCTGGCAGTTCTAACAACTGGTGACTGCATTGAGGAGGTGGGGCAAAGATTTACGGGCAGATCTTCTCCCACTAATCCTCACTTGGTGCTGTGTGTGATAGTACACATTGCACCCATTGAGGATACCAATACAGAGTGGAGCCCAGGGCTGGGACAAGTTCCAGCCCTGGGCTCCAGGACTCCAGCCCAGATTGGCATAACCTCAGGACTTACTTTAAATCGTGGGACAGTCCCACGGAATCCAGGACAATTGGGAGGGATGTTATTAATAGTGCAGGTGCAGTGTCAGGCCCCGTATGGGCAGGCAGGTACTGAAGTCCAGGAAGATCAATGAACTATGAGAACTCTCACCAGCACCCTTGTAGTTCATTGAGAACTAAAAGTTGTAGTTGTAGTTAATTAATTCACAGAACTCTCTGATTGAATGACACAGCTGAGTAGGCAGAGCCCCGAACGGTCACACTCTTTTTAAATGACAGCAGGTGCAGGGAGAGTATGCTCTGTCCGTCGTTACAATGGGGGTTTGGCAGCCGCTGATTTAGTAACATGTTAAATGTTATGCCTTGAATACGAGTGTTAGGGTCCTTTCACACGGGGCGGATCAGTTCTGATCCACCCCGTGGATATCCGTTTGCTCAGCGGGGATCACTCCGTCGATCCCCGCTAAGCAGGGAGATGACAGGTCCATCTCTGCACACTGTGCAGGGACAGACCTGTCACAGCGCCGCTCTCCCCTATGGGAGATCGAATGACGACGGACCGCAGTGCCCGTCGTCACCCGATCCGATGACGGATGGAAAAATAGCTTTTTCCTCCGTTACACTTTTTCGGATCGGAGCGGGACGGATATCAGCGGACATGTCACCGCTGACATCCGACACTCCATAGAGCTCTATGGAGCACCCGTTCAGGTCCGCCTGAAAAACCGACAGGCGGGCCTGAACGGGACTTCAGTGTAAAAGGGGCCTAACATGTAGCATGTTATGAAAGGTGAACTTATTCTTTAACCACTTGACAACTGGGCACTTAAACCTCCCTCGTGACCAGACCAACTTTCAGCTTTCAGCGCTCTCCCACTTTGAATGACATCATCCTTTTTTTCATACAAATAGAGCTTTCTTTTGGTGGTATTTGATCACCTCTAGGTTTTTTATTTTTTGCGTTATAAATGAAAAAAGACCGAAAATGTTGAAAAAAAAACGCATTTTTATTTTTATAAAATTTTGCAAATTATAAATTTTTCTTCATAGATTTTTGCCACAATTTATACTGCTACATATCTTTGGTAAAATAACCCAAATTAGTGGATATTATTTGGTCTCTGTGAAAGTTATAGAGTCTACAAGTTGTGGTGCAAATCATAAAAAATTTATCACACCTGAAGTACTGGTGGCCGATCTCATTTCTTGCGACCCAAACAAGCCAGGAATGTACAAATACCCCACAAATGACCCCTTTTTTGAAAGTAGACACTCCAAGGTAAGATTCATGTTGAGGCGTTTGATGTTGTCATTTTTTTCCCACAATTCTTTACAAAATGAAAAAAAAAATTTTTCCCACAAAATTGTCATTGTAATGGGTTATTTCTCTCACATGGCATGTGTATACCACAAATGATGCCCCAAAATATATTCTGCTACTCCTCCTAAGTATGGCAATACAACATGTGTGTTTTTTTTTTCACAGCCTGGCCACATAGAGAGGCCCAATATGCAGGGAGCACCATCAGGTGTTCTAGGAGCATAAATGACACATCTAACTTGTTCACTAACTATAAGCCCTTGTACACACAGTCGGACATTCTGACAACAAAATCCGTCGGATTTTGTCCGACAGATTTTGTCCGAAACTTGTGTTGCATACACACGGTCGGACAAAGTTGTCGGAAAATCCGGTCGTACGTAACGTGACGACGTTATTCCGTTAAGACTGGACTACGTTCAGGCTAGTAGCCAATAGCTTTGGTCTTGGAATTTGATCTGAGCATGCGTGGCACTTTGTCCGATCGGAATTCTCTACACACAATCGGACAAAGTCCGATCGGATCATGTTGTCGGAAAGTTTTATAGCCCAGCTCTAAAACTTTGTCCGTCGGATATTCCGACGCAAACAGTCCGATGGAGCCCACACACAGTCGGATTATCCGCCAACACGGTCCAATCTGACATTTTCCGTCGGAATGTCCGACCGTGTGTACAAGGGCTTACACTTTTGAAGGCCCTGGAGCACCAGGACAATGGAAACGCCCACAAAATGACCCCATTTTGGAAAGCTAACATCCCCAACGTATAATCTATGAGGCATAATGAGTCTTTTGAATGGTTCATTTTTCCCCAGAAGTTTTTGGAAACTGTGGAGAAAAATGAAAACGCATTTTCGTTCAGGACAGAATGGGGATAGGGGCAGAAGCTTTTCCCAACCAAATCTCTTTAAAGCCTCCGAGTCTCCAGACCCTAATCTAGGAATGATAAAATAAAAAAAAGGTTTTCTTCATCCAGAAAAACAATTCTGGAGCCCTTCATATATGTGAGACCCCTGTGTTATGAATCCCACTAGTCCAGTGGCAGGGTACAAGATCAGTCCAAGAGGCAGGCAAAAAGGATGGTCAAAGAGTCCAGGGTCAGTTCCAAATCAGGCAGAGGTCTGTACAGAATCGGTAGGCAGAAGCGTGGTCGAATAACAAGCCAGGGTCAGTTACAGAGCAAGTAGAGGCATAAGGGGTGTGAAGGTAAATGGCAGGAAGTGAGGGTTATGTTTACCATACTTCACTTATAATGTAGCGAAGTATGGTACCGGCAGAAACAGCCAACTATTCAGAGGCCTTGTTGGGAAGGTGCCTCTTCTCATTCCTCCTTTGGAGCACACCCGGCATTTTTTCTGCCATTTTTGGCCTGTTGGTCTGGGAGGGATTTTTTTCGGGAAAGTGGCGTTCGGAGAGTCTACTAATCACATCAGATTGAATGGTTTCTGGTGGGCCATTTGGGAATACAAGGACAGTGGTGATTTCCTCTTGGTAGGCAAGGAAGGATTTGGGTCTTTCAGTGGATTTGTGATAAATAACGTAGCTGTTGTATATGGCCAAATTAAAAAAATAAATGGAAACTTTTTTATACCACTGGTATGTTCATCTTGTGGCAAGGTAGGGTTCGAGCATTTGGTCATTGAAGTCGACATCCCCATGAACATATTGTAATCGTGGATACATGTTGGCTTTTGAACTCGTCCATCCCTCCTGTTGATCTCCACGAAGGTATTATTGTGGATCGATAAAAGAACGTACACATCCCTTCTGTCCCTTCACTTCACAGCCAGAATTTCCTCATTCCGTAAGCTCGCCGTCTCCCCTCTTCTTAGCTTCTTGTTGATGAGGCTTTGAGGAAAGCTCTTCCGGTTCTTCCTTATGGTGCCACGTGCTGGAGTGCAGTGGCGGCTGGTGCTCCATTTTTTTAGGGGGGCGCAAAAAAAAACCAACCAACCCCCCCTCCCCAACATGGGGCCTATAGACAGAAAGACAGAGGTATCGATTGGATAGGACAGACAGATAGACATACAGACAGGTAGATATGCAGTTAAACAGATAAATAGACATACAGACAGGTAGATATGCAGTTAAACAGACAGACAGACAGACAGACAGAAAGACAGACAAATTATATATATATAGATAGACAGACATACATAGAGATAGATAGACAGACAGACATACATAGAGATAGATAGACAGACAGACATACATACATAGAGATAGATAGACAGACAGACATACATAGAGATTGATAGACAGACAGATATACATAGATAGATAGATAGATAGATAGATAGATAGATAGATAGATAGATAGATAGATATACATAGATAGATAGATAGATAGATAGATAGATAGATAGATAGATAGATAGATAGATAGATAGATATACATATAGATAGATAGATAGATAGATAGATACAGACAGACAGATATGCATATAGATAGACAGACAGACAGATATAGATAGATAGATAGATAGATATACAGATAGATAGATATACAGATAGATATACAGATAGATAGATAGATAGACAGATATGCATATAGATAGACAGACAGACAGACATAGATAGATAGATAGATATATATACATATATACATATATACAGATAGATAGATAGATAGATAGATATACATATATACATATAGATAGATAGATAGATATACATACAGATAGACAGACAGATATACATATAGATAGATAGATAGATATGGATACAGATAGACAGATAGATATACATACAGATAGATAGATATACATACATACATACATACAGATAGACAGACATACAGATAGATAGAGAGAGAGAGGGAGAGAGAGAACACTGACCTGTGGAGGATGACAGTAGGACGCAGTGCTGGGAGCCCTCGTTGTATACACAGTATATACACATACAGGAGATGTGTAATGAAGGCTCCAGCAGATTGTCGGGTGAAGGACTGGAGCAGAGGTTGATTCCAGGGCAGAGGTGAAGCATAACACGGCTCCCTCCATCCCACAGAAATACATACAGCACAAGGTGCTGCTGTAGATGTGCGGGGTGGACAGATCATTTACAGGTTGTTAGTAATATTACCTGGGCTTCTCATCCACACAGAGCCAAAACGAAAGTAACACACCGCCAGTCCATGGCTCTGTCCAGACAGAAGGAGATGCAGGAGAATGACCCCACGCGCCCCCTATGGACGGTCCTCCACTGCTGGAGTGTTCTTTCTGTGAAGGTTGCGGAACAGGGGTAAACTTTTATAAAAGTTGTCCACATACATATGGTAGCCTTTCTCCAGGAGTGGATTTATGATTTCCCAAAGGACTTTCCCATTCGATCCAATGTATTCTGGGCAATTGGGGGGGATGTAGCTGGATGTCCTTCCCTTCGCATAGGTATACCCTGTAGCGCTGTCGCACAATTTGTACATCTTCACCCCATAGCGGGCCCTTTTGGAGGCAATAAAAATTGTTTTATGCCCAGACTGCCAGTAAATTTGACAAGGGACTCCTCCACGCAAATGTGTTGGTCTGGGTTAAACAACCTGGGGAAGATAACAGAAAAATAATTGAGTAGTGGCCGAATTTTATAAAGCTTGTCAAAATGTAGGTCATTTCGGGGAGGGCACTGGGTATTATCATTGTAGTGTAGGAATCTCATAATCATGAGATATCTGCTCCTGGGCATTACTGGGGAAAAGATGGGCATGTGGTGGATGGGGAGGGTAGACCAATACAAACGTAAAACATTTTTTTGGTTAGTCCCATACAAAATGTGAGGCCCAAAAATTCCTCCACTGTTAGGGCTCTCCACTCGTTGGGAATGGCATAATAGGACGTTGGGTTGCTTGCTATAAATTGTTGGGCATATAGGTCGCACTGGACCACAACTGATGCAAGCGTGTCCTCAGTAAAAATAAGGTTGAAAAAATTGATTGGTGAAAATTTTTCTGTGTCCACCTGGACTCCTGGCTGCGTAGTGAAAGGGGGAATGATAGCTTCTCCTGAATTGGGATGAAGCCATAAGGGGTTCTGAAGGGAATGGGGAAGGCTGACATGGGACCTAACCCTTTGGGACTGAGGTGACACCCCACTGGTATGCGGCCTTTGCCGAGGTACTGCGGTGCTGGTGGTTGGCATTGCGGTGCTGGTGGATGGCATTGCGGTGCTGATGGACGGCATTGCGGTGCTGATGGATGGTACTGCCTCCTCACCAGTACGCCTTTGTCTGATGGGCAGACTCTCATCCTCCTCTGAGGCTGTCTGTGTTCCACTGGTTAGGATAGACTCGTAGTCCACGTCAGACTCACAATCCAAATATGAGGAATCCGAAGCAGAAAGCTCCCTGTTGCTCACGTCAGCCGCAAGAATATTGTATGCCTCCTCGGCTGAAAATAATCTTTGTGGCATTCTCACAAATAGCACTGATATGTGGCACTGATGACACGTGGAAGATTGCACTGGTGACAGATGGCACTGATGTGGCAGGTGACACTGATGTAGCAGGTGACACTGATCTGACAACTGACACTGATGTGGCAGGTGACACTGATCTGACAGGTGACACTGATCTGACAGGTGACACTGATGTGGCAGGTGACACTGATGTGGCAGGTGACACTGCCAGGTGACACTGATGTGGCAGGTGACACTGATGTGCCAGGTGACACTGCCAGGTGACACTGATGTGGCAGGTGACACTAAGAGTTGGCACTGATAAGTGGCACTGATGACACGTGACACTGGCAGATGGCACTGGTGACAGATTGTACTGATGTACTGATCTCCACCCCTCAACTCACTCAGTCTCCTCACGCATCACCAACTTACTAACAGACATATCTGTATGGATTTCACAACACTTCCTTAAACTCAACTTGTCCAAGACCGAACTTATAATATTTCCTGCCCCACGCGCCTCTTCCCCTGACTTCTCTGTCAAGAGTAATGGCACAACCATCCACCCATCCCCACATGTCAGGTTGCTAGGTGTTATCCTGGACTCTGAACTCTCCTTTCAGCCCCACATCCAATCACTTTCCAAAGCTTGCCACCTCAACCTCCGCAACATCTCTAAACTATGTCCCTTTCTAACCAATGAAACCACAAAGCTCCTAATTCACTCCCTGGTTATCTCTCGCCTTGACTACTGCAACTCCCTCCTCATTGGTTCACCTTTAGACTATCCCCCCCTTCAGTCCATCATGAATACCACTGCCAGACTCATACACCTTACAAACCGCACAGTGTCTGCTACCCCTGTCTGCCAATCCCTCCATTGGCTGCCACTTGCCCAACGAATTAAATTCAAAATACTAACACTTGCTTACAAAGCCATCCACAACTCTGCCCCCAGCTACATCACTAGCCTAGTTTCAAAATACCAACCTAATCGCCCACTTCGTTCCTCCCAAGACCTCCTGCTCTCTAGCTCCCTCATCATCTCCTCCCATATCCACCTACAGGACTTCTCCCGAGCCTCGCCCATCCTCTGAAACTCACTACCCCAATCTGTCAGACTGTCTCCAAATGTATCCACTTTTAGGCGATCCCTGAAAACTTTCCTCTTCAGAGAAGCCTATCCTGCCTCCATCTAACAACTTCACTATTGTCTCCATTAGCTCATCCCCCACAGCTATTACCCTTTTGTATAACTTGACCCTCCCTCCTAGATTGTAAGCTCTAACAAGCAGGGCCCTCTGATTCCCCTTGTCTCGAATTGTATTGTATTGTATTGTCTACCCCAATGTTGTAAAGCGCTGCGTAAACGGTCGGCGCTATATAAATCCTGTATAATAATAATAATAAAAAAATTAGACGTGGCACTGATGAAACGTGGCACTGATATATCATGGCACTGATGTGGCAGGTGACACTGACAAGTGACACTGGTATGGCAGGTGACACTGACAGGTGGCACTGATGTGGCAGGTGACACTGACAGATGGCACTGATGACAGATGGCACTGAGATGGCACTGATAGATGGCACTGATAGATGGCACTGTGACACTAACAGCGATGAGCACTGTGACATTGTATGGGCACTGATGTGTGTTTTCAACTAAAAAATCTACTTGCACAAATCCGTTGGCACTGTCAGATGCAGCACAGATCCTCTCTCTCCTCACATGCCGTCTCTGTGTGAGGATAGAGAGCCGGCAATGAGAGATGATCTCATATGTTTACACTTGAGATCATCTCTCATTGGCAGGTCCGATCATGCTGTAAACGGCCGCTGTGATTAGCCGTTTAAAGCGATCTGTGACTGGCTGAACTTCCCTGATGCGGGCTCACGGGAGCACGCACCAAGGAAGTAAACAGGAGGACGTTCAGGGACGGCCTCCCGGCAATTGGCGTCCGCGCTGCAGCCGTCTTTCGGCTATACCGCGGGCGCCTAGTGGTTAATAAACATAAACACAATAAACAATAAACAAAACATTAGTAAAAATATTCACAGTCCAATTACTGAAAATAGAGTTATTAAAACATGATATTACTCCAATATCACAGTGTATGGTCTTCCCCACACAGTGCAGTTAATAAATAGTGGGTGATAGAGTAAGACAGTTTAAAATGGAGAGATGATTCTGAGTGTAGACTCCAAGGTATACAGAAAGTGCACCTGTCACCGAGATGTAAATACAGTCCACCACGTGCTGCACACTCCCCCTGGGTAAATTGGCATTCAAGACAACTAGCTGTTACAGAGCAGCGTCCTATTTCCTCATCATCATCACCCACAAGTTTTCAGAAATGCAGAGGTTCCACGGTATTATCATAAAATGCAAGAGAATCCGCGCATAGTGTAATCTCATTTATTAAAGACAAACCCCCAATGCATAACAAGACCCCTTAGTAAAAACTGCATACATCAAGTAATTCAATCACAAGCATAAAAGTGCACAAATGCAGAGGGCGCTCTCGTTATACTCAGCTGTCCAAGGTGGAATGCACATTTCCTGTCAGAAGCTTCTAACACTGCCGGTTAGAACACAGGAGGGCTGTGAAGCACAGAGCACCACCGCTGAGCTGTCGCGTTGGTCATGCCCTGACTGGTTTCGTCACCACGGACTTAAACAGAGGGCATGCTCACTATTTATTAACTGCGCTGTGTGGGGAAGACCATACACTGTGATATTGGAGTAATATAATTTTTAGCGCTGTTTTATTAACTCTGTTTTCAGTAATTGGACTGTGAATATTTTTACTAATGTTTTGGCATTTTTGATCTTTTAAACAGCTGCTTGATCTTTTTAAATATTCTTGGATTTTTTAACATTTCTCTCCGTGTTTCCTCTGCTGCTGATTTGTTTGAGGACTGAACTGGCGCTGAGTTTGTGTTTTGCCTAGGCCTTTTAATACACCTTTGTTTTTACATAATACATTAGCCCAAATTTCCTCCACTAAGCAATCTCAAATGAAAACATTATTATGAATATGACCTTTATTACTCTAAAATGTACATAGTAGAGAAAATATCTTAAGCCCCATACACACTATCAGATTTTCTTCTGAGTTTTTCCTTCAGATTTACCAAAACCATGTAGTGCAAGGGCCTGCCTTATTGCATACACATTGCATGTCCTAAGGTTTGACCTCATATTATATGGTTTTAGTAAATCTGAAGGAAAAACTCAGCAGAAAATCTGATAGTGTGTATGGGGCTTTAGATATGCAATGTCGTTCTATTTATTGTAGGTTTAAAATTCAGCAAGTGAGTGGTAAACAGTTACCTCTGATATTAGTCATGGCAACTTGAGATTCATATTTGTCTCACAATCTATGGTGCAGGTATTCCGTTCTCTTTGTAATATTTGTTAAGTGAGGAATTAAGTTGCATTTGAACCATGTTTCATCATTTTATTAAATTATGGATGTTGTGTATTGCATTTCATTTAAAAGCACAAATATTTTATAAAAAAAAATAAATAAATTAAATAGAAAATAAAAAATACCTGGAAAGATTTTTTTCTTTGATAAGGCAAATAGACTTTGGGGTTGAATTACTAAAGGTAAATAGTCTGTGCACTTCAAGTGCAATGCAAGTACAAGTGCTCCAGAGGGGAATATTCAAGGAAAATAAAAAAGTATTTTTTTTTTGCTTGCACACAATGATGGAAATTAGCAAAGCTTCCCCTCAGTTCTAGAGCAACTGCACTTGCAGTGCACTTCTAGTGCACAGTATATTTGCCTTTAGTGAATCAACCTCCCTATATGGTGCTGCAAGGATCCAATACACAACTTTGTATAAAAAATCTTTTATTGGATTTCATGGGATTCCATGGAATAAAACATTAAAACCAGCCTCCTATTGGCTTAAAGCGGAGGTCCACCCTAAAATGGACCTCCGCTCATCGGAATCCCCCCCCCCTCCGGCGCCACAATCGGCACCTTTCAGGGGGGAGGGGGGTGCAGTTACCTGGATAATCCAGGTAACTGCACCCACTTCCGGGCTAACTCTCTGTGGAACGGGGCGTACGTTATGCCCCGTTCCGCAAGCGCCCGCCCCCTTCAGCAAGTGCCCCGCTGCCTGCTGGGAAACACACAGCTCCCAGAGGCAGCGGGGACCGTCCGGATTGCGCCGCGCGGCTCGCGCATGCGCAGTAGGGAACCGGGAAATGAAGCCGAAAGGCTCCATTTCCTGATTCCCATACCCAAGATGACGGCTGGACCCGGCAGCCGAGCGAGCGATCGGCTTCGGGTGCCGACATCGCGGGCGCGCTGGACAGGTAAGTATCACTATTTAAAAGTCAGCAGCTGCAGTATTTGTAGCTGCTGGCTTTTAAAAAAAAAAAAAAAAAACCCGGAGTCCCGGTGGACTCCCGCTTTAACAACCCAGGAGGTTCAAATGCATGAGCATGTGTGGCCACAGGGCTTCACTGCTGACTATTGTGAGCATTGTTGACTGGTTTGTACAATATTATGTTTACTTTCTCTTTTGGTATATGATTTGTATACATATATGTACTATCCCATATCTATTTGTGAATTTTTGATATATATAGATTTTCCTTCTGTCCTGGTTTGTATGCCTGCAAAACACATTGAGATACAGTATATGAACTTTTTCTTGTGGATATCTTCTGGTATGTGAAGCATCTACATAATCTTGTGCTTCTTACTTCATTTCCAAGGTTCCAAGCTCTAAAAGCAAATTGAGCATTTACTGTTAAGCCATTAGGAGGCTGGTTTTATTGTTTTTATTCCATGACATCCAATACAGGCCGTCCCCAGGTTACAAACATCGGACTTACAAATGACTCCTACTTAAAAATGGAGAAAGGCAACAGGAAGTGGCATGAAATCTAGGAAGGGAAATTCACTCCTGTAAAGCCCCATACACACTATCATATTTTCTGCTGATTTTTGTCTTCAGATTTACCAAAACCATGTAGTGCAAGGGCCTGCCTGATTGCATACACATTGAAACTCCTAAGGTTTGACCTCATATTATAAGGTTTTGGTAAATCTGAAGGAAAAAAATCAGCAGAAAATCTGATAGTGTGTTATCATGGGAAAAAGGTGTCTCCACTGAAGCTGCATCACCAATCCTTGTTTTCCACATGCTTTCCAAAAAAAACTGAAAATATTTTTTTGGGCTGGAGTTACACTTAAAAAATGTACCTGTTCCGACTTACATACAAATTCAACGTAGGAACAAACCTAGAGACCTTGTTTTGTTTGTAACCTGGAGAATGCCTGTAAAAGAAATGTTTGTTTATATACAAAGTTGTGTATTGGATCCTTGCAGCATCATGTATAGTCCACTTGCCCTATCATAGAAAAATATCTTTTCGGGTACTATTTCTTTAGGACAAGGTGCGTTTTATATGTACCCATCCACCCTCCCCTTTATTTAAAAAAATAAATAAATCAAATAGCTGGTCATGGCAGCTTGAAATCTATATTTGTCTCACAACTTGCTGTGTGGATAATAGGATTTTTAAAACAGCTTGCCTGTAAATTCCTTTTCTTGGGAATACATCACAAAGCCTTTGATAATTACTTAGTGGGTTAGATAGTCACCATCAGGTGATTGGACACTGGCAACCCTAATTAACCACTTTCAGACCGGACCAATTTGCTGGTCAAAGACCAGACCACTTTTTGCGATTCGGCACTGCGTCGCTTTAACTGACAATTGCGCGGTCGTGCGACGTGGCTCCCAAACAAAATTGACGTCCTTTTTTTCCCACAAATAGAGCTTTCTTTTGGTGGTATTTGATCACCCCTGCGGTTTTTATTTTTTGCGCTATAAACAAAAATAGAGCAACAATTTTGAAAAAAAAACGCATTATTTTTTACTTTTTGTTATAATAAATATCCTCCAAAAATATATAAAAAAACATTTTTTTCCCTCAGTTTAGGCCGATACGTTTTCTTCTACATATTTTTGGTAAAAAAAATTGCAATAAGCGATTATTGATTGGTTTGCGCAAAAGTTATAGCGTTTACAAAATAGGGATAGTTTTATAGCATTTTTATTAATAATTTTTTATTATTTTTTTTTTACTAGTAATGGCGGCGATCAGCGATTTTTATTGTGACTGCGACATTGTGGGGGACTCATCGGACATTTTTGACACATTTTTGGGACCATTGTCATTTATACAGTAATCACTGCTATATAAATGCAGTGATTCCTGTGTAAATGACACTGGCAGTGAAGGGGTTAACCAGTGGGTGGCAGTGTAGGGGTTAAGTGTTCCTAGGGGTGTGTTACTAACTGTGGGGGGGTTGGGCTTTCATTTAGTGAACAGTTATCTCTGCTCCAATCACATGGAGCAGAGATCAGCGTCACTAGTTGCTAGGCAGAATGGAGAAATGCTGTTTACAACGGCATTTCTTCATTTGGCCGCTCCGTGAGACGATCGCGGGTATGCCCGCAGCGATCGAGTCCGCGGGTCCCGCGACCGGACTCACGGTGGTCCCGACCAGTGCGGGAGCGCGCCGCAGGCGGCGCGCTCCCAATGGCAGGGCGGGAAATTTTAAAGGGACGTACATGTACGCCCATTTGCCTGCCCGTGCCATTCTGTCGACGTACATCGTCGTGCGCTGGTCAGCAAGTGGTTAAAGATGAGTTCCTCACCTATATAAACCCTCCCACATGGAGAGTACCTCAGTTTTGTAGCAAAGCAATAAGTATCCCCACGTATAATCCCAAAGAGGGACGGGAGCTCTGTGATGTATTCCCAAGAAAAGGATTTTACAGGTAAGTTGTTTTAAAAATTCCTATTTTCTTGTTCATACATCACGGGACACAGAGCCTTTGATAATTACTTAGTGGGATGTCCCAGAGTAATGCCCAAATTTGAGGGGAGGGAGACACAGATCAGAAAACACAGACCGCCAACGGACAACAGGACTTATACTGCTGCCTGCAGCACACTGCACCCTAAGGTGGCATCCTTATGCCCTCTCAAATCCACTTAGTAGAATCTAGTGAATGTATGGACCGGAGACCAAGTTGCAGCCTTGCATATCTGAGCCATGGAGGCCTAGTGATCCACTGCCCATGAACCACTAACTGCCCTAGTCGAGTGCGTTTTAACCTGAAAAGGAGGAATTTTCTTCTTTACACCATAAGCCTGTCAAATCCATCTAGAGATAGTGGATTTTGATGCTGCCTGGCCCTTCTCAAGGCCTTCTGGCAAAATAAATAGACAATCAGTCTTTCGTATCTGAGCTGTTGCCTGCAGATAGATTTTGACTGCTCTTACAACATCTAGAGAGTGTAACAACTCCTCCCTTGTGGATCTGGAAAAAGGAACGGTAGGACCACATCTTGATTCAGATGGAATCTTGAAACCACTTTAGGCAAAAAAAGTTGGGTGAGGACGCAACACCACCCTGTCTTGGTGAATAATCAAATATGGCTCTTTACAAGAAAGCACTACTAATTCTGATACCCTCCTAGCTGAGGATATTGCTACCAGAAAAAAACAATTTCATTGTCAAAAGAACTAAAGAAGCACGGTGCAAGGGTTCAAAAGGTTGTTTCTGTAAAACAAGCATGACCACACGGGAGGCTTAACTGGCGGATTCAAGCACAGTGCCCCCTGAACAAAGGCCTGGATCAGGGAATGAGAGGCAAGTGGTCTTTAAAAGAATACTGACAAGGCCGAGATCTGGCCCTTGATAGTGCTCAAGGCCAGCTTTTTTTCAACGCTTAATTGTAGAAAGCCAATAATTCTGCTAATGGCATACTTTCTAGGATGCCATCCCCTGGATTCACACCAGGAAACATATGAATAGAATGTGGGCGTAGCGGAAGAACCCAAGGTCTTCCTTCTGACATCTTTACGATCTCCACATAGCAAAATCATCTGGACCAAGCCGGGGCCACCAGACTTACCAGCTTCCCTTCCTTTTTGACCCTCTGAAGGAATTGCGGGAGAAGCAGAACTGGAGGGAATGCATAGATCAGAGAGTACTGATCCAATGGAATCGTTAAGGCATATGACCCCTATGCTAGTGCATCCTTTGTTCTTGACACAAAGATGTCCAATTTTCTGTTGAACCTGGTAGCCAACAGGTCCACAGCCAAAGTACCCCATTTTCGACATATGGCCTGAAATATGTTGGGGTGTATAGACCATTCTCCTGGACATAGCTGCTGGTGGCTTAGGAAGACCGCCTGGCAATTTTCTACCCCTGGAATAAAGACCACAGACAGGCAAGGAACATGCCCAAGAAAAATGTGATTCACCTCTTTTTTGGCATCCAGACTCCTGATGCCTATTTGGTGATTGATATAGGCCACTGCCGCAGCATTGTCGGACTGTATCCGACCAGGGCAACCTTGCAACCTGTAAATCCATACCCTGAGGGTTAGATGAATTGCCCGTATCTCCAGAATGTTGATGAGCAAGAGTCCTTCGGCTCTGAACCATCTTCCCTGAGTGGAAACTTCTTCTAGAACTGCTCCCCAGCCTATTAGGCTGGCATCTGTGGTTATGACTTTCCAAGTAACTGGGACAAAGGATTTTTCCTTTTAGTACATTTTTGGTCAGCAACCACCAACTGCTCTGGCGTACACAAGGTGATAGGCACACTGGAAGATCCAAGGCTTGAACTCTTTTGTTCCAAGCCAAGAGAATGCTGCTCTGTAAAGGCCTTGAGTGAAACTGGGAGTAAGGAATAGCCTCGAATGAGGCCACCATTTTCCCTAATAGTCTCATGCATAGTCGAATGGAAGGACTTTTCCTTGCAATGGACAATGAGCAATTACCCGGACCAAATCCTTTATAGCTTTGGCTTTTGACCGGGTAAAAATACTTTGCTTTGGATTGTGTCTATGACCATTTCAAAATACTCCTGCCTTTATAGGGGCTGTAAGGATGATTTTTTTCTGGATTGAAGACTCAGCCTAATTACTCCAAGTACTCCACTGTGCTGAGCACATTGCGGTCTAATAGTGCAACAGACTGTTCTACCAGTAGCAAATCGTCTAGATAGGCTGTCACTGTTATGCCTTGAACCCTTAGTTTTGCCAATGGCAGCTTTTTGTGAACATTTGAGGTGCAGTAGCAAGACCAAAAGATAGGGCCACAAATTGGAAGTGGCGCTGATCCAAACCTTAGAAACTTTTGGTGAGTGGGAAATATTGGCACATGTAAATATGCATCTTTGATGTCTATTGATGCCAGGAATTCTCCTCCCTGAAGGGAGGAAACCACTGAGCGGATTGACTCCATGCAGAAAGAGCGAATGTTGAACTGAATGAACTGAATGAATGAACTGATTCAGGTCTTTTAGATCTAGAATAAGTCTGACATCCCAGTTTGGTTTTGGAACAGTAAAGAGGTTTCAGTAGAACCTCCGGGCCTTACTCTTCATAGGCTACTTCTATAATTACTAGACATGTGCATTCGTTTTTGTCCGAATGCATTTTCGTCCGAATTTCAGCTATTTTCGTTTTGACAAACGATAACGAAAGTACAGAATCCGAAAAACGAAAGATCCGACATAAATAAATGCTTTATTTTCGTTTTCATTGTTACAACAGTTCGATATAGAATAGGAGATTCGACGTGACTCTGACAATAATCTGTGTCTATAGAACCTGTGGTCGAATGTGCCTAACCTTACCTCTATTAGTCCAAGATTATATAGAGAAAATATTCGACAGAGAAAAAAGATTTGACAGAGAGAAAAGATTCTGCAAGTTACTGTCCTAAAAAGTGTTTGGGGACCCGGGTCCTGCCCCAGGGGACATGTATCAATGCAAAAAAAAAAGTTTTAAAAACGGTAGTTTTTTCGGGAGCAGTGATTTTAATAATGATTAAAGTGAAACGATAAAAGTGTAATATTCCTTTAAATTTCGTAGGGGGGGGAGGGGGGGTGTCTATAGTATGCCTGTGAAGGGGCGCATGTTTCCCGTGCTTAGAACTGTCCCTGCACAAAGTGTCATTTATGCAGGAAAAAAAGTCCTTTAAAATCAATCGCAGCTATTATGAATTGTCGGCTCCGTAATACAGAGAACACTCATTGAAAGTCATTGATAAAAAAATAAATTTAAAAATTTAAAAAAGCGTGGGGGTCCCCCAAATTCAATTACCAGGCCCTTCAGGTCTGGTATGGATATTAAGGGGAACCCTGCGTCAAATTGAAAAAAAAATTGACGTGGGGTCCCCCTAAAAATCCATACCAGACCCTTTATCCGAGCACGCAACCTGGCAGGCCGCAGGAAAAGAGGGGGGGACGAGAGAGTGCCCCCCCCCCATCCCTCCTGAACCGTACCAGGCCACATGCCCTCAACATTGGGAGGATGCTTTGGGGGTCTGTGACCCCTCAAAGCACCTTGTCCCCATGTTGATGAGGACAAGGGCCTCATCCTCACAACCCTGGCCGGTGGTTGTGAGGGTCTGCGGGCGGGGGGCTTATCAGAATCTGGAAGCCCCCTTTAACAAGGGGACCCCCAGCTCCAGCCCCCCCCCTGTTTGAAATGGTAAGGGGGTACAAAAATTTAAAAAAAAGATTCCAGCGGTGGTAATCCACTCTTGCTATCCAGCGACGGACGATCATCTCTCCGGGTTCCAGCAACGCTGATCTCATCCAGCGCAGCGAATCCATCCACCTTCTGTCTCCACTGAGGAGACACTGCAGGGATTTCGGCGGCCTGACGTTTCTTATATACGGACGGCGGGGCCACCCGTCACCTGACCCCGCCCCCCTCTGACGCAAGGGGAAACCTGGGCTTCCCCGTGACGTATGGGTGACCCCGCACCCCTCTGATGTAACACAGGCAGGTTTCCGTTACATCAGAGGGGTGCGGGGTTATTATTCATTTTATCAGTCCGCCGAAATCCCTGCAGTGTCTCCTCAGTGGAGACAGAAGGTGGATGGATTCGCTGCGCTGGATGAGATCAGCGTCGCTGGAAACCCGGAGAGATGATCATCCGTCGCTGGATAGCAAGAGTGGATTACCAGATTCTGATAAGCCCCCCGCCCGCAGACCCTCACAACCACCGGCCAGGGTTGGGAGGATGAGGCCCTTGTCCTCATCAACATGGGGGACAAGGTGCTTTGAGGGGGTCACAGACCCCCCAAAGCATCCTCCCAATGTTGAGGGCATGTGGCCTGGTACGGTTCAGGAGGGAGGGGGGGCGCTCTCTCATCCCCACCTCTTTTCCTGAGGCCTGCCAGGTTGCGTGCTCGGATAAAGGGTCTGGTATGGATTTTTAGGGTGACCCCACGTCAATTTTTTTTTAATTTGACGTGGGGTTCCCCTTAATATCCATACCAGACCTGAAGGGTCTGGTATGGATATTTAGGGGGAACCCCACGCCAATTATTTTTTTTTTTTAATTTGACGCAGGGTTCCCCTTAATATCCATACCAGACCTGAAGGGCCTGGTAATTGAATTTGGGGGACCCCCACGCTTTTTTTTTATTTATTTATTTATTTATTTTTATCAATGACTTTCAATGAGTGTTATCTGTATTACGGAGCCGACAATTCATAATAGCTGCGAGTGATTTTAAAGGACTTTTTTTCCTGCATAAATGACACTTTGTGCAGGGATAGTTCTAAGCACCAGAAACATGCGCCCCTTCACAGGCATACTATAGACACCCCCCCCCCCTAAGAAATTTAAAGGAATATTACACTTTTATTGTTTCACTTTATTCATTATTAAAATCACTGCTCCAGAAAAAATTGCCGTTTTTAAAACTTTTTTTGCATTGATACATGTCCCCTGGGGCAGGACCCAGGCCCCCAAACACTTTTTAGGACAGTAACTTGCAAATTAGCCTTTAAAATCAGCACTTTAGATTTTGAACGTTGGAGTCCTATAGACTTTAATAGGGTTCTAAAGTTCACATGAAGTATGCTATATACTAGCTCTGTCGAATCTTCTTTATACATTCGACAGACACCATAAGCCTTCAAAGACAGATTCGACCATAATTCATGTGGATTTTCGGACGAATGCAATTTTTGAACGAAAAACGAAATAAATAAAAACGAATTTCGGGAGTAACTAAATAAATAAATTTTTCGGACGAAAACGAAATTCCGAAACAAAATATTTTACTCTGCACATGTCTAATAATTACCCCTTGGGATAACAGACGTTCTAAGGCAAGAAACAAGGGCCTCCTCTTTTCTGGATCCTTGGAGACCCCTGACCTTAGGAACCGTGATGGTGGAAGCTCCCGGAACTCCAACTCGTAGCCAAGAAACACTGTGGAAGTTACCCATTTGTCCTGAATCTCTTCTGCAATTGGCAGCAGCCTTCCCCCCACTCGGCCGAGCGGGGGCACCTCTTCATAAGGAAGCTTTGGGGTTCTGTTTACCAGATCTTGGACCCCAACACCTCTTTTGCCCTGGGGCTTGGCCTTGGACCTTTCCCCTAGCAGTGGACTGGGGAGGCTGTCGCCACTGCCTGGAGGTCGATGCTCCAGGGACTGGGGAAAGAGGACATCTAAATGAGGGATGTTTATTCTTCTTCTTAACCAGTAACAATGTGGTCTTGCCTCTGGTAATCTTCTGGATATATTTGTCCAGATCATCCCCAAACAGGCATTCCCCATAACCCCAGAGGACGACTGTTCAGTTGAAATGCGTCGGGTGGACCCCCTTACAGACATTGCTATTTTCTGACTATGTTATTACGATTGAACCAAATGTGAGTGTAATTTTATTATTAATTTTTAATAAATTGGATGTTAAAACTGTATCACGCTGTGCTAGTTTTCTACTTCCATGGTCTTTGATACCTGAGCCCCCTATTTTCGTGGGATGAGCACTATAGGAGGATCGCTACGGATGATTTCATGACCTGAAGACTTGCGGGAGATTACACACTAGATGTATGATTATCTGGTTTGCTAACCTACAGGCCCAAATGACTCGAGAGGCGTAAGCCTTCCTCTGAGTCCACGTCATTTGGTAAGCCTCCTCTCCCCTTCTTTATCGTGGTGGTGGTATTATTCTACACATCAGAAGTTGAATTTCACCTTTTTTCACGTCACCTCAAGTTTGGAATTGTGATTGATATTACACATTTCAAGGACTGTTAGACGTTCACTTGATGGACTATATATGTTAAATAAATTTTATTTACTTTAACCTTTTGAGTGCATGAGGTTCATGCACTCTTCCACTTGGGAGTAAGATCTCTTGATATATAACAGAATTTACACATATATTCTTTTTTTTGAAGTGTATGTAATTTTCTTTGCTTGAATTAGTGCCTTACTGGTTCATGTGGTTTGTTGCCACCTAAGTGCCACACTTTTTTGTTTTAATTAGTGTATTAGTGCTCGAACGAACACACTCATGCCATGTACACACGATAGGAAATTCGGCCATCAAAAGATCAATGAGAGCTTTTAGTCAGAAAATGCGTCTGTGTGTATGCTCCATTGGACTTTTGCTGGCCGAATTCCCACCAGCAAAAGATTGAGAGCAGTGTGACGAATGTGGGTGTCAGATCCCTGCCCTCCTCGCTAACTGGCGACAAAGGACCGGCCAAAATCACACCCCGCTGTCACTTACGTAACAATGCCACACTCAGCTGCACCCAGCACAAAGATTTTCCAGCTTGCGGGACCACAATCTAGGTGCGGGCAGCCTGAGAGTGATTGTCACTGGGCTAATTACACAATTAACCCTTTAACTGTCACCACCCCCGTTTAAAAGACAGAGCCGGGGGGGGACTCGTAATTTTAACAATACCAATTATAAGTTTAGAATAAGCGCCTGCAACACACACTGCCACCACAGACAGGTCTGCTCAGTGCCTTACTCTACCACAGTAGCGCCCTTTTAAGAGACAGGTTCGTTTATAGTTTGCATCAAGAGCTTTAAAGACAAGGTTAACACATTTTAACATAAGGATTTATTATGAAAAGGTCAAGGTTGGTGCGAATAAAACATTTACAGAAAAAGGATGTTTCAAAAAATAAAGACAATATACAGCCACAAAGAAATAAGGTAGAATTGGGAAGGAAGAATACTTGCAATTAATGTCCGAGGGTTGATCAGAGTTCGATCGATGAGCAAAGGTAATCGGTTCTCAAACTTGGTAGATGTTCCTGCTTGGATGGTAAAAGGAGAACTGACCATTGCCTTGGCCTCTCCTCTTTTCTGTCAAATCAAAGGGGGTGTTGACAGTAGTGATGGCCGAACGGTTCGCCCGGCGGTCGTTTCGCGGCGAATTTCCGACATTCGCGGTCCGCACGTTCGAACGCCTTTTTCCGTCGTTCGCCGCGGCGGACTTACGTGTTTAATGTATACAAGAACTTTAACCTTTGGTGACACGTTTATCATGTGATACAGGACAGCCAATTGAGACATGACAGCACATGGACACTTGTACATTCCCCCTAACCTATAAATACACCCGATCCGGTGGCCATTTTACATTCTTTCTTCTGTTACGATAGGGACAGGTTCCTGTGTGGAGTAGGGAGAGATAAACCACTAGCTATTTGGTACACAAAAGTTCTTTTCAGGACTGGTATAGGTGTTAGGTGTTGATAGGTTTGCTGTGCTGCTGATTCTTGCAGCAGCCTGAGTGTCTTTTGTTAGTTTAGAGAAAGGGAAAGGACGGTGTATGCTACAGGGACAGCCAGATTAGTCTTTCATCATCATCATCATCATCATCATCATCATTAGCTGTTACTATCAAGGTCCACAAAAGAGCTGTTCCAGTAACCACTAATCGTTCTCTTTTTTTGCCAATTTGTATAGGGACAGGAAGGAAGCAGTGTTGTCAGGCAGTGAGGGTAATTTTAAAGACTTGCTGTTATTATTAGTTCCACAAAGGTTCTTTTCAGGACTGGTATCAGTGGTACAGTAATAGGCTTGTACATGTATAATATTCTTTCTTCCAAATATAGAAAGGATATTATACTTGACTGCTGCCCTTCTGCTGCAGTCTGCTAAACATTCACAACTCACTTGTTCCACAAAAGTTCTTATAAGGACTGGTAACTTGGTATAGGGTGCTACGGTACATAGGCTTGAGTGCGGTACAGTCTGCTGTTCTGTAAGGACCGCTATCGGTCCACAATAGATAGGGTTGACGTGCACCACTGCTGACCGCTGCCCTATACTGCAGCAGTCCTTCAGCGGTATAGGGACTGACGTACAGTCTGCTAATCACTAACACACAACCTGCTTGTTCCACAAAAGTTCTTATAAGGACTGGTAACTTGGTATAGGGTGCTACGGTACATAGGCTTGAGTGCGGTACAGTCTGCTGTTCTGTAAGGACCGCTATCGGTCCACAATAGATAGGGTTGACGTGCACCACTGCTGACCGCTGCCCTATACTGCAGCAGTCCTTCAGCGGTATAGGGACTGACGTACAGTCTGCTAAACACTAATACACAACCTGCTTGGTCCACAAAAGTTCTTATAAGGACTGGTAACTTGGTATAGGGTGCTACGGTACATAGGCTTGAGTGCGGTACAGTCTGCTGTTCTGTAAGGACCGCTATCGGTCCACAATAGATAGGGTTGACGTGCACCACTGCTGACCGCTCACCTATACTGCAGCAGTCCTTCAGCGGTATAGGGACTGACGTACAGTCTGCTAATCACTAACACACAACCTGCTTGTTCCACAAAAGTTCTTATAAGGACTGGTAACTTGGTATAGGGTGCTACGGTACATAGGCTTGAGTGCGGTACAGTCTGCTGTTCTGTAAGGACCGCTATCGGTCCACAATAGATAGGGTTGACGTGCACCACTGCTGACCGCTGCCCTATACTGCAGCAGTCCTTCAGCGGTATAGGGACTGACGTACAGTCTGCTAAACACTAATACACAACCTGCTTGGTCCACAAAAGTTCTTATAAGGACTGGTAACTTGGTATAGGGTGCTACGGTACATAGGCTTGAGTGCGGTACAGTCTGCTGTTCTGTAAGGACCACTATAGGTCCACAATAGATAGGGTTGACGTGCACCACTGCTGACCGCTCACCTATACTGCAGCAGTCCTTCAGCGGTATAGGGACTGACGTACAGTCTGCTAATCACTAACACACAACCTGCTTGTTCCACAAAAGTTCTTATAAGGACTGGTAACTTGGTATAGGGTGCTACGGTACATAGGCTTGAGTGCGGTACAGTCTGCTGTTCTGTAAGGACCGCTATCGGTCCACAATAGATAGGGTTGACGTGCACCACTGCTGACCGCTGCCCTATACTGCAGCAGTCCTTCAGCGGTATAGGGACTGACGTACAGTCTGCTAAACACTAATACACAACCTGCTTGGTCCACAAAAGTTCTTATAAGGACTGGTAACTTGGTATAGGGTGCTACGGTACATAGGCTTGAGTGCGGTACAGTCTGCTGTTCTGTAAGGACCGCTATCGGTCCACAATAGATAGGGTTGACGTGCACCACTGCTGACCGCTCACCTATACTGCAGCAGTCCTTCAGCGGTATAGGGACTGACGTACAGTCTGCTAATCACTAACACACAACCTGCTTGTTCCACAAAAGTTCTTATAAGGACTGGTAACTTGGTATAGGGTGCTACGGTACATAGGCTTGAGTGCGGTACAGTCTGCTGTTCTGTAAGGACCGCTATCGGTCCACAATAGATAGGGTTGACGTGCACCACTGCTGACCGCTGCCCTATACTGCAGCAGTCCTTCAGCGGTATAGGGACTGACGTACAGTCTGCTAAACACTAATACACAACCTGCTTGGTCCACAAAAGTTCTTATAAGGACTGGTAACTTGGTATAGGGTGCTACGGTACATAGGCTTGAGTGCGGTACAGTCTGCTGTTCTGTAAGGACCGCTATCGGTCCACAATAGATAGGGTTGACGTGCACCACTGCTGACCGCTGCCCTATACTGCAGCAGTCCTTCAGCGGTATAGGGACTGACGTACAGTCTGCTAAACACTAATACACAACCTGCTTGGTCCACAAAAGTTCTTATAAGGACTGGTAACTTGGTATAGGGTGCTACGGTACATAGGCTTGAGTGCGGTACAGTCTGCTGTTCTGTAAGGACCGCTATCGGTCCACAATAGATAGGGTTGACGTGCACCACTGCTGACCGCTGCCCTATACTGCAGCAGTCCTTCAGCGGTATAGGGACTGACGTACAGTCTGCTAAACACTAATACACAACCTGCTTGGTCCACAAAAGTTCTTATAAGGACTGGTAACTTGGTATAGGGTGCTACGGTACATAGGCTTGAGTGCGGTACAGTCTGCTGTTCTGTAAGGACCGCTATCGGTCCACAATAGATAGGGTTGACGTGCACCACTGCTGACCGCTGCCCTATACTGCAGCAGTCCTTCAGCGGTATAGGGACTGACGTACAGTCTGCTAAACACTAATACACAACCTGCTTGGTCCACAAAAGTTCTTATAAGGACTGGTAACTTGGTATAGGGTGCTACGGTACATAGGCTTGAGTGCGGTACAGTCTGCTGTTCTGTAAGGACCGCAATCGGTCCACAATAGATAGGGTTGACGTGCACCACTGCTGACCGCTGCCCTATACTGCAGCAGTCCTTCATCGGTATAGGGACTAAGAGTTTTGTCACAGGGTCATTTAAAAAATGACAGGCAGAGGAAGAGGCAGGCCCTTCCGCAGGGGTGGTAGGGGTAGGGCAGGAGCAACAGGCTTGAGCCAAAGTGGGAAGTTGCAGAAGGTGCGTTCAATTACTTTAAAGGATGCACCAGACTTGGTTGAGTGGCTCGCTCAGCCTTACTCTTCTGCACCCTCCTCATCCTCTCGATCTGCACCCTCTTCTTCACTCTCTGCTATGTGCACCCCCAAAGACACTACCACCAACAACACGACCACCACCACCACCACCACATACCTTCCGCTTGAGTCACTGGAATTATTTTCCGATCCATATCAAGAGGACATTTCTGATGCGCAGCCACTCATGGTATTGGATCAGGAAGAGGAGGTAGCAACAAGCGCTACTCAGCAGTCTGACGCCAGTACCCAGATCAGCCCAAGGAGGAGGTTGGTCCCCGGTGTTGCTGCCTACTCCGAGATCTCTACTTATAGCGGTGGGGAAGGTGACGTTGATGATGACGTGTCTAGTGATGTCACGTGGGTGCCCACAAGAGAGGAAGAGGAGGGGAGTTCAGAGGGAGATATGGACCAGCAGATAGGGAGGAGAAGCAGCAATGACTTACATTGCACAGCAGGGACAAAGCAGACTGCAAATGTATCAGGAGCGAGTCATCGACCATGTACGGTCACATCTGGCGCTCCCAGGACACCGGCACATGGCTCCGCAGTGTGGGCTTTTTTTAACGTGTCCGCTGCTGACAATAGCGTTGCCATCTGCAATCTTTGCAGTCAACGCGTTAGTCGCGGTAAGCCCAATACTCACCTAGGGACGACCGCCTTAAGAAGGCACATGAGCAGCCATCACCGAGCCCAGTGGGAGCAACGGAACACACAAAGCCACACTGCAGGCTCTCACCGTCCAGCCTCGTCTTCTACTTCTCCTTCTCCTCTCTCCTCACAATTGTCCTCCACTCCACCTTCCATCACGCCAAGCTCACATTTTTCTGCAAAAAGGCAGGCTTCCGTGGGCCTAATGTTTGAGCGTAAAAAAATGATGACGCCGGATAACCCTCTTGCCCAACGGTTGGCGGCTGGCTTGTCAGAACTCATAGCCCGCCAACTACTGCCATATAAACTGGTGGACTCGGAGGCCTTTCGCAAATTTGTGGCCATTGGAACACCACAATGGAAGGTCCCAGGAAGGAAGTATTTCTCAGAGAAGGGCATCCCAGAGCTATATGGCCATGTTCAGCGGCAAGTGAATGTATCTCTGGCACACAGTGTCGGTGCCAAGATACATCTGACCACAGACACGTGGTCTAGCAAACACGGGCAGGGAAGGTATATCAGTTTTACTGCCCACTGGGTGAACCTTCTGACGGCCGTCAAGCATGTAACCCGTGGCACCCGTGTAGATTTGGTTTTACCGCCACGGATTGCATGCAGGCCTGACTCTTCTTCTCCTCCTCCTACTCCATCCTCCTCCCTCTCCTCCTCAGCTGCCTCCTCCTTTTCCGCTGCTAGCGTCTCTTCCACTGCACCGCCCAAGCTCCCCAGAACCTATTCCACATGCCAGGTGAGACGTTGCCATGCCGTGCTGCGTCTGTTGTGCCTGGAAGCAAAGAGCCACACTGGCCCGGCACTCCTTTCAGCTTTGCGTTCACAGGCAGATGAGTGGCTAACACCGCTCAATTTGACAGTTGGTAAAGTGGTGTGTGACAACGGTGCCAATCTGCTTAGCGCATTGAAACAGGGCAAAATCACGCACGTGCCGTGCATGGCACACGTCTTAAACTTGGTCGTGCAGCGATTCCTTGTCAAATACCCTGGGGTCCAGGACATCTTGCGGCAGGCAAGGAAAATCTCGGCCCATTTCAGAAGATCTTACACGGCCATGGCTCGCCTTGCTGACATTCAGCGGCGACACCATCTGCCGGTCAGACGTCTTATTTGCGATTGCCCGACGCGATGGAACTCAACCTTCTATATGCTTGATAGGCTGCTCCAGCAGAAACGTGCAGTTAACGTCTACCTGTATGAACTCTGCGAAAGAAACGGTTCTGGGGAGCTGGGTTTTTTTTCACCGCGCCAGTGGCTGCTCATGCGCGACACATGCAGACTTCTGCGGCCATTTGAGGAGATCACCAAACTGGTCAGTCGCAGCCATGGCGCCATCAGTGACATGGTACCTTATGCCTTCTTTCTGGAGCGTGCATTGCGTCGTGTCATTGATCAGGCTGTGGAGGAGCAGGAGCGGGAAGATGAGGAAGTCGCAATGCTGGATGAATTCCCAGGGGGGGCTACTCTATCTGAGACAAGTCAACAACAGGAGTCTGATGAGGAGTCAGAGGAGGATGGTGCCGGGGCGGATGAGCAGGAGCAAGAAGAGCATGCTTTAAACCTTTCTGGGATCCCTGTTGTGCGAGGATGGGGAGAGGAGAATGAAGAGGACGACATTATCCTGGATGATGAGCAGGAGCCAGGCCACCACACCGCTTCCACTTTAGTGCAAATGGGGGCCTTCATGCTCCAGTGTTTTAATAGGGACCCCCGTATAAAAAGCATGAGGGTCAAGGACCAGTACTGGGTGGCAACGTACTTAGACCCCCCGGTACAAACACAAAATGGCGGAAATGTTACCGCCGTCGCAGAGGGCTGTCAGAATGCAGCACTTCCAGGCCTTGCTTCGAGAAATGCTGCATTCTGCTTTTGCGTGCGCTGGCAGAGGAGCAATTCCCACTCCCAGAGAAGGATTTGCGGGTACCAATCCAACAGCGCCTGCAAGAAGAGGCCGGTTTGAAGATGTGTTGGTGACTTCGGATATGAGGTCATTCTTTCAGCCGACCCATCGACAGGTGTCATCCGGATCCAGCATCAGGGAACGCCTAGACCGTCAGGTGTCCGACTACATTGGGTTAACGGCCGATGTGGACGCTCTGAGGAGTGATGAACCCCTAGACTACTGGGTGGGCAGGCTTGACCTCTGGCCAGAGCTTGCCCAATTTGCAATCGAACTGTTGGCTTGCCCCTCATCCAGTGTCCTGTCCGAAAGGACGTTCAGCGCAGCAGGGGGGATTGTGACCGATAAGCGTACTCGCCTAGCTCACCACAGTGTTAACTACCTCACATTTCTAAAAATGAATGAGGCATGGATCTCGGAGGAATTCAACACATGTGACCAGTAGACCATGTATATGTCTATAAACTATTTTTTTAATCAAGCACACAGACCTTCTTAATTCATTTGGCTCACTTCCTTGACCCAAAAAAGCACACCGTACTATATGCCCCTACCCTCCTCTTTGAAGAGGTTGAGCGGTGTCATATTTCTACTGGGGCTGCTTATGATATCCCTGTGCTGTGCTGACTTCCTCCTGGGGGTTCTTATTATGAAGGGATCACACTATCCCTGTGCTGTGCTGACTTCCTCCTGGGGGTTCTTATTATGAGGGGATCACACCATCCCTGTGCTGTGCTGACTTCCTCCTGGGGCTGCTTACGGTGCTGCTGTCAGCGCTGTATGTCACGGTGCTGCTGTCAGCGCTGTATGTCACGGTGCTGCTGTCAGCGCTGTATGTCACGGTGCTGCTGTCAGCGCTGTATGTCACGGTGCTGCTGTCAGCGCTGTATGTCACGGTGCTGCTGTCAGCGCTGTATGTCACGGTGCTGCTGTCAGCGCTGTATGTCACGGTGCTGCTGTCAGTGCTCTGTATTACGGTGCTGCTGTCAGATGCCTCTATCACGGTGCATGTGTCATTCCGGTATGTCACGCTGCTGGTGATCATCTCCTGCACCCTCTTCTTTGCCTACCCTGGTCCCTGACCTTCCCTCTCCTCCATTGCCTTCATTAGCTCCATAGTCCTGAATTGTTAGAACAATTTCCCAAATAAAATAAAAATGCTTGTAGTTATCGATCCCAAATTCACCTCATACATGTATTATGTCATTGTCCAGATGGTGGGACTACGTTTTACCCCCTAATAATTACCACGTGGCCGCAAATTCGACATGAAGGTTTGCAAAGTTCGCCTCCCATTGAAGTCAATGGGGCCCGCGGCGAACGTTCGGTTTCGCGAACGTTTGGGTCCGTTCGCATTTCGCGTTCGCGAAACGTCCCGTCGGAAGTTCGTCCATCACTAGTTGACAGCGACCAGTGACCAATCATCTGGTCATCTTGTTTAGGGGTTGGTTGCTGGGAGGTGTCTACACTCATGACCCTGTCCCAGGTACACTTTATGATACATATTCATATCTCTGTCTCTCTATTGTTTATAGACTGCAGATATCCATTTTAGTGATCAGCATGATATTTGCTTCAAAACAAGTCCACACATGACAGGTTTCCCATTTCAGGGTTACCTAGGAGGAGTAAGGGGTCCCAGTGGCTTCCCATATGACCTGACATAGGGGTGTCTAGACTTGAAATGTTAGAAATTATCTGAGGAAACTAAATATGTCCATATTATGGCTGTGCTATGATTACTTTGAAAGTTATAAAAAATGTTGAAGTTTCAAAACTTTACTAATCTGTCTGCAGTCTTTGTAGTATGAGGAATTTACGACGGGTATCTGTTGGTTCTCTGAATGGAGAGGGTGACAGTTTTACGACAGGCCGGAATATCTTGCCAGGCAACATGAGCCTTGTTTATTGACCTAGACTGGTTCTGCTTCCTTTGCTGAGATAACCTTTCTTTCCTTTTGAAGATTTTAAAAGCTTTGGAATTCCTAAGACAGGGAGGGGTAAATTCTGATTATTCTAAGGTCAGCCAAACGGTCATGGCTGCGTTCCAAACAACATGGAAACTAGTTACAATATCTCCTGTCTCGGACGTGATATCGTTACAAGCAGGTTCTCAATTTTTCGGTCGGAAAAATTTCCGTTCAGAAATTCTGTTCGACTGTAGCAATTCCGATGTGAAAATTTCCTACACATGCTCGGAAACAATTCGCACATGCTCAGAAGCATTGAACTTTTTTGGGCACATTGTAGTGTTGTACACCACCACGTTCTTGACGGTCAAAAGTTCAGCGAATTTTTGTGTGACCGTGTGTATGCAAGCCAAGTTTGACCGGAATTCTGTTGGAAAGGCCATCCAAGATTTTTACGACAGAAAATCCGCTCGTGACACAATCACAGGGGCTGCAACATTGGGAGAGGCTGCAAAGCCTGACAGGGGCACAGACTCATCCTGTGAGGTATCCTGCAGGCATGCCCAGAACCCCTAGATCTGTGCGGTGATTTCTTAGTGCCTCTTTTACCTGCCCTTGAAGCCCTCTTATGGGGAGACATAATCCTAAAATACTAAAGCAGAGGTACTAGTACAAATGCAATCACTGTTGTGCCTTTGGCTTACCATATTAACATTAGCTCAGTCTGCACAACCTGATGCCGAGTAGGTGTCTTAGGTATCCCTGGATCCGAATCCACTAAGATGCTTACTGCCCACAGCTCTGTGTCCCACCACTTTTACAGGGGCTCCGGTGTTCTGGATGTTAAACATAGCCACCTTGTGCCTGCGCATTGGTGCGCCATGCATGCCACATGTGCACGGCGCCGCAACCATGCCCCCTCCTTCCCCGCTGAACTGCTATATAAGCATGCCCCCTGCAACTGGGGGTGAGGGGGGAGAAAGGAGAGCACCTGAGGACTACGTGGGACCTGAGGACTGCGTGGGATCCCCCCTTTCACCTTATGTGGCAGAGCCTGCAGCAGAGGAGGTGATCGGCTTCTTACACTAGCTTCACTGTGTGTGTATCCTGAATGGCATGTAAGTATACACCATGTTTGTCTCTTACTCCCTCTAGTGGCGGAAACCAGGTAAGACATGCAAACTACTCAAAAAAAGAAGATAATCCATAAGGTGTATACTTAGGATTGTCAACACTTACTTTATCCCCGCTGCAGGAAACTGCTGATAACAGACAGATCCAACCTTCACCCATCACGGCGGGTAGAGTTGTGCCAACCTTCAGGGTTCTGGGTTCCTACTCACAGGATCCTCTTCCCTGGACCTGTAGAAGATTCTGCCAGAAAAAAAACTTTTCGTGCAACTTAATTTTTGTGCACCAAACCTCTGGATCCCAGAGCCCAGTCCTCAAAGAGACATTACAGGCAAAACCTTGTTTCTTCCTTCACAAGGCCTGAGTATCATCCATCTTAGGCGTATCGGCCCGAGGCATGGATCCGGTTGTATAGCTCCTAGGCCCCCGCAGAGACCATCAAACAGAGCTTTCTTCTTAGCAGATCTTTAAAGTGACCAACCACCTTAGACACTTGAGAAAAAACTGAGGTACCGTATATACTCGAGTATAAGCCGAGATTTTCAGCCTCTTTTTTGAGGCTGAAAGTGCCCCCCTCGGCTTATACTCGAGTCATCGCTGTCTGCCTGCTCGATCAGCGTGTCGAGCAGACAGACAGCGGCCATTCTATAATTCAAAAGCCGCGCCTCCGGCTCCGCCTTCGCCTGTGATAGGCGGAACACTGAATTTCCCAGCAGCCTGTGTTCCGCCTATCACCGACATCGTCTCATCCTCGTACTACGGACGAGGATGAGACGATGTCCGTGATAGGCGGAACACAGGCTGCTGGGAAATTGTGTTCCGCCTATCACAGACAGGGAGGCGCGGCATTTGAACAGGGGAATGGGCGCCGACGAAGAGCGGTGATCCTGGGACGGGACCGGACGGAGGCTCGGCTCGGGACGGGACGGGACGGGACCGGACGGAGTCTCGGGACGGGACGGGACCGGACGGGACGGAGGCTCGGGACGGGACCGGACGGAGGCTCGGGACGGGACGGGACCGGACGGAGGCTCGGGACCGGACGGAGGCTCAGGACACAGGTAGGCTGGACACACAAGGCCACACACACACACACACACACACACACACACACACACACGGATGGACACACACACACACAGGGATGGATGGATGGATGGATGGACACACACACAGGGATGGATGGATGGATGGACACACACACACACAGGGATGGATGGATGGATGGACACACACACAGGGATGGATGGATGGATGGATGGACACACACACAGGGATGGATGGATGGATGGATGGACACACACACACAGGGATGGATGGACACACACACACACAGGGATGGATGGATGGATGGACACACACACAGGGATGGACAGGCATATTATACACGAGGCATATATTATACACGAGTCAATAGGTTTCCCAGTTTTTTGGGGGTAAATTGGGGGCCTCGGCTTATACTCGGGTCGGCCTATACTCGAGTATATACGGTACTCTCCATGTGGGAGGGGTTATATACGGGAGGAACTCGTCTTGTATTTAGGGTTGCCAGTGTCAAATCCCCTGATTGTGACTATCTAACCCACTAAGTAATTATCAAAGGCTCTGTGTCCCATGATGTATGAACAAGAAATTAATTCTCCGTGTAATGTTTGGAAGATGGGGAATTTAGGTGCATTAGATCCGTTTTTCTCAATTTTATTAAATTATAAAAGTTGAATTTCATACATGTAGAAGCACATAAATAAATTACTACAAGAGGAAATAATTAAAAAATTGAAAATATCTCATAGACTTCCTTGCAACTTGATCTGACTTGGATGCTATTTAGAAGCCTGTACAAGGGCTGAAATCACATCCAAGTTGGACCAAAGTAGTGCAGGAACCTTTTCTAAAGTTGGAGCAAATTGTGTAGTGTCAGTTAAGACGTCTCTCATAGGAAAACATTTAATATGACATGTTGTTCGACTCACAAGTCAAATCCCATGTTGCAGTAGTGTCATGCTCTAAGAAGACGACTTTTTCCTACCAAGATTACAGTATAACTTCTCCAGTTTGCTCTTTAGTTTTAGCTAGATAACACAACAACCCCTTTAGTTTTCATCTTATATGGTTGTCTGATGTCACAACTTAGAATATTATGTTCTGAAGACCCTGTAATTGGTCCCACTGATTAACCCAGATTCTGATCTCAGATTGTGCAAAGCAGCCAGACGTGTTATTTTCAGCCTGGTACACAGTATTCCTCTAAATCTTTCACACAGTGAGCAGGCAGATTGTGTCTGTGTTTTTTAATTTTTATTGTTTGTAGAACTGGGATAGGCATAGGGTGAGCCAGCCTTAGGATACCTAGAACTAAGACAAACTTGCACAGAAAAAATCTTGCACAGTAACGTCACTAGGGTTGGTGTCACCCGATGCCGAAAAAATTGGCGTCACCCCCCCTCCACCAACTATAGTCCGCCCTCAGTACAGACCCCCTTCACTAACTACAGCCCCCCCTCTCTCAGTATAGATCCCCCTCCCTCAGTATAGATCCACCTCCCTAAGTACAGAGCCTCTTTCCTCAGAATAGACCCCCACTAAGTACAGACCCCCCCCACTAAGTACAGACCCCCTTCCTCAGTACAGACCCCCCCATCAATATAGACAGCCCCACTAAGTACAGACCCCCCTCCCTCAGTGCAGATCCCCATCAGTATAGACACCTCCCTTAGTGCAGACCCCCATTAATATAGAACCCCCCCTCTTAGTGCAGATGCCCCATCGGTATAGAATCCCCCTCTTAGTGCAGACCCCCATCATCAGTATAAAATCCCCCCTTAGTGCAGACCCCCATCAGTATATAATCCCCTCCCTTAGTGTAGACCCCATCAGTATAGAATCCCCCCTCAGCGCAGACCCCCCATCAGTATAGAACCCCCCCTTAATGCAGATCCCCCTCAGTATAGATACCCCTCTCCCCTCCCATAGTGCCCTCCCTGCACATGTCCAGCTACATATATTATAGTAAAGTGTACAGACCTCAGAACAGCGCGGACGTATACACACAGTGGGGAGTGTCCCTCGGGCTGCTCCACCTCCTGTGTGGATGTAAACAGAGAGAAGGGGGAGGTGGCATCAGTCCGCTCTGCTGAGGGATACAACGTGAGACCCAAGAGGCACAGATCAGGGCAGCGGGCGGTGTTAGCGGTACCACTATCCACCCCTGCCCAATGTCACCCGTGTGCGGCCAGCACCCCCGCCCCCTCTAGCAACGCCACTGATCTTGCAAACAGTTAAAGTGATATTAAAGTCTTTTTAAAAACAAAACAAAAACAAACATGTCATGCTTACCTGCTCTGTGCAGTGGTTTTCCACATGACAGACCAGAACCACTTCTTCTTGAGTCCCTTGATCGCGCCCTTTGCCCCTTCTTTCTGCTGAGTGCTCCCACAGCAAACAGGTGGCAAATGAGGCACATAGGCAGGCTCATACCCAAGCCGCAGTTCTGCGTGTCCATTCCCAAACAGAGCCACGGCTCGACCAGGTCCCCTCTCTCTGCTCATTGACTCACTGGCTGGGATTGACAGTAGCGAGAGCCAATAGTTCACGCTGCTGTCTCAGCCAATAAGGAGCAAAGTCCACGGAGAGCTGAAGCTCTCATGCATACGTTTCAGGAAAATTACACTTTTTTTTTTTTTTGCACGAAGTTGTCACTAAATGATATACTGTGCAAACATGGCATGGTTATATGTGGAATTACACCCCAAAATCAGGCATGTACTGGCCATCAGGACTACCGAGAGATTCCCGGTGGGCCGATGGCTCAGTGGGCCGGTTTCAGTGACAGCCTGCCAAATTAATGGCTGCGCTACTCGCGCAGCCATTCATTTGAGCACCGCTGTACTTCCGAGCGCGGCGCACTTCGACTCTTTCCGCCCCCACTCGGCGCTCTCAGAACACTGGCATTGCACACATCTTCGGCCACCTCCGGCCCACAGTCGTCCTTTTCCGCCACCGCTCGGCTTCCCCCGCCCCCTCCTCTCCGACAGCTCTTCAGCTTCAGCAAACAAAACTCGGCTATCTCCGGCGGCCCCCGCGGTAACGGACACTGTGAGTTTAAATGAGCAGGGGCCACCGTGTGATGTCCTGAGAGCAGCCGACAGGCAGAGAAGTCCCCAGAGCAGACGAGGGAGGCTGGAGGATGGCGGTGCTGCAGAAACCCATCCAGGTAACCGGCCGCCCAGCACAGCCATTGAATACTGTATATAGCATATGGCTGTGTGTGTATATATATCAGTACAGACCAAAAGTTTGGACACACCTTCTCATTCAAAGAGTTTTTTTTATTTTCAAGACTATGAAAATTGTAGATTCACACTGAAGGCATCAAAACTATGAATTAACACATGTCCAATTATATACTGAACAAAAAAGTGTGAAACAACTGAAAATTTGTCTTGTATTCTAAGTTCTTCAAAGTAGCCACCCTTTGCTTTGATTACTGCTCCGCACACTCTTGGCATTCTGTTGATGAGCTTCAAGAGGTAGTCACCCGAAATGGTTTTCACTTCACAGGTATGCCCTGTCAGGTTTAATAAGTGGGATTTCAAGCCTTATAAATGGGGTTGGGACCATCAGTTGTGTTGTGCAGGAGGTGGATACAGTACACAGCTGATAGTCCTACTGAATAGACTGTTAGACTTTGTATTATGGCAAGAAAAAAGTAGCTAAGTAAAGAAAAACGAGTGGCCATCATTACTTTAAGAAATGAAGGTCAGTCAGTCCGAACAATTGGGAAAACTTTGAAAGTGTCCCCAAGTGCAGTGGCAAAAACCATCAAGCACTACAAAGAAACTGGCTCACATGACGACCGCCCCAGGAAAGGAAGACCAAGAGTCACCTCTGTTGCGGACAATAAGTTCATCCGAGTCACCAGCCTCAGAAATCGCAGGTTAACAGCAGCTCAGATTAGAGAACAGGTCAATGCCACACAGAGTTCTAGCAGCAGACACATCTCTAGAACAACTGTTAAGAGGAGATTGTGTGAATCAGGCCTTCATAGTAAAATATGGAAACTACTGCTGAGGACAGGCAACAAGCAGAAGAGACTTGTTTGGGCTAAAGAACACAAGGAATGGACATTAGACCAGTGGAAATCTGTGCTTTGGTCTGATGAGTACAAGTTTGAGATCTTTGGTTCCAACCACCGTGTCTTTGTGCGACGCAGAAGAGGTGAACGGATGGACTCTACATGCCTTGTTCCCACCGTGAAGCATGGAGGAGGTGTGATGGTGTTAAGGTGCTTTGCTGGTGACACTGTTGGGGATTTATTCAAAATTGAAGGCATACTGAACCAGCATGGCTACCACAGCATCTTGCAGCGGCATGCTATTCCATCCGGTTTGCGTTTAGTTGGACCATCATTTATTTTTCAAATAAGACAATGAGCCCAAACACACCTCCAGGCTGTGTAAGGGCTATTTGACCAAGAAGGAGAGTGATGGGGTGCTGCGCCAGAGGACCTGGCCTCCACAGTCACCGGACCTGAACCCAATCCAGATGGTTTGGGGTGTGCTGGACAGCAGAGTGAAGGCAAAAGGGCCAACGAGTGCTAAGCATCTCTGGGAACTCCTTCAAGACTGTTGGAAAGCCATTTCAGGTGACTACCTCTTGAAGCTCATCAACAGAATGCCAAGAGTGTGCTGAGCAGTAATCAAAGCAAAAGGTGACTACTTTGAAGAATCTAGAATATAAGACATATTTTCAGTTGTTTCACACTTTTTTGTTCAGTATATAATTGGACATGTGTTAATTCATAGTTTTGATGCCTTCAGTGTGAATCTACAATTTTCATAGTCATGAAAATAAAGAAAGCTCTTTGAATGAGAAGGTGTGTCCAAACTTTTGGTCTGTACTGTATATTATATTATATATATATATATATATATATATATATGCTGTATATAGAATATGGCTGTGTGTATATGTATATATATATAAAATAATATGCAAAATCCAACATAGCTAAAAGTTCACCAAAACTGACAATTAATATTAAAATGTGCATACAAATATTTTCAGCAAAATATTCATATATAAACCATGCTTATAATTAAAATCCCCCCTTTTTTTTTTTTTTGTACTTTAATACCAAGGACATAGTTTGGATAAAATGGTTTTAATTATAAGCATGGTTTATATATGAATTGTTGAAAAAAAAATGTATGCGCATTTCAATATTAATTGACACGTTTGATGTACTTTTAGCTATGTTGAATATTTTGTATTATTTGAATCATTATTTGCACCAAATTGATTTTTTTTATGTTATTTTGGTTAGGATCACATCCTTTGCTATATATTCAATTTATCTGTGGGTTTGTGTTAACCTGTTGGATGTTGGCAGCTTCTCATTACTGCGGTTGGAAAATAAAAGATCACCAGCAGTGTGCTGTCGGCTTCTGAGTTTGCATACTCCTTTTATGTGTCTAGCCGGGCCGTGATGACGTCACTCTCATGCAAGTGCGCAGCATACTGTTTTTGTGCGCGTTTGCAAAATTGGAGTGGGCCGGTCTGGATGAAGCCAAATTTTTGTCCCAGTCCAGCCCTGCCCAAAATACATTCTGCTGCTTCTCCTGAGTATGAGAATACCATGTGTGAGACTTTTTGGGAGCATAGATGCGAACAGGACCCCAAAAACCAATCACTGCCTTCAGTATTTCGAAGGGCGTAAAATTGTGATTTTACTCCCGGTACCCAACACAGTTACCGAGGCCCTGAAATGTCCAGATAGCACCCCCCCCCCCCAATTACCCCATTTTGGAAAGTAGACACCCCAAGGTATTTGCTGAGTATTTTGCAGATCTCATTTATTTTTGAAAATGAAGAAAGAAAATATTTTTTTATTGACAAAAAGCGAGATCTGCCTCTCAGTAAATAGCTTTGGGTGTCTACTTTCCAAAATGGGATCATTTGGGGGGGAGGGGGGTTGCGTTTGTGTTATTTTGGCATTTCATGGCCTCCGAAACTGTGATAAGCAGTGAGGAGTAAAATCAAAAATTCCCCATACTCAGGAGAAGCAGCTGAATGTACTTTAGGGTGTAATTCCCCTTATAACCACACCGTGTTTGAACAATATATCATTTAGTGACTTTATGTAAAAAAAAAAAAAAGTGTGATTTTCCAGAAACTTGTGCATGAGAGCCTCAGCTTTCTGTGGACTTTCCCTCCTCATTGGTTGAGACAGCAGCGGGAATTAAATTTTCTCAAAACTTGTGGCAAAATATAAAATATTCCATGGACTCAACATGCCTTCCAGCAAATAGCTTGAACTGTCTTCTTTCCAAATGGGGTAATTTGGGGGGGTGCTATCTTGTTATTTCATGGCCTCTGAAACTATGATAGATAGTGAGGAAGGGAAATCACCATTTTACGGCCTTAGAAAGCCTGAAGGTGGTAATTGGTTTCGGAGCCCTGTACGTGGCTAGGCTCCCAAAAAGTCTCACACATGTGGTATCCCCGTACTCAGGAGAAGCAGCAGAATGTATTTTGTGGTGTAATTCCACATATGCCCATGGCATGTTTGAGCAATATGTCAGTTAGTGAAAACTAAAAAATAATAAAAATAAAATTAGTAGTATTCTGCAACTTTTGGCAATATATTAAATATTCCATGGTCTTGGCATTTTATGGCCTTCGAAGCTGTGATAGGTAATGAGGAGGGAAATCAAAAATTTACACCCTTAGAAATCGGTGCTTGGTTTTCGGGGTCCTGTATGGGGCTAGGCTCCCAAAAAGTCTCACACATCCCCATGCTCAGGAGAAGCAGCAGAGTGTATTTTGGAGTGTAATTCCACATATAAGCATGGCACATGTGAGCAATATATAATTTAGTGACAACTTTGTGTAAATTATTATTAGCATTTTCTTTGGGGTGTCTACTTTTCAAAATGGGGTCATTTTGGGGGGAGGGGGTTGTACTGCCCTGTCATTTTAGCACCTCAAGAAATGAGATAGGCAGTCATAAACTAAAAGCTGCGTAAATTCCAGAAAATGTACCCTAGTTTGTAGATGCTATAACTTTTGCACAAACCAATAAATATACGCTTATTGACATTTTTTTTTTACCAAAGACATAAGGGATGAATACATTTTGGCATAAATATATGACTAAAATTGAATTTATTGAATTTTTTTATAACAAAAGGTAGAAAATATAATTTTTTTCAATTTTTTTTCCATTTATATCGCAAAAAATAAAAATCGCAGAGGCAATCAAATACCATCAAAAGAAAGCTCTATTTGTGGGTAAAAAAAAAGGATGTAAATTTGATTTGGGTACAGCAGTGCATGACAGCGCAATTACCAGTTAGAGCATTGCAGTGCCCAATTGTAAAAAGTGCTCTGGTCATTGAGCAGCCAAATCCTTCGGGGCTGAAGTAGTTAAAGCGGAGGTCCACCCTAAAATGGACCTTCCGCTCATCGGAATCCTCCCCCCCTCCGGCGCCACAATTGGCACCTTTCAGGGGGGAGGGGGGTGCAGTTACCTGGATAATCCAGGTAACTGCACCCACTTCCGGGCTAGCTCTCTGCGGAAAGGGGCGTAGATTACGCCCCTTTCCGCAAGTGCCCGCCCCCTTCCACAAGTGCCCCGCTGCCTGCTGGGAAACACACAGATCCCAGAGGCAGCGGGGACCGTCCTCATTGCGCAGCGCGGCTCGCGCATGCGCAGTAGGGAACCGGGAAATGAAGCCGAAAGGCTCCATTTCCTGATTCCCATACCCAAGATGGCGGCACTCGAGTGACGATCTAGAGATCGGCTTCGGGTGCCGACATCGCGGGCGCGCTGGACAGGTAAGTGTCACTATTTTAAAAGTCAGCAGCTGCAGTATTTGTAGCTGCTGACTTTAAAAAAAAAAAAAAAAACGCGGAGTCCCGGCGGACTCCCGCTTTAAAGCAATGCTGTGCTAAATTGTAAAAAGTGCTCTGGTCAGGAATAGGGTAAAACCTTCCGGGCTGAAGTGGTTACCAAAACACAATCATAATAGATGCAATCTCTGTTTCCTGCAGTAAAGCACTGCTGATTTTCAGGGTACAGTAGTACTTTTTGAATAAATGATGGGTGTGTACAGGCATTATTACAGTTCCATTGCCCGAGTATTATACAGTTTAGCCCACAAGTTAAAGCTTTTGTTACCCCAACACTTCCTGATATGTGGCTGCTGTACCATGTACATTAATGAGAAATTATCCTGTTCTCTTTGTATGGCTTCCTTTATGTGAAATCCCAGGTCAGTCCCTCTGCTTTCCTATTAAAAACTAACCACACTAACCAGGAGAACACAACATTGTTAGTTCCCTAGCTATACTGGGAAATCAGTGTACTCTCCTCCAATGATCAGACTTGTCCTGACACCCCCCCTCCCCCCATTTACTGGGAAGCTCAGTGTACTGCTGCTTCTCCTCCCCTCCAGCTCTTTTGCAGCTGAGAACAGAAGGAATTTGATCACTTATAAAAAAGGGGAAAAAGGTATTCATAATGTATTTTTATATCTATACAAAAATGTTTTACCTTTCATTTCTGATTTAAACTGAATGGGTTGTTTTACAAGGAGATCGTTTACAATCACTTTAACATCAAAAGGAGGCCAATTATATTCCTAACAAAAACTTCTACTGTAAAACATAATAAAGTCAACATCAATCACCTTTACCTATGGCACACATAGTACAAAAGTTCAAAAATCAGACTGAGTATGCACAATAAACCTCTGTCTAAAGGGTATATTAGATAAGACAATTGGCTATCATTCTGTAAATATCACCTTTGGCTTTGTTTTCCAAAAGTCAATGCATGCAAAACATCTGACATTTTCAAATGTAAAAATGGCTAGCTACATTGTTTTGACAGCTCTATTGTCCTTATTATTCATTCATACAGTCACAGTGGTACATACTCCACATAGACCAAAGTTTGCATCCTTTCCTTTTGTGATGCAAATTGTCATAACAATCACCAAGGTAACAAATTTGGATCTCGAGTTCCTAACTCCATAATTTCTCCCTCCTGAGCATTGCTTTGTTTATTTTATCATATTTTTTTATGGAATGCTATAAAATGTCTATGATGTTTATTGCCACCCTTTTCATTTTTACAGAGAGCTCTTTAAAACGCACATACTGTATGGTCAGAATGTCCCCTTTTTCTTATGAACAAAGACTCATTAAATTTTTTTCAATTACGCTTTGTGAAGTGAGAGTCATCTGTGATATATTTTTAATCTTCCTGCTAAGTGGGGATGAGCTTGATGTTTGGGTCGAACATAAGCTCGACTCCAACAACGGGTGCTCGCCCATTCACAGAACAGCGCACATTATGAGGCGTTTGTGGGAAATTCGAGCACCGTAATGCACTGCAAGATTGCAGTGCGTTGCTGTATGATGATTGGCCAAAGCATGCACCTAACCTGAAAATACAATGCTATAAATATTTTTTATTTATTTTTATTTTTTCTTCTCCATCCATCCTGTTCGGGTTCAGCCTCTCCCGGATCAGAAGCCCCCCCCCATATAGGCTGTAAATCTCCTGAGGTTCCTGTGGTGCTGGGATTGTATGGTACAGTATAAATGACTGTGTATTACTGGCAAAGGCCACAGGCAGTATAAATGACTGTATATACCTTCGTTAGGCAGGTGCTGGCACTCTCTCCTTCCATGTTTTTGTGTGTTCAGGCAGTGGTTTGGCTTGCTGGGACTTGTAGTCCACCACCTCCACATGTATTCCTTTCAGGAAGCTCAGAGTTGAGCAGGTGAGGTCAGAAGTAGCTTCCTCTTGGATTGCCTAGCAAACACCAGAATGCTCACTGCTGATTTGCAGCAGGCTCTGTCCTCTGATCTCAGCCTCCAGCTGATTAATCTGCTATTCTGCTCTGGTAAACCTGATTTCCAAGACTTATTACTTACTGCTGTGTTACTTGTCTGTCATAGTGTTTTTATTATCCTGTGCCTTTATAGATCTGGGAAGTTTTGCCTGCCTGCCTAGCTGCCTTAGCACTGAAGATTCGGATGGAGAAGTTTCTTTTTTATTTATTTATTTTATTTATTTATTTTTATTTATTTAAAAGAGAGCACATCCTCTGTTTTACAGAGAGGGGCCCAGTGTGAGCTAAACACCTGCAAAGAGGTTCCTAATCAGCATTCCAGCCTCTAAGGAGTAAAAAGGGGTCTAGACATGACAAATCGCAGAGTCGCATGCAGCTGGATAGACGCCTGTTATCACAGCATTCCAGATCTCCCTCGCCCTTACCTTACTTTAGTCACTCGGACCCGAGCCAAGAGAGGTCAAGACATCAGAAAACCTCTAGAAAAGAGCAAATCTGGGCGCAGACAGAAAAGAAGATCCGCTTCTTCGGATAGGTCTTCATCGCTAGCCTAGGCAGAAAAAGTATCCTGTTGGGGTTTCTCAGCTGAGGTTATCAGAGGAAAACAGTGTTTCAAGGAATCCTGCTCATCCTGCTGTATCTTCAGCATCTGCAGATTCAGATCATATGTTTTCAGTGCATTTTAACTCTGACGTCAATAATGATTCAGATCCATCTGAGGCAAGATGGTCTCCGAATCGCATACGTTTGATTTCTGCACTGGTTCCCCCCTTGGTGGAGGCTGTTAAGGATGCAATGAAGTGGCAGGAAGAATTGTCGCCTCCAAAGAAATAGCAGAGATACTACTCGTATTTAAATAAATCTTTACCTTCCTTCCCATTCATTTCTGAAATTAAAGAAGTATTTGACGATGAGTGGGCAGGGCCTGAGAAGAAGCTCAATGTGCATAATAGAGTCTCGAAGCTGTAACCCTTGGGACACTATGCCTAAGGTGGATGATTCATTACCTAGATTCACCTGCCACATTCTGCTTCCGTTGGAGGATTCAGTCTCCTTTAGGGATCCTATGGATCGCAGAATAAACGCAGACCTAAAAAGGTTGTATAGTTTGGCCGGAGCAGCCTGCAGGCTGGCAGTAGTGCTCACTTCTGTGGCAGCAGCACTTGGGTTGGATTCGCACCTGTGCGTTCTTTGGTGCTTTTTGCAGTTTTGCGCTAACGTTCATTTACCATGGTCAACTATGGGACATGTTCTGTGGTGTGGATCTGCAGAATGCAGGGAGCGCTGGGAGTGCATGGGTGTGAATCCAGCCTTAGACTGTGGGTAGCAGAGCCGGTGGATGGATGTTCAGATGAAAGTCTGGGAAGTGGCAGTTCTTCTCTTTTGCAGTTTTCAAGACTGCTGTAGAGTTTGTGGCTGAAGTGGCTGTTGACCAGGTCAAGGAGCCGGTGCAAAAGATGACAGCAAAGATAATGGCTCATTCCATCGGAGCCCGCAGAGCCTTATTGTTGAAGCATTGGTCGCCGATAAGGCTTCTAAGCACAGTCTATGTTCGGTTCCATTCAATGGGAAGCTACTCTTCGGGAAGACTTGGAATCAGCAATTCAGCTGGTTTCCGGTGGCAGATCTAGCCTAATCCCGCAGAAGAGAAAAAGACAACAGCCTTTTAACAGGCCCCTCTCTTTAAAAAGAGATCCAAAGAAGGATTCAGCGAGGCCAGTACTTACAGACAGTTTTTCAAAGAAGGGAGCCGGCTCAACCTTCTAGAAACCTTCCAAGCCCAGGGCTAACAAAGCTTCTAAGGCTTCAAATAAGTCCTTCTGAAGGTGTCTCCACTTAACCCTCTCAAGTTGGAGCAAGACTAACTTAATTTGGGGGGGTTTGGGCCGACAAATTACAGGATGCCTGGATTGTAGCCATCATTTTATTACGTTATGGTCTCATTGGGTCAAAGAGTAAGTTTCCCTCTGTTTTTGGTCCCAGAGGCTTGAGGGGCTTTCGGACCAGTTTTTCACTTCAAAGTCCTGAATTCTTACACGAAGGTTCCACCATTCAAAATGGAGTCATTGGAAATGATCGTTTCAGTTGTGGACTCAGGAGACTGGATGGTTTCCGTTGATCTGGCAGAAGCGTATCTTCTTGTATCCATAGACGCATCTCACCATTGCTTTCTCATGTTTTCCATGGAAGGCTCTCATTTTCAATTTTAATGTCTCCCATTCGGTCTCTGCACGGCTCTGAGAATGTTCTCAAAGCTACTGTCTGCTGACGTCGCGACTTTCAGGGCCAAGCGAGTGCAAACATTCCATTATCTAGATGACATGCTACTTCTGAGTCCATCAAATGAGCTCCTTCTACTTCATGTGAATATCACCTGAAAAACACTAGCTCGTTTCAGTTGGTTGTTCAACTTTCAGAGGAGCCAGATGCATCCGACCCAAATGTTGGAGTATTTAGGAGTACAATTCCACACGGATCAGGGTGGTGTTTCTCTTCCTCAGAGGAAAGTCCAGGAGATCCAGTCTTAGACAAAAGCAGTGATAGCCAGGTCTTCTATGATGCTGAAGAAATGCATGCAGTATCTGGGGGTTCTATCAGCCACAGTTTCAGTAGTCCCATGGGTCAGGTGGCGCAGAAGGAGGTTTCAATGCAACTTTCTTCTTCAGTGGGATCATCACTCCTTGTTCCAGAAAATCTGACAATTCCGATAATCTGGTCCCTGGTTTGGTGGTCAGTAGCTGGCAATCTTTCCCGCGGAGTTCCGTTGAAGGCCTCAGAACCAATAGTGGTGATGACCAATGCCAGTCTGGCAGGCTGCGGGGCACACTGCCTGAACAGCAGGTTCAAGGCCAATGGAACTTTTGCGAATTTCCTGGGAATGGATGCTGTCAGACGCACTCTCTTAGCGTTTCAACCTATGTTGTGAGGTCAAGCTGTCAAGATTCTTTGGACAACAACTACGGTGGCTTATGTGTCTCATCAAGGGGGCACAAGAAGTCGCCCTCTCCTCCAGGTGGCATGTCAGTCTTCCTATGCACAGAGAAGAATCTTTGCTCTCTTACAGCATCCTATCTCCCAGGGCCTGGGAATGTTTTAGCAGATCACTTGAGTCGAGGCCTTGAGGATCACAACAAATGGGGCCTGAATCGATAGTGTTAGTTACCTGGTGGTGAGCCTGACTTAATAGAAGAAGACCTCTCTTACAGCTCTGGTTCAGGGGCCACTGGAATGGAGACAGTGGTCCCGTGAGAGCAGGGGGTAGGAGTGTCTGACTGGAAGCAGCAGCTGGGTCCTCCGGAGACTGGAACTGCAGGGTAGATGATGGATAAGCAGTCAGTGGTCAGCAGACACAGGAGCAACAGCAGCAGGACCAAGGTGCAGCACACTTGAACAACAGATGGATAGTCAGGCAGGCCAGGTCACAACAGATAGAGCAATCAGCAGACAGTACAGGCAGGCAGGGGTTTGGTAACAGAAGTTCAATCCAAAGCAGGCGAGGGTCAGGGCAGGAGAGGTCAGCAAGGTCAATCGAAAGCCGGGTCAAGAATACAATCAGCAGGTGGATTACAGGAGACTCAGATACAGAGCTGCAGACAAACAGCACTGAGCAAGTGCAGCTGCCCTCCTTAAGTAGGGCCACTGGTGCCAAACAGCGCTAACGCGCACACGTGCGTGCGCCTGGGATACACGCTGGCGCACACACATGCGCCGATGCCTGGCTTGCCCAGCGGCGCGGGTGCGCGCACGCGCATTTGCCCGTTTCATGCGGGAAAGACCCTGACATTGCCCCCCCCCACAAGGGGCAACCTCCGTGTACCCAAAAAGCGCTTCATCTCAGGATGAGCAGAGAAAAAGGCACGGATTAGTCTGTCGGCATGCAGGTTGCCATCGGGTTCCCACCAGTTACTTTCTGGACCGTAACCCTTCCATTTAACCAAAAATTGTCTCTGTCCTTGCCTCCTTCTACAATTGAGGACAGCCTCCACCTTGTATTCTTCGCTACCATCAATTAGAATGGGTTCAGGTGGTCTGGAACTTCTACTCGGCAAGGGGTTGGGCACAGAGGGTTTCAGCAGGCAAACATGAAAACCCGGGTGAATTTTCATTGAGTCCGGTAAGACCAACTCATACGAAACCTCATTAATCCTTCCTCTTTACAGTGAAGGGTCCCAAAAACTTGGGTGCGAGTTTCTTAGAAGGACAGGCTAACTTAAGATTATTCATAGAAAGCCATACCTGATCTCTGACCTGCAGGTTCAGCTCTCCTCTTCTCTTATGATCGAATGCTTTTTTACTGTCTGCTTGGGCCTTGGATACCACCTCTTGTAAAACCAGGTTGTTATGACTGAGAAAGGTCACTGTGTCCTGGACTGCTGGAACTGGTGATTCTGGAAGAAAGTCAGGAAGAAAGGTTAAGTGAAACCCATAATTGGCAAAAAACGGGGACTGTCCTGTGGCTGAGTGACTGGCATTGTTGTATGCAAACTCTGCAAGGGGCAGCAGAGACACCCAATCGTCCTGGACAAAGGATGTGAAACATCTAATGTATTGCTCCAGGGTCTGATTGGTACGTTCTGTCTGTCCATTGGCCTGGGGGTGATAGGCGGATGACAGAGCCATCTTGATCTTCAAACTCTAGCACAGGGCCCTCCAGAACCGGGATGTAAATTGGACCCCCCTGTCAGATACGATGTTAGCAGGCGCCCCATGCAACCTGACAATCTCCCTTATGAAGATACAGGCCGTCTCTGGAGCAGATGGAGTCCCCTTCAAGGACAAGAAATGAGCCATCTTAGATAGTCTATCTACGACTACAAAAATGGCCGTGCAACCTTCGGAACATGGGAGCTCGACAATGAAGTCCATCGTGATCATTCTCCAAGGCCGATCAGGTGCAGGGAGAGGCTTCAGTAGTCCGCAGGCCCGATTTCTTGTTGCCTTACTCCGGATGCACACAGGAAAGGAGTCAACATACTTTTTGCAAAATTCTTTCAGGCCAGGCCACCAGAAGGTACGCTGTACAAGTTCCAAAGTCTTACGAGGCCCGAAGTGTCCTGCTAACTGGTGATCATGGAGAAGGGCTAGGACGTCAGTATAGCCCCTGGTGGTGTAGGTGAATTAATCAATGCCTCCCTGATCTCTGCCAGCAGGTCTGGTTGTACAAGTAGAAAGTTACTTGCAGGTAAGATGGTGTGCGGAGCAGCAGAGTCTTTAGGACAATCGTACATACGTGAAAGCACGTCTGGTTTCACGTTCTTTGATCCAGGGTGGTACGTGATATGGAAATAAAACCACGAGAAAAACAGGGCCCAACGGGCCTGTTTGGGCTTCAAACGCTTGGCAGTCCTCAGGTATTCGAGGTTCTTGTGGTTGGTGTAGATCAACACTAGATGAACCGCACCTTCCAACAACTACCTCCATTCCTCCAATGCAGACTTGATGGCAAGTAACTCAGGGTCGCCGACATCGTAGTTCCTCTCGGCAGGGGAAAGTTTCCGGGAGAAGAACCCTACGGGGTGCATCAGATCGTTGCTGCCTTGTCTTTGAGACACAACTGCCCCCACAGCTTCTTCAGAAGCATCAACTTCGAAAATGTATGGCAGAGAAGGATCCAGGTGACTGAGGATGGGAGCAGAGGTAAAAAGTCTCTTGAGTCTTTCGAAGGCCTCCTGGGCTTCTGACCTCCAGTGAAAGCGTACATTCTGTTTCATCAACTGGGTGATGGGAGCGATTATGGCAGAGAATCCCTTAATACATTTCCTGTAAAAGTTCGCAAACCCTACAAATCATTGTAATCCTTTTTTATCCACAGGTGCAAGCCAGTCCAGAACAGCAGAGACTTTTTGGGGATCCATCTTGATGCTGACGGGGAGATCTCAAGTAAGAGGAATTGGATGTTTCGTTGCTCAAAGCTACACTTCTTGGCCTTAGCATACAATCCATGCTGATGGAGACGGAGTAATACCCTGCCCACCTGACCCCGATGCTGTTCAAGGGATCCAGAGAAAATCAGAATATCGTCCAAGTAGATGATTACAAAAACGTCCAGAAAGTCTCTAAACACATCATTTATGAGATGCTGAAAAGTGGCAGGGGCATTACAGAAGCCAAAGGGCATGACTAAGTACTCGTAGTGCCCGAAACGGGTCTGGAGCGCTGTCTTCCACTCGTCCCCGGTCCGAATGCGGACCAGGTTGTAAGCTCCCCTCAAGTCCAATTTAGAGAAAATCGTGGCCGACCTTAATTTCTGGAAGAGCTCCAGCATCAGGGGTAGAGGATAGTGGTTCTTGACCGTAATCTTATTAAGCTCACGATAATCCACACGGGGCAGAGTGACTGGTCTTTTTTGGTCACAAAGAATATTTCAGCGCCTGCCGGGGAGGTAGAATGACAAATGAACCCCCTTCTCCAAAATTTCCGTAACATAAGCTTTCAGAGCCTCCTGTTCCTTCTCAGACAAGGGAAAGATGCGCCCAAACGAAATTTCAGCCCCTGGAAGTAGTTCAACGGGGCAGTCATAGGGACGGTGAGGCGGAAGGGTGTCCGCCCCTCATTTGCTAAAAACATCCAAAAATGAATGGTATGGTTCAGGGACCAGCTGGCATAAGTCCTGATCAGAGTCCAGACAAAGAAGGGTAGTGGGCATAACTGAGTCCTCATGTAAACAGTGTTCTTGGCAGTAGCTGGACTGGAACTTGATCTCCCCCGTGGCCCAGTTGATGCAGGGGTTATGAGCCTGGAGCCAAGGAATGCCCAGGATCACAGGGAACAACGGGGAGGAGATCACATTAAGGGTTAGAAGCTCCTTGTGCTGGAAAAGGGTACTACCCACCAAAGGTAGAGTCTCTTGAGTTACTTGTCCCGATTTGATGTGGGATGCATCAGCCAAGAACACAGACAGTCCATGGGTCTTTTTCTGAAGGGGCAGGGCTTGCAGACTGGCAAAGGTGGCATCAAAAAACAACTGCAGGCCCCAGAATCAATGATGGTGCTGGTGGAGACTGTCTTTCTCTGGAACTGCAACGAGAGAGGGAGCGCAAGGTGGGTTGTGCTGGCTGACAGGGACACAGGATTGGTAGACACAGAAGAGAGACACTTACGTATCTTAACAGGGCAGTTGTTAACATAATGTTCGGACCCCCCGCAGTAGAGACACAGGTTCAAATGCTCAGGAATGCTCAGAGTCTGGGATACCAACACGGCCAGTTCGTCTTTAAGTCCCTCAGAGAGGCCCATGTGGAACTGATGTCTTAAGCCGCGTACACACGTAGCCGTCTGACAGAAGACCGGGCCACCGCCTGTAAAAGAGCTATAAGAAGGCGCGGTGGCCTGGCAGAAGAACCGAAGAGGGGGGCAAGACCCCTGAAGTCGGAAGAAGAGGCCGGCGGTGAGGAAGAAAGCCGGACTCCTCCGCTAGCAAAAGAGCTACAAGAAGATAGCGGAGGAGTCCGGCGAGAAGACCCCGGAAGACGGAAGACCCCCGGAGCTGTGCAATAAAGTATTTTATCTCGTGTGTCGTGTTTTTTTTTGTACTTTTATTTTACAGGTGAATGGGTAGGGGTACATTGTACCCCATACTCATTCACATAGCGTGGGGGGGGGCGGTATCCGGGGGCCCCCTTATTAAAGGGGGCTCCCGGATTCCGATAAGCCCCCCGCCCGCAGACCCCGACAACCAACGGCCAGGGTTGTCGGGAAGAGGCCCTTGTCCTCATCAACATGGGGACAAGGTGCTTTGGGGTGGGGGGGCACGCGGCCCCCCCTTCCCCAAGGCACCCCCCATGTTGAGGGCACGTGGCCTGGTACGGCTCAGGAGGGGGGGCGCTCGCTCGCCCCCCTTTCCTTGCCGGCCGTGTAGCGTGCTCGGACAAGGGTCTGTTGTGGACTTGGGGGGGGACCCCCCACACCGATTTTTTTCGGCGTTGGGGTTCCCCTTTAAGTCCATACCAGGCGGCGGGGCCAGCGACGTCTCCTTCGCGGGCCCCGCCTACCTGGAGACACGCTCGAAATTAGCGGACTTTTCTCCGGGCGGGAAAAGTCCGCTCATTTCAAAAGTACGGCGGACTGGCGCACACACGGCCGGATTGTTCGCCAAAATGCGAGTCCGTCGGATAGATTGGTGTGCAACACGGCATTCTAAGTCTGCCGTACTTTCGGGTCAAAAAAGTATGCCGGAGGCTACACACGGGGGGATTGTTTGGCGGACTTGAGTTTGCCGGACTTTTCCACCAGATTGTTTGATCGTGTGTACGCGGCATTAGAGCAAAATCATTCCATTGGGTGTCTGCGCTCCAGCGTCTAAAGTCTGTAACATGGTCCTCTGCCGCACGGCGGCTTTGCTGGAGTGCAGACAGAGCAGATTCGGCTGTGGCAGTTCGCTGGGGATCTATGTAAAGCTGTGCCATAGCCTCGAAGAATGAACAAAGGGAATGGGTAAGAGCACTGTCACCCTCCAGGAGATGATGGGCCCACGTCTGGGGTTCCCCCTGCAACAGCAAGATCACAAATCCCACTTTGGTAGCCTCCAGTGAAAAAGTCCTTGGTTGAAGGGCAAAGTACAACTGGCAGGCGTTGCGAAAGGCCCAGAACTTGGATCGGTCTCCCAAGAATCATTCTGGAACAGGTACTCTTCGTTCAGGTGGAAGCATCACCACTGCAAGCTGGGGAACAGGCTGAGTAGGAAGTGGAGGTGGTGCAGAGGTAGAAGGATTGGTACCAGAAAGATGCTGAACCTGTTCTTCCAATCTGGTATCACAGACTGTGTAAGGGCCGCAAGGTGGGTGCAGATCTCCTTCATGGCAGAAGCTTCTCCTGCAGGCTCAGTCATGGCTGTTTGTACTGTTAGGTACCTGGTGGTGAGCCTGACTTGACGGAAGAAGACCTCTCTTACAGCTCTGGTTCAGGGGCCACTGGAATGGAGACAGTGGTCCCGTGAGCGCAGGGGGTAGGAGTGTCTGACTGGAAGCAGCAGTTGGGTCCTCCGGAGATTGGAACTGCAGGGTAGATGATGGATAAGCAGTCAGTGGTCAGCAGACACAGGAGCAGGACCAAGGTGCAGCACACTTGAATGACAGAGGGATAGTCAGGAAGGCTGGGTCACAACAGATAGAGCAATCAGCAGACAGAAGCGAGGTACAGGCAGGCAGGGGTTTGGTAACAGAAGTTCAATTACAAAGCAAGGTCAAGCAGGGCAGGAAAGGTCAGCAAGGTCAATCGAAAGTCGGGTCAAGAATACAATCAGCAGGCGGATTACAGGAGACTCAGATACAGAGCTGCAGACAAACAGCACTGAGCATGTGCAGCTGCCCTCCTTAAGCATGGCCACTGGTGCCAAACAGCGCTAACGCACACACACGTGCCGATGCCTGGCTTGCCCAGCGGCGCGCATTTGCCCATTTCGTGCGGGAAAGACCCTGACAGATAGATCTTATGGCATTGGAGGAGAATTGTCAACTGCCCCGGTGTCAGGACCTGGACTTGAACGTGGGACCTCGGCTGTGTCTGGCAATGAATCTTCTCTCTGAGCTATCTGAGATGCTGGACAGTTCCTTGTCAGATCCTTTTGACAACCCTGCCTTGTACCTTGATTTCAGCTGAACCTTGAACTCTTTGCTCCTCCCATGAACTTCCTGATATAAGCCATGTCTCTGCACTTCCTCCTTGCCAGAATATTGTGCCATCTCCAGCCTGTATCTCGCTCCCGTCTTCTCTGCTGCCGCTTATATTTGCTACTGCTCGTTATCGACCCTTGGCTTGTTCCACGACTACGCTTCTGCCTGATCCCAATCTGCAACAACTCGTTACCGACCTTTTGGCTTGCTTTCTGACCACGCTTCTCTTTGATCCTTACCTGCTCATCCGCTACTGAACCCCGGCTTGCTCACCTCCTGGTGGGGCGATCCTGAGGACCGCGACCTGGTACTAACACGCAGCTAAATCCATCTCTACCATCTGGAGCTCTGGTGAAAACCAGTTAGTACTTAGACTCCGCACCTCAGGTGAGCCTGTGTCTTCTGCCAGGGTGATGGCCTGTGTTCCTATCCTGCTGGTTAGTGGTAATCCTGCAACTGCTATAGCAATTGGTCTTCGAGCCTGACTCCAGATCGTGACAGAATATTCTGGCCAAAAACATGGAGGCCGCTATAGCAAATGCCGTGGCTCCGTTCAGGCAGCAAATTGCTGAGCTGCAGCAAGAAGTCCACTTGTTTAGAGGCACAGTACAACCAACCCTGGAACCTGCATGTCCAGAACCGTTTGTCTTGATACCTGAGAAGTTTGATGGTAATCGTGCATCCTTCTTTTGTTTTAAGATGGATTGTGAGCTGTTGTTTTCCCTTAAGCCTAGGACCTATGCCACCGACTTTATTAAGATTCTTGCTTCCATCAACCTGCTCACTGGACAATGCAAAACATGGGCTCATCAGCTTTTACAGGAAAGAAGTCCAGTCTTGGATAGCTGGGAGGCATTCATGTTTGCTCTGGACTCTTACATTCCTGTTTCTAAGAAAACCAGAGTTCCCAAGTCTGCTCTTTGCTCACGTGGCCTGCGGGCATCCAGGGACAGGAGTACCCGGTACAGATACGACTCCATGCCATCACAGTATGTTCCAAGCCATGAAGCTGAAGTCCTTACCCCACAAAGCCTAGACGCTCCTAAGGTCACACGCACACCTTCCCTGGGAGACGTGGAACCCATGGAGATCGGGGCCATCCGGCCCAAGCTATCTCAAGGTGAAAGAGAACGGAGGAGAGACTGTGGTCTTTGTTTTTACTGTGGGGGGAGAGTGCATCTTATCTCTCTCTGTCCAATTCTCCCACCTCGGCCAAAGGTTCTCCAAGTGGGTACTTCTAGGATCCTTTCTGCTGTCCCTGAATCTCTGCCTGCTATCCAGCTCGAAGTGTCGGTGCCTGTTTCCCCAGTTGAAGTTCCAGAGTCGGTGTCCCCAGTCGCAGTACCAGTGTCGGTGTCCCCAGTCGCAGTACCAGTGTCGGTGTCCCCAGTTGTAGTTCCTGTGTCGGTGTCCCCAGTTGTAGTTCCTGTGTCGGTGTCCCCAGTTGTAGTTCCTGTGTCGGTGTCCCCAGTTGCAGTCCCTGTGTCGGTGTCCCCAGTTGCAGTCCCTGTGTCGGTGTCCCCAGTTGCAGTCCCTGTGTCGGTGTCCCCAGTTGCAGTCCCTGTGTCGGTGTCCCCAGTTGCAGTCCCTGTGTCGGTGACCCCGCTTGAAGTTCCTGTGCCGGTGACCCCGCTTGAAGTTCCTGTGCCGGTGACCCCGCTACCTCTTGACTGTACGTATGCCTCAAATGGCACCATAGTCCGTAAGCAGGACCTGAAGACTTTCGAAAGAGCCTTGCGAGCGACGAAAGTCTCCCCTACTGGAACTTCTAAAACTAATAAAGCCCAAAGGAAATAGAATGTTCATGCTCCTAGATTAACAAGAGAATTCCACCAGAGGTTCCCTCATAAACCGGGCCCTAAGATGTCCAGTGGACGTCCTGGGAGGAGGGGAGTACTGTCAGGACCTGGACTTGAACCTGGGACCTCGGCTGTGTCTGGCAATGAATCTTCTCTCTGAGCTATCTGAGATGCTGGACAGTTCCTTGTCAGATCCTTTTGACAACCCTGCCTTGTACCTTGATTTCAGCTGAACCTTGAACTCTTTGCTCCTCCCATGAACTTCCTGATATAAGCCATGTCTCTGCACTTCCTCCTTGCCAGAATATTGTGCCATCTCCAGCCTGTATCTCGCTCCCGTCTTCTCTGCTGCCGCTTATATTTGCTACTGCTCGTTATCGACCCTTGGCTTGTTCCACGACTATGCTTCTGCCTGATCCCAATCTGCAACAACTCGTTACCGACCTTTTGGCTTGCTTTCTGACCACGCTTCTGTTTGATCCTTACCTACTCATCCGCTACTGAACCCCGGCTTGCTCACCTCCTGGTGGGGCGATCCTGAGGACCGCGACCTGGTACTAACATGCAACTAAATCCATCTCTACCATCTGGAGCTCTGGTGAAAACCGGTTAGTACTTAGACTCCGCACCTCAGGTGAGCCTGTGTCTTCTGCCAGGGTGACGGCCTGTGTTCCTATCCTGCTGGTTAGTGGTAATCCTGCAACTGCTATAGCAATTGGTCTTCGAGCCTGACTCCAGATCGTGACACCCGGACCTGGCATCCACAGGCATTGAATGAATGAATGAATGAAATACTTATATAGCGCACAATGCGAACTGAATCGCCTCTAGGCGCTGTGGCGAGCTTTGATCATCTGCTAAAAGAGGAAGGTCTTGAGTTTTTTCCTAAAAGCCAGGTGATTTTCTTCCAGGCGGATGTTGATTGGTAGAGCATTCCATAGCCGAGGCCCTTGGACAGCGAATCTCCGATCACCCTTGAATTTATACCGGGCTTTGGGCACGAGGAGGAGGTTTTTGTTGGCTGATCGAAGACTGCGGTTTGGTGTGTAATGATTTATTTTCTCCATTAGGTATTGCGGAGCTTCTCTATGCAGGCATTTGTGGGTGAGGCAAAGGGTCTTGAACGTGATCCGATTTTTTTACGGTTAGCCAATGTAAGCTCCTCAGTGAAGGAGAAATGGATTCCCAGGGTTTTTTTCCTGTTATCAGCCTTGCCGCTGTGTTTTGGATCAGTTGTAATCGCGCAAGTTGATATTGTGGTAATCCTATGTAAAGCGAGTTTGCGTAGTCCAGTCGTGAATTAATGATTGTTCCAACTACCACTGCTTTGTCATTCTTTGGGATAAAAGGGATGAGTCTGCGAAGCATGCGCAGCAGATGGTAAGATCGACTGACTACAGATCCTATTTGCGCATCCATTGACATGTGTGCGTCTAAAATAACCCAGAGACTCTTCGCTTTGGTCTTTGGGGAGATAGTCTGCCCAAAGACGGTTGGTGGAGACCAGGAGGTTTTGGTTGCGGGCTTATGATTTGGGTGTAAGATAAGAAGCTCTGTCTTTGATTGGTTCAGCTGGAGGGAGTTGGTGGTCATCCAGTCCTCTATTGATTTGAGGCAGTTTTCAAGTTGTTGTTGGTGATCTTTTTTTCCATTGATCCGGAAATAAAGTTGCGTGTCGTCAGCGTAAGAGTGGAAGCAGAGATCTGAGCATCTGATGATTTGAAGGAGTGGGCGAATGTAAATGTTGAAGAGAACGGGTGACAACGGAGAGCCTTGAGGGACTCCGCAGGTGACTGCCCGAGTTTCGGAGAGGAATTTTCCTAGTTTCACTGTCTGTGACCGATTTCCTAGGAAGGACGCGAACCAATGGAGATCTATGTCTTGGACTCCGGCTACTTCTGTGAGGCGGACGAGTAGAGTATTGTGATCTACTGTATCAAACGCTGCACTTAGGTCTAGCAGTACGAGGAGACACGGCTCTCCATCATCTGCTGCTTCGAGGGCGTCATCCCAAATCTTGAGGAGAGCTGTTTCTGTTCCATGACCCGGGCGGAAGCCTGATTGCAGCGGGTCCAGGAGTTTGTGAGTATCCAGGTGAAGTTGTAGCTGATGTACTACAGCTTTCTCCATGATCTTAGAAATGGTGTTGAGGCTTGTAATCGGCCTACGGTTGTTTGGATCCTGAGGGTCCAGGTTTGGTTTCTTGAGTAGAGGTTTGACGATGCCTTGTTTGAGGATGCTGGGAACAATCCCTTCGTGGAATGATCGGTTTATGAGGTGGGTTATGGTTGGAGCCACGATGTCGGAGCATTCTTTCAGTAGTTTTGTGGGGATGATGTCAATAGGTGAGGTACTGTCACGCAGTTTATTAATGATGTTTTTTGCGGTGTCTACGGTAATTGGGGATAGTGAAAATTTTGGCGGTTGCGGTATGTTGGTGCGGACATCCTCTTTATGTATTTGCTGGCTGAGGTTGGATGTTTTCTTCTGACAAATTGTTTCCCTGATGGTTTTGACTTTATCGATGAAAAAATCCGACAGTTTGTCACAGTAATCCTGGGATTCGCTTTCTGGGGGTTCTAGGCACACCGGATTCATTGATTGATTAACCAGTTTAAACAGTTCCCGTGGTTGGTTTGCGGCCGTTGAGATTGTATTGGGTCAGGGTGCTCTGTCCAGGTTTTGGAACTTCCCTTTGGTTTATGTGTTCCTGCTGCTTCCATTGGCTCTCAAAATCCGGCTGAAGATTCAGCGAGAAAGGATCACAGCAATAGTAGTCTTACCTTACTGGCTCAGGGAGCCGTGGTTTCCTCTGGCTTGGAGGATAAAGTTGGGCTCGCCAATCCCACTGCCTCCTTGTCAAAATCTCCTTCTGCGGAGTGGGGCCTGACACCCAAACTGCAGGAGGATGAAGTTAATAACTTGCAAGTGAGAGGGAGGGTTTAACTGGCTTGGGTCTCTCGGGCGGTGTAGTGGAGACATTATTACAGGCTTGTAAGAGGTCCACGAATGTAACCTATCACCAGATCTGGAATACTACAGAAAGGGGTTTGGACCTTGGATCTCCTTCAGTATCTAACATTTTGGAGTTTCTGCAGAGTGGTCTCTAAGGGTTAGCTTATAATTCCCTGAAGGGTCAAATCCCCACTTTGTCGGCTATGTCGTGTACAAGATATGCTCTATATCTGTTGGGGATCTGATTTTTAGGGCCATAGAAATCAGAGGACTTAACACTAGTCTTGGGAACATCGCTGGTTCCTCTGTTTGATCAAGCTTTCTCTTTTTCATTATTTCTTTTAACAGTTTTTTTTTTGTTTTTGTTTTTTTACTAGCCGTTGCCTCGGCCAGAAGAGTCTCCAAGTTGTGCGCCTTCTCTTCTAAAGAACCATATTGTTTGGTGCTCCCAGTCAAGATAGTCCTTAGGCCGATACCAAGCTTACTACCTAAGGTTGTCATATAATTTCGTATGAACTGGGAGGCCATTTTCCCAGCCTTTCCAGCGGATACAGCTGATGATGAGTGGAGTAGGTTAGACCTGTTCTCTGTGGTTTCAACCTACCTGAAATGGACTAAAAGCAGATCAGCTGTAGTTTTTCCCAATGGGGCCTAAAAGGGTATGCAGGCAACATCCAGAGTTGTGTCTTCCTGATTTGTCTGGACTTACCGATTACCTTCTCCAGCTCATACTCGTTGTTCTTGTCTAGGGGTTCCCAGGGTTGATAACCCAGTAACTGTAGAGACCGACACTTGAATACCTTGTTAGGATTTTTATTTTGCATGAAACAAATGAACAAACTCAGTCTCTAAGTTGGGAATAGAGGTATCAAGGTAATGTTTAGCTCAGGTGCTTGGAACTGCTGACTTAAAATAAAGTCTCACTCCATGTACACAATCCAGGGAACAGCCGCTCGCAACTGGATCCTTTAACTGTTGGATAAATCCTTAAGTTTTGGGTTTAGCAGCCAACAGGTAATTCTAGCTTTTCAAAGTCTCTCACACAGACTTTTTTGGAAACTTAGTTACAACTGGAAGAGTAGAAGTAGGAACCTTTCTTACTGTACCAGAATCTTTCAGGCGGTCTGGCAATACTGTAAGAATTGTGGATTCGATCAATGTCCATGACAGCTCTGCTTCCAAGCTCTTACCGAGCAACCAGCCTTGTGCTTAAGAGTCATCCACTGATCGCGTGTATAGTTGTTGGGCCTCTCCAAACCTGAGATGGCACCGGAACACCTTAGAATCCTCCTTCCAGTTACTGCACCTTGAACTAGCCAGTTTCGAGGCTCGGAAACGGATGGATCCCCACCCCAGGCCATGAGGGCCCCCGGGACTGGTCAGGAGGTCCAGGACCATGGAGTCAGCAACAACTTCTGGACCAGAACCCAGAACCACGTGACTTTGGCACCTTAAGTACCCTTTCCTGATTACGCAGTGAGACAAACATGCCCACTGATTGGCTCCGAGATAAAGATTGGTACCTAATGCGTCCAAGCAGACTGCGTTCTAATGCCTCCCACAGGTTTACAACCCCATCTATGACCAGGCAGAACTTCTATACAGCCCAGCCAAACTGATGACAAAGTACAATTTAACACAATTATCCCAAAACCCACTACAGTTTTGGGCAAAAACTACATTTGAAATATAGTGCATACTCATTAGGTGTACCGGCGCTACACATACAAAGCACTGGGCCTTCCTCCTCCTTCAGAGATCAAAGCACATTCGATGAGGGGTATGGCAGCATCCTGGGCAGCATACGCAAAGGTTGCCCCTGAGGTAGTTTGGAGAGCAGCAAGCTGGAGCGCGCCCAACACCTTTTATTAGACATTACAGGCTTAATTTGGCTTGTCCGCCTGAGGAAACATTTGGCTCTATGGTAATTACGGCGGCTGCTGCCCATTAAAAATTTGAATAGCATTGCATTGAGGATTTGGCTTGTTTTTTGTCTTCCCTCCCTTTTTAATATTGCTTGGTACATCCCATAGTAGGCTGACACGAAGAGGTCCAGGAATAAGGAAAATTGTTATGCACACTTACCGTAATTTTCCTTTCCTGGATCCTCCCCATGTCAGCCGGAGGATTCCCACCCAGTTTATCCATCGCGAGGTGGGTATATTTTGAACACTGGTGTGGGCAGACAGCCGCCCTTAATGGGCTAGGAAAAAGGTGGTCCTGGAGGGGTCAGAGAGGGCGGAGCTGACTCATAGTAGAAAGAAAAAAAGGTGGCAATACAGCACTGTCTAAACAATGATTGAAAAATAAATCTGTGCTTGAAAAACTGAATAAAATAAAACCATTGAAATAAAACGTGAATAAATTGGAAGCTGCAACTCAAATGTGAGATAGATACCCACAATAATATCAACAAATTTTCCAAAAAAAGCTGCACTACAATAAGTGAACAGCTTTATAATATCTAACGCATAATATAGAAAATAAGAAATAATGTGATAAGCCTTATTCAATTAACCATATAGTGCTAACCCATGTGACATAGATTGAATGCAAAAATATGAGAAATTACATACAAATGTAAATTTTTTTTAAAACATACACCACAACCACTAAGATCAGGACATTGTCTCTGAAAAAAAAGCCCTGGGTGTAAAGAGTTAATTAGTCCACTTTTCAGGTGAAACAATATTCCATAGGGTCTCCACTGTGATGTTAAGCACAACACCCACGAAGAAGTGCCACAGAAAAGAGCAAGGATCCTCCACCACTAACAAGCTGCTTTGATCCAAACTGGTCCCCAATGAATCCTGGAGGGAAACACAATTGAAAATTGTACACTGAGCTCACATCCCCTTCTTATCAAATAAACAGACCCATACTGTACCCATCTGCCCTCTCTGTCAGCACCCCAGGCCTACACTGACCCATCGTTTCTGGTCATGTACATTCATCTCCAACTGCCTAAAGACCCCTTACTTCTCATCTTTGGCCACTGGGAGCTATTACCCTGGTCACTCAACTCTACCCCCCTGGCAAGGACTGGACCCTGATCTACCTCCTACTTGCCAGAAGATCTATCCTGAAAAATTGGATCTCCAACGTTCACCCAAACACCTCACAAGTTAAAAGAGACCTCCTACAACTACTTTACAAGGGCAAGCTTAATATGGACTTAACCAACAAAAGGACTCAATTACAATTCTACCACAAATGGCAAGCTTTTATGACCACAACACGCACTCCTGTGAATATGGCAAACTTTGAAAAACTCAAATTTTCATACTATGGGCCCCTCTACACCACAGGTGAAGCTGTTCTCTTGAAACTAAAAGACCAACAACATAAGGAACTCAACTCCTGTCAAGTCGTGAATCACCGTGCAAGACCACACTGACTCCTTCTCTCCCTTCAAACACAATGATGAGAAATGCTACTCTTGAAACCAAAGCCACATTCTCACTGTATACCCCCATTCTACATCCATTCTATGAACTTGGTGCTCTCCCCCCACCCTCTCTTCACCTCTCCCTGCCCCCCTTTCCAGCCATCCAGTTACTTTCTTTGTTTTTAATCGGAAGGTTAATACTTTTGAACTGTTATTCTCATACATGTTGCTAGCCCTACAGGGGGGGGGGGGGGGGGGGGGGCTCAAGCTCGCCACCCCTAGGGTGCAAGACTTTTTTGTTTTACTTTTTTATGTACTTTGCTACTTTTGTCATAACTGGCATTTTGTACAAAACATTTTCTGTCACTATTGATATTATTCCTTGTATGATGTATCCTTCAATAAATTCTATAAAAAAAAAAAAAAGAAAAAATTACAAAAAAATAACTAAACACAAAGTTGTTACTAAGCGATATATTGCTCACACATGCCATGGTTATATGTAGAATTGCATGCCAAAATACATTCTGCTGCTTCTTCTGAGTATGGGGATACCACATGTGTGAGACTTTTTGTGAGCCTAGCCCCGTACAGGACCCTGAAAACCAAGCACCGCCTTCAGGATTTCTAAGGGCGTACATTTTTGATTTCATGCCTCATTGCCATAAAATGCCAATATAGCACAAACCCCTCCCAAATGACCCCATTTTTGAAAGTAGACACCCAAAGCTATTTGCTGAGAGGCATGTTGAGCCCATTGAATATTCTATTTTTTTTTTGTCACAAGTGATTGAAAAATTACAAAAAAAAAACAAAAAACTAAACACAAACGTTGTCACTAAATGATATATTGCTCAAACATGCCATGGGCATATGTGAAATTACACCCCAAAATACATTCTGCTGCTTCTCTTGAGTACGGGGATACCATATGTGTGAGACTTTTTGGGAGAATAACCACGTACAGGACCCCAAAATCCAAGCACCGCCCTCAGGCTTTCTAAGGATGTACATTTTTGAATTCATGCCTCACTGCCTATTAGCCCTTCTACACATGGTCGGACATTCTGAAAACAAAATCCGTCTGATTTTTTCTGATGGATTTTGTCCGAAACTGGTGTTGCATACACACGGTCGGACAAAGTTGTCAGAAAATCAGATCGTTCAGAACGCGATGACGTTCATTCGTTACGACCGGACTACGGCTAGTAGCCAATAGCTTTGGTCTCATGATTTGATCTGAGCATGCTTGGCACTTTGTCCGATCGGAATTCTCTACAAACGATCGGACAAAGTCCGATCGGATCATGTTGTCGGAAAATTTTATATCCAGCTCTCAAACTTTGTGGGTCGGACATTCCGACGGAAAAAGTCCAATGGAGCCCACACACGGTCGGATTATCCGACAACATAGTCCGATTGAACATTTTCTGTCGGAATTTCCGACCATGTGTACAAGGGCTTACAGTTTCGGAGGCCATGAAATACCCAGATAGCACAAAACCCCCCAAATGACCCCCTTTTGGAAAGTAGACACCGTAAGCTATTTGCTGACAGGCATGTTGAGTACTTTTTGTCACAGAGTTTTGAAAATTAAAAAAAGAAAAAAAAAATGTTTTCTTTTCTTTCTTCATTTTCAAAAACAAATGAGAACTGCAAAATACTCATCATGTCTTTTAGCAAATACCTTGGAGTGTCTACTTTCCAAAATAGAGTAATTTGAGGGGGTTTTGTCCATTGCCCTCCATTGTCTAACTGGCAGTGATTGCAGTGTCTGAGAGGACATCCTAGGACGGTTGAGTATAGTGAGAGCGCCCTCTGGGTCTTATATATTTTATGCTTGTGATTTTATCTTCGATATATGCAGTTTTACAAAGGAGTCTTATCATTTAGGGGGGGTTTGTCTGAAATAAACGAGATTATACTATGTGCCGATTCTCTTGTATTTTATGACATTACTTTGGAACCCCTGTATTTCTGGATACTTGTTGATGATGATGATGAGGTTGTCTTGAATGCTTACCCATTTAGAGGAGTCTGGTGAGTTTGACCCCCTGGAGGAGTGTGCAGCACGAGGTGGATTGTTTTCACTATTTTTGGTGAAAGGTGCACTATCTGGATAATTTCGAGTCTACACTCAAAACCATTTTTCCTTCTGATTGAACTGTCCTGCTTTATCATCTACTGCTTATAGACTGTGCTGTGTGGGGAAGACCACACACTGTCATATTCTTTCTAATATCATTATTAAACCTCTTGGTTTTAAATACATTACAGCCGCAAGCAGTTTTAAACGACATTTTTTTCTTTAGAAATGTCATTTTGCTGTGGCACTGTTATAAACATGGGAAATGCACTATTTTTCAAGCATATTAAGCACACCCCCCAGGCACGATATATAAAGGAATATTTCATTTGTTTTGTTTCACTTTAAGCATTATTTCCTAAAAAAAGCAGATTTAAAAACTTTTTTTGCATTGATACATGTCCCGTGGGGCAGGACCTGGGTCTTCAAATACTTTTTATGGCAATAACTTGCATATAAGCCTTTAAAATGAGCACTTTAGATTTTTCACGTTCGCATCCCATAGAATTTAACAGTGTGCGCACATATTTTTTGCATGTTCTGCTGCGAACCAAACCGGAGGGGTGTTCGGCTCATCCCTTCTGGTCATCAAAATGTACCAACTAAGTCACATCAGGAAGACAAATATTAAATCGGCAAAACTAACGTATACCAGTAGGTATGAACAAAACATAAAAGAAAAGAAAAATGGGGAAACACGGAGGGCGTGTTCTTCCACCATGTCCAATCCTGGTGGGCTGATAACAAAGGCCCCCAAAAAGAAGGGGTAAAGAGAAATGAATAAGATCAAGTTTGTTGGTTCATTTGGAAAAGTTGCTGGAATGAAGGATCAGCTAAAACTTGTAAGGCAATATCTAAATTAGAGCAGTTTTTTGTTAATCTAGTCTGGTCTGTTCACAAGATCAGCAGCTCTGGCTATGTTAGCCCTTGTACACACGGTCGGAGATTCCGACAACCAAATCGGTCGGATTTTGTCCGGAACTGTTGCATATACGCGGTCGGACAAAGTTGTCGGAAAATCCGACGTGATTACGTTATATCGTTACGACAGGACTACGTCCACACTAGTAGCCAATAGCTTTGGTGTAGGAATTTGATCTGAGCATGCGTGGCACTTTGTCTGATCGGAATTCTCTACACATGATCGGAGTATGTCCGATCGGAGCATTTTGTCGGAAATTTTTACCAACAAGTTGGAAAACTTAGTCCGATGTAGACCACACACAGTCGGAATATCCGACAAAACGGTCCGATCGGACACATTCCGTCGGAATCTCCGACCGTGTGTACAAGGGCTTAGAGATGTTGGATTACATGCCCAGATCAGATTAAAAAGATATTTAGGTATTTTCTAATACAGGCAATGCAGGATAAGTAGGAAGAGGAGGAAACAGCATTTTTAAGAATAAACAGGTGGTTTTGCCCAGGCTCTTTTGGTGCAAGGGAGGCACAGGTACAGAATACAGCCTGCTGCCAGCAGCCTGTCAAAATTAATGACATATTGAAATACGCAGCTGTTGTATGCTGTTCTGAGCTGTACTTAAGCTTAGAGCTGTATGGCCCAGTGCAGAACTCCCATGTAAAAGTTAGCGTAACTCATATTTTATCGGCTATATATCGGCGTTTAATACGCGTCAGCATATAACAGGCACCCCAAGTTTAGGTGGGAATTTTAAGGAAAAAACTTTTAGGAGGGAAATTTAAGGAAAAAAACGTACATTTAAATGCAGCCTTATCAGTGTCCATCTGCAGTCTTGCCAGTGTTATTTGCAGCCTTGTCATGTAGTCTTGTCATACAACCTTGTCATGCAGCCTTGTCATGTAGCCTTGTGAGGGTCATTTGCAGCCTTGTGATGCAGGCTTGTCAGGGTCTTTTTCAGCTTTGCCATTTAAAAAGATACAGAGTCGGATGCCCTGCCGCGGTAAAGAATGGTCGAAGGTGGCCGAATGCCGCCCACAGACTCACAATTGGCGGGGGATCGGTGTGTAACACGCACCCATGATTTTCCCCTGATTTTAAGGGGGGAAAAGTGTGTGTTATACGCTGATAAATACGGTACATATTTTGCATTCCCATATTTTTATTCTAGGAACATATTTGTTGTTTTCTTTTTTCATCGTTGGGCCATGGAAGCTTTTCATGATTTTAAATAGCTCACTTTCCCTTTCAATAAAATAGCAAATGCAGTTTTATGTTGCTACCTATTTCCCAAGAGGCTCCACTCTCCTGCCATTCTTGTACCTCCTCTGTTTTATAGCTCGGGTCCTTTATCAAAGAAAAAGAATAGATAATTCTGGTATTGGGGAGCATGAGGCTCACAACACTTCTGCCAGGGTGTGACAGCACTGATGCTTGGTGATTGGTCACTCATTTATCCACTATTGTCAAATAGGGGTTGTAAGAGAGCATTAATAGCTAGTTTAAAGTTGGCACTTGTGGTACACGTAATGGTTGTTAGCTCCCAGCAGCTGAATGGAAGGTGAGTTGAGGACATTATAAGCAGGTGGGGAGCTGTCAAGTTAGATAACTGAAGCTGGATTACATCTACCAGTATTAAATGCTTTGAACTATTTTTACGGTAATGCTAACAATTGGAATATGCACATATTTTGTGTTGTATAACCATAATGACATTAATATTTTCTGGAAACAAGCATTTCTACTCCTTTATATGCAGACTTACTACAGTATATATTTTCACTGTGTGATACTGTAAATACAAGACAAAGTATAATTATAATAGTATAATAAAAGGCAATGTTGTTGGATGAATAATATAATTACGTCACATGAAATTTTTTATGGGTTGACCAGACTTAGCCACGGGGGTGTCGGCGGTAAAGTGGTGCTATGTTTAGCGCCATTTTACCGTAGTTTTAGTGGCGCTTTTTGGCCGCCAGCGGGGCAGGTTTAACCCCCCGCTAGTGGGCGAAAAGGGGTTAAATCCACCTGCAAAGTGCCAGCGGCGTTTTGCTGGCGGTATCGAAGCACTACCCCATTGATTTCAATGGGGAGCAGCGGTGGAGGAGCACTGAGTTCACCTCTCCTTCACCGCTCCAAAGAAGCTGCTGGCAGGACTTTTTGTGAGGCCCTGCCAGCTCACGGCTCTAGGCTCTCATATTGAGTGAATGGAGCCGATTCTTTCAGGTGCTATACAGGTGCTATTTTTAGCGCTGTAGCGCCTGAAAAACACTGGCAGCGTGAAAGAGGTCTTAAAGTTAGCCACACATGACTTGATTCCCCCGTCCACACATTTAATTCCTGTACCATTTCATATATAACTGCCATCTGCGAACCAATTTGGGGGTGTCATTAACTTTACATTGACACCTGCAGCAGTTCGCACATGTCAGTGTGAACCAGTGTGTGATTCAGGTGCAAAGCGGGAACCTGCACAGGAATGGCAGAGTTTCCTGCATGACACCAGTGTGAGCCGGGACTGAGGGGGGGGGGGGGCGTCTCCCTTCTGTGTCTATGTATTCTGACAGTGGGGAGACTTCCCTATTATCAGAATACACATATCAGTGCTGCTGATCAAGCAAAAAAATACTGACAGGGCAGTTGAACAGAAGTTGATTGGTAGATCAACTTATGTTCAACCATAGTGGACACATATGGATTGAAATTCAGCTAAGAATGCCTCTCCCCAGAGCCTCCTGTCAGGAAATGTTCCATCAGCTGATAATATCTGTCTTTTGGCGTGCAGTACTGAGGTCCACCAGCAGGTGTCTCCTGGCAGTTTGGAACTGTCAGGAGAGCTTTTCCCTGCTGATGTTATGTCATCTTTGGGCTGCAGTACTGGTGTCCACCAGTGGATGGATCCTGGTAGTGTGGAGCAGACAGCACCTCCTGCAATCAGGTGTCACTTGAGGCCAATCACAGGACTATAAATAGCCGGCAAGCACTCACATGTTTTCCTTGGTATTGTCCTTGTGCCCTGACCTGCTGCTTGTGATCCTGATCCTGAACCTGTTCCTGTGCCCTGAACCTGTGACCCGTGTTTCTGATCCTGTTTCCCTGTCCTGGTCCCTACTCTGTCCCACCTGTTACCGTCATCCCTGCCCTGCAGTCTGATCCGTCCATCCTCTCCCTGTCATGTTCCTTGCCCCATCTGCTGATCTCCCCGTGTATGACCTTGGCCTGGCTTGTGTCTCTGATTCTGGACTGCCCTTTGTTTATCTACTGTGCATGACCCTGGCCTGGCTATCGTTTATGATCCTGGTATTTCCCATTTATTGTACATATCTGTCTGTTGTTATTTGGGGGTCTCTGTTTGGTTGGTTTATTGCACTGTGTGGTTGTATTTATATTCACTTCCCTTAATAAATCTTCATATTTCACTTATACACGTTTGGGTTTCCTCTGTTGCAGTCCACACAGTTCTGGTCTTATCTGGTACATGACACTCCTCTCTCTTTTCCTCTTCTGATGTCTTTCTTCACATACCTAGATTATCATTTTTATTTTTTGTATTTAACATTTTTCATGGTGTGTTTTAATTATGTATATGTGCATGAGTGCATGCATGAGTGTGTGCATACATGTACTTATTATCACTATAAGGTGTGTGAGAAATAGTGGCATACATATGGATAACTCTATATGCAGTGTAGCTGATTCCCCCTTTTTTGGATAATTGCAGTCAATTAAGACAATTAATGGGTGGAGCCAGTGATCCTTAGAGCTACTATTTATTTCAAAGTTTCATGTCTGTAATGTGGTTATGACTAAGGCCTTATAGGCTGAAATGCGTCAACCTTTCATATTTGCGTTTGGTCACTGTGGCTTGTTAATAAATACAAAAAATTTTAAGAGCAATCACCAGAGTGTGGATCATCTTTTCTTAATTTCTCTACTCAGCCAGCGACGGCTTTCTATGTGATGTATGGGTAGTAGCATTGACTTTTATGTTTATATTCTGAAATTGAGCTAGTCCCTGCTGAACCTCATGAATTTTCGAACTACGTATGACCAGCTTTATTTTCCTTGGCAGGCCCCGGTATTTCATTGTGCCTGTGACTGAATTCTTCCCAGTTAACAAATGGGTACACTTTTGCTAGTCTTTATTTTTGATATATTAGTGACAGCAGATAATATTTGTGTTGATATAATAGTCTGTCTATTTTAAATTATATCACACATTGCATTAATTGCACATAAACTACCACACTGAAAACTGATTCTGAGCCTTCGATAACATTCCCAAGCTCACATAAACAAACTACATCCTACGTCTAGTCTGAAATGTAAATCACATGTGTTTATACTGTACTAGCTACAGACAGAGGCTTCTATGGCGAATACCTCAATCTATCATTGCATGTATGTCTATTATGCACGTATATACAGTCTAATTGTGCGATCAGGTGTGGAAAATAGAATCAGGCTCCAGTGATTTCAGTATCTTACACTTAAACATACATATCACAACTCTCAGTAGATCTTCTTTTATATTATGTAGATATCAAAGTTCCAAAATTCTTCCAAAATGATTCAGTTAAAAAAAAAAAAAGATGCCAGTATCTTCCTAAGTTCCAATGTTAAAGAAAAGGCGACCAGAAAGAAATATGGATGTTGCCTTTTTTTAAACTGCTTGCTGCCTCTCTCTAGTGTAAATAATTTCAGAGTCACTGACCAACAACAGGCAAGCAACAACTGAAGTACTTATTACAGGTCAGGTCTGGGAAGAAGCTACGCTATTGAAGCCAGCGAAACGCGTTGACGTCACACCACCATGTGACCCGCACCCACTGCCTGTCACGGAGTGTGCTTTGAGTGAGCTGGAGCACAGTAACAAGCGGTGCACTGATGCTACAAACGTTGGAATAGAAATGAATGGACAAAGCTGATGGAAGTCTGGCTTGCATATGGGACCTTAATACCGGTAACCTTAAAACATCTTAGACATCTCAGACATCTGAGATATCTCTTACATGATAGAGCAGGAAAGGCTCCTTGATTTGCACGGAACACTCGCTTTATGAAACAGAGTGGTAAAGTATAGCAAACTACTTTTGCTTGCTTTTTGAAAACTCATTGATTCAATGTGGATCTCTGTCGTAAGCCTTGATTATTAAAACTTTTATTGAAGGTGACAATGCAAGGTTACTACGGTTGAAACCTAATTGAGTCAGCGATCTGGCAGTTTACATAACCTGTGGAGGAAATACAAGTTGATCTGATGTGACTGATTCAATTATTGAATGGATATTTAAATGCTGGAATCGTTTACATGGTTATGCAGTTCACCTTCTCCTGAGTACTGGGAGTTTGTCTACAATCTACTATTGATTGACTGTCCACATGAACTGACTAATGTGCCTTGAGATAGGTTTCATCAGGGCCGTCTTTAACGCAGGGCAAAAGGGGCAGCTGCCCAGGGCCCTGTCATTGCTGGGGGGCCCAAGGCAAGCTGCCACTTAAGCCCTGCGCTTCCCGCAGTTTTCCTGGAGTAGCACGTGCAGCCCATTTCATCCCCCCCGCGCACTCTCCCAAGTTCTGGCCATATTTATTATACATACAGGAGAGCGGGACAGCTGCGGGCTTCATGTGTTTGAGCCCACTCGTCCCGCTTCTCCCTCTGTTACAAGCTGCGGACCAGGGTCAATGACAGTGCAGCGCTCTGTGTTCCTCCCGCCTCCACCCCCACCTAGCAGACCTGTGTAGCACACAGCTGATGGAAGTTTTCTGGCTGTGTGCTGGGTCTGATAAGCGGACTCCGGAGACTGTGTTGCACCGCCGAGTGATCAGGTAAGTGCAAGTGCAGATTGCAGTGAATTGCTGGTACAGGGGTGGACATGGGGGAGGGGGGTGCAGAAGTGAGAGGTGGACATGGGGGAATACAAAGGTGGAGGAGGTACAGAGGTGGACATGGGGGGGCTACAGAGGTGGACATGGGGGGCTACAGAGGTGGACATGGGGCGGTACAGAGGTGGACATTGGGGGGTACAGATGTGGACATGGGGCGGTACAGAGGTGGACATGGGGGGGGGTACAGAGGTGGACATGGGGCAGTACAGAGATGGAGGAGGTACAGAGGTGGACATGGGGGGGTACAGAGGTGGACATGGGGGGGTACAGAGGTAGACATGGGGCGGTACAGAGATGCAGGAGGTACAGAGGTGGACATGGGGGGGTACAGAGATGGAGGAGGTACAGAGGTGGACATGGGGGGGTACAGAGGTGGACATGGGGTGGTACAGAAATGGAAGAGATACAGAGGTGGACATGGGGGGGGGGGGTACAGAGGTGGACAATGGGGGGTACAGAGGTGGACATGGGGGGGGTACAGAGATGGAGGAGGTACAGAGGTGGACATGGGGGGGTACAGAGGTGGACATGGGGCGGTACAGAGATGGAGGAGGTACAGAGGTGGACATGGGGGGTACAGAGATGGAGGAGGTACAGAGGTGGACATGGGGTGGTACAGAGATGGACAATGGGGGGTACAGAGGTGGACAATGGGGGGTACAGAGATGGAGGAGGTACAGAGGTGGACATGAGGGGTACAGAGGTGGACATGTGGAGGTATATAGGTGGAGGAGATACAGAGGTGGACATGGGGGGTTACAGAGGTGGACATGGGGGGTTACAGAGGTGGACATGGGGGGTTACAGAGGTGGACATGGGGGGGTATAGAGGTGGACATGGGGGGTACAGAGGTGGACATGGGGGGTACAGAGGTGGAGGAGATACAGAGGTGGACATGGGGGGTACAGAGATGGACATGGGGGGGTATAGAGCTGGACATGGGGGGGTACAGAGATGGACATGGGGGTACAGAGGTGGAGGGGGTTACATAGATGAACCGAGAGGTGGACGGGGGTACAAAGGTTGACATGGGGATGTACAGAGGGGGACAGGGGGTACAGAGGTGGACGGAAGGATAAAGAGATGAATGTGGATAGGGGGGGATACAGAGGTGGATGGGGGATATAGAGGTGATCTGTAGATGGGGGGATGCAGAGGTGAACATGGATGGGGGTAATACAGAGGTGGATGGGGAAAACAAAGGTGGACTTGGAGGGTACAGAGGTGGACGGAAAGATATAGAGATGAACATGGATGGGGGTACAGAGGTGGAGGGGTGGTACAAAGGTGGACAGAAAGATATAGAGGTGGATGGAGGGGTACAGAGGGGAGCTGTGGATGGGTAGGGGGGGTAGAGATAGAAAGAGAATAGAGAAGTGAGCTGTGGATGGGGAGGGGCAGAGGTAGACAGGGAATACAGAGGTGAGCTGTGGATGATGGAGCAGAGGTAAGCAAATTGATGCGCAGAGGTGACCAATAGATGGTTACTTTGGGGGAGGGGGGAGGATATGCAAGTACTGCCCCTTGTGCTGATTTTTTCTGTGCCCTGTATGATACAAACACCTCACAGTACACCCCCCCAATCCATGTGTGTCATCCTGGACTCCTATATCCCCCTTCCCCCCATCGTTTTGAACTCCCCCATCTCTTCCCTCCCCCAATCATCCTGCACTCCCCTATCCCCCCATCATCTTGGACTCCACTATCTCCCCCCCCCCCCCACTCATCAACCTGGACTTCTCTATCTATTCCCCCATCATTCTTATTATTATTATTCGGGATTTATATAACGCCAACAGTTTGTGCAGTGCTTTACAACATGAGGGCAGACAGTACAGTTACAATACAATGCAATACATACGTTTACGTGTGTTTTGTTTCTTCGAATGTTGGGGTGGAGAGACAATGTGCATGGGGGGGGGGCAAGAATTTTTTTTTTGCCCAGGGCCCAAACAATAGTAAAGACAGGTTACATAGCATCTATCTCTGCTCTTTGGATTTTTCCATACATAGGTAACTATTGCTGCAGTCCTGATTAACATGCTTAAATTAATCCGCACATCGCTTTGCCATGCTCAATTAACAGTCCTTCGAACTAACCAATTTGCTGCTTATAAAAAGACTGAGTTTGAATGGGAAAAAATTATTTTTGCTATAAATAATTATCTATCTCATTCTAGCCCACTAATCTTGGAATTAAGTTTGATCTAGTCATTTGAATACTTACCAATACATTGATTATGGGACAATTGTCCCCTTAAATTAATCATGTAACCATGTTTTGCCTGATTGGTGGTTTCAATTGGCTTTAGCAACGGGTCCGGATCCACATGTGGTGTGTTTAGAGTTGTTTTGTTTGTCTTGTTGATGTCTAGTTTGTCTTTGGCAATATATGTTAATGACTGGTTATTGAGACCATTTTTAACCACTACAATACAGGGCACTTTCGCCCCCTTCCTTCCCAGCCCAATTTTCAGCTTTCATCGCTCTCGCACTTTCAATGACAATTGCGCGGTCATGCTACATGTACCCAAATGAAATTTTTATCATTTTGTTCGCACAAATAGAGCTTTATTTTGGTGGTATTTATTCACGACTCCGTTTTTTATTTTTTGCGATATAAGCGCAAAAAAAGAGGAAATTTGGAAAAAAAAACAATATTTTCTTTTTTCTATTTTAAAAGAAATCCAATAAAATCAAATTTTGTCACAAATGTAAGCCAAAATTTATTCTGCTACATGTTTTTGGTAAAAAAAAATCCATTAAGTGTATAATAATTGGTTTGTGTGATCACGGACATATGTACGCAAATGACCATGTACATATGTGTGCAGATAATCATTGGAACATGTGATTTTAGTGGGACATATGTGGGGGACATGTGTTTTTTTATTTGGGGACATGTCTTTTTATTATTTGGGGACATGTGTGTTTTGGGGACATGTATGTTTACACTGTAGGTTTATACTAGACTGGTGATCAGTTAGTAAAAAGCTGTAACAACAGATCATACTCACTGATCACCAGCCGGCTGCAACGATCTGCTCTCCTCTCCTCAGCGACAAATTCCGTGTGAGGAGAGGAGAGCTGATTGCCTAGCAACCGGCTGTTTACATCACATGACGGCCATGATTGGACACGGCCATCATGTGATCAGGAGGGCCAATCACAGAGCCCTCCTGCCGATCCAAAATGCGCCGTGTCCGGGTTCGTGATCATTCGGGATCGTGCCGCTGCGCGGGCACGTGCGCGCGATCCCCCTCCTTCTGAAGGACGTTCCTGAACGTCCAGTCAGAAGGAGGCGCTCCCACCTGGCCGTATATGTACATTGGCCAGGGTGGGAGGTGGTTAAAGGAATTGCACCGTTGTACATAGAATTTGATCTTGTTGATATTTAATAAAATGTATTATTATATAAACAATACATTATTGCTGTCAATAGTAACCCCTTTCCTCTGGACCTGTTCTATTGGTCTAAAAAATCCCTTTTCCTTTTCATATATGCTTGTAAGGTTATGATAGCAATACCCTAATGGGTTAAAGTCGATCACCGATTATTTAATTAGGTGAAGTGTTATCTTGCCCTTTCCCCTTTCCCCATACCTCTATTTTTCATTTTGTCTGAATACAGTTGGCCTGTTTGCGTGATCACAAGAAAAAGAAAATGCGTGTGTAACATCATAAAGTGTGTGTCGTTTACATTGCACTGAATATTGGGTTTACAGTGCAGTGTACAGAAGGAGGTAGTGTGGTTGTGGTATAGGGTATGTACAGCATAGTTTACGAAATGAGGTGGTGTCAAATAGGGTATTACAGCACATTGTACAAAATGAGGTGGTGTGGAATAGGGTATGTACAGCACAGTTTACAGAATGAGGTGGTGTGAAATAGGTTATGTACTGCACAGTGTAGGAAATTAGGTGGTGTGGAATAGGGTATGTACAGCGCAATTTACGGAATGAGATGGTATGGAATAGGGTATGTATAGCACATTGTACAAAATGAGGTAGTGTGGAATAGGGTATGTACAGCACAGTGTATGAAATTAGATGGTGTGGAATAGGGTATGTGCAGTGCAGTTTATGGAATCAGGTGGTGTGGAATAGGGTATGTACAGCACAGTGTACGAAATGAGATGTTCTGGAATAGGGTATGTGCAACACCGTTTACGGTATGAGGTGGTATGGAATAGGGTATGTACAGCACAGTGTAAGAAATTAAGTGTTATGTACAGCACAGTTTGTGGAATGAGGTGGTATGGAATAGGGTATGTACAGCACAGTGTACGAAATGAAGAGTTATGTGCAGCACAGTTTGCGGAATGAGGTGGTATGGAATAGGGTATGTACAGCACAGTGTAAGAAACTAAGTGTTATGTACAGCACAGTTTGTGGAATGAGGTGGTATGGAATAGGGTATGTACAGCACACTGTACGAAATGAAGAGTTATGTACAGCACAGTTTGCGGAATGAGGTGGTATGGATTAGGTTATGTATAGTGCAGTGAACGAAATGAGGTAATGTGGAATAGGGTATGTGGTGTGGAATAAGGTGGGTACAGTGCAGTTTACAGAATGAGGTGGCGTAGAATAGGGTATTACAGTGCATTGTACAAAATGAGGTCGTGTGGAATAGGGTATGTACAGCATAGCTTAATTAAGGAGATGGTGTGGAATAGGGTATGTACAGCGTCGTTTGCGGAATGAGGTGGTCTGGAAAATGGTTTGTACAGAGCAGTGTACAAAATGAGGTGGTGTGGAAAAGGGTATGGACAGTGTAGTGTACAGAATAAGGTGGTGTAGAATAGGGTATGTACAGCGCAGAATTTTAAATATGCAAACATGGCCAAAAAACACACCCTGACTGCCCCCTTCATATTAGGAGCCCCCTTCACCTCAGAGCTCCATAGACATCAGAATCCCCCCTTTACATAAGATTCACCCTGTATATCAGAGTCTCCCCTTACATCAGTGCCTGCCTGTACATCAGAATTTCACCTTCACATTAGAGTTTCCATATCCATCAGAGCCCTGTCTCCCTTTAACATCAGGAGCCCCCTTTTTCAAACCATCTCTCTGTGTGAGAGCACCTTTAAGTAGAACAGGTGCTACAAGAAGGGTCACTTCAGGTGCTTTAGGTTCCTTCAACATATGCTAGTTGGGGTCTTTTTCAGTCACATCTAGCTGAGAGGAGGGCACCAGGAAGGATGTAGGGCATGCTAGTAAAATTATAGAAAAAATGAAGCGCTACCTCACCAGGACACAAATATAATTCTTCACTGTGAAATATAAACAATAAGTGCAAAACAATGACCCCTAGTGGCAGTAATAAATATGACATTTGTGCAATCTTCTTGTGAACAGGTGCAATCCGAATGGCAAGTAAGTGACAAACACCAAGTGGACCCTCCACCAGTCACACTATGCGCTCACCTCCCAGAATGACCCCCAATTTGGCCAATATCACCTTCCCCTCTTGGGGTCACAATCTGGTGTCTTTTAAGCTCCCATCAGTGGGCTCCTACAAGCGTGGTCTCTCATAGCAGATGGCAATATATGGGTAAAGAAGGAACTAACATAGTGTAGTACTGTAGTACTGTAAAAGTATGGTCTGTTGTAAAACTACTAACTGTTCCACTCACATTTAAGAATGCACTAGCCTTGGTACATACAGGGGATGAACATAAGCATATACAGATCCGTCCCAGGGGTCACAGAATCATCCAAAAGTCCTCAGCTCTGCTGCCCTCCTGGGTGAACATATACTTCCTAGGACAACGCAAAGACGTCACAAGCCCCACCACTGACCCGTTTTCTCACTGCACATGTGACTTTATCAAAGGGCCTATGATTCTGTGACCCCAGGGATGGATCTAACTGGAATGTTGGAATACCTTACAACTTTCACTACAGAATGCTATGGCAGCATCGCAGAGGGTGAAGCTGGACTAGACAGAGGTAGACTTCCATCTACTTCTGAATGCTGGGGCAAGTGCTGAGGACTGCAAGTGAGAGACAGATTCTACTGGCAGCCCCCATTGGGCCCATGCAGGGCCCCCCTGCGGGCCTCCAATCTTCAGTTTGTATAGTCAGTACACAGTCGGCCCCATCTCCTCTGGGGCCCATGTGCGCTATATGCACTGAACACACATTAAGAACATACTTGAGTTCAAAGACAGTGATTTTAGCATCTAAAGTCAGAGGTCCAGCATGATAGTTAGGAAACTAGCATTTTTAGAAGGTGATTGGCAGTTGCAACCACTGTGTTTATAGGTTTTCTTTAAAAACCTCAACTCTATAGTGCTCGATCAACATAATTATTAACTACAGTATACTAGTCAGTTCAATTGTAGTAATAACTTTTTTGGTTGAAAATTAACATGGCTGTGGGGGATGTGGCCGGCTGCTGAGAGGATGGTCTGCTGATAGAACTCTGAGGTAACGGGCTCCCTGTAGCTTAAATAAAGCAACAAAAATATCTCTTGATGCCACAATTAAAGCCCAAAAGTGACGGTGAACATCCTAGGAAGATGGGGAAACAAAAAAATAAAGAAGGACCCCACAAATTAGGTAAATTCAGAAGCCCGGCCAAGACACTGCAGAAGATTAAAGATGGTGTTGGTCCCTCCTAACCTCACAGCAGCACAAAGCAGCAGGATACCGGCGCTGAAACAGTCTACAGCTCCAGGCTGACATTGATAGCCCCATAAAAAGGAGAAGAATTTCATCCTCTGAGGAAAATGTGAGTGAAACTCCAAATGAACATAATAGTATACCGGGAATTAACCCTTCTGATGCAAAACTATATGCAATACCACAGGTCAACCCATATCAGATTCCAATATTAACCACTACAATACAGGGCACTTTCGCCCCCTTCCTTCCCAGCCCAATTTTCAGCTTTCAGCGCTCTAGCGCTTTCAGTGACAATTGCGCGGTCATGCTACACTGTACCCAAATGAAATTGTTATCATTTTGTTCGCACAAATAGAGCTTTATTTTGGTGTTATTTATTCACGACTCCGTTTTTTTTTTTTGCAATATAAGCGCAAAAATAGCGGAAATTTGGAAAAAAAACAATATTTTCTTTTTTCTATTTGAAAAGAAATCCAATAAAATCAAATTTTGTCATAAATATAAGCCAAAATGTATTCTGCTACATGTTTTTGGTAAAAAAAAATCCGTTAAGTGTATAATAATTGGTTTGTGTGATCACGGACATATGTACGCAAATGATCATGTACATATGTGTGCAGGTGATCACGTACATATGTGTGCAGATAATCATTGGGACATGTGATTTTAGTGGGACATATGTGGGGGACATGTTTTTATTATTAGGGACATGTGTTTTTATTATTTGGGGACATGTATGTTTTGGGGACATGTGTGTTTTGGGGACATGTGTGGGGACTGTGTTTGTACTGTGTGGTGTGTTGTGTGTTTACACTACACTGATGATCAGTGAGTAAAAAGCTGTGAAAAGCAGCCCATACTCACTGATCATCAGCCGGCTGCAGCGTTCTGCTCTCCTCTCCTCAGCGGTGACTTCCGTGTGAGGAGAGCCGATTGCCTAGCAACCGGCTGTTTGTTTACATCACATGACGGCCGTGATTGGACACGGCCGTCATGTGATCAGGAGGGCCAATCACAGAGCCCTCCTGCCGATCTGAGATGTGCCGTGTCCGGGTGACACGAGCACATCGGGATCGCGCCGCTGCGCGGGTGCGCGCGTGCACGATCCCGCTACTCCTGAATGACGTTCCTGAACGTCCTATCAGGAGTAGACGGCTCCCACCCGGCCGTATATATGCATTGGCCAGGTGGGAAGTGGTTAAAGACATCATAATGTCACTAAGTGGGACTCTTCAGCATGACATGATACATTTTATGAATCAGTCAAAGCATGATGAACTAGGTGACAGAGTGGAATATATGAAAAACAAAATGAGTGACTTCACAGAAGCTCATAATGAATTAATTGACGCACATTTTGTGGAAATGTGGAAAATGAGATCAGAAATCTAAAAATGAAGGTCTCAGACCTGGAAAATAGGTCCAGGAGCAATAATATAAAATTCTGCGGAATTCCTGAAAATATTAAACCTACTGCCCTGAAAAGATTTCTAACAGAAGTAAAAGATCAATTGATGCAATTTGCAAGGCATAATTCACCGCTTCCAGATCCCTATTCAGGAATAATACTTTATTCGGATATGTCACAAGCAACAATCCTAGCACGCAAAAACTTAAATTGAATCAAAAAATCCTCAGAAACCACAGTATCCTCTATAAGTGGGATTTCCTACACAAATAATGATAGACAGAGAAAGAAACTACCTACAACATTACCAACATGGAGGACGGTATAAAAATTTTGGTAATAATCCCCAGGTTTTCAAAAGATGAAGAAATCACACTTAACAAAACCACACTTGGGAAAATCTCACAGCAATGGAAAAAAGTCCTACTCGATATGATTCTCCATTCTTAAGAGGTTTCCCAAATTCCTCACATAGTGCTACTTGTTTACTAACTTATCATATACAACAGTATATGATAGTAAATCGCCTCAGGTACCACATTTTTCAGGGAGCCCCCATTTGGGGAATTTTCTGTTCCAAGTTTAACTCTTCCATCAAGTTATTACCAGTGATGTAAGTAACAGAGTTAAAGTAAACAGCGTTACTTAACGCCATTACTTTAGAGGGTAACGAGTAATCTAACTGATTACTCTTCCCCTTATGGTAACAGCATTCCCATTACTTGGGCAGCGTTACCACAATTTCATCTACCGCCACGGGGGGGGAGGGCGGTAGATGTAATTGCCGTAACGCTGCAATTACATCTACCGCCCCTAGGGGCGCAACGGATTGACATGCGTGGCGATCCGGAGCACTCCTTGGCCTTAGGAAAGGCCACAGCTTCGGCCTGGCTCCAAAGCGATGGCCAACTTGGTGCACCCGTCGGCCGTTTACAATGTGATTGCTCCGTCAAATGACGGAGCGATCACTTGTAAACAAACCGGCGTTATGATGACGTCGGTTCCTCTCTCCCTTCTGTGTACAGATCTGTACAGTGGAGGGGAGAAATCGGATGGCAGCAGCACTGTGGGCTGGATCTGTAGTGCCCACAGCGCTGCTCTGTGACAATTGCAGTCACACAGCCATCCCTCCATACTCTGCCAAAACTTTGCAATTCCCTGACAATACTCTGTAATTTCCAGCCAATACTCTGCAATTCCCTGCCAATACTCTGCAATTCCCTGCCAATACCCTGCCAATACTCTGTCAATACTCTGCCATTCCCTGCCAATAACCTGCCATTCCCTGCCAATACCCTGCCAATTCCCTGCCAATACTCTGCAATTCCCTACCAATACTCTGCAATTCCTTGCCAATACTCTGCAATTCCCTGCCAATACTCTGCAATTCCCTGCCAATACTCTGCAGTAACCTGCCAATACCCTGCCAATACTCTGCCAATACTCTGCCAATACCCTGCCAATACTCTGCAATTCCCTGCCAATACTCTGCAATTCCCTGCCAATACTCCGCAATACCCTGCCAATACTCTGCAGTAACCTGCCAATACCCTGCCAATACTCTGCCAATACTCTGCCAATACTCTGCCAATACCCTGCCAATACTCTGCCAATACCCTGCCAATACTCTGCAATTCCCTGCCAATACTCTGCCAATACCCTGCCAATACTCTGCAGTAACCTGCCAATTTCCTGCCAATATTCTGCAATTTCCTGCCAATACTCTGCAATACCCTGCCAATACTCTGCAATACCCTGCCAATATTCTGCAATACCATGCAATACTCTGCAGTACCCTGCCAATACCCTACCAATGCTTTGCAATACCCTGACAATACTCTGCAATACCATGACAATACTCTGCAATACCCTGCCAATACTCTGTAACACTCTGTAACACTCTGCTAATACTCTGCCATACCCAGCCAATACTCTGCCATACCCAGCCATACTCTGCTATACTCCGCTATACTCTGCCATACCCAGCTATACTCTGCCATACTCGGTAATACCCAGCCATACTCGGCCATACTCTGTAATACTCAGTAATACCCAACCATACTCGGCGATGCTCAGCTGTACCCAGCCATACTCAGCCAATATTACAGTGGGGGAGATGACGTGGATATTACAGTGGGGAGATTGTGGATATTACAGTGGGGACTATATGGTGGTGGAATTTTCAAAGGTTTTTGCAAATTCAATTATTATCTGCTGATCCGAAAAATAATCCGATCCGTGACTCTGATCCAAGGAATGATCTGATCCGTGAGTTTGGGGGGGGGACAGATGTACAGAGGAGAAACAGATATATGTTTGTGGGGGGATGTCAGACGTGTAGTGGGGTACAAAGGGGGAACAGATATATGTGTGGGGGGGGGGGAGACGTGCAGGGGGGTACAGAGGGGAAATAGACGTGCAGGGGGGAACGCGCCCCTTGTTTACAGTAATACTAGACCCTTAGAATATAAAAAAAGTCACAGTTACTTTGCTGAGTAACTAATTACTTTTCCAATGTAGTAACTGAGTTAATAATGCAATTACTTTTTGGGAGTGGTAATTTGTAACTTAACTAATTACTTTTTTAAAGTAAGATGGCCAACACTGGTTATTACCCCACACAGACAGTACACATCTCTGTACACAGGAATTTATATATTTTCTCCTTTTATTATTCTGTTATAAATATGATTTATGGTTTTAAACAATTTTTTCCACTCAGTGGCATACAAGGTACACTACTACAATCTACTGGATGAAAAGGGAATTAACTCTCTAAGTACCAATGTCTCTTTACTTCATTTAAGGAATCTACTAATGATATTCTTTAACATTGCTTACAAACATTTTCATGGGTCTTAAACTAATGTCAACTCAATGCAAAAGGCTTCAACAGCCCATTTAAACAGAAAGCTTTCTGTATATATTAAAATTCCAAAGTGACATTGTATACATTCAAGAATCACATTTTGCTATGAACATAGAGCCAAAATTCTCCCACCACAAATTTCCTCATATATTTGTATCCAACAACATTAATGCCGCGTACACACAACTGGACTTTCCGGCAGAAAAGGTTATACGGTCTTCCCGACCAGTGATGGACGAACGTTTCGCCCGGCGGTCGTTTCGCGGCGAATTTCCGACATTCGCGGTCCGCACGTTCGAACGCCTTTTTCCGTCGTTCGCCGCGGCGGACTTACGTGTTTAATGTATACAAGAACTTTAACCTTTGGTGACACGTTTATCATGTGATACAGGACAGCCAATTGAGACATGACAGCACATGGACACTTGTACATTCCCCCTAACCTATAAATACACCCGATCCGGTGGCCATTTTACATTCTTTCTTCTGTTACGATAGGGACAGGTTCCTGTGTGGAGTAGGGAGAGATAAACCACTAGCTATTTGGTACACAAAAGTTCTTTTCAGGACTGGTATAGGTGTTAGGTGTTGATAGGTTTGCTGTGCTGCTGATTCTTGCAGCAGCCTGAGTGTCTTTTGTTAGTTTAGAGAAAGGGAAAGGACGGTGTATGCTACAGGGACAGCCAGATTAGTCTTTCATCATCATCATCATCATCATCATCATTAGCTGTTACTATCAAGGTCCACAAAAGAGCTGTTCCAGTAACCACTAATCGTTCTCTTTTTTTGCCAATTTGTATAGGGACAGGAAGGAAGCAGTGTTGTCAGGCAGTGAGGGTAATTTTAAAGACTTGCTGTTATTATTAGTTCCACAAAGGTTCTTTTCAGGACTGGTATCAGTGGTACAGTAATAGGCTTGTACATGTATAATATTCTTTCTTCCAAATATAGAAAGGATATTATACTTGACTGCTGCCCTTCTGCTGCAGTCTGCTAAACATTCACAACTCACTTGTTCCACAAAAGTTCTTATAAGGACTGGTAACTTGGTATAGGGTGCTACGGTACATAGGCTTGAGTGCGGTACAGTCTGCTGTTCTGTAAGGACCGCTATCGGTCCACAATAGATAGGGTTGACGTGCACCACTGCTGACCGCTGCCCTATACTGCAGCAGTCCTTCAGCGGTATAGGGACTGACGTACAGTCTGCTAATCACTAACACACAACCTGCTTGTTCCACAAAAGTTCTTATAAGGACTGGTAACTTGGTATAGGGTGCTACGGTACATAGGCTTGAGTGCGGTACAGTCTGCTGTTCTGTAAGGACCGCTATCGGTCCACAATAGATAGGGTTGACGTGCACCACTGCTGACCGCTGCCCTATACTGCAGCAGTCCTTCAGCGGTATAGGGACTGACGTACAGTCTGCTAAACACTAATACACAACCTGCTTGGTCCACAAAAGTTCTTATAAGGACTGGTAACTTGGTATAGGGTGCTACGGTACATAGGCTTGAGTGCGGTACAGTCTGCTGTTCTGTAAGGACCGCTATAGGTCCACAATAGATAGGGTTGACGTGCACCACTGCTGACCGCTCACCTATACTGCAGCAGTCCTTCAGCGGTATAGGGACTGACGTACAGTCTGCTAATCACTAACACACAACCTGCTTGTTCCACAAAAGTTCTTATAAGGACTGGTAACTTGGTATAGGGTGCTACGGTACATAGGCTTGAGTGCGGTACAGTCTGCTGTTCTGTAAGGACCGCTATCGGTCCACAATAGATAGGGTTGACGTGCACCACTGCTGACCGCTCACCTATACTGCAGCAGTCCTTCAGCGGTATAGGGACTGACGTACAGTCTGCTAATCACTAACACACAACCTGCTTGTTCCACAAAAGTTCTTATAAGGACTGGTAACTTGGTATAGGGTGCTACGGTACATAGGCTTGAGTGCGGTACAGTCTGCTGTTCTGTAAGGACCGCTATCGGTCCACAATAGATAGGGTTGACGTGCACCACTGCTGACCGCTGCCCTATACTGCAGCAGTCCTTCAGCGGTATAGGGACTGACGTACAGTCTGCTAAACACTAATACACAACCTGCTTGGTCCACAAAAGTTCTTATAAGGACTGGTAACTTGGTATAGGGTGCTACGGTACATAGGCTTGAGTGCGGTACAGTCTGCTGTTCTGTAAGGACCGCTATCGGTCCACAATAGATAGGGTTGACGTGCACCACTGCTGACCGCTGCCCTATACTGCAGCAGTCCTTCAGCGGTATAGGGACTGACGTACAGTCTGCTAAACACTAATACACAACCTGCTTGGTCCACAAAAGTTCTTATAAGGACTGGTAACTTGGTATAGGGTGCTACGGTACATAGGCTTGAGTGCGGTACAGTCTGCTGTTCTGTAAGGACCGCTATAGGTCCACAATAGATAGGGTTGACGTGCACCACTGCTGACCGCTCACCTATACTGCAGCAGTCCTTCAGCGGTATAGGGACTGACGTACAGTCTGCTAATCACTAACACACAACCTGCTTGTTCCACAAAAGTTCTTATAAGGACTGGTAACTTGGTATAGGGTGCTACGGTACATAGGCTTGAGTGCGGTACAGTCTGCTGTTCTGTAAGGACCGCTATCGGTCCACAATAGATAGGGTTGACGTGCACCACTGCTGACCGCTGCCCTATACTGCAGCAGTCCTTCAGCGGTATAGGGACTGACGTACAGTCTGCTAAACACTAATACACAACCTGCTTGGTCCACAAAAGTTCTTATAAGGACTGGTAACTTGGTATAGGGTGCTACGGTACATAGGCTTGAGTGCGGTACAGTCTGCTGTTCTGTAAGGACCGCTATCGGTCCACAATAGATAGGGTTGACGTGCACCACTGCTGACCGCTCACCTATACTGCAGCAGTCCTTCAGCGGTATAGGGACTGACGTACAGTCTGCTAATCACTAACACACAACCTGCTTGTTCCACAAAAGTTCTTATAAGGACTGGTAACTTGGTATAGGGTGCTACGGTACATAGGCTTGAGTGCGGTACAGTCTGCTGTTCTGTAAGGACCGCTATCGGTCCACAATAGATAGGGTTGACGTGCACCACTGCTGACCGCTGCCCTATACTGCAGCAGTCCTTCAGCGGTATAGGGACTGACGTACAGTCTGCTAAACACTAATACACAACCTGCTTGGTCCACAAAAGTTCTTATAAGGACTGGTAACTTGGTATAGGGTGCTACGGTACATAGGCTTGAGTGCGGTACAGTCTGCTGTTCTGTAAGGACCGCTATCGGTCCACAATAGATAGGGTTGACGTGCACCACTGCTGACCGCTGCCCTATACTGCAGCAGTCCTTCAGCGGTATAGGGACTGACGTACAGTCTGCTAAACACTAATACACAACCTGCTTGGTCCACAAAAGTTCTTATAAGGACTGGTAACTTGGTATAGGGTGCTACGGTACATAGGCTTGAGTGCGGTACAGTCTGCTGTTCTGTAAGGACCGCTATCGGTCCACAATAGATAGGGTTGACGTGCACCACTGCTGACCGCTGCCCTATACTGCAGCAGTCCTTCAGCGGTATAGGGACTGACGTACAGTCTGCTAAACACTAATACACAACCTGCTTGGTCCACAAAAGTTCTTATAAGGACTGGTAACTTGGTATAGGGTGCTACGGTACATAGGCTTGAGTGCGGTACAGTCTGCTGTTCTGTAAGGACCGCTATCGGTCCACAATAGATAGGGTTGACGTGCACCACTGCTGACCGCTGCCCTATACTGCAGCAGTCCTTCAGCGGTATAGGGACTGACGTACAGTCTGCTAAACACTAATACACAACCTGCTTGGTCCACAAAAGTTCTTATAAGGACTGGTAACTTGGTATAGGGTGCTACGGTACATAGGCTTGAGTGCGGTACAGTCTGCTGTTCTGTAAGGACCGCTATAGGTCCACAATAGATAGGGTTGACGTGCACCACTGCTGACCGCTCACCTATACTGCAGCAGTCCTTCAGCGGTATAGGGACTGACGTACAGTCTGCTAATCACTAACACACAACCTGCTTGTTCCACAAAAGTTCTTATAAGGACTGGTAACTTGGTATAGGGTGCTACGGTACATAGGCTTGAGTGCGGTACAGTCTGCTGTTCTGTAAGGACCGCTATCGGTCCACAATAGATAGGGTTGACGTGCACCACTGCTGACCGCTGCCCTATACTGCAGCAGTCCTTCAGCGGTATAGGGACTGACGTACAGTCTGCTAAACACTAATACACAACCTGCTTGGTCCACAAAAGTTCTTATAAGGACTGGTAACTTGGTATAGGGTGCTACGGTACATAGGCTTGAGTGCGGTACAGTCTGCTGTTCTGTAAGGACCGCTATCGGTCCACAATAGATAGGGTTGACGTGCACCACTGCTGACCGCTGCCCTATACTGCAGCAGTCCTTCATCGGTATAGGGACTAAGAGTTTTGTCACAGGGTCATTTAAAAAATGACAGGCAGAGGAAGAGGCAGGCCCTTCCGCAGGGGTGGTAGGGGTAGGGCAGGAGCAACAGGCTTGAGCCAAAGTGGGAAGTTGCAGAAGGTGCGTTCAATTACTTTAAAGGATGCACCAGACTTGGTTGAGTGGCTCGCTCAGCCTTACTCTTCTGCACCCTCCTCATCCTCTCGATCTGCACCCTCTTCTTCACTCTCTGCTATGTGCACCCCCAAAGACACTACCACCAACAACACGACCACCACCACCACCACCACATACCTTCCGCTTGAGTCACTGGAATTATTTTCCGATCCATATCAAGAGGACATTTCTGATGCGCAGCCACTCTTGGTATTGGATCAGGAAGAGGAGGTAGCAACAAGCGCTACTCAGCAGTCTGACGCCAGTACCCAGATCAGCCCAAGGAGGAGGTTGGTCCCCGGTGTTGCTGCCTACTCCGAGATCTCTACTTATAGCGGTGGGGAAGGTGACGTTGATGATGACGTGTCTAGTGATGTCACGTGGGTGCCCACAAGAGAGGAAGAGGAGGGGAGTTCAGAGGGAGATATGGACCAGCAGATAGGGAGGAGAAGCAGCAATGACTTACATTGCACAGCAGGGACAAAGCAGACTGCAAATGTATCAGGAGCGAGTCATCGACCATGTACGGTCACATCTGGCGCTCCCAGGACACCGGCACATGGCTCCGCAGTGTGGGCTTTTTTTAACGTGTCCGCTGCTGACAATAGCGTTGCCATCTGCAATCTTTGCAGTCAACGCGTTAGTCGCGGTAAGCCCAATACTCACCTAGGGACGACCGCCTTAAGAAGGCACATGAGCAGCCATCACCGAGCCCAGTGGGAGCAACGGAACACACAAAGCCACACTGCAGGCTCTCACCGTCCAGCCTCGTCTTCTACTTCTCCTTCTCCTCTCTCCTCACAATTGTCCTCCACTCCACCTTCCATCACGCCAAGCTCACATTTTTCTGCAAAAAGGCAGGCTTCCGTGGGCCTAATGTTTGAGCGTAAAAAAATGATGACGCCGGATAACCCTCTTGCCCAACGGTTGGCGGCTGGCTTGTCAGAACTCATAGCCCGCCAACTACTGCCATATAAACTGGTGGACTCGGAGGCCTTTCGCAAATTTGTGGCCATTGGAACACCACAATGGAAGGTCCCAGGAAGGAAGTATTTCTCAGAGAAGGGCATCCCAGAGCTATATGGCCATGTTCAGCGGCAAGTGAATGTATCTCTGGCACACAGTGTCGGTGCCAAGATACATCTGACCACAGACACGTGGTCTAGCAAACACGGGCAGGGAAGGTATATCAGTTTTACTGCCCACTGGGTGAACCTTCTGACGGCCGTCAAGCATGTAACCCGTGGCACCCGTGTAGATTTGGTTTTACCGCCACGGATTGCATGCAGGCCTGACTCTTCTTCTCCTCCTCCTACTCCATCCTCCTCCCTCTCCTCCTCAGCTGCCTCCTCCTTTTCCGCTGCTAGCGTCTCTTCCACTGCACCGCCCAAGCTCCCCAGAACCTATTCCACATGCCAGGTGAGACGTTGCCATGCCGTGCTGCGTCTGTTGTGCCTGGAAGCAAAGAGCCACACTGGCCCGGCACTCCTTTCAGCTTTGCGTTCACAGGCAGATGAGTGGCTAACACCGCTCAATTTGACAGTTGGTAAAGTGGTGTGTGACAACGGTGCCAATCTGCTTAGCGCATTGAAACAGGGCAAAATCACGCACGTGCCGTGCATGGCACACGTCTTAAACTTGGTCGTGCAGCGATTCCTTGTCAAATACCCTGGGGTCCAGGACATCTTGCGTCAGGCAAGGAAAATCTCGGCCCATTTCAGAAGATCTTACACGGCCATGGCTCGCCTTGCTGACATTCAGCGGCGACACCATCTGCCGGTCAGACGTCTTATTTGCGATTGCCCGACGCGATGGAACTCAACCTTCTATATGCTTGATAGGCTGCTCCAGCAGAAACGTGCAGTTAACGTCTACCTGTATGAACTCTGCGAAAGAAACGGTTCTGGGGAGCTGGGTTTTTTTTCACCGCGCCAGTGGCTGCTCATGCGCGACACATGCAGACTTCTGCGGCCATTTGAGGAGATCACCAAACTGGTCAGTCGCAGCCATGGCGCCATCAGTGACATGGTACCTTATGCCTTCTTTCTGGAGCGTGCATTGCGTCGTGTCATTGATCAGGCTGTGGAGGAGCAGGAGCGGGAAGATGAGGAAGTCGCAATGCTGGATGAATTCCCAGGGGGGGCTACTCTATCTGAGACAAGTCAACAACAGGAGTCTGATGAGGAGTCAGAGGAGGATGGTGCCGGGGCGGATGAGCAGGAGCAAGAAGAGCATGCTTTAAACCTTTCTGGGATCCCTGTTGTGCGAGGATGGGGAGAGGAGAATGAAGAGGACGACATTATCCTGGATGATGAGCAGGAGCCAGGCCACCACACCGCTTCCACTTTAGTGCAAATGGGGGCCTTCATGCTCCAGTGTTTTAATAGGGACCCCCGTATAAAAAGCATGAGGGTCAAGGACCAGTACTGGGTGGCAACGTACTTAGACCCCCGGTACAAACACAAAATGGCGGAAATGTTACCGCCGTCGCAGAGGGCTGTCAGAATGCAGCACTTCCAGGCCTTGCTTCGAGAAATGCTGCATTCTGCTTTTGCGTGCGCTGGCAGAGGAGCAATTCCCACTCCCAGAGAAGGATTTGCGGGTACCAATCCAACAGCGCCTGCAAGAAGAGGCCGGTTTGAAGATGTCTTGGTGACTTCGGATATGAGGTCATTCTTTCAGCCGACCCATCGACAGGTGTCATCCGGATCCAGCATCAGGGAACGCCTAGACCGTCAGGTGTCCGACTACATTGGGTTAACGGCCGATGTGGACGCTCTGAGGAGTGATGAACCCCTAGACTACTGGGTGGGCAGGCTTGACCTCTGGCCAGAGCTTGCCCAATTTGCAATCGAACTGTTGGCTTGCCCCTCATCCAGTGTCCTGTCCGAAAGGACGTTCAGCGCAGCAGGGGGGATTGTGACCGATAAGCGTACTCGCCTAGCTCACCACAGTGTTAACTACCTCACATTTCTAAAAATGAATGAGGCATGGATCTCGGAGGAATTCAACACATGTGACCAGTAGACCATGTATATGTCTATAAACTATTTTTTTAATCAAGCACACAGACCTTCTTAATTCATTTGGCTCACTTCCTTGACCCAAAAAAGCACACCGTACTATATGCCCCTACCCTCCTCTTTGAAGAGGTTGAGCGGTGTCATATTTCTACTGGGGCTGCTTATGATATCCCTGTGCTGTGCTGACTTCCTCCTGGGGGTTCTTATTATGAAGGGATCACACTATCCCTGTGCTGTGCTGACTTCCTCCTGGGGGTTCTTATTATGAGGGGATCACACCATCCCTGTGCTGTGCTGACTTCCTCCTGGGGCTGCTTACGGTGCTGCTGTCAGTGCTGTATGTCACGGTGCTGCTGTCAGCGCTGTATGTCACGGTGCTGCTGTCAGCGCTGTATGTCACGGTGCTGCTGTCAGCGCTGTATGTCACGGTGCTGCTGTCAGCGCTGTATGTCACGGTGCTGCTGTCAGCGCTGTATGTCACGGTGCTGCTGTCAGCGCTGTATGTCACGGTGCTGCTGTCAGCGCTGTATGTCACGGTGCTGCTGTCAGCGCTGTATGTCACGGTGCTGCTGTCAGTGCTCTGTATTACGGTGCTGCTGTCAGATGCCTCTATCACGGTGCATGTGTCATTCCGGTATGTCACGCTGCTGGTGATCATCTCCTGCACCCTCTTCTTTGCCTACCCTGGTCCCTGACCTTCCCTCTCCTCCATTGCCTTCATTAGCTCCATAGTCCTGAATTGTTAGAACAATTTCCCAAATAAAATAAAAATGCTTGTAGTTATCGATCCCAAATTCACCTCATACATGTATTATGTCATTGTCCAGATGGTGGGACTACGTTTTACCCCCTAATAATTACCACGTGGCCGCAAATTCGACATGAAGGTTTGCAAAGTTCGCCTCCCATTGAAGTCAATGGGGCCCGCGGCGAACGTTCGGTTTCGCGAACGTTTGGGTCCGTTCGCATTTCGCTTTCGCGAAACGTCCCGTCGGAAGTTCGTCCATCACTATTCCCGACAGAGTTCCGATGGACTTCTGACCAAACGGACTTGCCCAAACCGGACCAAAGTCTGTTCATTTTGAACATGATGACGTACGACAGCACTAGAAAAGGAAGTTCAATAACCAGTAGCCAATAGCTGCCCTTGCGTCGTATTTGGTCTGTCGGACCAGCATACAGATGAACGGTTTTCCTGATAGAAATGGATTCTGTCGGACAGATTTGAAACTTGTTCTATTTCTAGGTCCGTCTGAATTTTTGAAGAAAAAAGTCAGATGAAGCCCACACACGATCGTAATATCCGACAGAATAATTCTGTCTGACCTTTTCTGTTGGAAAGTCCGGTCGTGTGTACGCAGCATAAGAAAAGAGTAATATTGGCAATAAAAGATTCTGTTTCCTTCCAACCTCTAAACGTTAAGACTGATTCTCAAGGTAAGTACATTATTCTGTCAGAAACCACTGAAAACACAGACTTTACTATTGTCAATATTTATGCCCCGAACAAATACCCTCATAAATTTAATAAGATAATTATAACGAAGGCAAATAAAATGCAAAAAGGTCAACTCATAATTTGCGAGAGACTTCAACACACCGATGGATCCAGCTATAGACACCTCCAATCAAGGACACACCAAAAGAATGGGACTAAATAAGATATTTTCTAATGAAGATTTGTATGATCCCTGGAGGTGTCTGCACTCCACCAAAAGGGACTATACATTTTATTCCCATGTCCAGTAATCCTACTCAAGGACAGATTATTTTATCACGCACAAATTATTACTTCAGAACATATGTAAAGCTCAAATCCACAACATTTCTTGATTTCCTGATCATGCTCCAATATCAATAGAAATTAATACCTGATTTTCTTGCACCAACAACCAATTATGGAGGAACAATACCTACATACTTTCCCAAGAGAAACATTTGTCTGTGATAAAAGAAAACCTTAGAGATTTTTTTGTATTTAATGATACTGGTTTGATAACAAGTACCACACTATGGTCATAGAACATTTGATAGGGGTCTTTTAATACAAATAGCATATAGGGATAAAAAAAAAAGAAAATTCTTTGAATTAAATAAAATACAAAAAGACATTTCCGAAACTGGAGAACAACACCAAAAAATCACCAAGTGATATGAAATTAGCACAACCATTTAAGAATGGAACTGAGATATAAGCTGATAGATAACCATGACAAATACATTAAATTAATGAAACTATATTACTATACTCAAGGTAATAAAGCAGGTAAACTTTTGGCTAACCAACTACACCAAGGTCAAAATAAAAACAAAATGAACAAGTTAGTTCACCACAAATCAAATAAAGCAATTTACAACCCCCAAGAAATAGCTGATATCTTCTCAGAATATTATGACTCTCTATATAACCTTAAAATAGATCATTCCACCCCACAACCCTCACCCCAAAATATAGCTGATTATCTAAATATCAACCTGCCAAAAATATACCCATAAGATCTACAACAAACCAACAACCCAATCTCATTACAAGAAACTCTCAAAGTTATTAAATCCCTCTCTAAAAACAAAACCCCAGGCATAGATGTACTCTCGGGAGAATATTTCCAAGCATTTAGTGGAATACTATCACCTCATCTGACCAAAATGTTCAATCAAACAGCATTATCTAGCCAATTCCCAAAAGAGATGTTAGAAGCATTAATAATTACCATCCAAAAACTAGATAAAGAACCAACATCACCCATAAATTACAGACCTATATCATTACTAAATGTAGACATAAAAATGTATGCTAAGATTATAGCCAATCATTTAATAAATATAACATTATATCTCATTGGGTCCGATCAAGTACGATTTGTTAAAGGCAGACAAGCCCCTGACGGCACTAGACGAATGGTGAATCTAATCAACCATATTGAAAATAACAAAACACCCACTCTTCTGTTAGCTTTAGGTGCCTAAAAAGCATTCGATTGAATGCATTGGCAATATATCTCCAAAACATTCATTTTTTCAAACATTGGTATGAAAGGATTCATACGCTCAGTTATTATGTCATTATATTCCCAACCCCCAGAAAAAATGCTCTCCTCAGGATTAATCTCCAAAAGCTTCAGTTTATCCACTAGACAATGATGCCCACTTTCCCCAATAATATTCTCCCTAGCAATAGAGCCATTAGCTGAATATATATACACACTAATCTGGACATCAGTGGCATATAAATAGGACAATATGATCACAAACTGGGCCTTTTTGCAGATGACACCATCTTAACCTTGAAAAGCCCCGACATATCTCTTTATAATGCTCAGAAATTATTAGACCAATATAGTAAGGTGTCCTATTATAAAATGAATTAAACTTAATGTTATATCCTATCCATGAACCTCCACAAAGCCCAAACTGAAAAACTGTGTGAGAAATACAGATATAATTGGGACAAGACAACTATAACATATCTAGGTATAAAACTTACATATCCTTCTTCCAAACTATATGATGTCAATTTTCCAAAACTCTTAGAACAAACTAATAATGATCTGCACCAAATCCATAAAGCTCAACTTTTATGAGTTGGGAAAATAGCAGCATTTAAGATGCAAATATTACCCAAAATACTATATTATTTCCACACTCTTCCAATTATGCTACCCTCCAAATTCTTTAAACAAATGAACACTAATTTAAAAAATTACATATGGAATGGAAAAAAACCAAGAGTAGCATTCTCAATACTAACTGCCAACAAAGATCTAGGAGGAATGGGACTGCCAGACATTACAAACTCTCATTATGCTTCTTAGTCCAAATTAAATATTGGTTTACCTCTCCTAATGATAAACTATGGTTAAATATTGAAAAAGACTACTATAGGTCATGGCCTATTTGCCCTTTCTATGGCGAAGCTTGTAATAACCAAAAAAATTATTGTTCCAAACCTCCTTTCTATTGAATCAACTTTAGTAACTTGGAAACATATTCTATCTAAAGCTAAAAAGAGAAACTTGTTCGCTAAAATAGCATTGCCCACAAGAATAATAGACTACTATAAAATACATCAATCAGCAAAAGAATGGACCAAACAAGGCTTTCAAACTTATAATTGCCTACCAGCACACTTCAAGAACATAGTGGAAGGGAAATTCAGCAAATGTGCATATCTAAAAAATATAATCCTTTCTGACAAAATTGATATCGCAAAAGAAATATGGTAATATTTCACACACCACAAATTTCAAAAAGTAAGAGGAATTAGGCTTTTCTACAACCTTTTCTCCCCTTCTTCCCCAGAGGAAAAAAATCCCAACATGTTAAAATGAGAAAAGGATCTTTCACAAAACTTTACATATGAACAATGGCATAAAGCGCTATTGATTACTAGTACAGCATCCTTGTGTATAGAACATTGGGATAATTCACAAAAAATTCTTAACAGATGGTACCTGACACCTTATATATTATCCAAAATATTCCCTTCCACCTCACCCCTCTGCTGAAGGTGTGAGAAATGATCGGGGAACCTATACCATATTCTTTGGTCATGCACGAATCTTTTAAGTTTTTGGAACTCGGTTTCTTCCTTTATTGCAGAACTTACAGGAAACTTGACAGAACTGACACCGGCAACAGCATTATTAGGATTAAATCTAGATATATACCCACATTGCTAGAAAACAATAGTATCACATATCCTGATTGCAGCGAGACTTACCATTGCTAATATGTGGAAATGCACAGAAGCTCCTAACTTGTCCAATGTCATTATAAGACTAAACACTCAGGCCCAATACGAATTGATGTTAGCATTTAAAAATGTCTCTACCACTTTATAAAAAAAAAATGGCAAGTTTGGATAAACAATCCGAGAGCTTCCAATTACTTAAAGAATAGCGATATATATGATACACCAAGATATTGAATTTCTTATAGACTCTTCTTTTCATTCCTAAAAATTTTAATATTTGGTGACCAGCTCCCACCTACAGTATGATCCCACTTGGGGTGGGCGGTAGCGGGATAGCAAACTTCAGATATTGTATCCTAAAGTTTTTATTTCTTCTTGTTATTCATTCCACAATTTTTGTTATTATCTGTTTTATGCAATATGATAAGCAATACCAATTAATTGTATTCATTTATATTGGAATGTATTTTGTCAAAAATAATACAAATTTTAAGTTTAAAAAAAAAGAAAATTAACATGGCTGTGAAATATCTGTAGGTTAATTTGAGTTGTACAAGGCACTTGCATGCAGTATTTGGGTACCGTTTCTGCCAAATAGATGAATAAGGAATTTTTTCCTGCAATCACAGCAGCTTAAACAAGAAATTAGCTAACAAGAAAACACAAGTCTAATGAGAATAAGCTAAAAATTAAAATAACCCATCTGCTGCTGAAGTTTATGTTAAACCAGGATTTTAATCCAGAGGTTTCCAACATCTGATATAACATATAAATATTGAAGATATGTATTAATGTTCTTCATTGGAAATGCTACACAGTATAAATGGTCATAAAGCTTAATAACTTGCCTGAGTTATCCCCAAAACAGCTTTGTCTTGAATGTGTTTGTGTGAGAGCGGCATGGACTTTTAATATGTATCCCCCTCCCTTACTGAGTACATCTGTTAATTTAAGAAAAGTTGGCAGCTGGAACTTTGCTTGTTCCTTGTTAATGTTCAATAAGCCAACCAAGTGCACTACAGTATTGCCATTAATATCATTGTCAGATATAACATGTAAAGACTAGCTTATTTTCCTTATTACAAAACACTGCTGCATAACAGCATGAGCTCATACATTTACGCATAATACATGGATAATGTAATTACAGCTGAACTCTTATCTACTGTATATTGCTCACTTACATTGGCTTGGCACAATGTAGGCATGCACAGGTACTGTAATGGACTGTTTGAGAAGTTTGAAATCACTGTAGCAGACTATGCTACTACAGTGATAGCTGCAATCTTTTCTAGGATACTCTCAGGTAATGGCGATGAGCTGCGATTTTCAGTGGTATTGCGACATTGTGGCGGACAGATTGGACACTTTTGACAAATTTTTGGGACCATTGACATTTATACAGCAATCAGAGCTTTAAAAGTACACTGATTACTGTGTAAATGTCACTGGTATGGAAGGGGTTAACACTAGGGGGCGATCAAGGGGCTAAATGTGTGTTTCCTGGATGTGTTCTAACAGTATGGGGATAGGACTGACTAAGGGAGGAGACATATCATTGTTCCTACTTAGTAGAAACAAACAATATGTCTCCCCTTCCTTGATAGAACAGGGATTTGTGCGTTTGCACACATAAATCCCCATGCTGGCTCTCATGCCCCCGATCACATGTGGCCAGTGGTGATTGCGCCCGCCGACCATGCGCATCAGATCCCCTGCTGTGCTGCAGGTGCACGTGCGCCTCCAGCGGCTCTTAAAGGGATCAACATGCCCATACGTTGTTTTGGCCAATGTATTTCGGCATGAACCGGCCGGCAAGCGGTTAAAGGAATTGGGCATTTTTAATGTTTCATTTTTAAGCGTTATTAAACTCACTGCTCCCAGATAAATTATTATTTATTTTTTTAGTGTCCCCCAGGTACTCGGCCCCCCTTAGCCATACCATTTGTTTGCCATTTCCTAACCTAATGGCCAACAAAATGGCTATTATTAATTTTATTTCAGTTTTTCAGTTTTTTAATTCAGCTCCTATAGGAATTGGATCTAGTTTCCAAACCTACTATATTTAATGTTTTCTGAGCCCTGCCTGAACCAAACCCATGTACGTTTGGCTAATTACCAATAAAATTAAGGCAAAAATAATTTTTGGGGGTTACTCACATCTTTAAAGTTGTAAAAAGCCCAACTGGGATGCGTCACTCTGCTTTGTAGAGAATATATTTATTTTTTCCTCAAGTGGGAGAGAGAGAGGTAGCTCCACTTACCTGTAAATGCATGTGACGCATGTCTGATGAAGGGGTCCTGCAAGGCTACGAATGGTCACTTTTGTAACTATGATGAGATCACTGAATAAAGGCTTGGACCTGTTCTGGAGATTCTTGGTGTGCTGGGGACATACAGTAGCTCACAAAAGTGAGTACACCCCTCACATTTTTGAAAATATTTTATTATATCTTTTCATGTGACAACACTGAACAAATGACACTTTGTTACAATGTAAAGTAGTGAGTGTACAGCTTGTGTAAATTTGATGTCCCCTCAAAATTACTAAACACACAGCCATTATTATATAAACTGCTAGCACAAAAGTGAGTATATCCCTAAGTGAAAATGTCCACATTGGGCCCAATTAGCCATTTTCCCTCCCCGGTGTCATGTGGCTCGTTAGTATTACAAGGTCTCAGGTGGGAATGGGGAGCAGGTACATTAAATGTGGTGTTATCGCTCTCATTCTCTCATACTGGTCACTGGAAGTTCAACATGGCACCTCATGGCAAAGAACACTCTGAGGATCTGAAAAAAATAATTGTTGCTCTAGCTGACATCACCGCATACCGCGCTGGACCTGGAAGACACAGGCAGCGTTTAGGCCGGCCTGCTTGATTTTAAAAGAAGCGCTCTTGTGATTGAATGTTTGTAAATGGAATTTTTTATTGTTTAATAAACTATCTGTGTGAGAGTTACACTATGGAGGCTCTTCTGTCTTTTACGTGGGGGAGGAAAACTGCCTAGGATATCTCGATATCTTGTTACCATCTGGGATTTTACAGTGGGGACCACCCTCTTGACTCTTAAAGTGAACCCTTGGCTGGAAAGGAATTGCAGGCTTTTGTAGATCTCCCTGAAAAGAGATCTCAGAATCTGGTAAGCGTCAGTGTGATTACAGGTGGAGGGCTTTTTCTTTGGAACTCATCACTGTTTCTCGGGTGTTTTTGGTGTGATGTCACGATTAACGGATCACTAAGGATTTAACCCATTTGGTGGACTTTCACTTTTTGACTGGTTTTTCCAGGACTTTATTATTTATTGCTCTAATTAATAATTAATTTTACTGTTGGATAATGTTATTTCACTGTATGTTTTGATTCATTATTTAATTATCTCATTAGATTCATTGGTACTTTGAGATAATTTATGTAACGTTTTTTCAGCGCAGCTAATACGTTTTGGAATTGTTTTGGTGTGGGTATCTCACATTATTTTGTTGCAGCAGTTAATTATTATTTGCCAAATTTTTTTAGGACAGCGCAGTATTACACTTTTGTATGGCCTAGGCTATAAGGAGATTGCCAAGATCCTAAAACTGAGCTGCAGCACGGTGGCCAAGACCATACAGCAGTTTAACAGGACAGGGTCCACTCAGTTGACTGCACGTTCTCGGCGTTATATCCAGAGAATTCATTGAGAGAACCATGAATGCCAACATGTACTGTGACATACTGAAGCATAGCATGATCCCCTCCCTTTGGAGACTGGGCCGCGGGGCAGTATTCCAAGATGATAATGTTCCCAAACACACTTCCAAGATGACCACTGCTTTGCTAAAGAAGCTGAGGATAAAGGTGATGGACTGTCCAAGAATTTCTCCAGACCTAAACCTTATTGAGCATGTGTGGGGCAGGGCCGGACTGGGAATAAAATCCAGCCCTGGAAAAAATGTCATACCAGCCCCATAGCATTATTATACCAGCACAACAGCATAACGTCATTATTTTATTGTTCATGAAAGGGAAAACCACACATTTTAAAGCACATTTGAAGAGTGTATTCTATATAGATACGAAATCACATTACAATTAGACATGATACAGGAGATGGTCAGAGACTACAGACATGATACAGGAGATGGTCAGAGACTACAGACATGATACAGGAGATGCTCAGAGACTGCAGACTTGATGCAAGAGCTCAATGCAGCCTCACCAGTGCCCACCAACTGCAGATTTACTCTGCCCGTGAATGCAGTCTCACTGTGCCCACAAATGCAGCCTCACTGTGCCCACCATTGCTGCCTCACTGTGCCCATCAATGCAACCTCAATGTGCCCATCAAATGCAGCTTTACTGTGCGGTGAATGCAGCCTCACTGTGCCCATCAAATGCAGCTTTACTGTGTGGTGAATGCAGCCTCACTGTGCCCATCATTGCAGCCCATCTTGTTCCCCATGTCCCAGTCTGCAGTCCCTGTCTGTGGGAGGGTGTGTTGTTGATGCTCAGTACAGTACCCTTGCATGCCAGCAGGATATCCATGATGGCCAGCAGCAGGCAGGGTCTGTTCTTGTTTTGGATGGGGATGGTGCTCCTTCCAGAGGATCTGTTTGCTGTGAGATAAAGTGGTCCATGGCCACCTGCACCTTCAGCCGTCCTCATTTTCCGGCCCCAGTCAGCCTGTCCTCTGGTCCTGGGGAAGTGGAGAGCACTAGGTGGGAGCTGGAGAGAAGGGGGAGCAGAGAGTACTGGCGGGGTTGGAGAGCACATGGGTGGGGGCAAAGAGCAGGGGGGAGTGGAGATCACTGGGGTAGGGAATGGAGAGCGATGGGGGGACTTGAGAGTGCTGGGGGGACTTGAGAGCACTGGGGGGGCAAAAAAGAACAGGGGTGGAGAGCACAGCAGGCTGAGAGAACTGGGAGGGGCTAAGAGTGTGGGGTGGTGAAGAGCGTGGGGGGCAGAAAAACAGGGGTGGAAAGCACGGTGGACTGGAGAGCACTATGGGGGGCAGAGAGCACTGGCGGGGTTGGAGATCACATGGGTGGGGGCAAAATGGAGGGGGGAGTGGAGAGTGCTTGGGGGGAGTCAAAAAGAACAGGGGTGGAGAGCACAGGGTAGAGAGCACGTGGGGGGCTGGAGAACGATGGGTAGAGCTTGAGAGCACCGGGGAGCAAGAAAGAACAATGGTGGGGAGAATGGGGGGCTGGAGAGAACTGGGGGGGGGGCTGGAAAGTGATGGGGATAGCTGGAGAGACATTGGGTGGGGTGGAGAAAGAATAGGGGTGGAGAGAACTGTGGGGGGCACTGGAGAGTGTGGTGGGGAGGAGAGTACTGGGGGGCAGTGAGCACAAGGTGAACTGGGGGGGGCAGGGAGCACAAGGTGAACTGGAGGAGTAAGGGAGCACAAGGTGAACTGGGGGGGGGGCAGGGAGCACAAGGTGAACTGGAGGAGGGGCAGAGAGTACAAGGTGAACTGGAGGGGGGGCAGGGAGCACAAGGTGAACTGGAGGGGGGGCAGGGAGCACAAGGTGAACTGGAGGGGGGGCAGGGAGCACAAGGTGAACTGGAGGTGGGCAGGGAGCACAAGGTGAACTGGGGGGGGCAGGGAGCACAAGGTGAACTGGATGGGGGGGCGGTAAAAGAAGTTGGATATGAGGAGAAGCAGGGAATCGGCATAGATCAGCAGGGGGGTCGCATATAGAGGTAACAAGCTTTCTATTCTCCTCCTCTCACTCCTGCAAGCATTCAGCGGCTGCATGGAGGAATATTGAAGGCTCGTTTGCTCTATATACGACCTCCCTGCTGATCCTCCTATACAGGCACACAGAGCAGGCTGTACAGGCGGCATCTTCCCCTCCGGATCACAGAGCTGGCTGTCTTTGTGTTCGGCGGCCGCACTATAACACCGTCCGGTCCCCCCAGACTGAATCGTGTGGTAGGCGGAACACTGATTCTATTACATGAGCCTGTCTGGGTGGCGGAGCCACCGAACACAAAGCCAGCCAGCTCTGTGATCTGGAGGAGAGAGGGGAGCAGTGCAGCTGCTACTAAAAGCGGCCCCAGGACAGGTGGCCTACCGGGAAATATCTCAGTATCCCAGTAGGCGAGTCCGGCCCTGGTGTGGGGCATCCTCAAACGGAAGGTGGAGGAGTGCAAGGTCACTAATGTCATCATGGAGGAGCGAAAGAAGACTCCAGTGGCAACCTGTGAAGCTCTGGTGAACTCCATGTCCAAAAGGGTTAAGGTATTGACACTTTGGGCCCAATTTGGACATTTTCACTTAGGGGTGTACTCACTTTTGTTGCCAGCAGTTTAGATATTAATGGCTGTTGAGTTTTTTGAGGGGGCAGCAAATTTACACTGTTATACAAGCTCACTACTTTACATTGTAGCAAAGTGTCATTTCTTCAGTGTTGTCATATGAAAAGATATAATAAAATATTTCCAAAAATGTGAGGGGTGTACTCACTTATGTGAGATACTGTACATCTCGCTTCAAAGCCCAATTTTCTCACAGCTGTGTGACAGTTGCAGATATAGTGAATATTTGAAGGACCATCCTCTGCTTTTTAGGAATTTTTCTCTGGGGTTATGGTATTTGTGAAACACAAACACCAAAAACTCAATTTGTTCTTGTCTGTGCAATAGTTGCATGAAATATATAATCTTTGGCCAGGGTCGATCCGCTCCTCTGTAAGAATTTACATGTTGGGTTACAGTGCATTGTTTCTACTAATATCACAAATTCAAACAAAGCTTCTTTTACTGATGTAGAAATTGTAAAAAAAAAATTGGCTGCGTAAACACTGCATTGGCCATTCATTTTTAGTTGAATTGCAGTGCATCATTAAAAATGGACAACACATGCTTCCTCATGCTGCTCAGTATGAAAATTGATAACACGTACTTTTTAAAGCATGTAGTCTTTAAAACAGAGATTACTTACATAAAAACCACCCAGTTTCCCTCTTTTCTCAAAATATTTTTCTCCTTTGTCCCAGGCAGACTAAAATGTAATTGTTGTATTTACAGATTATGAGGAAGGAAAGGAGAGGTTTCAGCAAGATTTAGGCCCCTTTCACACTGGGGCTGGAGCGGTGTCGGCGATAAAGCGCCGCTATTGACGATATAACCTTTATAATCATCTTTAGATTATAAAATACCAAAAAAGGTTCAGCTTTGAAAGCTCGAACCCATAAAGTAATAACAAAACACTATACCACACGCCAGGCTCCTTAAACTCAAGGAGCCTGGCACCCCACCCGGGCCACGGCCAATTCAATACAAGCAATAAAATCCAAATTTAAAATATCATTGCCAATATCAGATAAATGCACCTGATCTGAACGATATAAACCAGGCAAACCACCCTCCAAATCGACATGACGGAAGGACAGTCCATTTATCAAAGGCATACATTTCTCAAGAAATCTATTTACACGTCTACGAATTTTTTCTAAAAAGAAATGCGTTGGATCAACCAACCATTTTAACCGAGGGATAATTTCAGAAAAAAAAAACTAAAACAGTTGATGGTAGAATATCGTGAAGATGAGTAAGATCCGTTTTCATTTGCACAACCAGATCCAAAGTTTTAACAGAACCTAAATCATCACCAGCTACACGAAAATAATAATTGATGGTTGAGTGTGAGAAGAAAGCCGAGCACGAATCGACGAATGAAGTTCGAACCACGACATTCCTCTGCATCCAAACCAAATTACTTTATAGGAGGAATCATCCAGACCTAGGTTGAGGCCGTAGTAGCGTAATGAAGCTCTGTTTTCAGCCCAAAAAACGAATGAACGTCCGATTATCCACACCACACAAGGTGTCCCTACAAAGCAGAAAAACATTTAGAAACAGTTAGATTGCCAACCACCCAAACTTTTATTTGCATTGGAAGAAAAACCTAGCGCAGCTGCTACAGTTGCCGTTCCGATGCGAAAAGAATGAGTGGTGATTTTCAAATGCTGTAATCCCAAAAACATCAGGCATTTTTTCAAAACAACTCTGAAATGGTATTGTGTAAGTGGGATACCTGAAGCATGTACCAAAAGATGGCTACTGTGTAGTGGACGTAACAATAAGAATTTTGATAACAAAGAAAAAATGCAAAGAGGGGAATCGCTCATTTTATGAATTGCAATCCAGCGACCCTTCCCAAACTGGTCAGTTTTGCTGAAGCATAATAAAATTTTTAACGTGATCATCCTTCATAAAAAACATCGGACAACATCAGACCTCCAGAAGCCGAAGAAGATTTAGGCAACCATTCGGAAATGCGAAATGCACCAAAAAAACAAAGGCAAAAGGAAACTCGCATAAGAATGGATTCATAATCCTAAAAACAAACGTCAGATGACGCAATCAAGAGACGTCGTAAAATGATCAAGGTAATAGGTACTCTGTTATTAACTTGGAAGCGCAATTTGCGATATCCCATGAGTGCCTGAACAACCGAAAAACAATGGTTGCAAGGAGACCACCCTCTCATTTTATTAAAAAAGGAAACGCCTGCTAATATCTTAACGAGATGAGAATATGAATAAGAATCCAGCATCACAAATTCAACAAAGGCTAAAACCAATGCTTCAGAAAATTGATTCACATCAATGAGGTTAGAAGTTAAAAAGGAACACCAAAGTGACCACGCAGCGTTGTATTGCGCCCGCGTTGAAGGTGCCAAAGAATTGGTAATGGATGAAACTACGGTGGGCAAACCACTGACCACAACGCTTCCGGGCAAGGACAACCAATTGGATCCGCTTCGGGTACCAAACTGCGAAATCGATCGAGCTGAAAGCGTGACAAAGAATCAGCAATAAAATCAATATTACCTGGAATATACTTGACCTTAATCCACAAATTGAAATTCAAACAATAAAAAACCAACTTCTTCAAAACTGCTAATACAACATGCCTAAATACTCTGCAGTACTCCTGGGACAGTAGGGGCAATGTCTTGCAAAAGAGGACAAGAAAGGGGACCAAAAAAGCTGTCATCATTTACATTTAAACAGAACGGTGAGATGACAAAAATCCAAGATGGCGCCGCCAGAGCTGTGAGGAAAATTAATAAAACTCACACAAACCTTTCTGATAGCCGTCCACCTGAAATGGATGAGGAATTATCATCCTCCTATTCTAATGGCTCCTCTCATCTATCCCCAACATCCCAGGGACCCACAAAATCGCGGATGAAGCTGGATTCATCTTATCAGGCAGCTTATACTGTGAACACAGCTCTGCATAGTGATAATGCTATGTCCTCATTACAGACATCTATAGCTGCTTTCCCAAAATCAGGTCAGCCAGTACTAGATACCACAATGAATGAAATGCTTGTGTCATTACAATCATCTATTATATCTAATCTATCCTCCATGATTCATAAATTCTCTCTTGATATGAAACATATGGATGGTAGACTGCAATACGTTGAAAACAAAATGGAGGAATGCACTGAAACAGTGAATGAGCTAGTGGATGCATGTACAGAACAAAAAGATGATTCCATGTGGGTCAAGATGAAATTGGCAGATCTCGAGGACCGCTCACGTTGAAACAATATTAAAATGAGAGGAATACCAGAGTCAGTTCTACCTATGGACTTACGTAACTATGCAAATACACTATTTTCTACATTATTGCCAGAATTATCGCAGATTGAACTTACAATCGTATTCATAGAATTCCCAAACCAAAACATCTAGAAGAATCAATTCCCATAGATGTTGTTCTGTGAATCCATTTCTATCAAGCTAAAGAGCAAATTCTCTCCAAAGCGAGGGAGCTAACTACTCTCCCACCACCATACTCAGATATACAATTATTCGCCGATCTCTCGCAATTTACACTACAAATGAGAAGACAGCTCAAAACTGTAAAGAAAGCATTATCTAATCATAAGATCACATACAAATGGAGACATCCAGCCACTATCTTGACCACTTACAACGGGAAACATTTAGCTATATTTACCATTGAAGATGGCATGCAATTACTCCAAACTTGGGATGTTATAGTTGATCTTCCACAAAGCACCCCTGCCTTGAAGGAAAAACCAAATTTGTTCCACTTTGGACAAAAACGTGAACAAAATAGAATTAAATACAAATGAACTACTCCTGCCTGTTAACTCATATGCATTACTGACATATATGGTCTGGTTTGATGCTCAATACCTTACTACTTGTACTTCACCCCCTATTTTGGTCAGCATTCCTTTGAGTGGATTACTGCTGACTCTTGGAAAATATTTTTTTCTTTACTCTTTTTTTTTTTTTTTCTTCTCTCTTTTTATTTTATTTATTTATTTTTTTATTTATTTTTCCTCTTGCAATATATATTTCCAAATAACTACTAATACAGTAATAACTAGTTTTTTCATAGGTTTAAAAAAAAAAATCTACATTGTTGTGTCCATGATTTAATAGTAACTGTGAACTGATCATATAACAAATACTTAGATCTTTAGTTTAAGCGTTATAGAAACTACAGAATATTCTTTTAGGAATATATAGAATTATAGTAACATCTAATTTTGATATATTAATATGTCTTTCAAAATATTGTCCCTAAATGCAAGGGGACTGAATCACCAAGAAAAATGAACCTCTATGTGGAGGACTGCCTTATCCTTTAATTGTGACATATGTGTTCAAGAGACACATTTTGCTAAAGGTGCATCTCTCAAATGTCAACATAAACATTTTCCTCATATTTTTCAAACAAAATTCTCCAAAAAACAAAGAGGAGCGTTAATAGCTATTAGAGATACTATTACATTTCAATTAGATAATTGTATCACTGACCCTGAAGGTCGCTATATTTTTTTGATTTGTACCATTAACAATATTCAATACACCCTTGTATCTATTTATGCTCTGAATATGAGGCAAATGCATTTAATAATGTGGAGATTTCAATTTGATTCCAAACAATGATATGGATTCTTCTGCTAAGTCCAAACGTTATGCTTCTCCCCTTGATAAGTTCAACGACTTAGGTTCATCATCTTTTAATTACTTGAATTGGCAGTATATAAATATATGAAGATAATATTTATATTATTTTTGTGTATTGACTCCACAATGGATGTATTGATAACCTCCCAATCGTTACCTTTATTATCCCTATTATGATTGATAAATTAATATGGTTTTCTTTATATTATATTTTTTATTATTTTTGGATACTATTATCTAAATACTGTAACTGATATGTTATTTATTCATAATTTCTGTCATTTGTCTTGATAAAAATGTAAACTTTAATAAAAACTATTGATTATAAAAATATACAATAATCAAGTAAGTATTTGGAATTTTGTATAGTAGAATAGGGATAATTTTGACACAATTGGGCAGCTTGAGCATGTGTTACAATAAATATGAACCATGAATTGATGTTTTTACGCAAATTTTTGCCTGAAATTTTTAAGCGTGTATAACTTAAATTTATACTTTGTAGAGCTACCTTTTGCAGCTATCACAGCTCCAAGTCACTTTGCAAAAGTCTCTATGAGCTTCCCACATCTTACCACTGGGATTTTTGTCCATTGCTCTTGGCAAAACTGCTCCAGCTCCCTCAAGTTGGATGGTTTGCACTTGTGAACAGCAATCTTTAAGTCTGACCCCAGATTTTCTATTGAATTGAGATCTGGGCTTTGACTAGGCCATTCCAACACATTTACATGTTTCCCCTTAACCACTTGCCGACCTGCCGCCGCAGTTTTACATGGCTGAGAGAAACGACGTTACCTTACGTCGCTTTGCCTTTTGACCATTGGAGGCAGCACGCCCGCAGCGTGTACCTGGTGCTGATGCGAGTTTCTAGCGGGCGTGATGACCGCTGGGCACCCGCAATCACTCGTGACAGAGCGAGAACTGGGATCTGTGTGTGTAGACAGATTGGTGTTCATACTTAGTATAAACACACAATCTGTCAATTCCTCCAGTCAGTCCCCTCCCCCTACAGTTAGAACACACCTAGGCAACACAGTTAACCCACAGTTAACACAGTCGCCCCTTAGTGTTACTCCCTTCCCTGCCAGTGACCTTTATACAGTGATCAGAGCATTTTTATAGCACTTTTTTATTGTCAATGGTCCTAAAAAGTGTCAAAAATGTCCGATCTGTCCACCGCAATATCGCAGTCCTGATAAAAATTGCAGATTGCCACCATTACTAGTAAAAAAAAATAATAATAATAAAAATGCCATAAATCTATCCCCAATTTTGTAGATGCTATAACTTTTGCGCAAACCAATCAATATACGCTTATTTCAATTTTTTCTACCAAAAATATATATGAAAATACATATCGGCCTAAACAGAGGAAACATTTTTTTATTTTTTATTTTTTATTTATTAGAGCAAAAAGTAAAAGATATTGTTTTTTTTTCATAATTTTCGCTATTCTTTTGTTTATAGCGCAAAAAATAAAAACCGTAGAGGTGATAAAATACCACCAAAAAAAGCTCTATTTGTGGAAAAAAAGGGACATACAATTTGTTTGGGTACAACGTTGCACGGCCGCACAATTGTCAGTTAAATTGACGCAGTGCCAAATTGTAAAAAGTGTTCTAGTCAGGAAGGGTGTAAAATCTTGTGGGGCTGAAGTGGTTAAACAACTCAAGTGTTGCTTTAGCAGTGTGTTTGGGGTCATTGTCCTGCTGGAAGGTGAACCTCCATCCTAGCCTCAAATCACACATAGAGTGGTACAGGTTTTGCTTAAGAATATCCCTGTATTTAGAACCATCCACCTTTCCCTCAACTCTGACCAGTTCTCAGTCCCACCTGCTGAAAAACATCCCCACAGCATGATGCTGCCACCACCATGTTTCAATGTGGGGATTGTGATCTTTAGCTGATGTGTTGAGTTTGCGCCAGACATAGCGTTTTCTTTGATAGCCAAAAAGTTCCATTTTAGTCTCATCAGACCGGAGCATCTTCCTCCATACATTTTGGGAGTCTCCCACATGCCTTTTTGCAAACTCAAATTGTGCCATTTTGTTTTCTGCTGAAAGCTCTAAGTACTAACCAGTGTTCACCAGAGCTCCTTATGGTGGAGATAGATTTACCTGCATGCTAGTACCAGGTCATGGTCCTCAGGTCTGCCCCGCAAATGTATAAGCAAGCCGGGGTCCTTTCACTTCCTGTTATATCGTCACAATTTGAGCTCCAAAGCCCTGCTTTGCACTATGCTTTTTTGTTGGTGTTTTCCATTTGATCCACACTGCTCCATGCAATTCCAGTCTCATTAGGCCAAAGCTGTGCTGAGACATTAACCTATAGATGGTATATATGGGATATAGGGTGATTAACATTCTATTTCACTTACTATGTAGGTGCTTGTGTGCACATATGCACATGTATGTGCCTTTATATTTGAGTGTATATATTTTTTGCTATTTAGCAGGATATTAATCCTTTCTTGTTTTTTTCTAATAATTTTTTATTCCCCATTTTTTAGTTTCAATCGATCATTATAATTTTCTTACTTTTTAATGATTATTATTAGATCCTTAGTTTTTCTTTCTTTCTCTCCTCTTTATCAATCAGTGTTTCTCCAATTGTCTCCTCACTTTTTTATACAGGGCCTCTTCTCCATTTCCATAAGTTGTGAACACCTTTGGCGCCCCCTAGCCTGTGTTTTCTCATTCCCTTCTACAGAGTGTTTGTAAGTATGGAGGCTATGTTAGACCTTTTGAGTGGGATAAGATTGTCCACCATTATGAATTAATTGTTCTTCCCATCTTTAATTCTACTTTTAGCTTGGCTCTCTGTATGCTCCCTGCAGCCACACTTGTGGTGTCCCTTTTGATGCCTCTGCACGGTTTGGGTGAGTGCCTTGCCCGTTTGGTGATATTTGGAGGTAGGTGGTTTGGTTAACCATTGGAGGGAGGGTTTAGGAGCCAGGTTCCATGATCAATGTATTAATCAATCATGTTCATATGCATTTACACATGTGTGATAATATTGCTGTGTTACATGATAATTATTTGTTCCTTTGTATTTATTGTCCAGCAGAGCTATCACCGTACGCTGGCAGTAACATACTCCCCTGAAGAAGCCAATGATTGGTGAAACATGTAGGGATTGCTACCAGTAATTGTCATTGACACTTGGATACCTTGGCCAGTATTTAGAATTTGTAATACTCTGTTTTTTTTTTTTGCACCTATGCATTATGCACCTATGCATTGCGTTTTTTTTACTGTTTTTTATGTAATAAAATTTACATTTTTATTATAAAAATAATTGTCTTTGACTATATGCTGGGCACTGTTATAATCCCTAGTTCCAATTCTACATTTATATTCCTGCATATATTACTTGTCATTTATATATTGTTTTCCTTTTTTTTTCCAATCATGTAATTTGATAGTCCATCCAACATGGCCTCCTTTTTTGATTTCTCCAGTCTATTTACATTGGCTTTTTGTGGGTCCTGTGTGTTCCTGGTGGATTGGGGTTGGGCTGTGTTGTGCTTCCCTCGGGTTTGTTTCAATCCGGGGGCTGCGACGCGCACTGCGTGAGCTCCCTTGCCCTGCCCTATTCATGTGGGTAGTGGGTGTGCGTGCACTGCGCGTCGATGTCATACCTCTCACGCCAGGCATGCATCATCACTCCTTGTGGCACTGTTATGCCGGTGATCATCCAGCTACGAGCGGTATGGGAGGTGGTTTTGGTGCCAAACTACCAGGCGGCTGTTCAGAATTGATGTAGGCGCCTCCCCTCCCTGAGTGCTCATGTGCGTGATGTTGATGGAGTTTTTCTGTGGCGGCACTCATATATGGGCGCCATCCATGGACGGCTCAGGCACTTGGCTAGTTTTCACTTCACAGGACAGCACACATTACATGCCCCTCAGCCTGGTTGACAGGTAACATCCTTGGCTTCTTCACCCTGTTCTTGTCTCATCTTTCACCATTCCTCCTACTTTCTTGCCTTCGTTAGGGGTCCCTCTCCCTTTCCTTTTTAGGACTGCCCTCACCTGTGTTTCTATTGGTCATGCTTAATTTAAGTTTTACTTGTCACATCTTTTCTCTCTTGCACCACCTCTCACTATCTTGACAGGAGATACAATGCATCCTTGGTTCAACATTCACCACACATTTTTTATAGTTACAGTTTGTTATTGGTATCATGCCTACACATCATTCACTGCCTGATGCTTGTCCATCCTGGGTGGGGCCTGTGTGGACCGTCCGTCGTGGAGCACCCCATCTCAGCTCCAGGGGGAGACGTTTTCTGTATATGGGGAAATGCATGGCCCATACTACTATGCCATTAGTACATGGATACCTGTAAGTACCAGTTGGAGTTCTGACCCCCTGTTTTTGCTTGCCAATGTGTGAATATACTGGATCAGTTAGAAATGTATCTATGTCATTGCAGAGACACAATACACACTTTCTCCTGAGGAGCGACGTCAAGTTGTGAAACGTGTTGAGCCAACAGATGTCATGTTCCAATGATGTGTCATATCAGCATAATTTCTATTGTATCAATTGTTTCTAGTTTATAGACCTTGGGTTCCATTATTATTCATCATGTGTTTGTCTATTTTTATGGAGGAATTATGCATTTATTCCTGTAAAATAAAGTTTATATTGTAGTATATTTTCTCATCCCTCTTCAATGTTAGGGATTAGAGTTATTTCCCACCATACAGGTACCTATTTATGTGTACACATACTGTATGAGTTTTACTGAAAATTCAAGTTTAGTTATTAATGAATTAATAATGTGCCATAAAATAATATACTATATATCATAGATATGTTCATTACAATAATTTAAGTCCCACACTTTTTTTATACAGTACCTAACGTTATTTTTTAGTCACTTAACCAGCTTACAATGTAACTTCATATGGACAAACAAGAAAGCCAGGACTAATTTCTACCTACTTACCCTTCCAAAAAAAAAGGAGGAATGGGATTACCGAACTTTAGAAAATGCTACTATGCCATACACATCACAAGAGTAATAGACTGGCACTGCCATGCTGATAACAAATACTGAGTAAAACTAGAAAATTCATGCTCCTCTCACAGCCTACAATTCCTGCTGTGGACTCTTGATTCAAAACACCATGGAAATACTAAACGATACCAATAATTAAAACTACGCTCTACATTTTTCATAAAGTCGCCACCTCACATAACCTAGCATCCATTACCGACCCCTTAACACCAATTGCTGATGATCCCGATTTTCCCCCAAGCATGCACAACAAAAATATATCTAGAATAGATCAGAACACACCTCTACTAGCTTATCACTGCTTCCACAAAGGTAAAGTAAAATCATTTAACTCTCTCCAGAGGGAATTTGAGGGTAGCTATTTTAACTATTGGCCTTATCGACAATTGCACGACTTTCTTCAAAATAACCACTACAGAGCATTTTTTACTAAACCCATTACACCATTAGAAGTTACCTGCAATAACAAGTTGCATACCAGCAAAACTAAGTTGTTAGCTTTTTCATGGCTTACACAGGAAGGGCACAAAGACAAAGTTTTTGACCACAAGTGTTCTCTGAGCACAAAAATGCAGGAAATTTCCTACAATTGGCTTCCCTCAGCTTCCGACACATGCTAGAGATGTCACAAAACAAGGGCACCTTTCTACATATGCGGTGGACATGCCCCCCAATCTTTGAGTTTTTTGCAACATATTCAAAAATGGATCAGACATATTACTGAAACTATATTAGATCTAAATCCTGCTGCATGTCTACTACATGTAATTTCCTATACATATAGTAAATACAAAAGGTCACTAATAGGGATGAGCTTCGTGTTCGAGTCGAACATACGTTCGACTCGAACATCGGCTGTTCACCCGTTCGGCGAATTCCGAGCGTTATGGGCCGTTCGCGCCAAATTCGTGTGGCGCTCACGGCCCACAATGCACTGCGTCATCGCAGTGCATTGCTGGCTCATGATTGGCCAAGCATGCACTGTGACCCCGCAGCGCCAGCAGCGAGGAGAGCCATGATTGGCCACAGGCAGGATGCCTGTGGCCAATCATAGCTCAGGCTGTGTAGTACACGCCCCACACTATATAAGGCCGCCAGCGCGGCGGCCTAGTGTAGTGTGTTGGCGTCTGAAGCAGTTAGTGGGTGTTCTGTGTACCTTCAACACAGTACACACCGATCATTTTCGGCTGATTTTCGATCTTGCTGTTGTGTAGTGGTTGTTGTCTGTGTGCCCTGACCGCAGTATACACCGCTATATTCACCTCACCTATATAGCTAGTGATCTATCTTTTATAATAGAGCTTGCAGTCAGTAGTGTTAGGAGCTTGTGCGTGCTGTCTGCGTGCTCTGTACCCAGTACACACCGCTATATCCACCTACATAGCTCTTCTCTATTTGAGCCCACTTGCCATCTGCAGGAGTTATTGGAAGTTGTGTGTGCCTCCAGCACAGCACAGTATACATCTGTATATACCCCTTTATCTCTGGTGTTCTATAAAAAAGGCCTTTGCAGGAGTTAGTGGGTTTTTTGTGCCTCCAGCATAATATACACCTGTATCTACCCTTTATTGCTGTTCTCTAATAGAGCCATCTGCAGGGCTTAGTGGGTGTTGTGTGACTCAATTACAGTATACCCCTTTATCTCTGGTGTTCTATAATAAAGGCATCTGCAGGAGTTAGTGGGCGTTGTGTGACTCCAGCACAATATACACCTGTATCTACCGTTTATTGCTGTTCTCTAATAGAGCCATCTGCAGGGCTTAGTGGGTGATGTGTGACTCCATTACACTGCTGTTTTACCCAACTCCCTTCAGGCCATTACCATGTCTGGAAGGCCAGCAAGGAGAGGCAGACAGGTGCAATCTGATAAAAGAGGGCAAGCAGCTCTGTGTCTAGAGACAACAGTGCTGGTCGTGGACGCGGTGCATTGTCATCAGCACGTGGCCATGGGACACGCTTGTCCTTCTTTTCGGCAGCTGGACATGTTGAACCGCAACATGCCAACGACTTGGTAGAGTGGATGACCAAGCCCTCTTCATCCTCCTCATCCTCTCTCACCCAGTCTCAGGGTACTAGCAAAGCAGCTGCCAACGCATCGTTTTCCCTCCTCTCAATGTCATCATCAGTAACTCCTTCCCTAGACCCACCACGTCCTCCTGAGGAGACTCCTGAACTCTTTGAGCACAGTGTTGGGTACATGCTCCAGGAGGATGCCCAGTGTTTTGTGGGCTCTGATGATGACACTCAGCTAGAGGAAGGCAGTAACGTGAGCGCAGAGAGAGGGAATGCTCAAGAAGGACAGCAATCTGGCAGTCATGTTCCACAAGCTGCAGCATACTGCCAGGTTTGCTACAGCGATGAAGAGGGAGGGGATGATGAGGGCACTGACTCCACGTGGGTGCCTGGAAGGAGAGAGGAGGAGGAGAAGGAGGAGGCACATGTCCAACGAGGCAGGATGCCCTCCGGGGGCCAGCTTAGGGGCAGCACACCGACTGAATCACACCGCAGAGCTCCGCCTGTGCAGGGCGCTGCCTCTGCGCGTTATTCTAAAAGTTCTTTGGTGTGGGCCTTTTTTGAGACGAGTGCATCAGATCGCACCGCTGCTATTTGCAACATATGTCTCAAGCGTATCTCGCGTGGCCAAAACATCAGCCGCTTGGGCACCACATGCTTGACCAGACATATGTTGACCTGCCATGCAGCTCGTTGGCAAGCGTACCTCAAAGACCCACACCAAAGAACAAAGCGGACCTCTCCTTGCTCCTCATCAGCTGGCATCTGCAACCCCACTAGACCTTCAGTCCTCTCTGAAACCTGCTCTGAGAGGAATGAAGGTGTAGAATTAGGTGTGTCACAGCCAAGTGCTTCCGGGAACTCTGCTAGCGGTACACCCACGTCCGATTATAGCAGGCAAATGTCCCTGCCCCAGCTGCTGGACCGGCGAAAGAAGTTCACTCCCAGCCATCCACAGGCCCAGCGGTTGAATGCTAGCTTGGCTAAATTGCTAGCACTTCAACTGCTGCCTTTTCAGTTGGTAGACTCGGCCCCCTTCCGTGAGTTTGTACAATGTGCGGTTCCTCAGTGGCAGGTCCCCAAACGCCACTTTTTCTCACGGAAGGCGATTCCGGCTCTCTACCGGCATGTGGAAGGCAATGTCCTTGCCTCGCTGGACAGGGCGGTCAGCGGTAAGGTGCATATTACCGCTGACTCATGGTCCAGCAGGCATGGACAGGGACGTTACCTGTCTTTCACGGCCTATTGTGTCACTCTTCTGGCAGCTGGGAAGGATGCAGGACAAGGTGCAGTAGTGTTGGAGGTTGTTCCGCCACCACGCCTCCAAAATGCTACTATTGGTTGTGACACACCTCTCTCCTCCACCCCCTCCTCTTCTTCTTCCTCCATGGCCTCTTCCAGTGCTCTGTCCTCAGAACCAGCGGTGCTCCGTAGGCGTTCCAGGGGCTATGCAAGTACGCAGGCAAAACAATGCCATGCCGTGCTTGCGCTGGTTTGTTTGGGGGACAGGAGCCACACTGGGGCGGATGTTTTGTCAGCTCTGCAGGGGCAGGCCGAGAGGTGGTTGACGCCACGCCAGCTTAAGCCAGGAATGGTGGTTTGTGACAATGGCACCAACCTCCTCTCCGCCCTCCGACAGGGACAGCTGACCCATGTGCCCTGTGTAGCTCACGTCCTTAACCTGGTGGTGCAGCGGTTCTTGGGCAGGTACCCCGGCTTACAGGATGTCCTGAAGCAGGCCAGGAAAGTCTGTGTGCATTTATGCCGATCATTTAATGCCTGTGCTCGGCTGGCTGAGCTCCAAAAAGAGTTGAACCTGCCCAAGAACCGCCTTATATGTGACATGCCCACCAGGTGGAACTCAACATTGGCCATGCTGCAGCGTCTGCACACGCAGCAGAGGGCCATCAATGAGTACTTGTGCGACTACGGCACCAGGACAGGGTCAGGGGAGCTCGGTTTTTTCTCACCACGCCAGTGGGGCATGATCCGGGATGCATGCACTGTCCTGTCACCATTTGAGGAGGCCACAAGGATGGTGAGCAGTGACAGTGCATGCATCAGTGGCACTGTACCTCTTGTCCACCTCTTGGAGCATACGCTGCGTGGAATAATGGACAGGGCACTTGAGGCAGAACAGAGGCAGGAAGAGGAGGACTTCCTTGCCTCTCAAGGCCCCCTTTATCTAGACAGTGTTCCTGCTGTGCCACCCATCACACAGGAAGAGGATGAGGAGGAGGAGGAGGAGGAGGAGGATGATTGTGTCAGCATGGAGGTGGAGGCTGGCACTCAGCATCAGCAGCAGCAGCAGTCTTGTAGGGATGATTTACGGTCCCAAGAAACACGTGGACTTGTACGTGGGTGGGAGGAGGTAGCTGCGGATCATGTTGTCCTTAGTGACCCAGAGGACTCCGGACCGAATGCCTCAGCTAACCTACGCTGCATGACCTCCCTGATCCTGCAAAGCCTGCGGAAGGATCCTTGTATTCTTCGGATCAAGGAGAGGGACCATTACTGGCTGGCCACTCTCCTTGATCCACGGTACAAGGGTAAGGTTGCCGACCTTATCTTGCCATCGCAGAGGGAGCAGAGGATGAGACATCTCCGGGAGGCATTGCAGAAAGGTCTGTGCAACGCGTTCCCAGAGACTGGGAGGTTACAAACTCCTGGTCCTGGACAACGTGTTGCTGAGGCATCGGTCAGAAGGAGCGGTGGAGAAGGTGGCCGTCTGACTGATGCTTTCAGACAATTTTTTAGTCCGCAGCCCCAAGGTATGATCGGTTCCAGCACCCATCGCCAGCGTCTGATTTACATGGTGCAGGAATACCTAGGGGCAAGGTCAGACTTGGACACCTTTCCCACCAAAAATCCTCTGGCTTACTGGGTCTTGAGGATGGATCACTGGCCAGAGCTTGCACAGTATGCAATTGAGCTACTGGCCTGTCCTGCATCCAGCGTTCTTTCGAAACGTACCTTCAGTGCTGCTGGTGGCTTTGTTACCGATCACAGTGTGCGCCTGTCCACCGAATCAGTTGATCGACTGACCTTCATCAAGATGAATCAGTCTTGGATCACCCACAGATACCAAGCACCTGAAGCTGATGTAACAGAATATTTTTTTTTGAAATATCACATCCCTTCAAGACTGCCTATGCTGATGCTGAGTGACTGTCCTGTTATGTTGATTGTCTATCTTCTTCCTCCTCCGCTGATATGTTGGAAGAACATTTCTGGTTCTGGGTGATGCCATTAGCCCAATTTTTCTGCCCCTGTTTAACAGGGGCGTTTAAGTACAATTTTTGATGCAATGCTTTGCAGCAGGGCTAATTCCTGCAATCAAACAAGAGTATATGGGAGAGGTTGTAGTGTGGTGGCACCAGCACCAGTGCCTAAGGCCCAATTTTTCTGCCCCTGTTTAACAGGGGCGTTTAATTACAATTTTTGATGCAATGCTTTGCAGCAGGGCTAATTCCTGCAATAAAACAAGAGTATATGGCAGAGGTTGCAGTGTGGTGGCACCAGCACCAGTGCCTAAGGCCCAATTTTTCTGCCCCTGTTTAACAGGGGCGTTTAAGTACAATTTTTGATGCAATGCTTTGCAGCAGGGCTAATTCCTGCAATAAAACTAGAGTATATGGGAGAGGTTGCAGTGTGGTGGCACCAGCACCAGTGCCTAAGGCCAAATTATTCAGCCCCTGTTTAACAGGGACATGTAATTACAATTCTTGATATAATATTTCACAGGAGGGCCCCTTCCTGTGCCCACCCAGAGTAACGGTGAGGACTTATAGAGTTGTGGCACCAGCACCACAACCACCAAAGGTCAATTTTTCTACCACTGTTCAACAATGGCATGTAATTACAATTCTTGATATAATCGTTCACAGCAGGGCGCTCCAGCGCCCACCAAGAGTCACTTTGAGGGCTTACAATGTTGTGGCAAAACCAACACCTTGTTCCGCCATTTCTGCAGAGCATATAGGGCAGGCCCCTACTTTCAAACATCCAACTTACAAACATCTCCTACTTGCAAACGGAAGGAGACAACAGCAAGTGAGATGAAAAAAGATGGACGACAAAACAAATTATACAGGGGTGATAACCCTTCCCTATGTTTTCCAAAAAGCTTAAAAATAGTTTTTTTGACTGGAGCTACACTTTAAAAATGTACCAGTTGAAAATTACAAACAGATTCAACTTAGCACAACAAACCTACATAGTCCCTGTCTTGTTTGCACCGCCTGTATACTGCTGTTCTGAGTATATAGGGCCTGGGGGCCACACGCATTTCCTTTTTTTAATATGGGTACAGGGTTCCCCTTAATATGCGTACAAGACCCAAATAGGCTGGTAATGGGCAGGGAGGGCTACCCATGCCATTTTTCTCAATGATTTTCAACCATATTGCAGGAACCAGATATAACATTAAAACCGCAAGCAGTTTTAAATGGTGTTATTTCCGTTTAATGTCATTTTGTGCAGGGACTGTTCTAAACACGGGAAACATGTGGCACTTCACAGGCATACTACAGACACCCCCAGGCACCATATTTAAAGGAATATTTCACTTTTTTTTTCCACTTTAATCGTCATTAAAATCAGTGCTCCCGCCAAAACGGCAGTTTTTAAAACTTTTTTTTGCATTGACCCATGTCCCCTGGGGCAGGAGCCAGGTCCCCAAACCCTTTTTAGGACAGTATCTTGCATATTAGCCGTTAAAATTAGCACTTTTCATTTCGAACGTTCGAGTCCCATAGACTTCAATGGGGTTCTAAAGTTCATACGAATTTGGGGTCCGTTCGAAAGTTCTGGTGCAAACCGAACCGGGGGGTGTTCGGCTCATCCCTAGTCACTAACTAGGTACCTTTTAAATGCAGCAAAAGCTTTAATTCCAATTCACTGGAAATCCTCTTATATACCAGCAATTAAAGATTGTCTGGAAAAGGTAAAAAGTATCTATTATATGGAAGAAACCCTGGCCATTCAAAAAGAGTCCACCACCAGATTTCAGAATACATGGAGTGCTTTTGTTCACCTTGTCTGAAGAATAAGAAAATATAAATAAATAAGAGCTGAAGGGCACACATTAGTATCATCACTCTCACTTCTCCAGTCATTACACCTCTCTTTGATTGTTTTTTCATTTATTTAAGAACTCCTATTAAGAGAACATATAACACCGACACCAGTAGCATATTTCCTTTATATATTTATGTAATCATATTATCAACATTACATTGTCTCTTACTTATGTGTCATTTATACCTCATAATAATGATGCCATTTATGATTTTTTTTTTATTTGATTTCATTTGGATATTGTTTATGTATTTTACCCCACGTTATTAAGTTTTCCATATCTTATTATTTATTTATTTTCTATCCACAATCAAAATTTAATTCAGGTACTCTAACCATTACTATCACGAATATCTTGTGCTTATATATGCTGTTATTGTTTGCATTCTTATACGCTTTTGTTGTACAAGTTATATATTACCATATATAATGTAATACTTTTACTTACTTTTAATAAAGGACTATTGTGAAAAAAAAAAGCAAAGCAACTATCTGGCTCCCCTTTAGACTCCATGCACATTGAAGCTCATAAACTGAAGTTTTTGGGAGTTCGGGCATTTATTTTAACAGCCCATAAACTCCCCTCAATGTTATCCTATGTGTCCATGCACACATGGACATTTTTGGATGTTTATCAGCAGTGGAGTTTATGGGCTGTTTTCTGAATGCCATAAATTCTTGTTCAGGAGTAGTTTTTCTGACTACAAAAATGCCAAACACTCAGACTCTGATAAACGTTGATAAACACTCAAAAACATAGCTCACCAGCATTTTTTAAAGTTTTTGATCCATTGAAAAAATAAAAATCCCCCCCCCCCCCCAGAAAAAACGCAAAAAACGCTAATAAATGCTATTGCAAGAATGTTAAAAAAAAGTTGAAAGACTCACTGGAAAGCTACTGGCATTTTTATAATGTTATTTTAACGTCCAGTGTGCATGGAGCCTTAGGTTGACAAACATGCCTGGATCAACCTTAACAATGAGGAACACTGGAGCCTCCATTGCATCCAACAGAGGATCACTGCCCATTGCTGGGGGCACACTTGCAACTGGGGGTCTTTCGCCAAGTGGGGGGGATTTCAATAAGTGGAAGCACTTCTGACTCTGCACTTCAGCGAATGCACAAAGCGAAGGTGCACAAGAAAATACTTTGAAAAACACCGCAAAGACAGCAGGTGAACTCGTTTAACCCTTTAGGCCCTTTCTCCTTATAACATGCATTCTCTACTGCTCCTTCTGACAGCTCTGTCCTCTATACTAAAATTATCTCAACTCCACCCCACTTCTCCCCCCCACAGCATATATATATCACCCTCACTTCTGTCCTCTCCTTATTACTGCACCCACCAACTCCTGCTAATTCTAAATCCACACACACTAAAAATCTCTGGGGCATGTCCCTTCATATAAATCTCACTCCCATATTGCCTCCCTCACCCTCCTGCTTCTCCTAACCTCTGGAGATATATCCCCAAACCCCGGACCTCCATCACTAAACTGTTCCCATCACCCTGCACCCTCTGGCAGCAGCCGCAATCAACACAATTTAGTTCCCATTTCTATTCTTCCCAAGACCAGACTCCCTTTCTCTTGTGCTCTTTGGAACTCCCGCTCTGTCTGCAACAAACTCACCTCTCTACATGACATCTTTATCGCCAACTCATTTAACCTACTCGCCATCACCGAAACCTGGCTCCACGAATCAGACACTGCATCTCCTGCGGCCCTATCCCATGGTGGTCTTCTCTGGACTCACTCTCCCAGATCCAATGGACATAAGGGAGGAGGTGTTGGAATCCTTCTAGCCCCACATAGCACCTTCCAGGTACTTCAGCCACCTCCCTCTCTGTCACTCTCCTCTTTCGAAGCACACTGCATTCGTCTCTTCACTCCAATTTCATTAAGAATAGCCGTGATCTACAGGCCCCCTGGACCAGTATCAACATTTCTTGATGACTTCTCTGCCTGGCTACCCTACTTTCTTTCTTCTGAAATCCCCACAATCATTCTCGGGGACTTCAACATCCCTATTAATTCTAACACCTCTGCTCCTTCCAAACTTCTCAGCCTAACCTCCTCCTTTGACCTGAAACAGTGGATACATGATCCTACTCACTCCGAAGGCAATATCCTTGACCTCGTTTTCTCTCACCTTTGCACTCCATGCAACCTCTCTAACTATCCATTCCCTCTCTCTGATCACCACCTTATTAGTTTCACTCTCTCCCCCTCCTTCACCTCCTCTCCCGCCAACCGCATTAAAGTTACCCGCAGAAACCTACGTCATCTCAAGCCTTCTCTTCTCTACTCTGCTATTGACAACCTCTACGACAAAATCTCACCCCTATCCTGCACCAACCTAGCCACTTCTGTCTACAACACTTCACTTCTGGCCTCTCTGGACTCACTGGCCCCCCTCACTACACACAGAATTAAGCCCCGACCCCTTCAACCTTGGCAAACAGATGCCACTAGAAGTCTGAAAAAACATAGTCGTGCTCATGAGCGCCTGTGGCGCAAGACCAAGTCTCAGAGAGATTTCAACCAATATAAATCTGCCCTCCAAAATTACAATTCTAGCCTCCTCTCTGCCAAGCAGAACTATTTTATCACTCTCATCAGCAACCTATCATCCCGTCCCCGTCAACTCTTCTCTACTTTCAACTCTCTATTTCGTCCTCCACCACCTCCACCCGCCAACTCACTCACCGCCCAGGAGATTGCTAATCACTTCAAACAGAAGATTGATACAATTCGCGTGGAGATTTCTACTGTTCTGATACCCTCCACGCTTTACACATCATGCCCACAGGCACAATCATTACTTCCCTCCTTCAACCCCACCACTATAGACGAAGTTGCTAAACTACTTGGTAATGTCCACCTTACCACCTGCCCTCTAGATCCTGTTCCCTCACAAATGCTGCGTTCACCCTCTGACTCTATACTACACTCTCTAACTCACATCTTCAATCTCTCCCTCTCTTCTGGCATCTTCCCCAACTCTCTAAAACATGCACTTGTCAAACCCATACTTAAAAAACCCTCACTGGACCCATCCAATCCTAACAACCTACGCCCCATCTCCTTGCTCCCCTTTTTATCCAAACTACTCGAACGTCTGGTCTACAACCGACTGAGTGACCACCTCGCTGATAATAGCCTTGATCCCCTTCAGTCTGGATTTCGTCCTCAACACTCCACAGAAACTGCTCTCCTAAAACTAACAAACGATCTACTAACGGCCAAAACCAAACGACATTATTCTGTACTCCTCCTCCTGGACCTCTCTGCTGCCTTTGATACGGTTGACCACCCCCTCCTTCTCACACCTTTGCTCTCCGTGACCGTACTTTACGATGGTTCTCTTCCTACTTATCCAACCGCACCTTTAGCGTTTCTTACAACTCTACTTCCTCCTCTCCTCTTCCTTTCTCTGTTGGGGTCCCCCAAGGTTCTGTTCTTGGACCACTCCTATTTTCAATCTATACCTCCTCCCTGGGTCAACTCCCACTTCTTCCAATACCACCTCTATGCTGACGACACCCAGATCTATTTCTCTACCCCTCAGCTCACTCCCTCTGTCTCCTCACGTATCACTAATTTACTATCGGATATATCAGTCTGGATGTCACACCACTTCCTCAAAATCAATCTATCCAAAACCGAACTTATAATTTTTCCTCCCCCATATGCCCCTTCCCCTGATCTCACTGTCAAAATTGATGGCACAACCATAAGCCCATCCCCACATGCCAAGGTTCTAGGTGTAGTCCTGGACTCTGAACTCTCCTTCAAGCAACACATCCAATCGCTGTCCAAATCCTACCGCCTCAACCTCCGCAACATCTCCAAAATACGCCCCTTTCTAACCAATGAGACAACAAAGCTCTTAATTCACTCGCTGGTCATCTCCCGCCTCGACTACTGCAACTCCCTTCTCATTGGCTTACCTCTACATAGTCTATCACCTCTTCAATCCATTATGAATGCCGCTGCCAGACTCATCCACCTTACCAATCGCTCGGTGTCTGCTACTCCTCTCTGTCAATCCCTCCACTTCCTCAAAATCAATCTATCCAAAACCGAACTTATAATTTTTCCTCCCCCATATGCCCCTTCCCCTGATCTCACTGTCAAAATTGATGGCACAACCATAAGCCCATCCCCACATGCCAAGGTTCTAGGTGTAGTCCTGGACTCTGAACTCTCCTTCAAGCAACACATCCAATCGCTGTCCAAATCCTACCGCCTCAACCTCCGCAACATCTCCAAAATACGCCCCTTTCTAACCAATGAGACAACAAAGCTCTTAATTCACTCGCTGGTCATCTCCCGCCTCGACTACTGCAACTCCCTTCTCATTGGCTTACCTCTACATAGTCTATCACCTCTTCAATCCATTATGAATGCCGCTGCCAGACTCATCCACCTTACCAATCGCTCGGTGTCTGCTACTCCTCTCTGTCAATCCCTCCACTGGCTTCTGCTCAGCCAAAGAATAAAATTCAAAATACTAACAATTACATACAAAGCCATCCACAACTCTGCCCCCAGCTACATCACTAGCTTAGTCTCTAAATACCAACCTACTCGTCCTCTTCGTTCCTCTCAAGACCTCCTGCTCTCTAGCTCCCTCATCACCTCCTCCCATACTCGCCTCCGGGACTTTTCCAAAGCCTCCCCAATCCTATGGAATGCCCTACCCCAATCTGTCCGCTTATCTCCTACTTTATTTGCTTTTAGACGATCCCTGAAAACACTTCTCTTCAGAGAAGCCTACCCCACCCACACCTAACTGTATTTTCATTTTCTCCATCAGCTCATCCTCCACAGTTATTACCTTTTGTTTCAACTTGACCCTCCCTTCTAGATTGTAAGCTCTAACGAGCAGGGCCCTCTGATCCCTCCTGTATTGATTTGTATTGTAAGTGTACTGTCTGCCCTCATATTGTAAAGCGCTGCGCAAACTGTTGGCGCTATATAAATCCTGAATAATAATAATAATAATAATGAGCCAAAACTGCCTAGACTTTAGTTTGACCTCAGGGTCAGATAGTCAACCTACATGTTGCCTACATGGGATGTCTCCAGGATTAGCTCCAGGGCTAGGAATCAAAACTTTGAATCCATCTGAAAATTGATGTGCACTATCTTCATGGCATTGTTCGTTTGAATTCAGATTGCGTACCTTTCCACTAAGGAGGTCTAATACTTTAGGGACAGTAAAACTGCTCAGAACTTCTGAATGTTAGTTTGGGAAACAAGACACCAAAGATAACCAAGCCCCTTGAAATCAATGGTGTCTAAGTATCTTCCCTAGACTGATCAATTGTCTGTGTTGTCCCCCTGTGGGGATTCTTTAAACAAGAAGTAAAGACGTCCTTGCTCCAGAGCCAGACCCCTCAACCTCAGTGATAGGCAAATCAAAAATACTGAGTCAACTTGTCCCCTGAAGAACAAAAGCCTTTAAAGGCCTAGGGTGAAACCAGGCCAAATGAGTTGCCTCACATTAGGCTACCCTCAGTTCTAGGCCTCTCATACATAAATGGGGATGCAAATTGCTCCTGGTCCAGACAGCTGGAATCTGAGGCCAGATTGTGTAAAGTTATCAATGAGGAAAATGGCAGCAGGGGCAAAGCCCCAGCAGAAGCTGACCTACTGTCGGCTGTGGGAGGCTTTATGCAATTGGTAGCATCAGTATTGGAATACAGCTTGAGACGTTCACAATAACTTGGCTATGGTAACTTCACCAAGGCTCAGAGTAATCCTTTTCAGCTATGAATAGTGGGCAGGAGATCTTCTGTCTACCTCTTGAAAGCAGTCTTGACACACTTTGTCTTGTGAAGGCAGCGCAGGAGAGGTTCTGTCTACCTTATTAAGGTAGACTTGAAACACTCTATCTTGTAAAGTCAACTTCACCAAGGGCTCACAGCAATCCTTTATGACTATGAATAGTGGGCAGAAGGGCTGCTGTCACCCTCTTTAAAGCAATCTTGACAAATTATTGACCTTGTAAATGCAGCTTCACCCAGGAGCCAAAAAAATTCTTTGGACAACCTATCTGTAATTCTCTGCCATTACTGAAATGGCAGCAAAAGAGTATCCATGAGTGACATTGACTGTTGTGAGCGTCTGTTTGCCAGGATGGAGCCCTTTTGGATTTCTCCTGCTGACCTTGTATGACCATGTATAATATGATGGTCCATTTGATCTGGTAAGAGGCTCTTTTTAAATGGCGTTAGACAGTGGTGGAATCTCCTTTATTATGGTGGCGCTCATTACACACATTGAAAGAAATCTATTCACATTTCATGTGATGGATTCTATATAGATGGGTGATCGTTAAATAAGGACTTTGTGTTTTTTCTGTCCTGTCATCTTTTTTCACAGTTAAAAAAAGTTCCCTGTGTGATGATTATTTGTTGATAGATTCTCTTTAATGATACATCCAGGGTCTACCAGTGGTGGAAGGGGGTGGTATTTGAGGGGGTTGGGGGCCTGTCAGTGGAGAGAGGGGGTGATATTTGGGGGGGGGGGGGTTGGGAGTCTGTTAGTGGGGGGAAGGCATGGTATTTGGGGGGGTTTGGAGGTCTTAGAGTGGAGGAAGAGGATGGAATTTGGGGGCTGGAGGTCTGTCGGTGGAGGGAGGGGTGGTATTTGGGTGGTTTGGAGGTCTGTCAGTAGAGGAAGGGAGGTGGTACTTGGGGAGTTGGGGGTCTGTCAGTGGAGGGAGCAGGGTTATATGGGGGTTGGGGATCTGTCAGTGGGGGAGCATGGTATTTGGGGGGTTTCCAAGAAACATGTGACCTCCACTTCCACGAGTTGTGTCTATTGAATGTTTGTTACATTAGTATTAATACAATTTTTTAAAAAAAGAGTGGAGTTGAGGTCCCATGTTTCCTGTCAAATGTGGAGCTCCATTCTGCAGCTAATCTCTCCAAAGTGAAAACAAATAATCCCTAAGACATTTGTGACTGAAATATGTTTCCCCATTGGAAAACTCTGCTCTGTGCATGCTTCAGTGACAACTCAAATGTCTGGCTTTTCTCTCACTTTTGGTTCCACTGACAATGGTTATCAGGAATTTCACCATCAGAAACACATACAGCAATAAAAAACAGACAAGGGGTCTAACCCCTCCCCACTTTATCAAGACATAAAAAATCCCTTTCACTCAAACTTTAACCACTTCAATACTGGGCACTTAAACACCTTCCTGCCCAGACCAATTTTGAGCTTTCAGCGCTTTCGCACTTTGAATGACAATTGCGCGGTCATGCTACACTGTACCCAAATGACATTTTTATCATTTTTTTCCCACAAATAGAGCTTTCTTTTGGTGGTATTTGATCACCTCTACGGTTTTTATTCTTTGCGCTACAAATAAAAAAATACAGAAAATTTTGAAAAAAAATATGTTTTTTTTTGTTTCAGTTTCAAAACGTTGTAAATAAGTAAGTTTTCTCCTTCACTGATGGGGCTACACTGATGGGCACTGATAAGGCGGCACTGATGGGCACCAATGATGTGGCACCAATGAAGTGGCACTGATGAGGTGGCATTGATGGACACTGATATGTGGCACTGATAGGCGGCACTGATGGGCGACACGGATGGACACTGATAGGTGGCACAAATTGGCACTGATAGCTGGCACAGATTGGCATGGATGGGCGGCACAGATGGGCATGGATAGGCGGCACAGATGGGCATGGATAGGCGGCACAGATGGGCATGGGTGGGCACTGATAGGCGGCACAGGTGGGCACTCATAGGCGGCATTGGTGTTATACTGTACTACTGGATGCCAATCAGTGCCAAACAATAATGCATGCCAATCAGTGATGCCCATTGTGGGCACTGATTGGCATCCATTATGGGCACTGATTGGCATCCATTGTGCTGACTGGCATCCCTGGTGGTCTAGGGAGGATTACCTTTTGCTGGGCATCCCTGGTGGTCTGGTGGCGTTCCTGGTGGTCCAGTGTGGGCATCCTCGGGGGGGCTGTGCTGATAATCGATCAGCACAGACCCCCCCTGTCAGAGGAGCAGCCGATCGGCTCTCCTCTACTCGTGTCTGACAGACGCGAGTGAGGAAAAGCCGATCACCGGCTGTTCCTATTTACACTGTGATCAGCCGTGATTGAACACGGCTGATCACGTGGTAAAGAGTCTCCGTCAGAGACTCTTTACCGAGATCGTAGTTGCCGGGTGTCAGACTGACACCCCGCAACAACGATTGCCGCGATGCGCGCCCCCGGGGGCGCACAGCGGCTCATAATCCTGATCACGTCATATGACGTCCGATCAGGATTATGAAACCACTTTGCCACCGTCAATTGCCTATAGGGCGGGCGGCAAGTGGTTAAGCTGTCCTGACCCCTAAAACACTATTCTAAAATGTCATAGTTATAAATTATGGTGATGCTAGCAAGAAAAAATAGAATCAGCACAGAAACATCATTTTTTTTAATGCGCCCTGCTATAAGCCCCCAGTTTCAGAGATGGTACTGACTTAAAAAACTACCTAACTAAAAAAAAAAATATTCTAAATGTAAAATTTCTCTCCAGAGGAAAAGGCTGTGTGTATAGAGGCTCCGGTGGAACTAACAAAAGAGCTTACATTTGGTCTGAGGCCAATATATCAGCTAGAAAAGAGGTTTACCTTTTTAATCAAGGGTTCTCTTTATTACAGGGAACAAAATAAAATAATAAAAACACTTTGCAGTAGCGAATTGCACATAATAAGCCATGCATTTAGAAGAATATTGTTTTAGTAACCAAGAATAAAAGCACAGTCTCATTACAATCAAAGTTGGAACGTGTGATATTTTCACAATTAGTTGAAATTCATTTTCAAATTTAAAGAATATATTATGTAACAAATAGGTCTTGATCAAGAGACTGAATTCTTTAACAACTGCCTTTTTTGAATCATAGCATTGTTTGATTATTTACATTAAGACATATATGGCAGCAAAGATCACCAAGAGGCCCAGAAGCTTAGAAAGCATATTAAATGAACTGTGGTTCATTTCAGTATCAACGATGCGGGTCTTCGTTGGCTTTATGACACGATCCTTCTGAGTTAGAATGGCTTTTCTGGCACCCTTCCATTGACCTGGTCCATATAGACGGTACTGGTAAGGTGTACATGGACCAAATAATGTCTCCCAGGCCAGTTTGGGATCTGAGAGGAAAAGATGCTTAATGTCGGGCTTGCAGCCTATTTCTACTGCAATTTCATCCATGTATGATACATAATCCACTTGTATGGTGTGACGCTCACTTTTGACATACCTGAAACAAGAAGTTTGGACAATATTGTGAAAAGAATATTCCAGGATTTGTTTCTTTTTTTTTTAAATATATCTTCTTTATATTTTTTGGCTTTATATATTCATAAGGACAACATTCTGTCCTTTTTTTATCATTGTGCTCCTGAGCTGTCATCCTATCACCTAGGTTTCCAGTGGAGACTACACTTAACTATTTAAACACAAATTATGCAGGCATAGTACACCAAAAAACAATAAAAATAAGTTTAAAAAAAAAAAAAGTAAATTGTTATTGAAACACAATACTTTAACACAATAAAGGATCTGTATATTGCAGGGATCTGTCTTTGGGCGTCATGCTTGTGGCTGTCAGAGTCTTGTTATGCCTCATGGGATTTGTAGTTCTGCAACAGCTGGAGGTCTGCTAATTGCATATCACTGGTATATAGCAAAGAGCGATCTGATCGTTTCTGTACACAGCAGCACTATTCCTCTCCATGGCCTGCCTTTTACAGACCATTCATAAAATGCAGGCCACAATGTGGATCGTGTAGTTGGTTATGGAGTTCTCTCTATCTAAAGTGATCCTGTCAGATCACTTGTAGGTACAGGATACTCATTAAAAGAAGATAGTGGCCAACTCCTTGAAATCAATACATTTTATTACAAAAATGATAAATAAAGGGTACTCACATTCTACTGGTGCTTCCACCGCACCAGTCTACAAACAGCTTTTTAAATCCGTAATAGAAAACACCTCTCCCGCCTCACACAAGCCTCGCAAACACTCCCAAAGGCAACCAGCTCCATGCCATGTCCTGGTATTGTAATCGTTTGTGCCCCTTTGGTAGCATTTCCAAGGCTTGTTTGAGGAGGGAGAGGTGTTTCTATTATGGATTTATAAAGCTATTTGTAGATGGGTGCGCTGGAAGCACCAGCAGAATGAGAGTACCCTGTATATATCCATTTGGTAAAAAAAAAAACATTTTAAAATGATATAAGCACTATCAATTTTTCTCTATTTAAATATATTGGCTACTACCGGCCACCTGGAAGCAAGGGGTGGCAAGGAGATCTGATTTCCAAGGTGTAGCCCTGGAGAGGCTAAAAAGCTGTAACTGACCCTACTTAGTTGTGGTGGTCACACTGCTTCAGGTGAGATTACGTCTGGAGGTGGGGGAGCACCTGTGGTGATTTACATCTGCACTACTTTTTAGCATGAAAGAAAGTGGATTGAATATAAGTACTACTGTGGAATACACAATTGTGTGATACTCTATTATTATTTATTTTTATTATTTACTTTTGCATGGGCATCACTTATATATTTTTTTAAGAACTTTATTTGCATATATTGGTTTTTGGTAACATATATTTAATATTGATGTATAAGGTTTTATTGGATTATTTATTTTCCAATTTAAATCAAATGTATTTATTTATTATTTTTGACCATTTTTACATTGATAGTAAATAATAGTTAGGGAATATGGATTACCATTTAATAAACAAATGAAAGCCCAATTTAATCTGAAAAATATGAGGTATAATTTACCTAGATACATTAAGAAGATGCATTAGTATGTACAATTTTACTGTTAACTTTTAATGTTCTTGCAACACAGATTCCTGAATGGGAGGGTCTGGTTCATTACAAGCACCTGGGGCAGTTTCAATGTTCTAATAGGGAAAGTTGCAGTGTCTGCATCCCCTTATAAGTATTTAACCTGCAGGGAGCATCTTACATAAGTTAAATTCATAATGCACAGAATGCCCAAAATTGTACTTAGATGGTAATGTAGACCTCTGAGAAAATCAGAGAGCCAATCATGTAAACAATGTTAGGTGTCCCATATGCAAGAGGCCTAAAAATCTTTGACAAGTTCTGTTTAAGGAGATTGACTAACCTGTTTTGCAGGTCTTCCTTTCTCTTGTTGATCTCTTCCTTCATTTCACCCATGGGCGGAAGCTTGGCTAGACCTAAGCAAAATGCAGACATATTTAAACATAATCTTTGAAGCCCAAAACTTAAAGTACAGAATTTTAAGGAGAATGAACATTCACATTTTAATGTACAATATATAGTCAATTTTAGATTTATTGGTCAGAAATACAGATGTGTGCTTTTATAAGCACTAATTTTTTAAAACATTTTTACAGTATACTGTACAGAAGACTTAACTCTAAAGCAACAGGATACATAAGCATGAGCCATCTTTAGGTATATGCAATTAATCCAAATGATCACTATGCTAAAAATATTTCAAGCTATTTGTATGCTCAAATATCATTAAGAAAGTAGGCTATAATGCTCTAACCAGGAACCAATGATACTCCAGTCTAACAAAGCCACAGTACAGACTGAATATGTAACCTATGAACAACCAGCATCAGAGCTCCAATGTTCCAAAAAAAAAAAAAATATGTATATATATATAATATATAGCCAAAAGTATTGGGATACCACTCCAAATCATTGGATACTGATGTTCCAATCACTTCCATGGCATCATGTGTAAGAGAACAAGTTCCTAGGCATGCAGACTGCTTCTACAAACATTTGTGAAAGAATGGGTTGCTCTCAGGAGCTCAGTGAATTTAAGCATGGTACCATGATAGGTTGCCACCTGTGCAATTGGTCGATCCGTGAAATTTCCTTGCTACTAAATATTCCACGGTAAACTGTTAGTGGTATTATAACAAAGTGGAAGCCACTGGGAACAACAGCAACTTAGCCACAAAGTGATAGGCCATGTAAAATGACAGAGTGGGGTCAGCGCATGCAGAAGCCCACAGTGCGCAGAAGTTGCCAACTGTCTGAAGAGTCAATAGCTACAGACCTCCAAACTTTATGTGGCCTTCTGATGAGCACAACAGTGCATAAAGAGCTTCATGGAATGGGTTTCCATGGCTGAGCAGCTGCATCCAAGCCCTATATCACCAAGTGCAATGCAAAGCATTGGATGCAGTAAATAAAAGCACGCTGTCACTGGACTCTAGAGCAGTGGAGATATGTTCTCTGGAGACACGCTTCTCTGTCTGGCAATCCGATGGACATGTCTGGGTTTGGTGATGGCCAGGAGAACAGTACTTCCCTGACTGCTTTGTGAAAAGTGTAAAGTTTGGTGGAGGGATTATGTTGTGGAGTCATTTTTCAGGGGTTAGGCTTGGCCCCTTGGTTTCAGTGAAAGGAACTCTTAAGGCATCAGCATACCAAGACAATTTGGACAATTTCAATTTTGTGGGAATAGTTTGGGGAGGGCCCCTACCTGTTACAACATGACGTGCACCAGTGCACAAAGCAAGGTCCATAAAGACATGGATGAGTGAGTTTGGGGTCAAGTAACTTGACTGGCTTGCACAGAGTCCTGACCTCAACTTAATAGAAAACCTTTTGGAAGAATTAGAGCAGAGACTGCTAGCAAGGCCTTCTTGTCCAACATCAGTGCCTGACCTCACAAATGCGCTTCTAGAAGAATGGTCAAATATTCCCATAGATACACCTAAACCTTGTGGACAGCCTTCCCAGAAAAGTTGAAGCTGTAATAGCTGCAAAGGGTAGACCAACACAATATTGAACCCTACGGACTAAGACTGGGAAGCCATTAAAGTTCATGTGCCAAAAATTTTTTGGCAATATAATGTGTATATATCTCTATATACAGGATATATATAATACCTTAATATTCATTAACATTCACACCAGCACAACAAACACAGCCATGAAGCTTATGTGTATTTCCAAGTTTCTGACTTTTGCAGTTTTTTTTAGCATTTGTCCCCACGCACATGAACACACTTCTTGCTTGCCACAGTTTGGGTGCCAATAAATGACAACACAAAAATCAAAAAGTCGGATTTTGTTGTCTGAGAATTTTAGATCCTGCTCTCAAACTTTGTGTGTCAGAAATTCTGATGGAAAAAGTCAGATGGAGCCCACACACAATCGAATTTTCAGACAACAAGAACCGATCGCACATTTTCCATCAGAAAGTCTGACCGTGTGTACAGGGCATTTGTCTGCACACAGACAACTAGCAATAATTTTAGTTGTATTGCAGCAACTGCATTTATTATTATTAAAATACAGGATTTCCAGTCAGGTCCATAAATATTGGGACATCGACACAATTCTAATGGTTTTGGCTCTATACACCACCACAATGGATTTGAAATGAAACAAGGTGTGATTTAACTGCAGATTTTCAGCTTTAATTAGAGGGTATTCACATCCAAATCAGGTGAACGGTTTAAGAATTACAACAGGTTGTATATGTGCCTCCCAGTTTTAAGGGACCAAAAGTAATGGGACAATTGGCTGCTCAGCTGTTCCATGGCCAGGTGTGTGTTATTCCCTCATTATCCCATTGACATGGAGAAGATAAAATGTCCAGAGTTCATTTCAAGTGTGCTATTTGCATTTGGAATCTGTTGCTGTCAACTCTCAATATGGAATCCAAAGAGCTGTCACTATCAGTGAAGCAAGCCATCATTAGGCTGAAAAAACAAAACAAACTATCAGAGAGATAGTAAAAACATTAGGTGTGGCCAAATCAACTGTTTGGAACATCCTTAAAAAGAAAGAATGCCTTCCCGTCCGATTACCACGTGCGCGGGGGGGGGGGGGGATCTCCACCTTCCTGTCTGTCTCACGTCTGTCGACCCCCCCCCCCCCCAAAAAAAAAATATTGAGCACCAGCTGCCATTTCTGGCCAGTATTTATTAGTTTACTGGTAATTATGACTGTGTTGTGCCAGTGTTACTCACTTGGGCACCATTCACAGACCTACTAAGTAATGCCCACATAGGAGACTGCATGATGGGATGTGTAGTTTACTGCTGGAAAAGGAGAGATGGGAAATGACATGAAACTCCACTATCTGCCCATCCACATAGCCCAGGAGATATGAATGAAAAGCTGAATACTGATGACGTCACAGTTAGAAATATTTTTGAGTTTGTGGGTGAATTATAAGTTTGTTTACAAACATAGTATGCATAGGGATCCATATGAAGGATTGGCAGTTTTGGTGAAGGTACCCTGGAGTGGGGCTTTCATTAATACTGTCACTTTTGTACTAATTCAAGGGCTCTCTTAGCTCATCTCAGAGCTCCTGATATGTACAGTTCCAGCTCCCCACTGCACTGGAATAGGTTCTATGAATGACTATAGTGCCAATGTTGGGCCTTCGCACCCCTCAGTCTTCCATGCCATTTACAAAGTACATCACAACATCATCACTATACTTTGTGAATGGCACAGCAGTAAAGGGTCTGATGGGATATGTGGGGGCTGGATGAGGCACAGCACTAGTTCTAGTGTTGTTCATAGACCTTGTTCTGATGCAGTGGTGAAACAGAATTGCCGTTTTAGTTACACATTTCAAGAGCTCTCAGGTGAATGAAAGTGTTACTAAACCCAGGACTAGGGATGAGCCGAACCCCCCGGTTCGGTTCGCACCAGAACTTTCGAACGGACCAAAAATTCGTACGAACTTTAGAACCCCATTGAAGTCTATGGGACTTGAACGTTCAAAATAAAAAGTGCTAATTTTAATGGCTAATATGCAAGATATTGTCCTAAAAAGGGTTTTGGGACCTGGCTCCTGCCCCAGGGGACATGGGTCAATGCCAATTGTTTTTTTTTAAAACATCAGTTTTTCCGGGAGCACTGATTTTAATGATTAAAGTGAAAAAAAAGTGAAATATTTCTTTAAATATCATGCCTGGGGGGGGGGTGTCTATAGTATGCATGTGAAGTGACACGTGTTTAGAACAGTCCGTACCCATATTAAAAAAAAGAAAAGCGAAAACCTTCAGGGCTTTACAATTGGAATTCGGATTACAACCGGATGACATTTTTACTTACAATCAAGTCTCCCACCTACTTGCTACACTCCCCAACCCATCCACTGTTTTACCGTGGAGGGTCTATCTTTTCTTCAATAACCCTACCACATCTATCAAGGGAATCTCGTTAATGTATAGTCTTCTACAGCAGAAAACAATATTTATTAAAACCCCTTCCATGCGATCGTGGGAGTTAGACTTATCCAAGTTATACACCGAAGATCAATGGCGCACTGCCATATCTTCTACCTACAAGACCACCAGAAGCGCCAACTTGTGGGAACTTTACCAGAAGTTGTTGTTGATGTGGTACCTCACACCCTCGAGGATTGCCTGCTATACCCCGCAAGCTTGAGGAACTGTGGCTATAGAGGCACACTCATTCATATCTTTTGGGAATGCCCAGTAATACAACCCCTATGGACTGCCATATTTAAAACAATATCCATACTTTCGAGCACCATTGTACATCCATGCCCAGGTCTTGCCATTCTATCTCTTGGTATAGATAAATTACCTCCTCATTTAAGGAAAACTATAACTCATATTCTCTTGAGCGCAAGGCTGGAGATAGCCAGAGGGTGGAGAATGACAGTGGCACCCTCGTTCTCGGTAATTCTCCAGACAACGCACTTACATATTTCTTACGAGCTGATGTTTGCCTCTTCTCTGGGCAAATACCGGCAGGCCTACCAAGAATGGGAACTGTGGCTGAATTGGTACAAAGGAAACAAAGTTTAACTACGAATTCCTATTATGTAGCTAACTAGTCAGTGTGCATTGCTAGATACCTGAGGGTGGAGGAATCCATGGCTCGTAACAAAGGGGGGGGGTGCAGTCCACTAGCTCGGGTGCAGTCAGATCCCAGATGGGGCGCCCGGGTTGGGGGAACGCATGTTCCCTATCTAAATGTTTTACTTCTACTCTCTGGAGACTACCCAGTGGTTATTATATATGAACACACTTAGATCGGCATTGTTCCCCTCTCTCTTTATTGTTTCATATCACATAGGGAGTAACATGCATAATTGCTATAGCAGGAATCTGGTCTCCATTAGAGAAATAATGTAACTTACATGTTTATTGCTTCCATGAGCTGAATTCACAATGCAATATGACTATACTCTGTACTACAGTTAGATTATATTTGTTGTTAAAATATTTTGCTGCTGTTCTTGTGGAAATTTTCAATAAAAATATATTGTTATAAAAAAAAAAGAAAAGGCGTGGTTCCCCCAGGCCCTATATACTCAGAACAGCAGTATACAGGCAGTGCAAACAAGACAGGGTCTGTGTAGGTTTGTTGTGTAAAGTAGAATCTGTTTGTAATTTTGAACTTGTACATTTTTAAAGTGTAGCTCCAGTCCAAAAATCTATTTTTAAGATTTTTGGAAAACATAGGGAAGGGTTATCATCCCTGTATAATTTTTTTTGCCATCCATCTTTTTTCATCTCACTTCCTGTTGTCTCCTTCCGTTTGCAAGTAGGAGACATTTGTAAGTTGGATGTCTGAAAGTAGGGGCCTGCCCTATACAGTATGCTCTGCAGAAATGGGAGCCTAAGGTGTTGGTGTTGCCAGAACAGTGTAAGCCCTCAAAGTAACTCTTGATGGGTGCTGGAGCACCCTGCTGTGAACGGATATATTAAGAATTGTAATTGCATGCCATTGTTGAACAGTGGTAGAAAAATTGGACTGTTGGTGGTTGTGGTGGTGGTGCTGGTGCCACCACACTATAGAGTCCTCACAGTTACTCTTGGCGGGTGAAGGAACGGGCCCTGCTGTGAAATATCATATCAAGAATTGTAATTACTTGCCCCTGTTAAACAGGGGCTGAAAAATTGGGCCTTAGGCACTGGTGCTGGTGCCCCGACACTGCAACCTCTCCGAGATACTCTAGTTGGAGTGCAGGAATGAGCCCTGCTGCAAAGCATTGCATCAAAAATTGTAATTACACGCCACTGTTAAACAGGGGCTGAAAAATTGGGCTGGTGGCATCACCCAGAACCAAAAATGTTCTTCCAAGATATCAGCGGGATTATTGAGGAGGAAGAGGATACAGTCAACATAACAGGACAGTCACTCAGCATCAGCATAGGCAGTCTTGAAGGGATGTGATATTTCCAAAAAAATTATTCGGTTACATCAGCTTCAGGTGCTTGGTAGCTGGTGATGATCCAAGACTGATTCATCTTTATGAAGGTCAGTCGATCAACTGAGTCGGTGGACAGGCGCACCCTGTGATCAGTTACAAAGCCACCAGCGGCACTGAAAGTGCATTCCGAAAGAACGCTGGATGCAGGACAGGCCAGTAGCTCAATTGCATACTGTGCAAGCTCTGGCCAGTGATCCTTCCTCAAGACCCTGTAAGCCAGAGGATTTTTGGTGGGAAAGGTGTCCAAGTCTGACCTTGCCCCTAGGTATTCCTGCACCATGTAAATCAGATGCTGGCGATGGTTGCTGGAACCGATCATACCTTGGGGCTGCGGACTAAATAATTGTCTGAACGCAAAGGTCAGCTGGCCACCTTCTCCATCGCTCCTTCTGTGACTGACCGAAGCCTCAGCAACACGTTGTCCAGGACCAGGAGTTTGTAACCTCCCAGTCTCTGGGAACGCGTTGCACAGACCTTTCTGCAAGGCATCCCGGAGATGTCTCATCTGCTCCCTCTGCGATGGCAAGATAAGGTCCGCAACCTTATCCTTGTACCGTGGATCAAGGAGAGTGGCCAGGGATTGTTCCTAGCGCCCTCAAACAAGACATTGTCAAACCCCTGCTAAAGAATCCTAACCTCGACCCTCAAGACCCAAACAACCATAGGCCGTTAACAAGCCTCAACACCATTTCCAAGATCACAGAGAAAGCGGTAGTACAACAGATACAACTCCACCTGGATACATACAAACTCCTGCAATCAGGCTTCCGCCCGGGCCATGGAACAGAAACAGCTCTCCTCAAGATATGGGACGACGCCCTCGAAGCAGCAGATGACGGAGATTCATGTCTCCTGGTACTATTGGACCTCAGTGCAGCATTTGATACAGTAGACCACAATACTCTACTCAGCCACCTCACAGAAGTTGCAGGAGTCATAGGCTCTGATCTTCAATGGTTCGCGTCCTTCCTAGGAAATCGTTCACAGACAGTGAAACTAGCAGAATTCACCTCTGAAACACGGGCAGTCGCCTGCGGAGTCCCTCAAGGATTTCCCTTGTTGCCAGTCCTCTTCAACATATACATCTGCCCACTCCTCCAAATCATCAGATTTTCAGACCTCTGTTTCCACTCGTACGCTGATGACACGCAACTTTACTTCCGTATCACCGGACAAAGAGACCATCATCAACAACAAGAAAATTGCCTCACTTTGATAGAAGACTGGATGACCACTAACTCCCTCAAACTCAACGAATCAAAAACAGAGCTTCTTATCCTACAAGCAAACCATAATTCCCGAAACCAAGACCTCCTGGACACCACCCACCATCTTTGGGCAGACCATCTCCCCAAAGACCAAGGCCAAGAGTCTTGGCATCATTTTGGACTCACAAATGTCAATGGATGCTCAAATAGGAGCAGTAGACAGTGGTTCCTACCATCTGCTCCGCCTGCTATGCAGACTCATCCCTTTCATCCCAAAGAATGACAAAGCAGTGGTAGTTGGAACAGTCATTAATTCACGACTTGACCACGCAACTCCTTTTACTTAGGATTACCCCAATATCAACTTGCCCGATTAGAACTAATCCAAAACATGGTGGCAAGGCTGATAACAGGGAAAAAAAACCTGGGAATCAATCTCCCCTTCCCTGAGGAGCCTACATTGGTTAACCATAAAGAATCGGATCACATTTAAGACCCTCTGCCTCACCCACAAATGCATGCATGGAGGCGCTCCTCAATACCTACGTGAGAAAATAAAACGCTACACACCCAACCGCAGTCTTCGATCATCTAACAAAAACCTCCTCCTTGTTCCCAAATCCCGGTACAAATCTAAGGGGGAACGGAGATTCGCTGTCCAAGGACCTCGGCTATGGAAAGCTCTACCCATCAACATCCGCTTGGAAGAAAACCACCTGGCCTTCAGAAAAAAACTCAAGACCTTCCTCTTCTAGAAGCTGGACAACAAAAGCTCTTTTCAGCGCCTTGAGGCGATTCAGTTCGCATTGTGCGCTATACAAATTATTTAATTCATTCATTCATTCAGCCAGTAAGGCCTCATGCACACGAGACGCAGTTAAACGCGCGTTCAGATGCAGTTGGACAGTTTTTTCAACTGCACCTGAACTCATTCAATGTTATCCTATGTGTCCATGCACACAGTCTCGTTTTTTTGCGTTTATATGCAGTTGCGTTTAATCTCGTTTTTCCAGAAGCAAAAAAATGCGTTCAGAAACAAAAATTTCTGCGTTTCAGACGCAAAACGCGGCTAAACGCGGCTAAACGCGGCTAAACGCGGCACCCGCGTTTAGCCGCGTTTGCGTTTATATGCGTTTTTAAAGGTGACCTTTTTTTTTACATTAAAAATCTCAAAAATGATTGCAAATGATGAAAAACCATTAGAAAAATATTTTAAACAATTGCAATTGCAAGTGGACAATCCACAACTTGTGGCAAGTGACGTGGCAAGTGGACAATCCACAACTTGTGGCAAGTGACATGGCAGGTGGCAAGTGATGTGGCAAGTGGACAATCCACAACTTGTGGCAAGTGACGTGGCAGGTGAAGTGGCAAGTGACGTGGAAAGTGGACAATCCACAACTTGTGGCAAGTGACGTGGCAAGTGACCTGGCAGGTGACGCGGCAAGTGACTTGGCAGGTGACGTGGCAAGTGGAAAATCAACAACTTGTGGCAGGTGACTGCCATGTGACGTGGCAAGTGGACAATCCATAACTTGTGGCAGGTGACGTGGCAAGTGACGTGGCAAGTGGACAATCCACTTGTGGCAGGGGACGTGGCAAGTGACGTGGCAAGTGGACAATCCACTTGTGGCAGGTGATGTGGCAAGTGACGTGGCGAGTGGACAATCCACAACTTGTGGCAGGTGATGTGGCAAGTGATGTGGCAAGTGGACAATCCACTTGTGGCAGGTGACGTGGCAGGGGACGTGGCAAGGGACGTGGCAAGTGGACAATCCACAACTTGTGGCAGGTGATGTGGCTGGTGACGTGGCAAGTGGACAATCCACATCTTGTGGCAGGTGACGTGGCAGGTGACGTGGAAAGTGGTGTGGCAAGTGGACAATCCACAACTTGTGGCAGGTGATGTGGCTGGTGACGTGGTAAGTGGACAATCCACAACTTGTGGCAGATGGCATGGCAGGTGATGTGGAAAGTGGACAATCCACATCTTGTGGCAAGTGACGTGGCAGGTGATGTGGCAAGTGACGTGGCAAATGGACAATCCACAACTTGTGGCAGGTGATGTGGCAGGTGATGTGGCAAGTGATGTGGCAGGTGATGTGACAAGTGGACAATCCACATCTTGTGGCAAGTGACGTGGCAGGTGACGTGGCAAGTGACGTGGCAGGTGACGTGGCAAGTGACATGGCAAGTGGACAATCCACATCTCGTGGCAAGTGACGTGGCAGGTGATGTGGCAAGTCACGTGGCAAGTGGACAATCCACAACTTGTGGCAGGTGACGTGGCAGGTGATGTGGCAAGTGACGTGGCAGCTGACGTGGCAAGTGACATGGCAAGTGGACAATCCAAAACTTGTGGCAGGTGACGTGGCAAGTGACGTGGCAGGTGACGTGGCAGGTGACGTGGCAAGTGATGTGGCAAGTGGACAATCCACAGCTTGTGGCAAGTGACGTGGCAAGTGGACAATCCACAACTTGTGGCAGGTGACGTGGCAGGTGACGTGGCAAGTGAACAATCCACAACTTGTGGCAGGTGACGTGGCAAGTGACGTGGCAGGTGATGTGGCAAGTGACGCGGCAAGTAGACAATCCACAACTTGTGGCAGGTGATGTGGCAAGTGACGTGGCAGGTGATGTGGCAAGTCACGTGGCAAGTGGACAATCCACAACTTGTGGCAGGTGATGTGGCTGGTGACGTGGCAAGTGGACAATCCACAGCTTGTGGCAGGTGGCATGGCAGATGACGTGGAAAGTGGACAATCCACATCTCGTGGCAAGTGACGTGGCAGCTGACGTGGCAAGTGGACAATCCAAAACTTGTGGCAGGTGACGTGGCAAGTGACGTGGCAGGTGACGTGGCAAGTGATGTGGCAAGTGGACAATCCACAGCTTGTGGCAAGTGGACAATCCACAGCTTGTGGCAGGTGGCATGGCAGATGACGTGGAAAGTGGACAATCCACATCTCGTGGCAAGTGACGTGGCAGCTGACGTGGCAAGTGACGTGGCAAGTGGACAATCCAAAACTTGTGGCAGGTGACGTGGCAAGTGACGTGGCAGGTGACGTGGCAAGTGATGTGGCAAGTGGACAATCCACAGCTTGTGGCAAGTGACGTGGCAAGTGGACAATCCACAACTTGTGGCAGGTGACGTGGCAAGTGACGTGGCAGGTGACGTGGCAAGTGATGTGGCAAGTGGACAATCCACAGCTTGTGGCAAGTGACGTGGCAAGTGGACAATCCACAACTTGTGGCAGGTGACGTGGCAGGTGACGTGGCAAGTGAACAATCCACAACTTGTGGCAGGTGACGTGGCAAGTGACGTGGCAGGTGATGTGGCAAGTGACGCGGCAAGTAGACAATCCACAACTTGTGGCAGGTGATGTGGCAAGTGACGTGGCAGGTGATGTGGCAAGTCACGTGGCAAGTGGACAATCCACAACTTGTGGCAGGTGATGTGGCTGGTGACGTGGCAAGTGGACAATCCACAGCTTGTGGCAGGTGGCATGGCAGATGACGTGGAAAGTGGACAATCCACATCTCGTGGCAAGTGACGTGGCAGGTGATGTGGCAAGTGACGTGGCAAGTGGACAATCCACAATTTGTGGCAGGTGACGTGGCAGGTGATGTGGCAAGTGGACAATCCCCAACTTGTGGCAAGTGACGTGGCAAGTGGACAATCCACAACTTGTGGCAGGTGCCGTGGCAAGTGACACGGCAAATGCAAGTGTACAACTGCTCTCTATGCTGCTGCTGCTCACTCTGATCAAAATAGCAGAAATAGTTAAAAAAAATGCTTTGAGAGCTTGGGGGGGGTCTACATGATGTTATCTTTATAAACGCGTTTAAACGCAAACGCGTCTAAACGCGGCATGCAAACGCGGCAAAACGCGCGTTTCTAAACGCGCGTTTCAGCTTTTTTTTAACAGAGGTTTCATCTGCGTCTCGTGTGCATGAGGCCTAATGGTCCCTCTCCTTGATCCGAAGAATACGGGGATCCTTCCGCAGGCTTTGCAGGATCAGGGAGGCCATGCAGTGTAGGTTAGCTGAGGCATGCGTTACGGAGTCCTCTGGGTCACTAAGGACAACATGATCCGCAGCCACCTCCTCCCAGCCACGTAGAAGTCCACAGGTTTCTTGGGATTGTAAATCATGCCTAAAGACTGCTGCTGCTGATGCTGAGTGCCAGCCTCCACCTCCATGCTGACACAATCATCCTCCTCCTCCTCCTCGTCCTCTTCCTGTGTTATGGGTGGGACAGCAGGAACACTGTCTGGATAAACGGGGGCCTTGTGAGGCAAGGAAGTCCTCCTCTTCCTGCCTCTGTTCTGCCTCAAGTGCCCTGTCCATTATTCCATGCAGCCTATGCTCCAACAGGTGGAAAAGAGGTACAGTGTCACTGATACATGCACTGTCACTGCTCACCATCCTTGTGTCTTCCTCAAACAGTGACAGGACAGTGCATGCATCCCAGATCATGCCCCACTGGCATGGTGAGAAAAAACCGAGCTTCCCTGACCCTTTCCTGGTGCCGTAGTCGCACAGGTACTCATTTATGGCCCTCTGCTGTGTGTGCAGCTGCTTCAGCATGGCCAACATTGAGTTCCACCTGGTGGGCATGTCACATATAAGCTGGTTCTTGGGCAGGTTCAACTCTTTTTGGAGCTCAGCCAGCTGAGCACTGGCATTAAATGATTGGCGGAAATGCACACAGACTTTCCTGGCTTGCCTCAGGACATCCTGTAAGCCCAGGTACCTGCCCAAGAACCGATACACCACCAGGTTAAGGACGTGAGCCACACAGGGCACATGGGTCAGTTGTCCCTGTCGGAGGGTGGAGAGGAGGTTGGTGCCATTGTCGCAAACCACCATTCCTGGCTTAAGCTGGCATGGCGTCAACCACCTCTTGGCCTGCCCCTGCAGAGCTGACAAAATATCTACCCCAGTGTGGCTCCTGTCCCCCAAACAAACCAGCGCAAGCACGGCATGGCATCTCTTTGCCTGCGTACTTGCGTAGCCCTTTGAACCCGCACCGCTGGTTCCAAGGACAGAGCACTGGAAGAGGCGATGGATGAAGAAGAGGAGGGGGTGGAGGAGAGAGGTGCGTCACAACCAGTAGTAGCATTTTGGCGGCGTGGTGGCGGAACAACCTCCAACACTACTGCACCTTGTCCTGCATCCTTCCCAGCTGCCAGAAGAGTGACCCAATGGGCCGTGTCCATGCCTGCTGGACCATGAGTCAGTGGTAATATACACCTTACCGCGGACCGCCCTGTCCAGCGAGGCATGGACATTGCCTTCCACATGCCGGTAGAGAGCTGGAATCGCCTTCCATGAGGAAAAAGTGTTGTTTGGGGACCTACCACTGAGGAACCGCAAATTGCACAAAGTCACGGAAGGAGGCTGAGTCTACCAACTGAAAAGGCAGCAGTTGAAGTGCTAGCAATTTAGCCAAGCTAGCATTCAACCGCTGGGCTGTGTATGGCTGGGAGTGAACTTCTTTCGACTGTCCAGCAGCTGATGAAGGCAATATCAATACAGTTTGGACAACTAATGTCTGATATTGCCTTCAATTTATAAAAGTTACATTTTGTAAGTTCCTGAGTTGCGTATTGTTGTATGGTTTAAAAAAACATGCCTGTTTACTGAAAAAAGGATATTTATACTGTCACAAAAAAATTGTATTTCAAAAATATGTTGTTTTGTGAAAAAAACCTTTTCTTTTTAAATATTTTTTATTGAAAGGCTTGAGTGATACAAAAAACAACCGACAATCGGTTAGCAATCACAGATAGTTATGTATCGACTTATAGTCTACAGTAAATCAGTAGAATTATGCATAGCAACCCTTTAGACACCAGAGGGGTATCAAGCCCCACCTTTAATATTTATATTTGCAATTTTAAATTATATAAAGAAACAGTTAAATAACAATGTTATTAATACACCTTAACTGGAAAAAACAGATGAATAGTACAACAATTCAAACAATTTTCCTGATATCAGTCCATGGTGACCATTGTGCATAAAAATTTGAATATTTTCCTTCCATACTGGCCAGTATCTGCTCGTATTTAAACGTCTCGTCTACTCTTCTGACTAATTCTCCCATATTGGGGGGACAGGGGGTTTTCCATTGTTTAGCTATCATGAGTCTAGCCGTAGACAGTATCTGGACAACTATCATTGTGAGGGGTGGCGGGTATTGATCAATGTCTAAACTTGGTATTGCCAGTTCAGGGGAACCTGACATAAGAATGCCAGTAACTTTAGAAATCAAGGAGAATACCCCCCTCCAGAAACTCCTGAGGTGGGGGCATTCCCAAAGCATATGGAGTAGAGTGCCAACTCTTCCGCAACCTCTCTAATAGTTATTGGAACTGCCCTGTATAAATCTTGCCGTAATGAAAGGGGTGTAATACCACCTAAGTAATGTTTTTTGGGAGACTTCCCAGTGCATTATTGATCTGATGTATCTGCCGTTACTTTTAATAGCCTTTCTCCACTGATCGTCCGTGAACTTCACAGAAAGCTCATTTTCCCATCTATGAAAAGGGGAAGTTTTTGTAAATTGGTTCTTGCTTTGTAGTAAATTGTAAAATAAAGAGATTCCCCCTTTAACTTTAGATACATTAGACCAGAACGCCCATGCTTGGTGAGGAACTGATATGGAGGTGCCCTGATGTTGAGTTAAAAATGATACGATTCTTAGATAAGTAAAATACTCTGACCTGGGGATGCAGAATTTGTACGCCAATGACTCAAATGTAATAAGCCTGTCATTCTCCATTAAATCTGAGACCAATGCAATACCTTTTTTTACCCAAGCCCCCAAATCCAGATTCTCGACATAAGTACCTATGGATGTAAGTGGAGTAGAGATGTCAATTAAGGGGTGAGATAGCACTACATTATTGAGAAAATTTCTCCATGTGTCCACTACGAGTTGTACAATGGGGAAATCCGATTTGAAGGTCTTATTGGCAAAAGAAGACGCTAATAGAGTGGAATATGGCGTGCCAGGCAGAAGCCAAGAACCCTCAATCAAAGCCCACTGTTTCTCCACTGGAGGACATATCCAGTACTTCATTTGGTCTAATAAGCTCGCCATATAATAGTCTTTTAGAATAGGCAGACCCATACCGCCGATGTCTTTCTTTCTGAATAAAAAGGAATGGGAGCATCTGGGCTTTTTATCTCCCCATACGAATTTATTTAGCTGTGCTTGGGCCGATTTAAAGAACGACATAGGGATAGCAATTGGTAAGGCCCTGAAGTGGTATATAAGCTTTGGAAGGATTAACATTTTGTAGGCTGCCAATCTTCCCATCCAAGACAAGTAAAACTTTTTAGCCTATTAAGTTCCTGTTGTATAGAGGAGAGAAGGGGCAAAAAGTTGATTTTGAAAATACTAGAGCTTGGTGACAATAGGTATATACCCAAGTATTGGATGGGTTTATCCGTCCATGGGTATGGGAATCGTGAGGCCAAGAACGATCTTGTTTTTTCTTTAACATTAATTGCTAATATATTAGATTTGGAAGGATTTACCTTATAGTATGATATCTTATTGAATTCCTCAAGGGTATCATGTACTGCTTGTAAAGAGGAGGAAGGGTGTTTTAGGGTTAAGATCACGTCATCTGCAAATAGTGAGATAGAATGGGTATGTTTGGGTGTTGAGATGCCTAATATATGAGGGTGAGTGTGGATCGTTTCTGCCAGAGGTTCCATCAAAAGGGCAAACATCAAGGGTGACAACGGGCACCCCTGACGTGTGCCATTAGTGATGTGAAAGGAGTCAGAGAACAAGGCTGAGATAGCTGAATTAATAGTCCCTAGAATACCAAATTTGTCAAGCACCTGACCCAGGTATCCCCAGTGGACCCTATCAAAAGCCTTCTCTGCATCTAATGTTAGAAGCAGAGAAGGGTCACCAGAAGCCTCTGCCGCACGAATCAGATTTATGATCCTCCTAATTGCATCCGGCACCTGACGCCCCGGAATAAAGCCCACCTGATCGTTTCTGATCAATGAAGTCAGGGTGCTTGACAATCTATTAGCCAGAATTTTTGCAAAGACCTTCAGGTCTACGTTCAATAAAGAGATAGGCCTGAAGTTCTGTGATTTGTCTGATGGCTTGCCAGGTTTTGGTAGTGTTACAATTGTGGCGGTTAACATTTCCGATGGGAAGGAGGAGTCCGCTGTGGCTTTCTCAAAGGTTTTAAGAAGATGTCGGCCTAGAATTGGGTAGAATGCCCGGTAGCATTCCGCTGAGAATCCGTCAGGACCAGGTGATTTGTTTAGCGGCATGGCCAATATTGTTTTAGATAATTCGCTTTAAAGAAATAGGGTCATTTAGAGTGTCAAGTTGTAATTGAGTAATTTTAGGGAGTGATATTCTCTCTAGAAATTCACGTATCATATCTGGGGACGGTTATGGGATGGACGATTCATCTTTTAAATTGTAAAGGGCATTGTAGTAATCCCTGAAGGCATTGGCAATATCCTTTGGATTGGATAGTTTAGAACCAGTAGTTGGGTGGTAAATAAAGGGGATTTTCTGTTGGACTGATTTTTCTTTTATTTGTCTAGCTAGTTTCCCTGCACGGTTGCCTTATTGGTAAAATCGAGCTTTCCATTTTTTAAATGTCCGATCTTGTTGTGCAATCAGTAATAATCTTAGCTCATGTCTTAAGTTGTCTAGTTTAGAACTTGTAGAATGATCAGGTGCTTTTTTATTCATGGATTCCAAATGCTCTATTTGGGAGATAAGGGTTTGCACCTTCAAATTGGTCTGTTTTCTGGCCGTACTGCTCATTTTTATGAGAATTCCCCTCACGAAAGCCTTGTGAGAGTTCCAGAGGATGAAGGGGTCCGACACAGACTGGGCATTGATCTCAAAGAAGCTTTTCAGTTCAGCTGCAATTTCCTTATTAAATTTCGGATTTGAAAAAAGAAAAGTGTCATTTTTCCATCTATTGGCCCTAGTTTCTGTGCGCCACCCCTCCACCACAATGGATATCGGAGCATGGTCCGACCAGGTAATGTTGTGGATAGATGACAGGCTGACTTTTTGAAGTAAGAATTTATCAGTTAGACAGACATCGATTCTCGAGTATGTTTTGTGGAGGCTAGAGTAGTAGGAATAATCGCGTTCTGTGGAATGTTGACACCTCCACACATCGAACAGGCTTTCAGAGGCCATGAAGCGCGCAAGGGTAATCCTGTCTCTGGCTCTAGAAGGACTCAGAGATACATCTAAAGATTGGTTGGGTATAGCGTTAAAATCACCGCATAATATCAGATACCCCTTGTGCACTGCATTCACCTTCTTCCACACCTTATGCAAAAAGGATAGTTGCTTGGCATTAGGCAAATATACATTTACAAAAGTATATACTGTGTTACTGATTTCTCCTATCACAATAATATACCTTCCTGACTGGTCAGTTTCTACATGAGTACATTTGAATGAGATCGAATTTCTGACTAAGATAGCCACTCCACTATGTTTCTTCTGTGCGTTTGAACAATAAACTGTAGGGAAGTGGCTATTTTGCAGTTGTGGATGTTTGGAATCGCGAAAATGCGTTTCCTGTAGACACAAAATATCACTCTGCAATTTCTTTGCTTCCTTCCAAAGTAGACCTCGTTTATGCAGACTGTTCAGCCCTCTGACATTAAATGAAGTAACTTTAAAACCCATCGTACAGAGCACCGAGGTTGGGCTTTGCCCAGTAGTTTGGGGTTATATCAGAGATTATAGGAATCGGTCCACACTAAACCGCTGTGGATATGAGCAGAAAAATTCAAACGGAGCAAAAAACAAAACAGGAAAATAAATATATCACTGAAAAGCTAGTCTGGTCTCCAATTGTTGTGCTGCTTGTAAATATATTGGTAGTCCGTAGGCCTACTACTGAGGCGCCACGTATCAATAACCAACACTCTGTACACTTGAGAGTGTGCAAACAAAAAGCAAAAGAAAAAAGAAGTAAAAACAGGTGATTCAAGAGAATCTGTAGGGAAGTGAACCCTTAGATAATGGAGGGCTTAAAGAGAGCTGGAAAATTTCCACCATGTCCCGGAGTTCTATGTTCAAGTAATGTAATGAGTACCTGGGCAGTCACTCTGAAATGGGCCTCGGCCAGGCGGGGGATCCTGGACGTGGAGACGATTCTGAAGACTGTGCATCTTCTTCCCCTGCTAGGATTCGCCAATCTTGCAAAAGTTGAATGCCTTCCTCCACCGATTTGATTGCAAATGTTTTCCCATCTTTGGAAACCAGAAGCTTGGCCGGGTATGCCCATTTGTAAGGAATACGGTGGTTCCTCAGAGGTTTTATGATAGTTTCCATGCTCCGTCTCCTTTGCATTGTGAATGCAGATAAATCAGGGAAAATGGACAGGCCGTGTGCTGACTCTGGCAAATTTTCAGGATTTCTCACATGTAGAAGGAATCTTTCTTTGGTTTGAAAGAAGTGAATCCTTACAATAGTGTCTCTTGGCAAGTGGTCTGGGATATGTCTGGGCTTAGGAAGCCTATGGATCCAAATCGATAGCAAGATCGTTTACAGAAGCTTCAGGCAAGGCGTCCTGCAGGATTTTTTGAAAGGGAGCTTGTAAATCTGGTGGTTTGACCGATTCCAGTATCCCACGGATCTTTATATTATTTCTCCTCGAGCGATCTTCAAGGTCGGCCAATTTTTCCTTCATTAAGGTTAACTCATCATCTCTCTCATTATGGGCATCAATAACCTCATTAATGGTTCCGGCAAATTCACTCATTTTATGCTTTATGTGAGAGACTCTGTCTCCTACCGCCTTAACCTCTTCTTTAAAGTTGTTTGCAAGAGACAGTATGTCAGCATGCAGTGTACTGCGGAGAGACACCAGCATATCTTTTAAAGTAGTGTCTATTACCGGCTGGTTTTTAGTAGGGAATTCCAGTATGGAGTCCTGGAGCTCTCTGGTATCATTTAGGGAAGCATTGCTGGGATCCTCCTCCTCTCTCCCCTGCATATGTGGTTGCTTTGCCTTCACTGGGCTGGAAGTGGAGGATGCTGGGGGGGAATAAGCTTGTCCCCTGGAGAAGATTCTGACAGAGGATGTGTGTGCTAAGTGCTAGGGAAATGTTCATCATCCTGCCTGCCACGGTCCTTGTCATTCCTCTTACCAGCGCCATCTTGGGCCTGTGTGTTGCGGGGATGGTGGTAGAAATCCGTCATCCTGCTCAGCCGTTTTGCCTCTTTTCTTCGGCGGGACATGTTCCCCATGTCTGCCTGACCTCGTTGAGGTAAAAATCGCTGTGGATCGCCGCCCAGGTATGCGGTAGGAAGCTCCAGTAGTTGTGCGGTGGACGGAGCTCTCTTACAACGCGGCCATACTCCTCGGCTGCCGGCCACGCCCCCCCTAAAAAAATTTTTTCTAAACGCACAATTGAATGTGCACAGAGTAAAAAATTTTCTACTCAACAATGTGTGGCTTCTTCTTTCAATGCTCAATAGCAGTTTTTTTGCTTAAGTTGTTGTTTACATTGGCAATGGTGGTTATTTACTAAAGGCAAATCCACTTTGCACTACAAGTGCACTTTTAGTGCAGTTTCAGTGCACTTGTAGTTCAAAGTGGATTCCTTTAGTAAAAAAACACACACAGTGCTTTATAATTTGCATCAATCAGGCCATTTTTGTAACTCCATAATTCATGGTGGGAAAAATTATGAATATTTTAAGCATTTATGCATTACATACATTAACAACAAAAACAATGTGTGTGTGTAGCAGACCCACAACATAATAGTTAGTTGAAGAATATATTGTCATCTCATGTATCAAAGAAATTACGTTTGCACTATTGCAGAAAACGGCAAAAAAAGCACATCGGATAACCTAGGAGACAGCTAAAAGAAACAAGCCGTAAATCAAATTAAAATATTATTTCATTTTAAAATAAAAATTTATTTAAAAAAGGTTTGTTGGAAATGTACCTTTTACGCAGACCTTGCGGGCGCTTTGGGGGGGCAAGCCAGGATGGCCAGCTTCAAGCGCTGTCAGGGTTTGATCTTGAAATCTGGCCTCAGGCCCAACTGAGGCCAAAGATTTCATAGAATTTCTCCCTTAAAATTGTGGAGAATGCAGCATTAAAGGATTATAGGGTTACGTTTATATTCCGCCATGTTGATTGGTGTAAGGAATAGGCGGAACTGGCTGGCCATTATCCCGAAAGCATTCTCTACCACTTTTCTGGCTCTGGCCAGCCGGTAGTTAAAAACCTTCCGGTCCAGGGGGAGGGTCCTCATCGGGAACGGCCGCATCAGGTGTTCACCCAGCCCAAAAGCTTCATCAGCGACAAAGACGAATCGCAGACCAGCCACGTTGTTTTCTGGAGGTGGCAATCGCAAGCCAGCACTCTGGAGCTGTCTGTAGAACTTGGCCTGGGCGATGACGCCACTATCTGACATCTGGCCATTCTTCCCCATGTCCACATAAAGAAAATCATATGTCGCCGACACCACCGCCAACATCACAATGCTATTAAAAAATGTAAAAAGAGACAAGGTGCGCTGGTCTAAGTGCAGTATAAAAAACAACTTTAATAGGTAGGTATAAAAGGTGGCCAAATGGCTACTCACAATTACTCAATAAGAGTTAGGCATGCAATAACATGTAAACTGTCCATAGGACATGCGCAGCTGTTCACAGTGGGGCATCCCAAGAATATGGAGAGAGCTGTCCAAAAAGTGATGGTACACACTCTGTGGTCTGTAATCTGCTATCTTCGGCTGTTAGGAGCGCTGCCATGGGGGGTACAGGAGAACCCGGGTGTCAGCAAAGGCTTTGCACTTCCAAACACCGGAAACCGGAACCAGAAGGGGACCAGCGTGGAACGCACACCTCACTGGAAGCTAGACAGCGGAAATGACATCTAGACGTATCAGATGACGCGTTTCAATGCATCTTCATTTTCTTCAGATCTAGTAGGCTAATGGACACTATCAATCATATATAGGCTGATGCCGGTTGCTAAGCAACGGTGTCATCTAGGGCGATGGCAGTAAACTGCATAGAGATGAATGCTTATAATGTAGAATCATGTAGAACGTTAAAAAATATATTAAAAATATTAAAAATTATTTTAAAAACTCATACCTTAGGATATAAAGAAAAATAAATGAAGAAAAGGAAAAGCATGTAGAATGAAAATATAAAAAATACATGAGACTTACTAATGAATAGATAAATAAGTAGATGTAATATTAGTTAATTTAATCATACGTCTATGCATTTTAAATCTAGGTTAATCATGAAAAATGAATTGAGTTATGGTATTTGATGATGACAAATCAGATGAGCAGACTAATAAGCTAATGGACTCTGGATGAATGATTATATAAAATTATTTTAATTGGATCTAGAAAGAAAAGGGACTTCTGTATATGCATATGCACATAAATATGCGCACATGCATAGCGCATAAGTATATTTTTAAGAGGACAATGACAATGACATTTATAAGACGAGAGGAAATTTATGGTAGAGAAATGCTACTCAAAATAGAGAGGTGACTAGACGATAATGCAAATATGCACATGCGCATGTTAATTACATACCCATGTGTGTATATATTAATTCCAGATCTATATAGTGAGGGTCTATATGACTGTAAAATCTATCTATAAAAAACAAATGGGAAGTAAAATGTATAGAAGGCACATATATGCATGTGCATGGATCGGACAACACTCACATGTGAGTTTGCGCCTAATAACATGCACATAAGATAGTCTGGTAGTCTGTTGAACATGTATATATATATATATATATATATATATATATATATATATATATATATATATATATATATATATATATATATATATATGTTTACATATCTACAAACCTGAATATTACAATTATAAGTTAGTATAGTGGAAGGCCCTATCTTGAAGGTGTATGTCTATTTCCCACTATATTTACTTACCCACCTGATGGAAAAATAGAAGGAAGGAAACACACAGAGGATGAAAAAGGGGGGGGGGGGATTTACTAGGACTGGAGGAAAATAGTGAATAAATTATATGGATGAAGGAAAATGAAGAGGAGGAGCACATAAGAACCTGAAATGATATGAATAAATATTCATCAACGATTTGAACAAATAAAGATAATGATGAATATAATTTATATAGAAACGAAAAAAAAAAAAAAAAAAAAAGAAACGAAATGCCAACAATAATAATGAGCATATTTATATTGCTGTAGAATATTAGACTACCGTATACTATTAAACCCCTTGTAGTTGTAATAGTATGACCCCAAGTTTGGGGTGGGACTATGTGGACACGTTTCCCATCTAAAGTCCCACCGCTGGGCAAATTGGAAAGCCACAGTCTGCCATTCCTGTGGCATTGAAGGAAACTGTGGAGTGAAACAAGAAAAAAAAATAATTAGGACTTTTGCACATAACATTGCAAGCAGATTAGACACAAACATTCTTGGCCAGCATAAGTATAACATTTATTTGAAGGAGTATTTAAAGAAAAAAAAAATCTAAGGTCCACTTATCAGATTCCTCACCCCCTTTTATGGCCCATTGTAAACATTTTAGAGGGGGGGAGATGTTTTGGACAGGTAACCCTCTCCATTTCATTGAGAGCTGAATGCACAAATAATGTGTGTTTCTTTGGCCAGTCCCTCCTTTACTTACACTATTGGCAGCCCCCTGGACAGGTAAGAAGTGTCATAATCCAAAAATATGAAAACATACTGTCCAAATTGAAGTAAATTTTTACATACAATTACCTATCAAGATAATATGAGAACAAAACTTTAATCACTATAATTTGAAAGTATTCAGGTAGGCCCTTTCACTACATGCTTTGGTGAATTCGTCCATAAATCTGAACACAAAAGAGGTAGGTATAGTGCGTATGGGTTTGGCAAAGTCAGCAGATAGAGGATTGATATCAGTTGACTTAGCAGTTGGGGGAAGGGAGGATTCCAAATGATTTTGTGACCCCCAAAAAAGCCTCTTGCACTCTTGCTGAATTTAAAGACACAAATAACATTTAAACACATTTTAGGGAGTGTTTAGGGTAAAGAACTACTATGGAGCTGACAAAATACATTGTTAAGTGACTATGCTAGGTGTGTATGGGCCCAGGATAGCATGCTGGGGAGGTTAGTAAAGGCAAATATGCATGAGGGACAAAAAAGGAGCATTAAAAAGTTCCAGCATGCATGAGGACAAAGAAGACATTCACAGCATATTACAATCATGGTAATTAGGGAATGATGAAATAAATATAATATACTAGCAAACATTAAATACATAGAAGGTGATGTTAAAGGATAAATCTTACCTTAATATAGTTCTTCTGCAGGACCTGAATGATGGCAGAACAGGTCTCTGGAATAATGATTCCCAGAGCCTGGGAGGAAATGCCTGTCGAAAACGTGATGTCCTGCAGACTTCTCCCTGTTGCCAAGTACCGCAACGTGGCGACTAGCCTTTGTTCATAATTGATGGCTCGCCGCATGCAGGTGTTCTGCTTGGTAATATAAAGGGAAAAGCAAAGCCAACAAACTGTGAAAAACGGGGTCCATCTTCTGGAGATAATTCCTGAAATCATCAGGATTACTCTCACGGATCTCCCGCAACAAAGGCATATGAGAGAATTGGTCACGCTGGAGCAACCAATTCTTCGTCCATGAACTCATCCTCGCCCTGTTCATGGACTGGGCTTGGGTCAAAGTAAGAACCCCAAAGCCCCCGCACAGCACGAACTCTACAATGAGTACATACCCGCAACATGGCTTCAAAATGGTCGGCTGGTCAGAACGAATTAAAAGAATGCACGGAAAATCAGAAAGGCCTGAGAATAGCTATCTGAAAATCAGAAACGAGCAGACAAGAATGCACTGAAAATCAAATACATACTATAAATAGCATGCACTGAAACCCAGATGCGAACTGGCTACACGCACTGAAAACCAGATACAAACCCACAAGGACAAACTGAAGAGCAGTAAAGTTCTGAAAAGCACGAGGCTGAAAAGCGCAAATCGTTTCTCACTAAACTTCTACTAACATGAGATTAGCAGAAGGAGCTCAAAGGGTGGCGCACTGGCTACTGAACTGCCTCTTTATAGTGTCGTCATACGTGTTGTACGTCAGCACGTTCTTGATGAACGGAAATTTCCGACAACATCTGTGCCAACATGTGTATGCAAGACAAGCTTGAGCCAACATCCATTGGAAAAAAATCTCAGGATTTCTTTGTTGGAATGACCAATCATGTGTACACAGCATTAGAGAGCGATACTAGTGTGACTAGACCTGTAGGGGTCTTTCCTTGAGGTGAGAGGCTGGGGCATACTATGGTCATGGATGGTGAAAGTTCTTCACTTTGAAAGAATTTAAAATGTATCTTGTTTGTGCACTTTGGATGGTGACACTCAAGTTTTGCACGGAGCACTTTATGATTTTTTTGGAACTCTTTTTGTGGAAAACATATTTTTATATTTTTGGTTCATTTTATCTGGTTTTAGCATCTGTACTTTAGCATATCATTAGTCATTGGATGTTGTTTGAACTTTATTCACATTTTGCACTGTATATTTTCAGCTATTAAAGCTTTTTTATGTACTTTATTTACATAATGAGGAAGCGCCACATAATTTATTATATTATCCCTTTAGATGCGATTAAAGTATCTCATCAAAAATGTGATTTTTGTTGCAGGGGACGTCTAAACTTGGACTTGCGTCTTGGTGCAGACTAAGTAAGCCAATCGCACATTCATGAAATTACATTTCTGGGAGGCATGTTGTATACAATCTGTGTATAGAATGCCACCAGGTTGCCATATTGCACTGCATTTCTCAGAAAATTACAGAGCCGCAGACTTAAAAGGAAAGGTAATTTTTAAACGTCTAATTGTCGCACTACCATGTCACAATCGCATGCATTGCATGGCAACCATGGGTTTAAATCAGGTGGGGAGGAGGCAACATATCACCTTCTCACCACCTGTCAAACACACTCAGATTGCTTTTCAGAGGAGCAGAAGTGCCTGCTACACTTATGAATTAACCTTTAGTTGCATTTGACAATGGCACCTTTAGGGCTCGTTCCCACGTAAAATTGGGGGGGGGGGGGTTACAAAACTCAGTGGTTGGGTCACAGTTTTACTGCACCTAATTCCTACTGAAACAGCAGCCAAAGGTTTACACATGCCACAGCAGGAATTAAGCCCCCTGCTACTTTTGGTGGGTGCTACCTGCCAATCACGACCCATTCCAATAAACGGGGCCACTCTGCAGGTGCCAAGCACCTGCATGTTTCTGCGGTGTCCAAGGGGTTAAAGCAGGTGGTGAAAAGACAATGCAACGCTGCCTGCTTTAATCCCTTATTTCCTTTACTGCACAAGGATGCAGAGTTGAGAAGTGGCCCTATTCACTTGAATGGGTTGTGCTTGGCAGGTGCTACACCCACCAACCATGACAGGGCGTATAACTTCTGCTGCGGCTGTTTCATGTGTACACCCCTAGCCACTGCAGCTAAAGGGGGTGTGGTTGGAGTGATAAAAACATGTTTTACCAATTGGGTTTTACCACCCCCGAAACTGCAAATGTAAATGAACCCTTACTGTTTTGAGCCCCCTATAACGCTACTTTCACACTGATGTGCTGCAGTTTACCTGTACTGTGGGTACAGTGCAGTGCATCTGCAACTTTCCTGGGTTTGCTGTGCTTAGCCATAGACTTCTACTGTATAACATCCTGCAGGTATAGTGCACTTTCTGAAAGTGCACCAAAACTCCTGCATTCAGAAAGTGAACCAAACACTCAGGATATAATAGATGTCTATGGCTAAGAGCAGCAAACCAGCAGGAAAGCTGCAGGTACACTGCACCTGCGGTGTGGGTTAACTGCAGCACTTCAATGTGAAAGCAGCCCTATGCAATTATGCCCAGTGTATTGTTTCACACTGACCCAAAGATCTCTTGTTTCTTGCTGCTGGCACCACTCTGGAGACTACTAGCCAGGATAAAAGGTGAAGTTCTGTTGGTATCAGGAGCCGGCACTACAGAGGAGACATTGGCTTATGTGACTCTTCATCCCTACTACAGCTCCAACTTTACAAGTAGTCCCTCTGTTCCCTACTACAGCTCCACCTTCATAAGTAGCCCCTCTGCATTGCATGTTGCACTCTGCTTGATGCCCTGGAATGGTGGTCAGCAAGCCCAGACCGCGATCTACCAGTTACCTGTCCGCTATCTACTGGTAGATCGCAATCTACAGGTTGCTGACCCCTGGTATAGGGACTAAAATAGGTCAATACCAAACCAAATTTAAGTATTTAAACATCTTGTATATGTAATAATACATGTAAAAATACTTGATGTAAATATACAGAGCTGCCCTAATTTAATTTTAATGCATTTTAAATCACAGAATATTTAAACATTGATGAAAACATGAATAATTGCATTACTCTTTACCTTGGAAGACTCTTGTTGCCCAGCGAGCCTGAATCTCAGAGACTGGCATTATAGCCCCAACTGGTTGGATGTAACCAATGAAAGCCATTGTTGATTTTTCCAGATTTGCAGGAAATACCATTTTATACAGAGGCACTTCGTTATGTTCAACCTTTATAACAGATTCGTCAATGAAAGGGAATGAAAAATTATATCCAGTGGCAAAAATTACCAAATCAATGTCTTTTTCTATTGTTCCATCTTCAAAAAAGGCATCTGTCTCAGTGAAACGTGCCACATTAGGTTTCATCTGCACTTTACCGGAGATAATGCGATTAGGTAAATCATCACTAATTGTTGGATGCTGACTGAAAAATCTGTAAATATATAAATATTTATAAGCATAAACATATTTTATTAAAAATGGTAGCTTTTTTATTAAACATATTCTGATATTGTTTAAGGAGAACTTGACAAATGTGAGAATTGTCAAATTCACTAAATTTACTTTGTAATTGGCCCTGTCAGTCTCCTCCCACTCAACAGCCTTGAAATTAAAAAGCAAAATAAATGGGCAGAAGATTGTCAGCTAAACAGACGCTGCATCCAATCAGGTGCAGCCACTGTTTGGGTATTTTGACCACTGCTGCCATCGGCTATGAGAAAACAAGTGTCCAAAGGTAGTGGGATGGGGGGAGCAGGTTAACCACTTAAGGACCAGGCCTCTTTTTCAGACTTGGTGTTTACATGTTTAAAACAGTTTTTTTTGCCAGAAAATTACTTAGAACCCCCAAACATTTTATATTGTTTTTTTTCTAACACCCTAGAGAATAAAATGGCGGTCATTGAAATACTTTTTTTCACACCGTATTTGCGTAGCGGTCTTACAAGCGCACTTTTTTTGGAAAAAAAATCACTTTTTTGAATAAAAAAATAAGACAGCAGTAAAATTAGCCCAATTTTTTTTTATATTGTGAAAGATAATGGTACGCCGAGTAAATTGATACCCAACATGTCATGCTTCAAAATTGAGCCCGCTCGTGGAATGGCGTCAAACTTTTAGCCTCAAAAATCTCCATAAGCGACATTTAAAAAATTCTGCAGGTTGCATTTTTTGCGTTACAGAGGAGGTCTAGGGCTAGAATTATTACCGATCGCGGCGATACCTCACATGTGTGGTTTGACCACCGTTTTCATATGCGGGCGCTACTCACGTATGCGCTCGCTTCTGTGCGCAAGCTCATCGTGACGGGGTGTTTTTAAAAAAAAAAAATTCTTATTTATTTTAATTGATTTTATTTATTTTTACACTGTTTTAAAAAAAAAATGATTCACTTTTATTCCTATTACAAGGAATGTAAACATTAGTGATGGACGAACTTCCGACGGGACGTTTCGCGAACGCGAAATGCGAACGGACCCAAACGTTCGCGAAACAGAACGTTCGCCGCGGGCCCCATTGACTTCAATGGGAGGCGAACTTTGCAAACCTTCATGTCGAATTTGCGGCCACGTGGTAATTATTAGGGGGTAAAACGTAGTCCCACCATCTGGACAATGACATAATACATGTATGAGGTGAATTTGGGATCGATAACTACAAGCATTTTTATTTTATTTGGGAAATTGTTCTAACAATTCAGGACTATGGAGCTAATGAAGGCAATGGAGGAGAGGGAAGGTCAGGGACCAGGGTAGGCAAAGAAGAGGGTGCAGGAGATGATCACCAGCAGCGTGACATACCGGAATGACACATGCACCGTGATAGAGGCATCTGACAGCAGCACCGTAATACAGAGCACTGACAGCAGCACCGTGACATACAGCGCTGACAGCAGCACCGTGACATACAGCGCTGACAGCAGCACCGTGACATACAGCGCTGACAGCAGCACCGTGACATACAGCGCTGACAGCAGCACCGTGACATACAGCGCTGACAGCAGCACCGTGACATACAGCGCTGACAGCAGCACCGTGACATACAGCGCTGACAGCAGCACCGTGACATACAGCGCTGACAGCAGCACCGTGACATACAGCGCTGACAGCAGCACCGTGACATACAGCGCTGACAGCAGCACCGTGACATACAGCGCTGACAGCAGCACCGTGACATACAGCGCTGACAGCAGCACCGTGACATACAGCGCTGACAGCAGCACCGTGACATACAGCGCTGACAGCAGCACCGTGACATACAGCACTGACAGCAGCACCGTAAGCAGCCCCAGGAGGAAGTCAGCACAGCACAGGGATGGTGTGATCCCCTCATAATAAGAACCCCCAGGAGGAAGTCAGCACAGCACAGGGATAGTGTGATCCCTTCATAATAAGAACCCCCAGGAGGAAGTCAGCACAGCACAGGGATATCATAAGCAGCCCCAGTAGAAATATGACACCGCTCAACCTCTTCAAAGAGGAGGGTAGGGGCATATAGTACGGTGTGCTTTTTTGGGTCAAGGAAGTGAGCCAAATGAATTAAGAAGGTCTGTGTGCTTGATTAAAAAAATAGTTTATAGACATATACATGGTCTACTGGTCACATGTGTTGAATTCCTCCGAGATCCATGCCTCATTCATTTTTAGAAATGTGAGGTAGTTAACACTGTGGTGAGCTAGGCGAGTACGCTTATCGGTCACAATCCCCCCTGCTGCGCTGAACGTCCTTTCGGACAGGACACTGGATGAGGGGCAAGCCAACAGTTCGATTGCAAATTGGGCAAGCTCTGGCCAGAGGTCAAGCCTGCCCACCCAGTAGTCTAGGGGTTCATCACTCCTCAGAGCGTCCACATCGGCCGTTAACCCAATGTAGTCGGACACCTGACGGTCTAGGCGTTCCCTGATGCTGGATCCGGATGACACCTGTCGATGGGTCGGCTGAAAGAATGACCTCATATCCGAAGTCACCAACACATCTTCAAACCGGCCTCTTCTTGCAGGCGCTGTTGGATTGGTACCCGCAAATCCTTCTCTGGGAGTGGGAATTGCTCCTCTGCCAGCGCACGCAAAAGCAGAATGCAGCATTTCTCGAAGCAAGGCCTGGAAGTGCTGCATTCTGACAGCCCTCTGCGACGGCGGTAACATTTCCGCCATTTTGTGTTTGTACCGGGGGTCTAAGTACGTTGCCACCCAGTACTGGTCCTTGACCCTCATGCTTTTTATACGGGGGTCCCTATTAAAACACTGGAGCATGAAGGCCCCCATTTGCACTAAAGTGGAAGCGGTGTGGTGGCCTGGCTCCTGCTCATTATCCAGGATAATGTCGTCCTCTTCATTCTCCTCTCCCCATCCACGCACAACAGGGATCCCAGAAAGGTTTAAAGCATGCTCTTCTTGCTCCTGCTCATCCGCCCCGGCACCATCCTCCTCTGACTCCTCATCAGACTCCTGTTGTTGACTTGTCTCAGATAGAGTAGCCCCCCCTGGGAATTCATCCAGCATTGCGACTTCCTCATCTTCCCGCTCCTGCTCCTCCACAGCCTGATCAATGACACGACGCAATGCACGCTCCAGAAAGAAGGCATAAGGTACCATGTCACTGATGGCGCCATGGCTGCGACTGACCAGTTTGGTGATCTCCTCAAATGGCCGCAGAAGTCTGCATGTGTCGCGCATGAGCAGCCACTGGCGCGGTGAAAAAAAACCCAGCTCCCCAGAACCGTTTCTTTCGCAGAGTTCATACAGGTAGACGTTAACTGCACGTTTCTGCTGGAGCAGCCTATCAAGCATATAGAAGGTTGAGTTCCATCGCGTCGGGCAATCGCAAATAAGACGTCTGACCGGCAGATGGTGTCGCCGCTGAATGTCAGCAAGGCGAGCCATGGCCGTGTAAGATCTTCTGAAATGGGCCGAGATTTTCCTTGCCTGCCGCAAGATGTCCTGGACCCCAGGGTATTTGACAAGGAATCGCTGCACGACCAAGTTTAAGACGTGTGCCATGCACGGCACGTGCGTGATTTTGCCCTGTTTCAATGCGCTAAGCAGATTGGCACCGTTGTCACACACCACTTTACCAACTGTCAAATTGAGCGGTGTTAGCCACTCATCTGCCTGTGAACGCAAAGCTGAAAGGAGTGCCGGGCCAGTGTGGCTCTTTGCTTCCAGGCACAACAGACGCAGCACGGCATGGCAACGTCTCACCTGGCATGTGGAATAGGTTCTGGGGAGCTTGGGCGGTGCAGTGGAAGAGACGCTAGCAGCGGAAAAGGAGGAGGCAGCTGAGGAGGAGAGGGAGGAGGATGGAGTAGGAGGAGGAGAAGAAGAGTCAGGCCTGCATGCAATCCGTGGCGGTAAAACCAAATCTACACGGGTGCCACGGGTTACATGCTTGACGGCCGTCAGAAGGTTCACCCAGTGGGCAGTAAAACTGATATACCTTCCCTGCCCGTGTTTGCTAGACCACGTGTCTGTGGTCAGATGTATCTTGGCACCGACACTGTGTGCCAGAGATACATTCACTTGCCGCTGAACATGGCCATATAGCTCTGGGATGCCCTTCTCTGAGAAATACTTCCTTCCTGGGACCTTCCATTGTGGTGTTCCAATGGCCACAAATTTGCGAAAGGCCTCCGAGTCCACCAGTTTATATGGCAGTAGTTGGCGGGCTATGAGTTCTGACAAGCCAGCCGCCAACCGTTGGGCAAGAGGGTTATCCGGCATCATCATTTTTTTACGCTCAAACATTAGGCCCACGGAAGCCTGCCTTTTTGCAGAAAAATGTGAGCTTGGCGTGATGGAAGGTGGAGTGGAGGACAATTGTGAGGAGAGAGGAGAAGGAGAAGTAGAAGACGAGGCTGGACGGTGAGAGCCTGCAGTGTGGCTTTGTGTGTTCCGTTGCTCCCACTGGGCTCGGTGATGGCTGCTCATGTGCCTTCTTAAGGCGGTCGTCCCTAGGTGAGTATTGGGCTTACCGTGACTAACGCGTTGACTGCAAAGATTGCAGATGGCAACGCTATTGTCAGCAGCGGACACGTTAAAAAAAGCCCACACTGCGGAGCCATGTGCCGGTGTCCTGGGAGCGCCAGATGTGACCGTACATGGTCGATGACTCGCTCCTGATACATTTGCAGTCTGCTTTGTCCCTGCTGTGCAATGTAAGTCATTGCTGCTTCTCCTCCCTATCTGCTGGTCCATATCTCCCTCTGAACTCCCCTCCTCTTCCTCTCTTGTGGGCACCCACGTGACATCACTAGACACGTCATCATCAACGTCACCTTCCCCACCGCTATAAGTAGAGATCTCGGAGTAGGCAGCAACACCGGGGACCAACCTCCTCCTTGGGCTGATCTGGGTACTGGCGTCAGACTGCTGAGTAGCGCTTGTTGCTACCTCCTCTTCCTGATCCAATACCAAGAGTGGCTGCGCATCAGAAATGTCCTCTTGATATGGATCGGAAAATAATTCCAGTGACTCAAGCGGAAGGTATGTGGTGGTGGTGGTGGTGGTCGTGTTGTTGGTGGTAGTGTCTTTGGGGGTGCACATAGCAGAGAGTGAAGAAGAGGGTGCAGATCGAGAGGATGAGGAGGGTGCAGAAGAGTAAGGCTGAGCGAGCCACTCAACCAAGTCTGGTGCATCCTTTAAAGTAATTGAACGCACCTTCTGCAACTTCCCACTTTGGCTCAAGCCTGTTGCTCCTGCCCTACCCCTACCACCCCTGCGGAAGGGCCTGCCTCTTCCTCTGCATGTCATTTTTTAAATGACCCTGTGACAAAACTCTTAGTCCCTATACCGCTGAAGGACTGCTGCAGTATAGGTGAGCGGTCAGCAGTGGTGCACGTCAACCCTATCTATTGTGGACCTATAGCGGTCCTTACAGAACAGCAGACTGTACCGCACTCAAGCCTATGTACCGTAGCACCCTATACCAAGTTACCAGTCCTTATAAGAACTTTTGTGGAACAAGCAGGTTGTGTGTTAGTGATTAGCAGACTGTACGTCAGTCCCTATACCGCTGAAGGACTGCTGCAGTATAGGTGAGCGGTCAGCAGTGGTGCACGTCAACCCTATCTATTGTGGACCGATAGCGGTCCTTACAGAACAGCAGACTGTACCGCACTCAAGCCTATGTACCGTAGCACCCTATACCAAGTTACCAGTCCTTATAAGAACTTTTGTGGAACAAGCAGGTTGTGTGTTAGTGATTAGCAGACTGTACGTCAGTCCCTATACCGCTGAAGGACTGCTGCAGTATAGGGCAGCGGTCAGCAGTGGTGCACGTCAACCCTATCTATTGTGGACCGATAGCGGTCCTTACAGAACAGCAGACTGTACCGCACTCAAGCCTATGTACCGTAGCACCCTATACCAAGTTACCAGTCCTTATAAGAACTTTTGTGGAACAAGCAGGTTGTGTGTTAGTGATTAGCAGACTGTACGTCAGTCCCTATACCGCTGAAGGACTGCTGCAGTATAGGTGAGCGGTCAGCAGTGGTGCACGTCAACCCTATCTATTGTGGACCTATAGCGGTCCTTACAGAACAGCAGACTGTACCGCACTCAAGCCTATGTACCGTAGCACCCTATACCAAGTTACCAGTCCTTATAAGAACTTTTGTGGACCAAGCAGGTTGTGTATTAGTGTTTAGCAGACTGTACGTCAGTCCCTATACCGCTGAAGGACTGCTGCAGTATAGGGCAGCGGTCAGCAGTGGTGCACGTCAACCCTATCTATTGTGGACCGATAGCGGTCCTTACAGAACAGCAGACTGTACCGCACTCAAGCCTATGTACCGTAGCACCCTATACCAAGTTACCAGTCCTTATAAGAACTTTTGTGGACCAAGCAGGTTGTGTATTAGTGTTTAGCAGACTGTACGTCAGTCCCTATACCGCTGAAGGACTGCTGCAGTATAGGGCAGCGGTCAGCAGTGGTGCACGTCAACCCTATCTATTGTGGACCGATAGCGGTCCTTACAGAACAGCAGACTGTACCGCACTCAAGCCTATGTACCGTAGCACCCTATACCAAGTTACCAGTCCTTATAAGAACTTTTGTGGAACAAGCAGGTTGTGTGTTAGTGATTAGCAGACTGTACGTCAGTCCCTATACCGCTGAAGGACTGCTGCAGTATAGGGCAGCGGTCAGCAGTGGTGCACGTCAACCCTATCTATTGTGGACCGATAGCGGTCCTTACAGAACAGCAGACTGTACCGCACTCAAGCCTATGTACCGTAGCACCCTATACCAAGTTACCAGTCCTTATAAGAACTTTTGTGGAACAAGCAGGTTGTGTGTTAGTGATTAGCAGACTGTACGTCAGTCCCTATACCGCTGAAGGACTGCTGCAGTATAGGTGAGCGGTCAGCAGTGGTGCACGTCAACCCTATCTATTGTGGACCGATAGCGGTCCTTACAGAACAGCAGACTGTACCGCACTCAAGCCTATGTACCGTAGCACCCTATACCAAGTTACCAGTCCTTATAAGAACTTTTGTGGAACAAGCAGGTTGTGTGTTAGTGATTAGCAGACTGTACGTCAGTCCCTATACCGCTGAAGGACTGCTGCAGTATAGGGCAGCGGTCAGCAGTGGTGCACGTCAACCCTATCTATTGTGGACCGATAGCGGTCCTTACAGAACAGCAGACTGTACCGCACTCAAGCCTATGTACCGTAGCACCCTATACCAAGTTACCAGTCCTTATAAGAACTTTTGTGGAACAAGCAGGTTGTGTGTTAGTGATTAGCAGACTGTACGTCAGTCCCTATACCGCTGAAGGACTGCTGCAGTATAGGTGAGCGGTCAGCAGTGGTGCACGTCAACCCTATCTATTGTGGACCGATAGCGGTCCTTACAGAACAGCAGACTGTACCGCACTCAAGCCTATGTACCGTAGCACCCTATACCAAGTTACCAGTCCTTATAAGAACTTTTGTGGACCAAGCAGGTTGTGTATTAGTGTTTAGCAGACTGTACGTCAGTCCCTATACCGCTGAAGGACTGCTGCAGTATAGGGCAGCGGTCAGCAGTGGTGCACGTCAACCCTATCTATTGTGGACCGATAGCGGTCCTTACAGAACAGCAGACTGTACCGCACTCAAGCCTATGTACCGTAGCACCCTATACCAAGTTACCAGTCCTTATAAGAACTTTTGTGGACCAAGCAGGTTGTGTATTAGTGTTTAGCAGACTGTACGTCAGTCCCTATACCGCTGAAGGACTGCTGCAGTATAGGGCAGCGGTCAGCAGTGGTGCACGTCAACCCTATCTATTGTGGACCGATAGCGGTCCTTACAGAACAGCAGACTGTACCGCACTCAAGCCTATGTACCGTAGCACCCTATACCAAGTTACCAGTCCTTATAAGAACTTTTGTGGACCAAGCAGGTTGTGTATTAGTGTTTAGCAGACTGTACGTCAGTCCCTATACCGCTGAAGGACTGCTGCAGTATAGGGCAGCGGTCAGCAGTGGTGCACGTCAACCCTATCTATTGTGGACCGATAGCGGTCCTTACAGAACAGCAGACTGTACCGCACTCAAGCCTATGTACCGTAGCACCCTATACCAAGTTACCAGTCCTTATAAGAACTTTTGTGGAACAAGCAGGTTGTGTGTTAGTGATTAGCAGACTGTACGTCAGTCCCTATACCGCTGAAGGACTGCTGCAGTATAGGGCAGCGGTCAGCAGTGGTGCACGTCAACCCTATCTATTGTGGACCGATAGCGGTCCTTACAGAACAGCAGACTGTACCGCACTCAAGCCTATGTACCGTAGCACCCTATACCAAGTTACCAGTCCTTATAAGAACTTTTGTGGAACAAGTGAGTTGTGAATGTTTAGCAGACTGCAGCAGAAGGGCAGCAGTCAAGTATAATATCCTTTCTATATTTGGAAGAAAGAATATTATACATGTACAAGCCTATTACTGTACCACTGATACCAGTCCTGAAAAGAACCTTTGTGGAACTAATAATAACAGCAAGTCTTTAAAATTACCCTCACTGCCTGACAACACTGCTTCCTTCCTGTCCCTATACAAATTGGCAAAAAAAGAGAACGATTAGTGGTTACTGGAACAGCTCTTTTGTGGACCTTGATAGTAACAGCTAATGATGATGATGATGATGATGATGATGAAAGACTAATCTGGCTGTCCCTGTAGCATACACCGTCCTTTCCCTTTCTCTAAACTAACAAAAGACACTCAGGCTGCTGCAAGAATCAGCAGCACAGCAAACCTATCAACACCTAACACCTATACCAGTCCTGAAAAGAACTTTTGTGTACCAAATAGCTAGTGGTTTATCTCTCCCTACTCCACACAGGAACCTGTCCCTATCGTAACAGAAGAAAGAATGTAAAATGGCCACCGGATCGGGTGTATTTATAGGTTAGGGGGAATGTACAAGTGTCCATGTGCTGTCATGTCTCAATTGGCTGTCCTGTATCACATGATAAACGTGTCACCAAAGGTTAAAGTTCTTGTATACATTAAACACGTAAGTCCGCCGCGGCGAACGACGGAAAAAGGCGTTCGAACGTGCGGACCGCGAATGTCGGAAATTCGCCGCGAAACGACCGCCGGGCGAACCGTTCGGCCATCACTAGTAAACATCCCTTGTAATAGAAAAAAGCATGACAGGTCCTCTTAAATATGAGATCTGGGGTCAAAAAGTCCTCAGATCTCATATTTGGGCTAAAATGCAACAAAAAAAATAAATAAATAAAAAAAAAGAAAATCTGACATTTAAAAAAAATATACCTTTAAAGAGGTATGGGCGGAAGTGACGTTTTGACGTCGCTTCCGCCCTCCTATGGTATAGAGACGAGTGGGGGCCATCTTAGCCTCACTTGTCTCTATGCCCAGCAGATGAAAGGACCCGATTGCCTCCGCCGCTACCGACGGCTCCGGTAAGCGGCGGAAGGTGCGGGAGGGCGGCAGGAGGGGGGGTGGCACCTCTCCCGCCGCCGAGAGCGGTGATCTCGCGGCGAATCTGCCACGGAGTTCTACGAATCTACCACTGTTATCGTACAGCCGACCGCCGCCTGAAGAGATGGATATCTCGGTTGTGGCAGCAGCTGCTGCCGTTACCGAGATATCCCTCTTCAAAAATAGGACGTACATCGTCGTGCGGCGGTCGGCAAGTGGTTAAAGATGCTGGATTATACTGTTCCTCTATTAGAGTGTGTAAACACTCCTGTTCTTTGACAGTTGCTGGTCTCATTCCAGAATCCTGTTTTTGGCTATGATGCATTGTAGTAGAATTTCATATTAAACAATATGTTCTATATTATTCATATTCATTTGCATATGTTTTCTTGATAATATAATTATTATTCATTATTATTGATATTATTATTATTATATAGTAGTGGTATTATCAATATTATTATTCAATAGTAAAGCAATAGTTATTAATCTTTTTAATGTATACTATGTTATTCCATAAATATAAAGAAAGCCTTCATGTTTAAATGTTGAACTTTGGATGTTGGTATTTTTTATAAGACAGTCACAAGTTTACTGGGTGAAAGTGTATTGGCACTGATGACAGATGCCACTAATACGTGGCACTGATGACACGTGGCACTGATGACAGATGGCACTAATATGTGGCACTGATGACAGGTGGCACTTATACATGGCACTGATGACACGTGGCACTAATACGTGGCACTGATGACAGATGGCACTAATACGTGGCACTGATGACAGATGGCACTAATACGTGGCATTGATAACACGTGACACTGATAACAGATGGCACGTGACACTGACAGGTGGCACTGATGACAGATGGCACTAATATGTGGCACTGATGACACGTGACACTGATATGGCACTGATGACAGATGGCACTATGTGGCACTGATGACACGTGGCACTATGTGGCACTGATGACAGATAGCACTTATTCATGCCAATGGGGACAGATGGCACTGACAGGTGGCACTGGGGCAAATGGCACTGACAGCTGACACTGGGGACAGGTGGCACTGGGGGCAGATGGAACTGACAGGTGGCACTGGGGACAGATGGCACCGACAGGTGGCACTGGGGACAGGTGGCAGTGGGGACAGGTGGCACTGGGGACAGGTGGCAGTGACATTGTGGGACCTTTATTTATTTATTTATTTTTTGCCTACACACGGCCACTGCAGCTGTTCATCTCTCCCTCCTCACATGCTGTCTGTGTGAGGAGGGAGAGCCGGCAATGAGAGATGATCTCATATGTTTACACATGAGATCATCTCTCATTGGGCACGCCGATCGCGCTGTAAACAGCCGCTGTGATTGGCCGTTTACAGCGATCTGTGACTGGCCATGTCCAGGGGACACGGGCAGCACAGAACTTCCCTGATGCACGGGAGTGGGAGCGTGCAACACAGAAGTAAACAGGAGGACGTCCAGGGATGGCCTCCTGGCAATTGCCGTCTGCGCTGCAGCCATCTTTCGGCTATAGCGCGGATGCCTAGTGGTTAATAATTTAATAATTAGACAATGTTGAATAAAGCAGTTAGCTTTGTAAGTGTGTGTGTATATATATATATATATATATATATATATATATATATAGTAAATAATACTGTACCTTTTTGTGAAACCAATATATGAATACATACATATAGGATTGCATAATTAAAAACTGTAGGACATATAACACATAAAGTGGGGTTAGTGCAAGTTCATTTTCCCAAAGTTGTAAATCTGTTATCCTTGAGTTAGTGAATTCTTATCAAGACAAGGAGGGTTTGATTTAACATGACTGGATGTCATATTGTCTCTATACAAGTATTTTAATGGGTAAAGCCATAGACAAATATGTGTTAACAAAGTTAAAAGGCTATGTATCATCTTTGTAATATAGGTGTAAATATGTTTATATTTATCTGTTATAACAGTCTTTGTTGTCTGGGTACTAACTGAAGATCAGGTTGAGACATTCCTGATCACTGTGGCAAGCAGAGCTTGGTGGTTTTTCGTGTCTTGAGTAGACATGTGCATTCGTTTTCGTCCGAATGCATTTTCGTCCGAATTTCAGCTATTTTTGTTTTCGTTTTGACAAACGATAACGAAAGCACAAAATCCGAAAAACGAAAGATCCGACATAAATAAATGCTTTATTTTCGTTTTCATTGTTACAACAGTTCGATATAGAATAGGAGATTCGACATGACTCTGACAACAATCTGTGTCTATAGAACCTGTGTTCGAATGTGCCTAACCTTACCTCTATTAGTCCAAGATTATATAGAGAAAATATTCGACAGAGAAAAAAGATTTGACAGAGAGAAAAGATTCTGCAAGATACTGTCCTAAAAAGTGTTTGGGGACCCGGGTCCTGCCCCAGGGGACATGTATCAATGCAAAAAAAAGTTTTAAAAACGGCCGTTTTTTCGGGAGCAGTGATTTTAATAATGATTAAAGTGAAACAATAAAAGTGTAATATTCCTTAAAATTTCGTAGGGGGGGGTTGTCTATAGTATGCCTGTGAAGGGGCGCATGTTTCCCGTGCTTAGAATTGTCCCTGCACAAAGTGTCATTTATGCAGGAAAAAAAGTCCTTTAAAATCACTCGCAGCTATAATGAATTGTCGGCTCCGTAATACAGAGAACACTCATTGAAAGTCATTGATAAAAAAATAAATAAATAAATAAAAAAAAAAAAAGCGTGGGGGTCCCCCAAATTCAATTACCAGGCCCTTCAGGTCTGGTATGGATATTAAGGGGAACCCTGCCTCAAATTTAAGAAAAAATTTGACGTGGGGTTCCCCCTAAATATCCATAACCAGACCCTTCAGGTCTGGTATGGATATTAAGGGGAACCCCGCGTCAAATTCAAAAAAAAATTGACGTGGGGTTCCCCCTAAAAATCCATACCAGACCCTTTATCCGAGCACGCAACCTGGCAGGCCGCAGGAAAAGAGGGGGGGACGAGAGAGCGGCCCCCCCTCCCTCCTGAACCGTACCAGGCCACATGCCCTCAACATTGGGAGGATGCTTTGGGGGTCTGTGACCCCTCAAAGCACCTTGTCCCCATGTTGATGAGGACAAGGGCCTCATCCCCACAACCCTGGCCGGTGGTTGTGGAGGTCTGCGGGTGGGGGGCTTATCAGAATCTGGAAGCCCCCTTTAATAAGGGGACCCCCAGATCCCGGCCCCCCCCCCTGTTTGAAATGGTAAGGGGGTACAAAAGTACCTCTACCATTTCACAAAGAAAGTGTAAAAAATGTTTAAATAAAACAAACACACTTTTGAAAAATTCCTTTATTAAAAATAAAAAAATAAAAAAAAGATTCCAGCGGCGGTAATCCACTCTTGCTATCCATCGACGGACGGTCATCTCTCCAGCGATGTCTAATATCATCCAGCGCAGCGCAGCATCCTTCTTTTGTCTCCGTGGAGGAGACACTACAGGCATTCCGGCGGCTGACGTTTGTTATATACGGAGGGCGGGGCCACCCGTCACCTGACCCCGCCCCCCTCTGACGCAAGGGGAAACCCGGGGTTCCCTGTGACGTAGGGGTGACCCGCACCCCTCTGATGTAACACAGGCAGGTTTCCGTTACATCAGAGGGGGGCGGGGTCACCCCTACGTCACGGGGAACCCCGGGTTTCCCCTTGCGTCAGAGGGGGGCGGGGTCAGGTGACGGGTGGCCCCGCCCTCCGTATATAACAAACGTCAGCCGCCGGAATGTCTGTAGTGTCTCCTCCACGGAGACAGAAGAAGGATGCTGCGCTGCGCTGGATGACATGAGACATCGCTGGAGATATGACCGTCCGTCGATGGATAGCAAGAGTGGATTACCGCCGCTGGAATCTTTTTTTTATTTTTTTATTTTTAATAAAGGAATTTTTCAAAAGTGTGTTTGTTTTATTTAAACATTTTTTACACTTTCTTTGTGAAATGGTAGGGGTACTTTTGTACCCCCTTACCATTTCAAACAGGGGGGGGGCCGGGATCTGGGGGTCCCCTTATTAAAGGGGGCTTCCAGATTCTGATAAGCCCCCCGCCCGCAGACCTCCACAACCACCGACCAGGGTTGTGGGGATGAGGCCCTTGTCCTCATCAACATGGGGACAAGGTGCTTTGAGGGGTCACAGACCCCCAAAGCATCCTCCCAATGTTGAGGGCATGTGGCCTGGTACGGTTCAGGAGGGAGGGGGGGCCGCTCTCTCGTCCCCCCCTCTTTTCCTGCGGCCTGCCAGGTTGCGTGCTCGGATAAAGGGTCTGGTATGGATTTTTAGGGGGAACCCCACGTCAATTTTTTTTTAAATTTGACGCGGGGTTCCCCTTAATATCCATACCAGACCTGAAGGGTCTGGTTATGGATATTTAGGGGGAACCCCACGTCAAATTTTTTCTTAAATTTGAGGCAGGGTTCCCCTTAATATCCATACCAGACCTGAAGGGCCTGGTAATTGAATTTGGGGGACCCCCACGCTTTTTTTTAAATTTATTTATTTATTTTTTTATCAATGACTTTCAATGAGTGTTCTCTGTATTACGGGAGCCGACAATTCATAATAGCTGCGAGTGATTTTAAAGGACTTTTTTTCCTGCATAAATGACACTTTGTGCAGGGACAATTCTAAGCACGGGAAACATGCGCCCCTTCACAGGCATACTATAGACAACCCCCCCCTACGAAATTTAAAGGAATATTACACTTTTATTGTTTCACTTTAATCATTATTAAAATCACTGCTCCTGAAAAAACGGCCGTTTTTAAAACTTTTTTTTGCATTGATCCATGTCCCCTGGGGCAGGACCCAGGTCCCCAAACACTTTTTAGGACAGTAACTTGCAAATTAGCCTTTAAAATGAGCACTTTAGATTTTGAACGTTGGAGTCCCATAGACTTTAATAGGGTTCTAAAGTATGCTATATACTAGCTCCGTCGAATCTTCTTTATACATTCGACAGACACCATAAGCCTTCAAAGACAGATTCGACCGTGATTCATGTGGATTTTCGGACGAATGCAATTTTTGAACGAAAAATGAAATAAATAAAAACGAATTTCGGGAGTAACTAAATAAATTAAGTTTTCAGACGAAAACGAAATTCCGAAACGAAATATTTTACTCTGCACATGTCTGGTCTTGAGACAAGCGTTTTTGTAAGGAGACCTATGCGCGTATGGTGCCTATTGGCTTTCCTCTGAGCACTGCTGTCCATAAGTAATTACTAACTAACTTGTCCATTTTAATCATTCTGTAAATGTTTTGTATATTTATATAAAGTCAGGAATTTGTGTTCATATGTATGAATACTTTGCTAGGTGTAATGACTGTGTATTGCTATATAGAAAACAGACAATAATGACATTTTGGTAATGAAGTTAATGAACAAGTCCCAGCATAGCTTAAATCTGTAGATAAATTCAGTGCTGCTAATGTAATTAATGGCATGCTTAACCACTTCAGGACCGCCGTATTGCCAATGTACGTCAGCACAATGGCACAGGCAGGCACAATCACGTACATCTACGTGATTGCCTTCCAGCGGGTGGGGGGTCCGATCGGACCCCCTCCCGCTGGTTACGGCGGTCCGGTTCGTTCCAGGAGCGCTCCGTGATGAGGGGATGGCCGTTGGTTTTCGGCCACCCCCTCTGGATCGCTCCTGGCCAATGAGAAGCTTCCTCCCCTGTGTATTGTTTACACAGGAAGGAGGAAGTGATGTCATTCTCCTCGGGGCGGTCTTTTTGACCGGACTACGAGGAGAAGACTAATAGTAAGTGTGCACCAACACTACACTGACATGTAGGTACACACAGGCACACAAACCCCCCCCCCCCGATCCGCCCCCCGATCGCCCCCCCCCCTCCCCCCCCAGTCACAGTGTCACTGATTGCATTGATCATTTCTTTACTGATCAATGCATTCAGTGTCAGTTGTGACAGTAAAAACTGTCAGGACAGTTAGTGTTAGGTCCAGGGTAGCCCCCTATCACCCCCCAATAAAGATTTAACCCCCTGATTGCCCCTAGAGTTAACCCTTTCACCCCCTTTTGCCAGTGTCACTAAGCGATCGTTTTTCTGATCGCTGCATTAGTGTCGCTACAGTCGCTAGGTAGCTAGTTATTTTTTTAGGTTCACCGCCAGGTTTTTATAGCGCTAGGTACCCCGATATACTACCCAATAATGGTTTTAACCCCCTGATTGCCGCTAGTTAACCCTTTCACCCCCTTTTGCCAGTGTCACTAAGCGATCGTTTTTCTGATCGCTGCATTAGTGTCGCTACAGTCGCTAGGTAGCTAGTTATTTTTTTAGGTTCACCGCCAGGTTTTTATAGCGCTAGGTACCCCGATATACTACCCAATAATGGTTTTAACCCCCTGATTTCCGCTAGTTAACCCTTTCACCCCCTTTTGCCAGTGTCACTAAGCGATAATTGTTCTGAACGCTGCATCAGTGTCGCTAGTGTCGCTAGGTAGCTAGTTATTTTTTTAGGTTCACCGCCAGGTTTTTATAGCGCTAGGTACCCCGATATACTACCCAATAATGGTTTTAACCCCCTGATTGCTGCTAGTTAACCCTTTCACCCCCTTTCACCAGCGATCACAGTATAAGTGTCACTGGTGACGCTGGTTAGCCAGTTAGTTATTTAGGTTCCCCGTCAGGTTTTTATATAGCGCCAGGGACCCCCATATACTACCTAATAAAAATTTGAACCCCCTGATTGCTCCTAGTTAACCCTTTCCCCACTGATCACCGTATAAGTGTTACGGGTGACTCTGGTTAGTTTGTTTTTTATAGCATCAGGGCACCCACCATTTATTACCCAATAAAGGTTTAACCCCCTGATCACCCGGCGGGTGATATCAATTAGGTTTTAGGGTCAGGGTCTGCGTCGCCCCAGGCAGCGCTAGGTTAGTGCCAGTACCGCTAACACCCACACGCAAAGCATACACCTCCCGTAGTGGTATAGAATCTGAACAGATCAATATCTGATCTGATCAGATCTATACTAGCGTCACCAGCAGTTTAGGGTTCCAAAAAAACGCATTGTTAGCGGGATCAGCCCAAATACCTGCTGGCACCTGCGTTTTGCCCCTCTGCCCAGCCCACCCAAGTGCAGTATCGATCGATCACTGTCACTTACAAAACACTAAACACATAACTGCAGCGATCGCAGAGTCAGGCCTGATCCCTGCCATCGCTAACAGGTTTTTTGGTAGCATTTTATATTCAAATCCGGAAGGCAGTGCTTGGTTTTCGGGGTCCCGTACGTGGCTAGGCTCCCAAAAAGTCCCCCACATGTGGTATCCCCATACTCGGGAGAAGCAGCAGAATTTATTTTGGGGTGTAATTTGACTTCTGCCCATAGCATGTGTGAGCAATATATCATTTAGTGACAACTTTGTGCAAAAAAATAAAAAAGTTTGTAATATTCCCGCAACTTTTGGCAAAATATAAAATATTCCATGGACTCAACATGCCTCTCAGTAAATAGCTTGGGGTGTCTACTTTCCAAAATGGGGTCATTTTGGGGGGTTTTGTGCTATTTTGGCATTTTATGGCCTTCGAAACTGTGATAGGTAGTGAGGAGTTAAATCAAAAATTTGCACCCTTAGAAATCCTGAAGGTGGTGATTGGTTTTCGGGGTGCCGTGCGCGACTAGACTCCCAAAAAGTCCCACACATGTGGTATCCCCATACTCGGGAGAAGTAGCGGAATATATTTTGGGGTGCAATTCCACATATAACCATGGCATGTGTGAGCAATATATCATTTAGTGAACTTTTTGTAAAAAAATTTTTTTTTTTTTTTTGTCATTATTCAATCCCTTAGGACAAAAAAAATAAATATTCAATGGGCTCAACATACCCATCAGCAATTTCCTTGGGGTGTCTACTTTCCAAAATGGGGTCATTTGGGGGGGATTTGTACTGCCCTGCCATTTTAGCACCTCAAGAAATGAGATCGGCAGTCATAAATTAAAAGCTGTGTAAATTCCAGAAAATGTACTCTAGTTTGTAGACGCTATAACTTTTGCGCAAACCAAAAAATATACGCTTATTGACATTTTTTTTACTAAAGACATGTGGCTGAATAAATTTTGCCCTCAATGTATGACTAAAATTTAGTTTATTCGATTTTTCTTATAACAAAAAGAAGAAAATATCTTTTTTTTTTCAAAATTTTCGCTCTTTTTCCATTTATATCGCAAAAAAAAAAAAATCGCAGAGGCAATCAAATACCATCAAAAGAAAGCTCTATTTGTGGGAAGAAAAGGACGCAAATTTCGTTTGGGTGCAATATTGCATGACCGCGCAATTACCAGTTAAAGCAGCGCAGTGCGAAATTGCAAAAAGACCTCTGGTCCTTAAGGTATTTATTGGTCCGGAGCTGAAGTGGTTAAAAAAATGTTTACAGTTGTAAGTTTTACATGTTAGACAAGATAATTTATTTATTTCAGTATGTGTGTAGGAGAGTAGAAGATATAGCCACTATTTTAGATATAGACTTTAGACAGATACTTCATGAGCTGAGCAGAATAATAATTTTTTATTCTTAAACATTGGTTAATTTTTATTTTTTATGCTTATAAAAAGGAAAATGTCTATCATGAGAATAGGTCTCCATTTTATTAGAATATAAATTGTACATTATAATAGGTATTCTGTATTTTATATTATGCAGTAGTATCTTATTGTACAGTATTATGTATACTGTCATCTTTATATATTTACATATTTATAGTATTAACAAAGATAGCAATGGGATTTATTTATTTGGTAAAAGGGAACTCCAAATTTATATTTGTCTCTTTTTCTCTAAAAAGAATAGTGAAGAGTGATCCATGGTAAAAACAGTGCCACCATCCTATTATATGTGCTATGTGTAGCACATACAGGGGGGTGAGTTAGATAAATAGAGTCTTAAGTTGTAATATTATCTTGTAAGCTCTGGTGGGCAAGGTCCCTTATTGGTATTGGCTATAACAAATTTTGTCCTACCCGATTACAATATTTAGTGATCATCAGGCTGATTATTAGTTTGACTAAAGTAATAATTTGTTTCTTTATTCCAGGAGGAGCCAGCACCTTTTCATATGTAAAGTTATACTTTGTAAAATGTCACTCTTCTTTTTGATTTTTATTATTCAAGTTCCTACTTATGGTACTACAGGTGGCAAAGTCAGTTTTTGGATTAGGGTCACTCCGCATTAATATGATCTAATTAACAATAAAATGTGTATATATTTATTCTTAAGGAAACTGTCACGTACCTTACAGCGGAGCCCGAAATGACGAGGGTGGCCTCTTGTACGGTCCTGGTCCTAGCACCCCTGGAGGTTGAGACAGGAATTGCTAGGCTAACGGAAGGGTGCAGATATCTGCAGACTGGTGACTGGAGATCAGGAACACCGGAACCTTTGTTGAGGAAATGTGATACTGGTCACTGGACTCGTTCAGGAGGAATCTTTAGCAGAATCACTTGCAGGGTCAGGAGCAGGCAGAAGTTGGCAGCAGGCTGGCAGCAAGGTACACAATCAGAAGGCAGAGTTATAGTTGGGGACAGGCAGAGGTTGGCAACAGCCGTGGTCAGAAGTCCAAGTCAGGGTCGGTGCAAGGAGCAGAGGCAGACAAGGATGCAGGGATAATCCAAGAGAATGGTCAAAGGAAGCTGGGTGTTCAGGATCAAGCTCAATCAAGCAAGACAGCAAACAGGAACACAGGGATGAGCTGAAGACAATCCAGCACTGACACCGGGTAAGCTGCTCATTTAAATAGGGCGCTGTGTGCCGGGATTGGTGTATGTGTGCATGTGTGCACAAACTAACGTGCACTTGCTAGTATGGATGCGCCATTGCGTATGCTTGTTCCAGACCTCCCTTGTTTTTGAGACTTGGCGCACGCATATTAGCATTAGAGGAATGGAGATTGGCAGCTGCTGCACGGAAATGAGCACTTGCTCTAGTGGTTTCATTACATTGCCCCCTCCCTAGGGGCAGCCCCCGGATGCCCATCTGAGCCATCTTTTCTGGATGGGAGCGATGAAAGGCTTGTATAAGTCTTTGGGCAAGGAGATTTGTCTCAGGCTCCCAGGAATTTTCCTCTGGACCAAAACCTCTCCACTTGATTAGGTATTGATTCTATCCTTGCATTTTCCTGCAATCTACAAAGGTCTTGATCTAAAACTCTTCCTCTCCATCCACCATTATAGCTTCTGGGGTCCCACTTCACGACCCGGAAAGAGATTTACCACGTCGGGTTTTAGTAGGGAGGCATGAAACACAGGGTGAATCTTAAATGAGTCAGCAAGTTCAAGTTCATAAGCCACTTGGTTGATCTTTTTCTTGATTGGAAAAGGTCCCAAGTATCTAGCTCCCAGTTTCCTGGACGGACATGTTAATCTTAGGTTCACTGTAGAAAGCCACACATGGTCACCAACCTTCAAATCCAGTTCCCCCCTCCTCCTCTTGTTGAAGAATCTTTTGTTATTTTCTTGTGCCCTGGAAATGGTCTCTCTCAGTACTTGATTATTGGTAGCTAAGAAGTTCAGTCTATCCTGGACAGCTTAAAAAGGAGAGTCCAGAATCAGTGTTGTTAAAAAAGAGGGGTGAAACCCATAATTGGAGAAGAACGTGATTGGTTAGTGGCCGCATGGGCAGAGTTATTAAATGCGAATTCTGCCAAAGATAGCAGTAAGGCCCAATCTTCCTGGGTAAACGAGGTGAAGCAACGTATGTACTGTTCCAGTGTCTGGTTAGTATGCTCAGTCTGCCCATTGGTCTGAGGGTGGTAGGCTGAAGAAAAACTGAATTTGATACCCAGGGCTTCACACAGTGCTTTCCAAAATTTCAAAGTGAACTGCAATCCACAATCTGAGACAATGTCACTAGGAATTCCGTGCAGTGTAACAATTTATTTGATGAAAACTTTAGCATTTTCCGTTGCTGATGGGGTCCCTTTCATGGGGATCAAATGTGCCATCTTGGAGAGGCGATCAACCACCACAAAGATGGATGAAAACCCTTCAAAAGGGGGAAGCTCCACAATAAAATCCATTCCGATTTTATCCCAGGGTCTCTCAGGAATGGGCAGTGGCCTTAGTAATCCCCATGCTTTGTTTTTACTATTCTTGTTCCTGAGGCAGGTTAGGCAAGAACTGACATATTTCCTGCAATCCCTTGCTAGGTTGGGCCACCAGAAATGTCTTTGGACCAAGTCCATGGTCTTGTATCCCCCGAAATGGGCAGCCAAAGGGTAGTCATGGCACATTTTCAAGATGGTGGTGCGCAGATTCTGTGGTATAAAAAACTTTATTATCCTGCCAGTAGAGTCCATCTGTGACAGACCTAGCCGGGACACAGGCTTTTTGAGAGGACTGAATGCGAGCCTCTTGCTGACTGATTATGGGCCTTGGATTTTAAGGGGCACAGGGTGAATGGGAATCCCATTATAATCTGTGCTAGTCAGATTCAATGCTGTATATATGTATATATAATGTGTGTTGCCTCATGCTGTAGGGACACACACTGTCAGATGCTAATGTCATGAACTCCAGCCACCTGTCTGTTGGCTTGTATAATGTAAATTAGTCTAGTCTGGCTTGTAATAGTATTCCACACATTGTTGTTTGGGCTAAGTAACCCTGTGTTGATGTTTATGGTAATGTTTATTAAATTGTTAGTGAGCTAGGAGCCGAAAAGTCTTATCCCTCAGTCAGCTAGTTTGAGTGTTGATTTAGATAATTAGATCATGCTAATTAGGTTAGGTTTTAGTCTTCTACTGTATTATAAATACTTGTCATTTTGGTTCTAATAAATGAGTCCATGTTGAGCAGCTAAGCAAGTGTCGTCTTGTTTTGTGCTTGTGAGTGGTTGGAATATCTGATATTCAGACTTAGAAAGCGGTATACTGATGGAAGCACTCAATCGGAGTGTGGGATTGGTTCCGTCACACCATCATTTTCCTGAAAGTTCGTGTCCGGGGGCAGAGAAACTCCCCTGGATGCTTGACGGATCTGCAATATTAAATCGGATTGAGTTAATAGAAAATTTCCAGCCTATAGGATGGTATTCGGTTGGGGTGCAACTTCGACTTATGTGAACATGCAGGATAGCGTGTTGGGATTTACATTCTTGGGCCCGGGCATGTAGGCGATATTCATCAACAACAAACCAAATTGAGTGCTGTCCCCAATATTCCTGATCCAGCAATCAGCAGTCTATATGTATGTACTCCTCTCTAGGTGTTGCAGCTCTCCATTAAATCCACTGGGTAGCAGACACTGATCTGTGAACATAAAACAAGGGAGAGCGCATGCCAGCTCTAGTGTAATTCTAATTGATAAAAAGTCTTTAAAAAGAGATCAAGTTACACTAACAGACGTCCAGCGTATTCAGACATATCAATAAAAAATCTCCTCTCCTGGTCTACAGCAGTCCATAGGCTCACAGGAGCTGGCGGTGTTCGTTGGAGGAACTAACCACACAAGCCTGCCCACTTCCTAGTATTGCCCACCATTCACAGCACTCGCTCAGACCAGCTGGCAAAAACTTTGTTTTTTCAAAGTTTTTGCCGGCTGGTCAGGAATTAAAGGAAGGGGGTAACGATTTTTAATGGTAATCCGGTTCAATTCCCTGTAATCCACACAAGTGATCTTTCTTCTCAACAAAGAATATGCCTGCACCAGCCGGTGAAGAGGAGTGTCGGATGAACCCCTTCCTGACGTTCTTATTGACATAATCCTTCATAACCAGGAGTTCAGGCTTTGAAAGGGGGAAAATCCTTCCAAATGGAATTTCTGCCCCTGGTAAAAGTTAAATCGGGCAATCATAAGCCCGATGAGGGGGGGAAGAGTGTCCTCCTTCTGTTTGTCAAAAACATCCAGGAAATCATGGTATACGGCTGGAACAAGTTCTTAGGATTCGGACACAGGTTTTAGACAATATCTGGGGCTGAATGGTGTAGGGTCTTGAGGCAATTGCGGAGACAGTAGGAAGACTGGAAGACTACCTTTCTGGTAGTCCAATTAATCTGAGGATTATGGGCTTGCAACCATGGCATCCGCAAAATGATTGGGAAAAGTGGGGAGGAGATAACGTCCAGACATAACAGTTCTTGGTGGTTTGGTAAAATGTCAATGGGCAGAGGTTGAGTCTTGTGGGTGATGGGCCCAGATTTTATGTTTGGCCCATCAGCTAATCGTATGGACAGTCTCTGTTGTTTGGGTTGCAGAGGAACATTGTGTTGCAGGATGAAGGCATGATCGATAAAACAGCTACAGGCGCCTCAATCAATTATTGGCTGGACCTGGAATGCCCCTTCTGGAAGCTGTAGAGAGACAGGAACAGCAATGTGAGCAGACCTTGATAGAGTCAATGTACAAGGATCATGAGGAGAAGAGTCAAAATTATGAGTCTTGTTGGGGCACATGTTTGCGCAGTGACTGGCTCCTCCGCAATAATGACAGAGATTATTTAGGCGGCGCTGCTTTTCCTCCGGTGTCAGTGGTAAATGAAGCAGGCATTATGTGCATTGGCTCTGGAGCCTCAGTAATGGCAGTAGGTAGTGGAGAAGCAGGAATAGGTGGGTTGCTAGGTACCCTGGGTAGCATCCAGATGGGTCGGTACTGGCTGGTCCTCTCAGATCTTCACTCTCTTAGCCGGCAATCGATCTGAATAGACAGTTGGATCAAATCTTCCAAAGAATTGGGAATCCCAACACGGTCCAGTTAGTCCTTAAGTGCCTCTGAGAGTCCTAGGCGGAACTGATAGCGGAGAGCGGCGTCGTTCCATTGTGTATCAGAACTCCACTGTTTAAAGTTTGTCATATAGTCCTCCACAGGCCTATGACCCTGCTGGAGTGTGTGGAGGCTGGCCTCGGCTGTGGTGGTCTGCTGGGGGTCATTATAAAATGTTGCCATTTCATTCAAAAAGGAGTCCATAGTGTTCAGCAAAGGGCTGGCTTGTTCCAACAGGTGGTGAACCCAGGTTTGGGGTTCACCCTGAAACAGCGAGATGATGACCCCCACCTTGGTGCTTTCCAAGGAGAAGGTGCAGGGTTGCAGCAGGAAATACAACTGGCAGGCATTCCTAAAGGCACGGAACTTGCTGCGGTCCCCTGTAAACCTCTCAGGAGCCGGAACCCATGGCTCTGGGGGTGGTACCACTACTGTGGGTGTGGATGCTGAAGCAGGTGGTGCGGGTGCTGTGGCTGTCAGGTGTATTGGGGTGCTTGGGGTGAGAGACTCCATTCTTTGATCAAGTCGCTGGTAGCCATTTTGCAGGCCCTGGACTGCCTGGGTGAGGTTTGCGATCTGTTGGCACAGTGCTTCCATAGCTGAGGCCCCCCTTTTGGACTCCATGTGGCTGGATTGTACTGCCACATACCTTACAGTGGAGCCCGAAATGACGATGGTGGCCTCTTGCACGGTCCCGGTCCTAGCACCCCTGGAGGTTGAGATAGGAATTGTTAGGGCAACTGAAGGGTGCATATGCTCGCAGACTGGTGACTGGAGATCAGGAATACCAGAACCTTCATTGAGGGAATGTGATACTGGTCCCTGGACTCGTTCAGGAGAAGTCTTTAGCAGAATCACTTGCAGAGTCAGGAACAGGTAGAAGTTGGCAGCAGGCTGGCAGCAAGGTACACAATCAGAAGGCAGACTCGTAGTTGGGGACAGGCAGAGGTTGGCAACAGACTTGCAGTGTGGTACAAGATCAGGAGAAAGAGCCATGGCCAGAAGTCCAAGCCAGGGTGCAAGGAGCAGAGGCAGACAAGGATGCAGGGATAATCCAAGAGAATGGTCAAAGGAAGCCAGGTGTTCAGGATCAAGATCAATCATGCAAGACAGCAAACAGGAACACAGGGACGAGCTGAAGACAATCCAGGACTGACACTGGGTAAGCTGCTCATTTAAATAGAGAGCCATGCTCCGGGATTGGTTGGTGTGTGCGCATGCGCACACTAACGCTCACTTGCTTATATGGATGCGCCATTGCGCATGCTTGTTTCCGGACCTCACTTGTTTTTGCCTAAGATTTGACGCACACATATTAGCATTAGAGGAACGGAGATTGGCAGCTGGCACAGGGAAATGAGCACTCGTGGTTTCCTGACAGAAACTCTAGATAACTAATAACATTTTGAAAGACCTGGAAGCTATAGGTGCAATATACATTATACATGAGACATATTTTAGGAGGGGCTCTCCTTAATAACATTATATTAAAATTGGGATTTTTGGGGATCATACACAGTAATAGCATGCGATGTAAATCTGCAACCAAACATTTAAGTATAATACTTGTACAATGGAATATGTACAAGGAGTATGTGTGCATATATATATATATATATATATATATATATATATATATATATATATATATAGATATAGATATATAGTGTGGAATCAATCTACAGCTTTGTTACTTTATTAAACATTGGCTTAGCCTTATCCCAGATATATGGCTTGTTTTTGGTCACCAATTATAATTTACATTTATTGATGTGGGGAAAAATGTTTTATGGAGACATGAGCACAATGTGCTCATGTGTAAAGTGTAATTAAATAAACTGTAATGACATTCTATATACTTATGGACCTTGTAACACATGTTACATTTTAATCTTAAATTTATAAAGTTTTGCTGACAACAGAAACTGTGTCTTATAAAAAAGTGAAGCTTTCTTTCGCTCATAAACAGTGGTATTTGTTGCTAGTCAAATATTTAGATATCTTAAGTTTGTAGGATTTTGATCTAGGCATTGTTTCATCTTTGGTGATAACACTGATTAATGTTTTCAGGTTTTATTGTCTTCTTTCAGATAAGTAGGAACATAGTAATTTCTATAGTAGTCACAGTCTGAGTGAGATTAGCAGGAGTGTTATTCACATAAGTGTAAGTGGAATGCATAGAAGAGACCATTGCAGCAAAGGACATTAGAAGTATTTCAGTAATGGACAATTCTAAATAATTGTATGTGATACTCTGTATGTAGAGAATTACCATTTTTATATTGTTATATATGTCATACGTATTATTATTTCAACGCCTTAAAGTGGAACTTTAGTCAGAAAATGAATTCCTGCAGGATCACTTGAGGCTGACCCCTTTTGCAGGTATAACTATGAAACACAGTAAAAAAAAAATGCCTATACTGTTTAAAATCCACTGTTTGGAAGGTATATCTTTCTTTTTTGTGTAATTGAAGATAGATAGTGCGTGTTAGCTAATGTCTATATCCCTCTTGCATTTGGCACGGAGACCCTGGATGATTTCATGAAATTTATTGTGGACAAGCTAGGGGTGCCGGTTATAGTGGCAGGGGATTTTAATATGACTATGAATAAGAACATGGATAGGTTCCCACAGAGGGCCCTTGTTGATGACGCATTCAGTGGCCCACTGTTCTGATTTTGTGAGGAGACAGGACTTGTGGATGTCTGGAGGAGGTGGCATCCGGGGGTAAAACAGTATTCCTGCCACTCTAGGACACATGCCACTTTGTCCAGAATAGATCTTATACTATGTAACGACGAAGCTCTGAAGATAATGGAGGAGGTAGATTATGAACCAAGGGGGATCTCGGACCACTCACCCGTAGTCTTCTCAATAAAAATAAGGACAAGCTATCATAGAGGGGATTGGAAAATAAACCCCTTTTGGCTCAAAATAATTGAGGATACCGGGGAAATTGCAGCCAGCCTAGAGGAGTTTATAAATCTAAATTCAGGGTCAACTCCATTGGAATAACTTGGGACATCCTGAAGGCGTTTCTTCGGGGAGTGCTGATACAGAAAATTTCCATGTTAAGAGGCAATCACAGGTGAAAGAAATTACAGCAAGAGAGAATGTGAGATGGGCAGAAGTGCGGTACATGGAAGTACCGACCCTAAACAGATACGGGGAGTGGGTGGAGAGACAAGAAGAATATAAGAAACTAGTTTTGGAGAAAGTGGAAAATAAAAGATTGTTTCAGACACAGAGTTTCTTTGGGGAGGGAGAATGAGTGGGGAGAATCCTGGCCCTCATAGCTAAGGCAAATAGACCCTCAGCCACCATACCAGCAATTTGGGATAAGGAAGGCAAAATTAAAATGACTACCCCAGAAAGAGTGAACACATTTAAAAGTTATTATGAAAATGTGTATAGTACACCGCAAATAAATGTAGAAGGGGAAATGTGGGATTTTTTTGAAAGCCTGAAAACTCCCTCACTGTAAAAAGAAGACAGGGAGGGACTGGATGCCCCATTGACATTAGAAGAGTTACAAAAGGCAACAGCAGATGTGAATCAGAAAGCCCCGGGGCCAGACGGTCTGCTAATAGAAATATATAAAAGATATGGGGGCCTATTGCTCCCCAAACTTTTGGAGATGTTCAATGGAGCTGCTGAGGAAGGGAAACTACCATCATCTATGACAGAAGCAACAATAATTGTATTACCAAAATAATGGAAAAATCAGATTTAATATAAGACGAGTATATCGAAACATGCAGATAGAAAATGGAGGGAACAGAGCTGTCTTGTCATTGGATGTGGCTAAAGCCTTTGATAGCCTTGAATGGCATTATTTGTGGAAGGTATTGGCAGAATTTCAATTTGGCTCCAACTTCATCCAGTGGATAAGAATACTATATAAGAGACTCAGGGCCAAGGTGAGAATAAACGGTGAGTGCTCCAAATGCATCCAGTTGGAGAGGGGGACGAGACAGGGGTGTCCATTGTCGCCCCTGCTCTTTTTCCTTGCAATGGAGCCATTGCAAGACCCTCCCAAGAGGTACAGGGATTTAAAAGAAAAATGGGGGAGGAAAAGATGAAAAGATTGCTATGTACGCAAATGACGTCTTGCTGTTCTTAGGGGACACGCAGTCCTCTCTGGGGGCAACCATGGGGATAGTTAAAGGTTTTGCACATTTTTCTGGGTTGGTAATTAACTGGCAAAAATCTGTACTCTTGCCAATAGATCCCCTTATAGAACCTCTTCCGCAACAAGTAACTCAAATAAGAGTAGTTAGTTAAATTAGATATCTGGGTGTCAATATAACAAGAGACCCAGGGCAGTATATAACAGTTAATGTAGTTCCACATATGACAAATTGGAAGCAGAAAAGCGGGGTGGGGAACCGCCTCCCTATCTCGGTGGCTGGACGGTGTAATTTAGCTCTCTCTCTCTCGCAGATCGTATGCCATTTGTACCTGGTATATAGGTCATATAACACGCCTTTGAAGTAGTTTATGTTTGGGAGGAGGCCCAATGCAGAGTGTCAAAGGTGTGCGGACAGGAGGGGCAATTTGGTACATATGATCTGGCGATGCCCCAGGCTGCATAGGTATTGGAGGGGAATAATGGATGAAATACATTCTGTATTTGGGACATCGCTAGATACAGAGGCCAAGATTTGTCTACTGGGTCTAATATAGAAGAGAATGGTATGCCAGCATATACACAGACAGCAATAACCAGATGTTTGTTCCAAGGGAGGAAACTAATTACACAAAAATGGCAAGCAAAAAATCCCCCGACTGTAGTAGAATGGATGAAAGTGGTAAAAAATACGATTGGGAAGGAGAAATATACATACATGAAGAGAGGTAATTCTAAGAAATTTGAGAGAATATGGAAGCGATGGTTGGAGTTGGAATAACCTCAGTTAATGAATGATGGATGTAAATGATGAAGGGACGGAAGAGCGGTTGGAGAATGTAGGATGAATGAGAGGAGAGGATGGGAAAAGGGGAAGAAGGGGGGAGGGGTGGAGGGATAAAAGAGAGAATGTGGTTTATTTTCTTTCTTCTTTTTATTTTTCTATTTGTGAATTGTGAATACCACTTACCATATTTATCGGGGTATAACACGCACCGGCGTATAACACGCACCCCAAGTTTAGGAGGGCATTTTAAGGAAAAAAAGTTTTAGGAGGGAAGTTTAAGGAAAAAAAAACTTACATTTAAATGCCAGTCAATGCAGCCTTATCAGTGTGCATCTGCAGCTTTGTCCATCATTGCAGAATGATCAGTGTCATTTGCAGCTTGCCCCACGCTGTTTGCAGCTTTGCAGTGTCATTTGCAGCTTGGCCATGTTTAAATTTCCCGCCGCCGAGACAGACCGAGTGAGCGCCGCCGAAAAAGACAGAGCCAACTTGCTCGGCTCCACTCGTAGTCCCGCCTCCCTGCTGTTTCTCTAGCGAGCGCTGCCGAGTACACAGTACAGTCGGCTCGGTCTTTTTCGGCAGCGCTCGCTAGAGAAACAGCAGGGAGGCGGGACTACGAGCGGAGCCGAGCAATCGGCTCGGTATTTTTTGGCCGCACTCTGTATTTTTCGGCGGCGCTCTGTATTTTTTGGCTCCGCTTGGTATTTTTCGGCCGCGCTCGGTATTTTTGACTCGCAGACAGTGGGGATCGGCGTATAACACGCACCCACAACTTTCCCCCGATTTTAAGGGGGAAAAAGTGTGTGTTATATGCCGATAAATACGGTAAGTACTGTTGTTTTAAGAATTGAAAGTAAGTGCATTTTCTTAAAGTGGAGCTCCACTGCCTAAATAGTTTTTTTTTTTTAAATGCAATGACATTGATTAAATTAATCATAATTAGTACTCACTTGTCCCATTTTATAAGTCTTTACCATATCGATTTTAGCTATATAAATGAAGTTATAGCATCTGCTCTGCGGTTTTCATCTGCATGTGAAGCCCACAGGCATCCTCTTCTGGGATAATGTGTCACTATAGAGTCAGCATGCACTGCGCTCTGTTCTTTTGATCTCGCGCATGCGCAGTGACTTCAATTCGGAGCGCAGACAACAGCTCAGGCCGCCGCACTGACTCCTGGGAACTATGACAGCTCCCAGGAGACAGTGCGGGTAGGGGATATTGCGAAATAGCCGCAATATCCCCGTCCATATCCGCAATCACATACAACGGAAGTCTAGCATGTCAGCAGAAAAAAAAAAAGGTACTGTTAAAAAAAAAAAAAAAAAAACTACCGTTTTGGATAGCTGAAAGTTAGTATATGCATTTTAGATTATATGTTTAAATCGGGTGGAGCTCCGCTTTAATAAAAAGTAATTGATATATTTTATATGAACACGTTGGGTGTTGATGGATGTTTACAAAAGGTGAAGGATAACTGCACATTTTGATTGAACAATCAAGTTTCGGTTTGAAATATTCACTGAAGAATATGGACTATACTTTTTTTAGAATCACTGTGGTTCATATATATGTTGTCATTTTCATGCTCCATTGCAATTGTTCACTTATTGGTCTATATAGCAATTTATTTAATTCACAACCACAGCACCGCCTACTATCACCAAACTTTTTTTGCACAGTAGGTATTCTACAGCACATCTCTGCTCCAATCACAGGGAGCAGAGATCAGTGTCACTGTTGCTAGGCAGAACAGGGAGATGCTTGCTTTGCTTCTTTACTTTATCATCTCCCTGTTCTTTCTCCCTGTGAGATGATCACGGGCGATCGGACTCATGGAGGTCTCGACCGGCGCGCGCGCCGCCACCGGCACGCACACAATGGCACAGCGGCAAATTTAAAGGGACATACCTGTACGCCCATTTTCCTGTCCTTACTATTCTGCCGACCTACATCGGCGTGCACCGGTTGGAGAATGGTTAAGAAATGTGAGCTGGCAGAGCAGGCAGACAGCGACAGCCTTCAACAAAAGCAGCAGGTGTTGTGATTGATGTTGGGTCTACTTCGGTGGACATTTTTAAAAATGTTTTAATAAAGGACTTGTCAAAAACATGTGCTGTGTCTTTACTCACTTTTTACACTTTTTAGTTGAATGGGTAGGGGTACTATGTACCTCATACTCATTCACATAGGGAGGGGGCCGGGATCTGGGGGTCAGCTTGTTAAAGGAGGCTTACAGATTCCGATAAGCCCCCCAACCACAGAACCCCACAACCACTAGCGAAGGTTGTGGGGGAAGAGGTCCTTGTCCCCATTAATTAAGCTTAAAGTGCTTTAAGAAACACAAATGCCGCTAAGATGGCCGGGCACACAGGGATTACTAAAACTTTTTCTTTGGTTTCTCGCAGGCTTTGGTGGTCTTCTCTCCATAAGGACTCCTGTTCCTATGTAAAACTTTGAAAAACCTGTGTTCACTCTAAGTCCTCAAAAGTCAAGCCCTTTGGGTTACACATCCAGGCTAACTTGTCCTCAAGTTCTGTTGCCTCCACACCCGCCAGTGCTGTCCAGTCTGCCTCTACACCAGTTATTCCGGTCCAGCCCAGCCCAGGCCAATTGAACCTCCTGCCTTTTCATATTTGGCTTTCAGTAACCTGGCCTCACCCTACTGCAACTACATCTGCTCAAATCTGTCTATGAACTCCCATCCATCCTTTTGCTAGACTGCCCCATTCTGCCAGGTGGGGCCTTCGATATTTTCTTCAAGCCACTCTGTATCCAGCCTGCATTCTAGCTATCCAGCTTGACTCCAGTGACATGTCATTTCCTATCCAGCCTGATGTTACTGGTTCTCTGACTACTGTCCAGTTTGGCTCCATAGACTCTCTGCCTGCTTGTGATGTGGCCAAACCATGGTGGAGACCAAACCTGATTTAAGCCAGCCATGTCTGTAGTTTCATGCTTGTGATAGTGTGTGTAATACATATATATATCATCCATCTCTAGTTTCACTTTTCCGAATTTTGACCTTTTTAAGAATATGTCCTGAATAAAGAAAATAACATCTCATTACCTGTGTCTAGGTTTTAGACCAAAGTTGTCGTGGTCAACTCTGTTGTTTACTTTTTTCTCCATGAAATTGTTACTAAACTTTGGAAAAGCAGTTAGAATATTGGAATTGAAGCGAGTGGTCATAACTATGTCGAATGGAAATCCATTATCACAAACACGATTTATCAACCAGGCCCCTCTTCTGGTGCTGAGGAATACCTAAAAAACAGTGGAGAAAATGTTGGAAATTCTTGTAATGTAGCTTTGGAAGGCTTATGCCGCGTACACATGAGCCGATTGTATGGCGTACTTAGTCCGTCATACAATCCGACAGACAATCCGTCGTAGTTTCCACTGAACGGACTTGACCACACACGGATACACAAACAGTCCGTCGAAAGCTTGCGCGATGACGTGTACAGCACGTACGACGGGACTAGAAATAGGAAGTCCAAGACACAGCAAAGCACCCTTCCGCCGTGTAAATCCTTTCTGGGCATGCGCCATTCTTAGTCCATCGAACTAGCATACTGACGACCGTATTGTCCGCTGAAACCAAAGTACGACGGACAGATTTTTGGAAAAACCGAAATTCTTAGTACTCCAGACTGCACGCTGAAAAAGTCAGCTGAAGCCCACACACGAGCGGATTGTCCGCTGAAATGTGTTTCAACGGACTAAGTACGTCAAACAGTTCGACCGTGTGTACGCGGCATTAGATATAACCAACAAGGTGACGTATGAAGAGCTAGAAACACACTTGACTAACCTAACACTATTTCTTACAAATAGACTGTCAAAGATTCACCTTAAAGTGGACCTGAATTCAAATTTGAAGATTTGCTGTGTTTTGAGTCAGAGAATGCTTAGAAATATTAATTGAACTTAAGCAGTACACTAAAGCCGCGTACACACGGGCGGATTGTCTGTCCAACTTAGTCCGCTGAACCGTGTTTCAGCGAACAATCCGCTCGTGTGTGGGCTTCAGCGGACTTTTTCAGCGGACTGTCTAACGAACAAAGTCTTACGGAATTTCCGAAATTTTGTCCGTTCAAACTTGGTTTTGTCCGTCCAAACTTGGTTTCAGCGGACAGTCCGCTCGTGTGTAGGCAAGTTGGACGAACTAAGTATGGCGCATGCTCAGAAAGGATTTACACGGCCAAAGGTTGCATTGCAGTGTATAGGAAGTCGTTTTTCTAGTCCCATCGTACGTGCTGTACACGTCATCGCGCACACTTTCAGTGGACTGTCTGCTCATCGTGTGTGGTCAAGTCCGTTCATGCAAATTTTGAACGGACTGTCTGTCGGATTGTCTGACGAACTTAGTTGGGCAGACAATCCGCCCGTGTGTACGCGGCCTTAGGCTCGGTTCACACAGGGGCGACTGCGATCCGACTTCAGGTCGCCCCAAGTCGCCTCAAGTCGCCTCCAATTCGCGCTGTTGATAAAATTAATGTGAGTCAATGGAGCTGTCTTAATACACACTACCGCAGTCGCTCCGACTTGAAAAAAAGGTTCCTGTACTACTTTGAAACGACTTCTAGGCGACTTGTACCCATTGTTTTCTATGGAAGTCGCCTCCCTTGTTCATATTGCAGGCTACTTTACAGGAAGTAAAGGAATTTACCCAGCCCCCGCTGCAGGCAGCCCCTCCTTCCCATACACATTTTAGTTTCGTTTTGCTCCCTTTTCAGTCTTCTATACACTGCAAAAGCTCTCTGCTATATACTTTAAAATGTCTACCAGAGTCAGGGCAGTGAACAGAAGAGAGGCTGTGGACAACGAGTCTCTCATCCGGTATATAAGGGAGAGAAGATGCTTATATGCCAAAACTGAAAAAATATACAGAGACCAGCAGAAGAGGGACAATGCATGGCTGGAGATCTGCCGCCTGTCCTATGAAGATTGGGATTTATTGTCGCAGGCCGACCGCTCTGACAAATGTAAGTTTACCCTATTATACAGTGGTGTGAAAAAGTGTTTGCCCCTTTCCTCATTTCCTGTTCCTTTGCATGTTTGTCACACTTAAGTGTTTCGGAACATCAAACCAAATTTAAACAATAGTCAAGGACAACACAAGTAAACACAAAATGCAATTTGTAAATGAAGGTGTTTATTATTAAAGGTGAAAAAAAATCCAAACCATCATGGCCCTGTGTGAAAAAGTGATTGCCCCCTAAACCTAATAACTGGTTGGGCCACCCTTAGCAGCAACAACTGCAACCAAGCGTTTGCGATAACGTGCAATGAGGCTTTTACAGCGTCCTGGAGGAATTTTGGCCCACTCATCTTTGCAGAATTGTCCTAATTCAGTTACATTAGAGGGTTTTCGAGCATGAACGGCCTTTTTAAGGTCATACCACAACATCTCAATAGGATTCAGGTCAGGACTTTGGCTAGGCCACTCCAAAGTCTTCATTTTGTTTTTCTTCAGCCATTCGGTGGTGGACTTGCTGGTGTGTTTAGGATCATTGTCCTGCTGCAGAACCCAAGTTCGTTTCAGCTTGAGTACACGAACAGATGGTCGGACATTCTCCTTCAGGATCTCTTGGTAGACAGCAGAATTCATAGTTCCTTTTATCACGGCAAGTCTTCCAGGTCCTGAAGCAGCAAAACAGCCCCAGACCATCACACTACCACCACCATATTTTACTGTTGGTATAATGTTCTTTTTATGAAATGCAGTGTTCCTTCTACGCCAGATATACTTGGACACACACCTTCCAAAGCGTTCCACTTTTGTCTCATCGGTCCACAGAATGTTGTCCCAAAAGTCTTGGGGATCATCAAGATGTGTTGTGGAGAAATTGAGACGAGCTTTGATGTTCTTTTTGCTCAGCAGTGGTTTCTCCTTGGAACTCTGCCATGCAGGCCATTTTTGCCCAGTCTTTTCCTGATGGTGGAGGCATGAACGCTGACCTTAACTGAGGCAAGTGAGGCCTGCAGTTCCTTGGACGTTGTTGTGGGGTCTTTTGTGACCTCTTGGATGAGTCGTCGCTGCGCTCTTGGGGTAATTTTGGGCGGCCGGCCACTCCTGGGAAGGTTCACCACTGTTCCATGTCTTTGCCATTTGTGGATAATGGCTCTCACTGTGGTTCGCTGGATTCCCAAAGCTTTGGAAATGGCTTTATAACCCTTTCCAGACTGATAGATCTCAATTACTTTCTTTCTCAATTGTTCCTGAATTTCTTTGGGTCTCGGCATGATCTGTAGCTTTTAAGGATCTTCTGGTGGACCTTACTGTGTCAAGCAGCTCCTATTTAAGTGATGCCTTGATTGTGAACAGGTGTGGCAATAATCAGGCCTGGGTGTGGCTAGAGAAATTGAACTCAGGTGTGGACAACCACAGTTATAGTATGTTTTAACAAGGGGGGCAATCACTTTTTCACACAGGGCCATGATGGTTTGGATTTTTTTTCACCTTTAATAATAAACACCTTCATTTACAAATTGCATTTTGTGTTTACTTGTGTTGTCCTTGACTATTGTTTAAATTGGTTTGATGTTCCGAAACACTTAAGTGTGACAAACATGCAAAGGAACAGGAAATGAGGAAAGGGGCAAACACTTTTTCACACCACTGTATGTCTGTTGTCCTTGACTACCATACGTCACAGGGAACCCCGGGTTTCCCCTTGCGTCAGAGGGGGGCGGGGTCAGGTGACGGGTGGCCCCGCCCTCCCTATATAAGAAACGTCAGGCCGCCGCAATCCCTGCAGTGTCTCCTCCATGGAGACAGAAGAAGGATGGATTCGCTGCGCTGGATGAGATGAGCCATCGCTGGAGAGATGACCGTCCGTCGCTGGATAGCAAGAGTGGATTACCACCGCTGGAATCTTTTTTTTATTTTTTTTATTTTTAATAAAGGAATTTTTCAAAAGTGTGATTGTCTTATTTAACTATTTTTTACACTTTCTTTGTGAAATGGTAGGGGTACTTTTTTACCCCCTTACCATTTCAAACAGGGGGGGGCAGGATCTGGGGGTCCCCTTGTTAAAGGGGGCTTCCAGATTCTGATAAGCCCCCCGCCCGCAGACCTCCACAACCACCGGCCACGGTTGTGGGGATGAGGCCCTTGTCCTCATCAACATGGGGACAAGGTGCTTTGAGGGGTCACAGACCCCCAAAGCATCCTCCCAATGTTGAGGGCATGTGGCCTGGTACGGTTCAGGAGGGAGGGGGGGCCGTTCTCTCGTCCCCCCCCTCTTTTCCTGCGGCCTGCCAGGTTGCGTGCTCGGATAAAGGGTCTGGTATGGATTTTTAGGGGGACCCCACGTCAATTTTTTTTAAAATTTGACGCGGGGTTCCCCTTAATATCCATAACCAGACCTGAAGGGTCTGGTTATGGATATTTAGGGGGAACCCCACGTCAAATTTTTTCTTAAATTTGAGGCAGGGTTCCCCTTAATATCCATACCAGACCTGAAGGGCCTGGTAATTGAATTTGGGGGACCCCCACGCTTTATTTATTTATTTTTTTATCAATGACTTTCAATGAGTGTTCTCTGTATTACGGGAGCCGACAATTCATAATAGCTGCGAGTGATTTTAAAGGACTTTTTTTCCTGCATAAATGACACTTTGTGCAGGGACAGTTCTAAGCACCAGAAACATGAGCCTCTTCACAGGCATACTATAGTATAGACACCCCCCCCCCCCCCCTACGAAATTTAAAGGAATATTACACTTTTATTGTTTCACTTTAATCATTATTAAAATCACTGCTCCTGAAAAAACAGCCGTTTTTAAAACTTTTTTTTGCATTGATCCATGTCCCCTGGGGCAGGACCCGGGTCCCCAAACACTTTTTAGGGCAGTAACTTGCAGAATCTTTTCTCTCTGCCAAATCTTTTTTCTCTGTCGAATATTTTCTCTATATAATCTTGGACTAATAGAGGTAAGGTTAGGCACATTCGACCACAGGTTCTATAGACAGATTGTTATTGTCAGAGTCATGTCGAATCTCCTATTCTATATCGAACTGTTGTAACAATGAAAACGAAAATAAAGCATTTATTTATGTCGGATCTTTCGCTTTTCGGATTTTGTGCTTTCGTTATCGTTTGTCAAAACAAAAACGAAAATAGCTGAAATTCGGACGAAAATGCATTCGGACGAAAACGAATGCACATGTCTACTTGTAATAGAACGTGCCCATCGGGTCCCTAGCCGCCCTCAGAAAATGGGAAATATACCCCTTTTGTAATACGTCTTCTAAATTATAGAGACAAGGAAAATATTCTGCGACAGGCACGGGCTCTAAACTATGTTAAATATAATGGATCGAAAATCATATTTTTTCCCAACTTTTCACCAGAGGCTCAGAAATGAAGGGCACATTTTCAAGAAGTGATGAAAGCCCTTGTTACTCCAGGGGTTAAAATACTCTGTTATATCCTGCTCGTCTGTGAGTGGTCTGTGAAGGTAATGTACAAATACTTCAAACTCCCCAGGAAGCACAGGACTGGCTTGACGATCAAGTTAGAACTTAGACCTTGGGGTAATGTAAACATCCCTTGTAATACAAAAAAAAAGCATGACAGGACCTCTTAAATATGAGATCTGGGGTCAAAAAGACATCAGATCTCATATTTACACTAAAATACAATAAAAATAAAAAAAAAGTCCCTTTAAGAGCTATAGGTGGAAGTGATATTTTGACATCACTTCCGCCCCGCAATTGTATGGAGACGAGTGGGGGCCATCTTCCCCTCACTCGTCTCCATACCAAGGAAGAAGAAGGATCTAATCGCCTCCAGGCACCGGAGATCGGCGGGAGGGGGGCCTCTCCCGTCGCCAATAAAAGTGATTTTGTGATGAATTCGCCACAGCAACCACTATTATCGGAAATTGCACCGCCTGCTGAAGAAGAGGATACCAGGGTTGTGGCAGCTAGCTTCTGCCATAATATTGATATCCCACTTCAAAGTTAGGATGTATATCAGCGTGCGGTTGTCTGGAAGTGATTAAGGTTGTGTCCTCCATAAAATATTTGGGTATAACTATTTCTGACTCCCCACAGTCATATATTGTGGCTAATATACTTCCATTACTTTCTAGATTTGAAAACCAAAGTAAAACCTGGGCTGTATCAACTTAATCAGGATGATATGGATGACTCAGCTTTTACACAAGGCAACTGCAATTTGGATAACCATGTGGATTTTAATCAAGGTTAACACCATATTCAGGCGATTAATATGGCAGAACAAAACCCCTTGTATTAAACTGGAGACTTTACAACACCCCAAAATGCGGGTGGACTGGCAGTTCCTAATCCAAGGATTTACTTTTTTGCATCCCAACTACAGCATTTTGCCGATGGGAGTCTGAGAAGATATGCATTTAAGGGTCGGCTACCACTTCATGTTTTAGATGGTGCAAGAGGGGATGACTCGCTCGCCGATATGCCCACCTGTACGTTAATGTCTAAAATATGGGATACAGTTAAAAAAAAGGCTGGGTGTCTCTTATCCTACCAGATACACTTCAATATGGGAAAATGATAAACTTCCTCAAATTTTGGCTCTTAGAGGCTTTCAGAGATGAGGAAAATTTGGAATAACAACTTTAGTTCAGCTATATGAGAATGGTATACTTAAATCCTTTGAAGAGCTCAGGGGAGAGTTGTCTCTACAGTCAAAATGGTTTTATCAATTCCTTCAACTAAGACATGCTTTACATGCCCAATTCTCTTCTGCTAGGATGTTCTTCCCCCCATCTTTGTTCTTGACATGATAGTACAAGCAAGGTCAACAAAAGGTCTTACCTCTGCTACATATAGGGTATTGTCAGATTCTTACTTAACTTTACCATCTGCTCCAGGGCTGGTTGGGAAAAAGATATCAGTCCCATCCTGGAGGAGGTCTGGGATGGTATTACCCGGTCCTTGCCCCGGGTGTCTCTTTATCCATCACACAGACTGACACAGATTTTTATCCTCCATAGAGTCTATAGAACTCCCCAATTTCTGTATGCAATTGGACTGAGATCTGAGCCAGCCTGTGCTAGATGTGGTAACACAGGTACACTAATACATCTTCTGTGGCGGTGCCCGAAGCTCCAAAGATATTGGGTGGAGGGGATTAGTACCTTAAACGAGCTATTGGATATTAACATTCCGGCTGAACCACTTATATGTTTACTGGGCTACTGTGACACGTCTACTTATACCTCTTCTATGGGTAACACTATAAGACGCGCACTTTTGTTGCCCAGATTGCTCTTAAGTGGACTTTGCCCTACCTGCTGACTGTATCTGAGTGAATTTTAGATATCAATAGGATTATTCTTTTTGAAAAACATACATATTCCTTAAGGAATTCTATGAGTACGTTTGATGCTACCTAGTCAAGGTGACTCCAGTCCATGACTTAGGCATTACTGTAAACCAATATGTATTATGTACTGTGCAATATTAGATACTGTTCTTTTTTATTTTTCTTATTTTACTTTTTTCTATATACTCCAAGAGTAGGGTGGGGTTGGGGGTTGTTGTGGTGGGATGGGGTGGCTTGTTTTTTTTTTTTGTTTTTTTTTTGTGTTGTGTTTGGTTTAATGTGAATTTGTTTGAATAACCTGTTTGTATTGTTTTAATTTTGCATAGGACGTAAACGGATGACCCCGCCCCCCTCTGATGCCACAGGGAAGCCACCGTGGCATCAGAGGGGGCAGGGGTCACCCGGTTCGTCACCAGGTGGCCCTGCTCTCAGTTATATAAGAGCTGTCACAAAGAAGACGCATCAGTTGGCAGGAGCCTCCCAAGGAGGCGGATCGGTTGCGGCTTTTTTTCTTCTTTTTTTTGGTCCGTCGGGCGGCGTGAACTTACATTGTGGACATTTTTATTTTTTAATAAAGGACTTAGGTCCCAAGCTGTCTCTTGTCTTTTTTTTACCACTTTGACACTTTTTTGTGAAATTAAAGGGTACGATTGGGTACCCTATTACTAATTCACACAGGGGGGAGACCGGGATTTGGTGTACCCTTGTTAAAGGGTGCTTCCAAATTCCAATAAACCCCTCTGCCTGCATACCCCCACAACCACCGGACAAGGGTTGCAGGGATGAGGCCCTTGTCCCCATCAACATGGGGACAAGGTGCTTTGGGGTCAGAGGGCATGTGGCTTGGTACAGTTCAGGAGGGGAGGCCGCTCTCTCATCCTCCCTCTTTTCCTGTGGCCTGCCAGGTTGCGTGCTCGGATAAGGGTCTGGTATGGATTTTGAGGGGGCCCCTACGCCAATTTTTTTAAATTTGGAGCAGGGCTCCCCTTAAAATCCATAACAGACCTGAAGGGTTTTTTTTAAATTTGGTGCAGGGTTCCCTTTAATTTTTGATATCAGACCTGAGGGGCCTGGTATGGATTTTAGAGGGCCCCCCCATTTTTATAATTTTGTTTTGAGGTTCCCCTTAATAATCATAACAGACCCAAAGAGCCTGGTAATGGTCTGTGGGAGAATCCCATGCTCTTTTTTTCAATGAGTTTTATCTATATTGCCGAGACTCGACAATTCATTACAGCCGTGATCAGTTTTAAATGACAATTTTTCCTTTAGAAATGTCATTTTGCTGTGGTATTGTTCTAAACATGGGAAAAATGCACCACTTTGCAGGCATACTATAGACACCCCCCAGGCACAATATTTAAAAGAATATTTCACTTTAAGCAGTAAAAAAAAAAAAAAAAAAAATCACTGCTCCCGAAAAAACGGGCAACTAAAAAAAAAAAAAAAAATGTTGCATTGATACATGTCCCCTGGGGCAGGACCCAGGTCCCTAAACACTTTTTATGATAATACCTTGCATATAAGCCTTTAAAATTAGCACGTTTGATTTTTCATGTTTGTGTCCCATAGACTTTAACGGTGTTTGTGTGTTCTGCCAAATTTTCTGCCTGTTCGCATTTTCTGCTGCCAACCGAACAGAAGGGTGTTTGGCTCATCCCTACTTGCAACACTGCAGTTTCACAATATTGTTAGAAGGGTGGAAAGAACAGGGGGAGCCAGAGGTCACATGTCATGGATCGGGGGTACAGCGAGGAGGCCTTAAAGAGGAACTGCAGTCTGCTCACATAATTTGTAATAAAAACATCTTTGTCATTCTGAAGCTTCCCTCCAACCAATTTGCCTATTATTTTATATATACTGTGATTCTGTACTTGCCAAATATGCTGAAAAAATACATCTCCCTCCCCTGCGTCTGGCTGCACCCATTTTATGTGTGGGCAGCTGAAGCTGCTGCCTGTTCACATTCTGGATTTACGCAGACACACAGAGGCACACCTCCAGCTCTGCAACTCTCATTGGCCCTTTTATGACTCACCCCCTCCTTTCCTGGCAAACTCTCACAAGAGTGAGAGAGAGCTGTGCATGACGTCACAAGTAGGGTTGCCACCTTTTCTTCAAGTAAAACCCAAACACTTTAGTGGCGCATAGCAATATTTTTTTATAATATGAACTATACATATATTTTGCAATTAAATAACATTTCTAATCAAATACAGTTAATCACAAGACCCCCCCCCCCCCTTTACATCAGAGTCTACAGAGTTCCTCTTTTACTTCTGAACTTGCAGAGTTCCCTTACACTGTAAGGGGGGACTCGGATGTAAGGGAGAACTCTGAGGACTCTAAGATAAGGGATGCTCTGGGAACCCTGATCTAAGGGGGAGCACTGAGAACTCTGATGTATGGACGGGACTCTGATGTAAGGGGGACACTGTGGCTTCTGGTGTAAAGGGGAACTCTGATGTAAGGGGTGCTCTGAGAACCCTGGTTTACCTTAGTGTAGTCACTCAGAGGCAGGAGAGAGAAGGGTGGAGACTTCAGTCACAGACAGGGATGGATGGTGAGCTCACTCAGCCCTTGGCAGTCAGCCCCTTTTATCCAGATGTAACTGAGGCTATTGGAGTGTGGGCAGACACAAAATTGTAGGGGCGGGAGGAAGAGGGGCAGATAAAGCCCTTTCTCTTCTTCTGTCTGTGCGGGGGGAGGGCTAATTGTTAGTGCTGGCTTTGGGCAGTGTGAAAGAGAATGTAACAGACACTCTCAGCTTACACAAGTGCAGCCAGCAACCCTGCTGAGAAGCCATAGTCTGGTCTGAATAATGTAGAGAAAGGAGAAGTGCGCCAGACCTAAGTGCAGTATGTATAAAAAACGTTTAATGAAATAAAAATCACACGGCCAAATGGCTACTCACAAAAAGCTGGTTGTAATCAGGCATATCTATAGAGTACAGGGGGAGGTATCCAGAGTCACTAGTCCAATGGAGAGGCGGAGATAATACATCGCTGGTGAGCCCAAGAGAAGAAAAGTGTTATGGCAGTACAATCTCTACAGTAATTTTTGAATTTGCCGCCTTGCGAATGCTGTAGTAGTGATGGTTTGTATTGCGTTCAGCGTCCGGTGTCCTATCATATATGGTCCCCCATCGGATAGTGTCAGCTGTGTACTGCGCATGCACAGTACACAGCACACACAGATTCCGAAAATAGCCGAGGATGAACGGCGCCTGCGCCGTGAGTCCAGGTTCTATCCCCACCATCCAAGTGGGCATAGAGTTGAAATTCTTTCCCAAATTTTCCCAACCCTATATCCGCTTGGATGGTGGGGCTACCACCTCCACTCACGGCGCAGGCGCCATTCATCTTCGGAGATTTTCCAAAGTTTCTTCTGCCCCGTACTGCGCATGCGCAGTACGGGGCGGACACTATATGATGGCAGAACACTATCTGCCAGAACACCGGCACTCCGAAAAACCGGAACCGGAAGTGCGCCTCAGCGTGGAACGCAAGCTCCGTAGACAGGAAGTGACGCATCAACCAATCAGAAGACGCGTTTCACAATATCCATTGTTTCATCAGTTGTAACAGAATGAATGACACATATAATTGCAATAAATTAATTAATAGCAGAGTGGATTCATATAAACCAAAACAGAAAAAAGACAATTTGATAAAGAGATTCAATATGAATAGCCATATCAATATGTAAAATAATAAAATTGATGACAAAAAAACTGTGTATTAAAATTATATTATTTAAGAGTTGTTCATATGCAAATTAATGGGGAAAGGTAAAGGAAATGATAAGAGCTCATGATATGCGAATTAATGGGGGATGATAATGAATAGAGGCTAGTAATTGGGAATGCCACATCGATCAGAAATTATTAATTTTTTTTAATAATTATGAGATGTATAGGGATTATTGGATGAAAAAATGTTTTTAGTCTATTGGATGAATGGGGTATTTTTTTTGAGAAAAAGAAACAATAACGCCAAATGTAGTAAATATTTGAAATGTTATTTAGGTGTATATTCATTAAAAATTAATAATAGAGATGAAAAAATTATAAAATAAAGATAAAAAAATAATAAGAAAGAATAAGGAGATATAGATAAATGTGAAAAAGAAGAAAGGATAAGAAAAAAAAATAATAATAAATATACACCTAAATAACATTTCATATATTTACTACATTTGGTGTTATTGTTTCTTCTTCTCATAAAAAATACCCCATTCATCCAATAGACTAAAAACATTTTTTCATCCAATAATCCCTATACATCTCATAATTATTAACATTGCTTAATAATATCTGATCGATGTGGCATTCCCAATTACTAGCCTCTATTCATTATCATCCCCCATTAATTTGCATATCCTGAGCTCTTTTAAAACTTAAATTTTTATTGATAATTTTCATAGTACAGAAGTGTATACATGCTTTACAGAAGGGAGGATGTGATTGCATTTTATCACGTAAAAAGAACAGAAGAGAAGAGCCTGGATACATAGTTATGTTCGTCGACATCAATTGGCATTAAGTCTGATAACAACATTGTTGAGATAACAGACAAACATATAGCAACAAAATAGATACAGATGCAATTGAGAGGCCGAGTGGCCAACTTACTTGGGTATAACACAGAATACATACGTTGCTTAGGACAATTATAAGGATTGTGTTTATCTAACTTTAACTGAAAGGAGAACAACAGGAGCATAGTTCGTAGCAGAGTGTTACGTTGAACGACTCTGGTGCCAGAGATCATGTTAGTCGTGTGCTCCTTGGATCATTGATCCAAGGGTTCCAGTCCCTGAGGAATTTATTCTTTGAAAGGTGAGCTTTGGAAAAGATATGTTCCAGTTCGAAATTGGAGTTTAGAATGGATATCACCTCTCGGAGGTCTGGAGGTTGCGAGGACTTCCACTTACGAGCGATAGCCAGTCTTGCGGCAATTAGAACGTGGGTGGATACTGTTTGTAGCTTTTTGGGCCAGGATGGGATCGCTAGCCCAAGAAGGATATCCAAGGGGGTTAGATTTGAAGCAGCACAATTGATTGTTTGGAGAATGTTTCGAATTTGGGACCAAAAGTCTTTTAGTGATGGGCATTCCCACCAGATATGAAAAGGCGATCCTACGGAACCGCATCCCCTCCAGCATAGAGGAGATACATCTGGAAAAATTCTTGCAAGACTGTCGGGCGTATAATACCAGTGATGGAATAATTTTTGTAGCGCTTCCCAGTGTGTTGTACAGCGTGAAAGCTTGGCAGGAAGAGAGAGAGCCTGGAGCCACACATTGCTAGGTGGGCTGGTTGGGATGTGCTTAGACCATTTTAAGATATGAGTTTGGAGCGGGTCATCTGAGGGTCGGGATAACTCTTTGTAGATACACGATATACCTTTGCATGCAAGATTGTTTGTGGTGAAGTATGCGACCGTAGTATGCAGTATCCCACGTTGGTGAGTCCATTCGATCTTGTTGAGTAAGGACCTGATCCTTAAGTATATGTAGAAGGATTTGTGAGAGATTAGGTAAGCGGATTGGAGCTCCGCAAAAGATTTCAGACGTGAGGCGGAAAATAATTTTCCTAGATCCGAGATGCCTGCTTCAACCCAGGGTTGTATGGGCAGGTCAGGTAAAATTAGAGTTAGCGACTGAGTAGGAATAAAGGGCAGTATAGAGTGAGGTATGCCTTTCGACAATTGTGGAAGAGATGTCCATACTCTAATAGAGGCAGACACGGTGTCCAACGGGTAGTGTCGTGTTCCAGGTGCGAGAAGGTAGGCAGACAAAAATAGCCTGGGTTTGGTAGGTAGTGTTTCCGTTTCTATCTGTGCCCAGTTAGAAGAAGTAGATGAGTTCCACCAAACCTTGAGTTGTTCTAGGAGGACTGCTTTGTAGTATAAAGTGACGTTGGGAACACCCATACCTCCTCTGCAGATTGGGGTTGTTAGGGTTTTCCTATTGATCCTGGGTTTTTTACCTTGCCAGATAAAGGTATGGAGAATGGTTTGAAGAGATCTCAGATGCACCGGTAGGAATGGTATCGGGAGAGTGCGGAAAACATATAGAATGTGGGGAAGCAGAAACATCTTAACTAGCGCAATCCTGCCCGCCCATGAGACAAACGGGTGATTCATCCCATGGGACAACTGATGGAGCCTCGCCACGAGGGCCGAGTAATTAGACCGCAGAAGTTGTGTACTGGAGGAGGTTAATTGAATTCCTAAATAAGTTAGAGACGCAGAGGTAGACCAGGAAAAGGGTGATTCTGTGGATATATGTTGGACCGTTGACTTGTCAAGACCTAGTGCTAGCATCAGGGATTTGCTGTGATTTACCTTATAAAGAGAGATTGCACTGAATTGATCTAGAATTTTTTGAACTTCCCTCAATGATTGTCGTGGATCGGAGAGCGATATTATTACATCGTCTGTAGGGATGAGCTTCGTGTTCGAGTCGAACGCATGTTCGACTCGAACATCGGTCGTTCGTGCGTTCGCCGAATTCCGAACGTTTGGGCCGTTCGCGGCAAAATTCGTGTGGCCCACAATGCACTGCGATGGCGCAATGCATTGCTGTCTCACGATTGGCCAAGCATGCACTGTGACCCCGCATGCTTGGCCAATCGCAGCGCCAGTAGCGGGAAGAGCAATGGTTGGCCACAGGCATCTTGCCTGTGGCCAATCATAGCTCAGACTGTGTAGTGCACGCCCCACACTATATAAAGCTGCCTTTCAGGCGGCCTCGTGTAGTGTTTGTAAGCATCTGAAGCAGTGGGTGTTCTGTGTACCTTCAACACAGTTACACACCAATCGTTTTTGGCTGATTTACTATTTTGCTCTTGTGTAGTGGTTACTGTCTGTGCCCTGACCGCAGTATACACCACTATATTCACCTCACCTATATAGCTAGTGATCTAGCTTTAATAATAGAGCTTGCAGTCAGTAGTGTTAGTGCGTGCTGTCTGCGTGCTCTGTACCCAGTACATACCACTATATACACCTACATAGCTGTTCTCTATTTGAGCCCGATTGTCATTTGCTGGAGTTATTGGAAGTTGTGTGTGCCTCCAGCACAGCACAGTATACATCTGTATATACCCCTTTAACTCTGCTGTTTTCTTGTTATTGTCTGCGTGCCCTGACCGCAGTATACACCGTGATATTCACCTCACCTATATAGCTAGTGGTCCATCTTTAACAATAGAGCTTGCAGTCAGTAGTGTCACTCAGGAGATAGTGCGTGCTGTGTGCCTGCTCTGTACCCAGTACATACCGCTATTATCCACCTACATAGCTGTTCTCTATTTGGGCCCGATTGACATCTGCTGGAGTTATTGGAAGTTGTGTGTGCTTCCAGCACAGCACAGTATACATCTGTATATACCCCTTTAACTCTGCTGTTTTCTTGTTATTGTCTGCGTGCCCTGACCGCAGTATACACCGTGATATTCACCTCACCTATATAGCTAGTGGTCCATCTTTAACAATAGAGCTTGCAGTCAGTAGTGTCACTCAGGAGATAGTGCGTGCTGTGTGCCTGCTCTGTACCCAGTACATACCGCTATTATCCACCTACATAGCTGTTCTCTATTTGGGCCCGATTGACATCTGCTGGAGTTATTGGAAGTTGTGTGTGCTTCCAGCACAGCACAGTATACATCTGTATATACCCCTTTAACTCTGCTGTTCTATAAAAAAGGCATCTGCAGGAGTTAGTGGGTGTTGTGTGCCTCCAGCACAATATAAACTACCCAACTACTGTTTTACCCAACTCCCTTCAGGCCATTACCATGTCTGGAAGGCCAGCAAGGAGAGGCAGACAGGCGCGAGCCGATAAAAGAGGGCAAGCAGGCTCTGTGTCTAGAGACAACAGTGCTGGTCGGGGACGCGGTGCATTGTCATCAGCACGTGGCCATGGGACATGCTTGTCCTTCTTTTCTGCAGCTGGACATGTTGAACCGCAACATGCCAACGACTTGGTAGAGTGGATGACCAAGCCCTCTTCATCTTCCTCATCCTCTCTCACCCAGTCTCAGGGTAGTAGAAAAGCAGCTGCCAACACATCGTCGTCCCTCCTCTCAATGTCATCATCAGTGACTCCTTCCCTAGACCCACCACGTCCTCCTGAGGAGTCTCCTGAACTCTTTGAGCACAGTGTTGGGTACATGCTCCAGGAGGATGCCCAGTGTTTGGTGGGCTCTGATGATGACACTCAGCTAGAGGAAGGCAGTAGCGTGAGCACAGAGAGAGGGGATGCTCAAGAAGGACAGCAATCTGGCAGTCATGTTCCACAAGCTGCAGCATACTGCCAGGTTTGCTACAGCGATGAAGAGGGAGGGGATGATGAGGGCACTGACTCCACGTGGGTGCCTGGAAGGAGGGAGGAGGAGGAGGAGGAGGAGGCACATGTCCAACGAGGCAGGATGCCCTCCGGGGGCCAGTTTAGGGGCAGCACACCGACTGAATCACACCGCAGAGCTCCGCCTGCGCAGAGCGCTTCCTCTGCGCAGAGCGCTTCCTCTGCGCGTTATTCTAAAAGTTCTTTGGTGTGGGCCTTTTTTGAGACGAGTGCATCAGATCGCACCGCTGCTATTTGCAACATATGTCTCAAGCGTATCTCACGTGGCCAAAACATCAGCCGCTTGGGCACCACATGCTTGACCAGACATATGTTGACCTGCCATGCAGCTCGTTGGCAAGCATACCTCAAAGACCCACACCAAAGAACAAAGCGGACCTCTCCTTGCTCCTCATCAGCTGGCATCTCCAACCCCACTAGACCTTCAGTCCTCTCTGAAACCTGCTCTGAGAGGAATGAAGGTGTAGAATTAGGTGTGTCACAGCCAAGTGCTTCCGGGAACTCTGCTAGTGGTACATACACGTCCGATTATAGCAGACAAATGTCCCTGCCCCAGCTGCTGGACCGGCGGAAGAAATTTACTCCCAGCCATCCACATGCCCAGCGGTTGAATGCTAGCTTGGCTAAATTGCTAGCACTTCAACTGCTGCCTTTTCAGTTGGTAGACTCTGCCCCCTTCCGTGAGTTTGTACAATGTGCGGTTCCTCAGTGGCAGGTCCCCAAACGCCACTTTTTCTCACGGAAGGCAATTCCGGCTCTCTACCGGCATGTGGAAGGCAATGTCCTTGCCTCGCTGGACAAGGCGGTCAGCGGTAAGGTGCATATTACCGCTGACTCATGGTCCAGCAGGCATGGACAGGGACGTTACCTGTCTTTCACGGCCCATTGGGTCACTCTTCTGGCTGCTGGGAAGGATGCAGGACAAGGTGCAGTAGTATTGGAGGTTGTTCCGCCACCACGCCTCCAAAATGCTACTATTGGTTGTGACACACCTCTCTCCTCCACCCCCTCCTCTTCTTCTTCCTCCATGGCCTCTTCCAGTGCTCTGTCCTCAGAACCAGCGGTGCTCCGTAGGCGTTGCAGGGGCTACGCAAGTACGCAGGCAAAACGATGCCATGCCGTGCTTGCGCTGGTTTGTTTGGGGGACAGGAGCCACACTGGGGCGGATGTTTTGTCAGCTCTGCAGGGGCAGGCCGAGAGGTGGTTGACGCCACGCCAGCTTAAGCCAGGAATGGTGGTTTGCGACAATGGCACCAACCTCCTCTCCGCCCTCCGACAGGGACAACTGACCCATGTGCCCTGTGTAGCTCACGTCCTTAACCTGGTGGTGCAGCGGTTCTTGGGCAGGTACCCCGGCTTACAGGATGTCCTGAAACAGGCCAGGAGAGTCTGTGTGCATTTCCGCCGATCATTTAATGCCTGTGCTCGGCTGGCTGAGCTCCAAAAGGAGTTGAACCTGCCCAAGAACCGCCTTATATGTGACATGCCCACCAGATGGAACTCAACATTGGCCATGCTGCAGCGGCTGCACACGCAGCAGAGGGCCATCAATGAGTACCTGTGCGACTACGGCACCAGGACAGGGTCAGGAGAGCTTGGTTTTTTCTCACCACGCCAGTGGGGCATGATCAGGGATGCATGCACTGTCCTGTCACCGTTTGAGGAGGCCACAAGGATGGTGAGCAGTGACAGTGCATGCATCAGTGACACTATACCTCTTGTCCACCTCTTGGAGCATACGCTGCGTGGAATAATGGACAGGGCACTTGAGGCAGAACAGAGGCAGGAAGAGGAGGACTTCCTTGCCTCTCAAGGCCCCCTTTATCCAGACAGTGTTCCTGCTGTGCCACCCATCACACAGGAAGAGGGTGAGGAGGAGGAAGAGGAGGAGGAGGATGATTGTGTCAGCATGGAGGTGGAGGCTGGCACTCAGCATCAGCAGCAGCAGTCTTATAGGGATGATTTACAGTCCCAAGAAACACGTGGACTTGTACGTGGCTGGGAGGAGGTAGCTGCGGATCATGTTGTCCTTAGTGACCCAGAGGACTCCGGACCGAATGCCTCAGCTAACCTACGCTGCATGGCCTCCCTGATCCTGCAAAGCCTGCGGAAGGATCCTCGTATTCTTCGGATCAAGGAGAGGGACCATTACTGGCTGGCCACTCTCCTTGATCCACGGTACAAGGGTAAGGTTGCCGACCTTATCTTGCCATCGCAGAGGGAGCAGAGGATGAGACATCTCCGGGAGGCCTTGCAGAAAGCTCTGTGCAACGCGTTCCCAGAGACTGGGAGGTCACAAACTCCTGGTCCTGGACAACGTGTTGCTGAGGCATCAGTCAGAAGGAGCGGTGGAGAAGGTGGCCGTCTGACTGATGCTTTCAGACAATTTTTTAGTCCGCAGCCCCAAGGTATGATTGGTTCCAGCACCCATCGCCAGCGTCTAATTTACATGGTGCAGGAATACCTAGGGGCAAGGTCAGACTTGGACACCTTTCCCACTGAAAATCCTCTGGCTTACTGGGTCTTGAGGATGGATCACTGGCCAGAGCTTGCACAGTATGCAATTGAGCTACTGGCCTGTCCTGCATCCAGCGTTCTTTCGGAACGCACCTTCAGTGCTGCTGGTGGCTTCGTTACCGATCACAGGGTGCGCCTGTCCACCGAATCAGTTGATCGACTGACCTTCATCAAGATGAATCAGTCTTGGATCACCCACAGCTACCAAGCACCTGAAGCTGATGTAACCGAATAATTTTTTTTGAAATACCACATCCCTTCAAGACTGCCTATGCTGATGCTGAGTGACTGTCCTGTTATGTTGATTGTCTATCCTCTTCCTCCTCCGCTGATATGTTGGAAGAACATTTTTGGTTCTGGGTGATGCCAACAGCCCAATTTTTCTGCCCCTGTTTAACAGGGGCGTTTAAGTAAAATTTTTGATGCAATGCTTTGCAGCAGGGCTAATTCCTGCAATAAAACTAGAGTATATGGCAGAGGTTGCAGTGTGATGGCACCAGTGCCTAAGGCCCAATTTTTCTGCCCCTGTTTAACAGGGGCGTTTAAGTAAAATTTTTGATGCAATGCTTTGCAGCAGGGCTAATTCCTGCAATAAAAAAAGAGTGTATGGCAGAGGTTGCAGTGTGATGGCACCAGTGCCTAAGGCCCAATTTTTCTGCCCCTGTTTAACAGGGACATGTAATTACAATTCTTGATATAATATTTCACAGGAGGGCCCCTTCCTGTGCCCACCCAGAGTAACTGTGAGGACTTATAGTGTTGTGGCACCAGCACCACAACCACCAAAGGTCAATTTTTCTACCACTGTTCAACAATGGCATGTAATTACAATTCTTGATATAATCGTTCACAGCAGGGCGCTCCAGCGGCCACCAAGAGTCACTTTGAGGGCTTACAATGTTGTTGCAAAACCAACACCTTGTTCCGCCATTTCTGCAGAGCATATAGGGCAGGCCCCTACTTGCAAACATCCAACTTACAAACATCTCCTACTTGCAAACGGAAGGAGACAACAGCAAGTGAGATGAAAAAAGATGGACGACAAAACAAATTATACAGGGGTGATAACCCTTCCCTATGTTTTCCAAAAAGCTTAAAGATAGTTTTTTTGACTGGAGCTACACTTTAAAAATGTACCGGTTGAAAATGACAAACAGATTCAACTTAACACAACAAACCTACACAGTCTTGTTTGCACCGCCTGTATACTGCTGTTCTGAGTATATAGGGAATGGGGGCCACACGCATTTCCTTTTTTTTAATATGGGTACGGGGTTCCCCTTAATATGCGTACAAGACCCAAATAGGCTGGTAATGGGCAGGGAGGGCTACCCATGCCATTTTTCTGAATGATTTTCAACCATATTGCAGGAACCAGATATAACATTAAAACCGCAAGCAGTTTTAAATGGTGTTATTTCCGTTTAATGTCATTTTGTGCAGGGACTGTTCTAAACACGGGAAACACGTGGCACTTCACAGGCATACTATAGACACCCCCCAGGCACCATATTTAAAGGAATATTTCACTTTTTTTTTTCACTTTAATCGTCATTAAAATCAGTGCTCCCGCCAAAACGGTAGTTTTTAAAACTTTTTTTTGCAGTGACCCATGTCCCCTGAGGCAGGAGGCAGATCGCCAAACCCTTTTTAGCACACTATCTTGCATATTAGCCGTTAAAATTAGCACTTTCCAATTCGAACGTTCGAGTCCCATAGACTTCAATGGGGTTCTAACGTTCGTACCGAACGCGGGGGTCGTTCGCAAGTTCTGGTGCGAACCGAACCGGGGGGTGTTCGGCTCATCCCTAATCGTCTGCGTATAATCCTATTTTATGTTCTACTGGGCCTATTGTAATACCTTTAATGTTGGGGTTGGAACGAATTTGTTGGGCTAATGGTTCCATGACCATAGCAAAAATTAGAGGGGAGAGAGGACACCCTTGGCGTGTGCCATTAGTGATATAAAAAGGATCTGAGATGACTCCCGATGTCCATACTCGTGCACTGGGGGAGGAATAGAGGCAGAGGATGTCTTGTAGAAGTTTGTTGGAGATGTCAAACTTACGTAGGACCGCTTCTAGGTATATCCAATGTACTCTGTCAAACGCCTTCTCTGCATCCAGTGAGAGGAGCAGAGAAGGCGTTTTGTTGTGTTCCGTCCATTGAATAATGTCAATAAAACGACGGGTGCCATCCGAGGTTTGTCTACCAGGGATGAAACCCACCTGGTCTATATGAATCAGTTGTGTCATCACCGTGGAGAGTCTAAGAGCCAACAGATTAGCGTACAGTTTGGTGTCTGTGTTTAAGAGTGAAATAGGTCTAAAATTTCCTGGGGTATCGGAAGGTTTACCCGGCTTGGGTAGGGTTACTATAAGGGCATTCAGACACTCCTTTGGCATTATGCCAGAGGAGGCATATTGATTGAAGGCATTGCAGAGATGGGGGGAAAGGATGTCATTGTAGTGCTTATAATATTCATTGACAAATCCATCGGGGCCCGGTGCTTTGTGTAGTGGGAGCGATTTGATAGCTGAATGCACTTCGGCAAGTGAGAAGGGGGCGGATAAGTCTTGAAGTTGAGTCGGTGTCAATGCTGGTAATTGGACTGAGGAAAGGAAGGAGTCTATAGCGTCGGTAGTTATCGGGGTGTCTGACCTCGTTGTTTGGAGATTATAAAGGTCCGAGTAGAAAGCTGCGAACGTGTTGGCTATGTCTAGGGGACCGGTCATACGTATGCCTCGGGAGTTTAGGAGATATGGGATTTTCGTCTTGCATTGTTGCTTTTTGATTTGTTTGGCCAAAAAGGCTCCTGATTTGTTGCTGAAGGCGTATGAGTTCAATTTTAGTCTTTTGATGTAGTAGTCAAATTTATTGTTTAATAACTCAGTAAGTTGTCTTCTATGATCACGAAGGGAATCTAGCAGCATAGTAGTGGGATTGGTTTTATGGGCTAGTTCTAAGGATTTAATACGTTGTAACAACTGGTTTACCTCTGTGTCCCGTCTCTTGCGTTCTCGAGCTCCCAATTTCATAAAAAGCCCTCGTAGCGAGGCTTTGTGTGCTAACCACACTGTAGCTTGGTTGTCTACCGATGCACAATTGTGCTCGAATAAACTCCTGATCTCGGATTCTATTTCCTTTTCATAAGTAGGATTGGAGAGTAAGGATGCATTCATGCGCCACACAGAATGGTTAGTGGGACATTGAGAGGGGAATAGGGTCAGGGAAATTGGTGCATGGTCTGACCATGTAATCGTGCCAATGTGGGGTTCTGAGGTGGATAGCAAAGCTTTTTGGTTCGTGAGAAAGAGGTCGATCTGAGAGTAGGAGTTACCAGGGTAGGAATAAAAAGTGTAATCGCGCTCAACATCGTGTGTGCATCTCCACGGATCGTATAGGTTTTCATTGGTCATAAACTTGGAGAGGGCGGAAGAAGTCTTCCTACCGGGGTTGGTTGTATCTGGCAAGGGATCAGGGATATCATTAAAATCCCCACAAATGATTAGGGGGTTGTGTTTAATCAGTTGTAGTTTGGTCCTAAGGCATTTGAAAAACTTATTTTGAGAAGTATTGGGCGCGTAAACATTCACCAATGTTAAGAGTTGGTTGTCGATCGTCGCAGTTAGTATGATAAACCTGCCTTCCTCATCCGTGTCAATTTGTTGTGGGTTAAAGGACAGATCGGAACTTACAGCGATCATTACCCCACATTTCTTTTGGGCGTGATTAGAGAAAAAATAGTGGGAATACTTTTTATGTGTACATTTGGGTGGGTTTTGTTGTGTAAAATGTGTTTCTTGTACACATATTATGTCAGCTTTTTGCTTACACGCCTCTTTCCAGAGGAGGTTTCTTTTGAAAGGGGAGTTAAGCCCCTTGGTGTTAAGGGAAACAATTTTAATTGGCATGGTGGCTATTTATGGTAGATATTGCACAGGTGTTGAGCGCGACCACAGGTAATACAAAACAGCGTAGTACAATTTTTATATAGTACAACAGGATACGTAAGCATATGCAATTTACATTTTATGATGCCCGTAATTACTATAATAACAACAAGATAGAAATCTCATGTGCGACTTTAGATATTGTTATGTTAAGGAAGCGTCTGGCTTCAGGGACTGGAAGTTCTTTCAAAGATTGTTGGGCACCAGTGGCTAACAAAGTGATGGAACAAAGGAAGGGAGGAAAATAAAATAAAAACCAAAATAATAAAGGAAAAAGAGCAAAAAACTGGAATATCAAAAATATCCAAAAGTAACAAACGAATAAATTACCTTTGTGGCAATAGAAGTACAGGAAGGTATTTATAGAGGTGTGCTTGGCACACTATAATTCAACGGGGGTGTGAAACTGGATAAGACGCCCAGGCAGGCTTCACATGCCAGGGACAGTGCTTGTCATGAAGGGCATCAGGTTTTGTTGGATTTGTTCGAGGCTCGCCGGGGAGAGGGCGGAGAATCTGTAGGGTGTTTTGCTGAGTTGTGTGACTTCGGTCGGAGAGGAAGCAGTCCCCAGTTGGTTAGCTTCTTGTAGCCGTCTTTGGGTGATAGGATCGGAACCACTTTTTGTTGGTAAGTGACCAGAAGCTTGGTGGGGAAGCCCCAGCGATAAACAATATTGTGCTCTTGGAGTAGGGATGTGACCGGTGAGAATGCTCTGCGGAGTTCCATGGTGGCGGGGGACAAGTCCGCAAAAAGTGACACTTTACTGTAAGGAGATGGAAGGGGCCTCAGGTTCCTGGCCGCACGAAGGAGTTGTTCCTTAACCTGATAGAAATGGACCCTGGCTAGAACATCTCGGGGTGTGTCAGCCGGGAGATGGTCCGGTTTCGCAATTCTATGTGCTCGGTCGATGGTCATATCTTGGGGTGTGAGATCAGGAAGAAGGGTAAGGAAGAGTTGATGCAAGTACTTTGGCAGATCGTTAGGTTGCACGGTTTCAGGGACACCTCTAAATTTTATATTATTACGTCTGGACCTGTCTTCGAGGTCTGCGAGTTTCAGCTTTATTTTCTGAATCTCATCTGTATGATGGTCGCGTGCGGTGAGGAGTTCATTATGAGCCCTGCCCATGTCTGAGAGGTGTTCCTCTGTCATGTCTGCTTTATCTTCCAGGCAGTCCAGCCTGTCATGTGCTTGGGATAGAGAGAGTTGCAGCTCCCTGTGGAGATCCTTCTGCAGAGTGAGCAGCATAGATTTTAGCATGCTTTCAGATACAGGGTTGTCAGTTACTGGTATGGTAGCCAGAGTAGATAAGGGGGCTGAAGTAGCAGGAACAGGGCCTGGGTCAGAGCCATGGTGCTTTTTAGCTATGGGTGCTTTTTGAGGAGAGTTACAGGGAGAAGAGGCCAATCTCTTACCTCTCTTCTGCGGGATGTCCCCTGTGTGGAGCGGAGGGGGGGTAGACTGTCCATCTCCTCATGTTCTCCTCTGATGCCTCTGTTTGTGCAGGGCCGCTCGTAAGGCATATCGAGCGGTGTCGGATTGTGTGATGCGGAGCCTGTGTGGAGGGCGGCCTGGTCGGCGCCATCTTGGATCCCTCCATGCTCCATGCGGCCGAAATACTCGGTCATTCGGCGCGGTTGCGGCGGTGGATGGCGGCGTCCGGGCATACCGCCGTGTGTCCCGTGACTTCCCCTCTCCGGTGGGCGAGAGAGTGTCGTCAGTTGCGCTGATGTAGCGGATTAAGCCTGCTGTGGAGCGGAGCTCGTCGATCAAGCGTCCATCTCGCTCCGCGGCTAGCCACGCCCCCCATATCCTGAGCTCTTATTTCCTCTCCCCATTAATTTGCATATGAACAACTCTTAAATAATATAATTTTAATACACAGTTTTTTTTGTCATCAATTTTATTATTTTATTATTTTACATATTGATATGGCTATTTATATGTACCCTGACAGTCTCTCAATGAAGGGTAGAGGGTTAGGTAAGAAGTTCAGGTATAGTGATGGACGAACTTCCGACGGGACGTTTCGCGAACGCGAAATGCGAACGGACCCAAACGTTCGCGAAACAGAACGTTCGCCGCGGGCCCCATTGACTTCAATGGGAGGCGAACTTTGCAAACCTTCATGTCGAATTTGCGGCCACGTGGTAATTATTAGGGGGTAAAACGTAGTCCCACCATCTGGACAATGACATAATACATGTATGAGGTGAATTTGGGATCGATAACTACAAGCATTTTTATTTTATTTGGGAAATTGTTCTAACAATTCAGGACTATGGAGCTAATGAAGGCAATGGAGGAGAGGGAAGGTCAGGGACCAGGGTAGGCAAAGAAGAGGGTGCAGGAGATGATCACCAGCAGCGTGACATACCGGAATGACACATGCACCGTGATAGAGGCATCTGACAGCAGCACCGTAATACAGAGCACTGACAGCAGCACCGTGACATACAGCGCTGACAGCAGCACCGTGACATACAGCGCTGACAGCAGCACCGTGACATACAGCGCTGACAGCAGCACCGTGACATACAGCGCTGACAGCAGCACCGTGACATACAGCGCTGACAGCAGCACCGTGACATACAGCGCTGACAGCAGCACCGTGACATACAGCGCTGACAGCAGCACCGTGACATACAGCGCTGACAGCAGCACCGTGACATACAGCGCTGACAGCAGCACCGTGACATACAGCACTGACAGCAGCACCGTAAGCAGCCCCAGGAGGAAGTCAGCACAGCACAGGGATGGTGTGATCCCCTCATAATAAGAACCCCCAGGAGGAAGTCAGCACAGCACAGGGATAGTGTGATCCCTTCATAATAAGAACCCCCAGGAGGAAGTCAGCACAGCACAGGGATATCATAAGCAGCCCCAGTAGAAATATGACACCGCTCAACCTCTTCAAAGAGGAGGGTAGGGGCATATAGTACGGTGTGCTTTTTTGGGTCAAGGAAGTGAGCCAAATGAATTAAGAAGGTCTGTGTGCTTGATTAAAAAAATAGTTTATAGACATATACATGGTCTACTGGTCACATGTGTTGAATTCCTCCGAGATCCATGCCTCATTCATTTTTAGAAATGTGAGGTAGTTAACACTGTGGTGAGCTAGGCGAGTACGCTTATCGGTCACAATCCCCCCTGCTGCGCTGAACGTCCTTTCGGACAGGACACTGGATGAGGGGCAAGCCAACAGTTCGATTGCAAATTGGGCAAGCTCTGGCCAGAGGTCAAGCCTGCCCACCCAGTAGTCTAGGGGTTCATCACTCCTCAGAGCGTCCACATCGGCCGTTAACCCAATGTAGTCGGACACCTGACGGTCTAGGCGTTCCCTGATGCTGGATCCGGATGACACCTGTCGATGGGTCGGCTGAAAGAATGACCTCATATCCGAAGTCACCAACACATCTTCAAACCGGCCTCTTCTTGCAGGCGCTGTTGGATTGGTACCCGCAAATCCTTCTCTGGGAGTGGGAATTGCTCCTCTGCCAGCGCACGCAAAAGCAGAATGCAGCATTTCTCGAAGCAAGGCCTGGAAGTGCTGCATTCTGACAGCCCTCTGCGACGGCGGTAACATTTCCGCCATTTTGTGTTTGTACCGGGGGTCTAAGTACGTTGCCACCCAGTACTGGTCCTTGACCCTCATGCTTTTTATACGGGGGTCCCTATTAAAACACTGGAGCATGAAGGCCCCCATTTGCACTAAAGTGGAAGCGGTGTGGTGGCCTGGCTCCTGCTCATCATCCAGGATAATGTCGTCCTCTTCATTCTCCTCTCCCCATCCACGCACAACAGGGATCCCAGAAAGGTTTAAAGCATGCTCTTCTTGCTCCTGCTCATCCGCCCCGGCACCATCCTCCTCTGACTCCTCATCAGACTCCTGTTGTTGACTTGTCTCAGATAGAGTAGCCCCCCCTGGGAATTCATCCAGCATTGCGACTTCCTCATCTTCCCGCTCCTGCTCCTCCACAGCCTGATCAATGACACGACGCAATGCACGCTCCAGAAAGAAGGCATAAGGTACCATGTCACTGATGGCGCCATGGCTGCGACTGACCAGTTTGGTGATCTCCTCAAATGGCCGCAGAAGTCTGCATGTGTCGCGCATGAGCAGCCACTGGCGCGGTGAAAAAAAACCCAGCTCCCCAGAACCGTTTCTTTCGCAGAGTTCATACAGGTAGACGTTAACTGCACGTTTCTGCTGGAGCAGCCTATCAAGCATATAGAAGGTTGAGTTCCATCGCGTCGGGCAATCGCAAATAAGACGTCTGACCGGCAGATGGTGTCGCCGCTGAATGTCAGCAAGGCGAGCCATGGCCGTGTAAGATCTTCTGAAATGGGCCGAGATTTTCCTTGCCTGCCGCAAGATGTCCTGGACCCCAGGGTATTTGACAAGGAATCGCTGCACGACCAAGTTTAAGACGTGTGCCATGCACGGCACGTGCGTGATTTTGCCCTGTTTCAATGCGCTAAGCAGATTGGCACCGTTGTCACACACCACTTTACCAACTGTCAAATTGAGCGGTGTTAGCCACTCATCTGCCTGTGAACGCAAAGCTGAAAGGAGTGCCGGGCCAGTGTGGCTCTTTGCTTCCAGGCACAACAGACGCAGCACGGCATGGCAACGTCTCACCTGGCATGTGGAATAGGTTCTGGGGAGCTTGGGCGGTGCAGTGGAAGAGACGCTAGCAGCGGAAAAGGAGGAGGCAGCTGAGGAGGAGAGGGAGGAGGATGGAGTAGGAGGAGGAGAAGAAGAGTCAGGCCTGCATGCAATCCGTGGCGGTAAAACCAAATCTACACGGGTGCCACGGGTTACATGCTTGACGGCCGTCAGAAGGTTCACCCAGTGGGCAGTAAAACTGATATACCTTCCCTGCCCGTGTTTGCTAGACCACGTGTCTGTGGTCAGATGTATCTTGGCACCGACACTGTGTGCCAGAGATACATTCACTTGCCGCTGAACATGGCCATATAGCTCTGGGATGCCCTTCTCTGAGAAATACTTCCTTCCTGGGACCTTCCATTGTGGTGTTCCAATGGCCACAAATTTGCGAAAGGCCTCCGAGTCCACCAGTTTATATGGCAGTAGTTGGCGGGCTATGAGTTCTGACAAGCCAGCCGCCAACCGTTGGGCAAGAGGGTTATCCGGCATCATCATTTTTTTACGCTCAAACATTAGGCCCACGGAAGCCTGCCTTTTTGCAGAAAAATGTGAGCTTGGCGTGATGGAAGGTGGAGTGGAGGACAATTGTGAGGAGAGAGGAGAAGGAGAAGTAGAAGACGAGGCTGGACGGTGAGAGCCTGCAGTGTGGCTTTGTGTGTTCCGTTGCTCCCACTGGGCTCGGTGATGGCTGCTCATGTGCCTTCTTAAGGCGGTCGTCCCTAGGTGAGTATTGGGCTTACCGCGACTAACGCATTGACTGCAAAGATTGCAGATGGCAACGCTATTGTCAGCAGCGGACACGTTAAAAAAAGCCCACACTGCGGAGCCATGTGCCGGTGTCCTGGGAGCGCCAGATGTGACCGTACATGGTCGATGACTCGCTCCTGATACATTTGCAGTCTGCTTTGTCCCTGCTGTGCAATGTAAGTCATTGCTGCTTCTCCTCCCTATCTGCTGGTCCATATCTCCCTCTGAACTCCCCTCCTCTTCCTCTCTTGTGGGCACCCACGTGACATCACTAGACACGTCATCATCAACGTCACCTTCCCCACCGCTATAAGTAGAGATCTCGGAGTAGGCAGCAACACCGGGGACCAACCTCCTCCTTGGGCTGATCTGGGTACTGGCGTCAGACTGCTGAGTAGCGCTTGTTGCTACCTCCTCTTCCTGATCCAATACCAAGAGTGGCTGCGCATCAGAAATGTCCTCTTGATATGGATCGGAAAATAATTCCAGTGACTCAAGCGGAAGGTATGTGGTGGTGGTGGTGGTGGTCGTGTTGTTGGTGGTAGTGTCTTTGGGGGTGCACATAGCAGAGAGTGAAGAAGAGGGTGCAGATCGAGAGGATGAGGAGGGTGCAGAAGAGTAAGGCTGAGCGAGCCACTCAACCAAGTCTGGTGCATCCTTTAAAGTAATTGAACGCACCTTCTGCAACTTCCCACTTTGGCTCAAGCCTGTTGCTCCTGCCCTACCCCTACCACCCCTGCGGAAGGGCCTGCCTCTTCCTCTGCATGTCATTTTTTAAATGACCCTGTGACAAAACTCTTAGTCCCTATACCGCTGAAGGACTGCTGCAGTATAGGTGAGCGGTCAGCAGTGGTGCACGTCAACCCTATCTATTGTGGACCTATAGCGGTCCTTACAGAACAGCAGACTGTACCGCACTCAAGCCTATGTACCGTAGCACCCTATACCAAGTTACCAGTCCTTATAAGAACTTTTGTGGAACAAGCAGGTTGTGTGTTAGTGATTAGCAGACTGTACGTCAGTCCCTATACCGCTGAAGGACTGCTGCAGTATAGGGCAGCGGTCAGCAGTGGTGCACGTCAACCCTATCTATTGTGGACCGATAGCGGTCCTTACAGAACAGCAGACTGTACCGCACTCAAGCCTATGTACCGTAGCACCCTATACCAAGTTACCAGTCCTTATAAGAACTTTTGTGGAACAAGCAGGTTGTGTGTTAGTGATTAGCAGACTGTACGTCAGTCCCTATACCGCTGAAGGACTGCTGCAGTATAGGGCAGCGGTCAGCAGTGGTGCACGTCAACCCTATCTATTGTGGACCGATAGCGGTCCTTACAGAACAGCAGACTGTACCGCACTCAAGCCTATGTACCGTAGCACCCTATACCAAGTTACCAGTCCTTATAAGAACTTTTGTGGAACAAGCAGGTTGTGTGTTAGTGATTAGCAGACTGTACGTCAGTCCCTATACCGCTGAAGGACTGCTGCAGTATAGGTGAGCGGTCAGCAGTGGTGCACGTCAACCCTATCTATTGTGGACCGATAGCGGTCCTTACAGAACAGCAGACTGTACCGCACTCAAGCCTATGTACCGTAGCACCCTATACCAAGTTACCAGTCCTTATAAGAACTTTTGTGGACCAAGCAGGTTGTGTATTAGTGTTTAGCAGACTGTACGTCAGTCCCTATACCGCTGAAGGACTGCTGCAGTATAGGGCAGCGGTCAGCAGTGGTGCACGTCAACCCTATCTATTGTGGACCGATAGCGGTCCTTACAGAACAGCAGACTGTACCGCACTCAAGCCTATGTACCGTAGCACCCTATACCAAGTTACCAGTCCTTATAAGAACTTTTGTGGAACAAGCAGGTTGTGTGTTAGTGATTAGCAGACTGTACGTCAGTCCCTATACCGCTGAAGGACTGCTGCAGTATAGGGCAGCGGTCAGCAGTGGTGCACGTCAACCCTATCTATTGTGGACCGATAGCGGTCCTTACAGAACAGCAGACTGTACCGCACTCAAGCCTATGTACCGTAGCACCCTATACCAAGTTACCAGTCCTTATAAGAACTTTTGTGGAACAAGCAGGTTGTGTGTTAGTGATTAGCAGACTGTACGTCAGTCCCTATACCGCTGAAGGACTGCTGCAGTATAGGTGAGCGGTCAGCAGTGGTGCACGTCAACCCTATCTATTGTGGACCGATAGCGGTCCTTACAGAACAGCAGACTGTACCGCACTCAAGCCTATGTACCGTAGCACCCTATACCAAGTTACCAGTCCTTATAAGAACTTTTGTGGACCAAGCAGGTTGTGTATTAGTGTTTAGCAGACTGTACGTCAGTCCCTATACCGCTGAAGGACTGCTGCAGTATAGGGCAGCGGTCAGCAGTGGTGCACGTCAACCCTATCTATTGTGGACCGATAGCGGTCCTTACAGAACAGCAGACTGTACCGCACTCAAGCCTATGTACCGTAGCACCCTATACCAAGTTACCAGTCCTTATAAGAACTTTTGTGGACCAAGCAGGTTGTGTATTAGTGTTTAGCAGACTGTACGTCAGTCCCTATACCGCTGAAGGACTGCTGCAGTATAGGGCAGCGGTCAGCAGTGGTGCACGTCAACCCTATCTATTGTGGACCGATAGCGGTCCTTACAGAACAGCAGACTGTACCGCACTCAAGCCTATGTACCGTAGCACCCTATACCAAGTTACCAGTCCTTATAAGAACTTTTGTGGAACAAGCAGGTTGTGTGTTAGTGATTAGCAGACTGTACGTCAGTCCCTATACCGCTGAAGGACTGCTGCAGTATAGGGCAGCGGTCAGCAGTGGTGCACGTCAACCCTATCTATTGTGGACCGATAGCGGTCCTTACAGAACAGCAGACTGTACCGCACTCAAGCCTATGTACCGTAGCACCCTATACCAAGTTACCAGTCCTTATAAGAACTTTTGTGGAACAAGTGAGTTGTGAATGTTTAGCAGACTGCAGCAGAAGGGCAGCAGTCAAGTATAATATCCTTTCTATATTTGGAAGAAAGAATATTATACATGTACAAGCCTATTACTGTACCACTGATACCAGTCCTGAAAAGAACCTTTGTGGAACTAATAATAACAGCAAGTCTTTAAAATTACCCTCACTGCCTGACAACACTGCTTCCTTCCTGTCCCTATACAAATTGGCAAAAAAAGAGAACGATTAGTGGTTACTGGAACAGCTCTTTTGTGGACCTTGATAGTAACAGCTAATGATGATGATGATGATGATGATGATGAAAGACTAATCTGGCTGTCCCTGTAGCATACACCGTCCTTTCCCTTTCTCTAAACTAACAAAAGACACTCAGGCTGCTGCAAGAATCAGCAGCACAGCAAACCTATCAACACCTAACACCTATACCAGTCCTGAAAAGAACTTTTGTGTACCAAATAGCTAGTGGTTTATCTCTCCCTACTCCACACAGGAACCTGTCCCTATCGTAACAGAAGAAAGAATGTAAAATGGCCACCGGATCGGGTGTATTTATAGGTTAGGGGGAATGTACAAGTGTCCATGTGCTGTCATGTCTCAATTGGCTGTCCTGTATCACATGATAAACGTGTCACCAAAGGTTAAAGTTCTTGTATACATTAAACACGTAAGTCCGCCGCGGCGAACGACGGAAAAAGGCGTTCGAACGTGCGGACCGCGAATGTCGGAAATTCGCCGCGAAACGACCGCCGGGCGAACCGTTCGGCCATCACTATTCAGGTACTCTTGGAACTGCAAACATAGGAAGTCTCTCACTATAGAAATCCAGAGAATTACCGTTCACAATTGGATTCTCACAGCTACCGGATAGACCTCCTCTCACTAGGCCTAGCAGCCGATAGAGTGTTTAAGCAAAACAAAGTCTCTGCCACAGACATAGATGCAGAACACTTGAACAAAGTCTCCGCCACAGACTTGAATGTAAACTGAGGGACGGAGACAAATTTAGAAAGCTATCACACGGCACCAGTATCTTGCAGCTGGTCCGTCGGTACCGTATGAGTGTAGATCCACCTAGTGTTCTTTCAACTGAGCCTCCAGGCTCCTTCTGAGAAGCCAGCCATGTGCGTGGCCTTCTCCCAAAGAGTCCTCCCCTGGGTGCTTCTCCAGTTGCTGGGCCTCTCGACAGATGAGACGGCACTGGACCACCTTTGAATCCTCCTCTCAGTTACGTTGCCTCGGGCTGGCCAGCCCCAAGACTTGAAATTGGATGGATCCGCACCCAAGGCCATAGGGGCCACGGGGGCTGGTCAGGAGGACCAGGACCAAGCAGACAGAAAGATCTTCTGGACCAGAACCCAGAAGCACATGATGTCAGTACCTTAAATACCTTCTCCCAGAATGCACAGCAGGATGACACACCACTGGGCTGGTTCCGAGAAAGAATGGCATTCAATACGCCTAGCCAAACTGCGTTCTCACACCTGCCAGCTTGACAGCGACACCTATGGCCGAGGAGAACCCAGCGCAATCCAGCTAGACTGGTACCGAAACCATAATTTGGTACAATTAACTCCAAAACGCAACTGTGGTTTTAGGAACTTTAAATAGGAAAAAAAAAACACATAGCATGTGCTCTTCAGGAGCCGGCATTATATTTTTTAGAGAGTGGTGCTTCTCCTCTCAAGATTGTTGCTGCCACTGGTGCATTGACCTTGAACTTTTAGTGACTATTAATATATCTATATATATTTTTTGCCCGATTTTCTTTTTAACCCTTCATTCCTCCCCCCCCCCTTTTTTTTCTAGTGATAAAGAGATTCTACTGTGATTGGTCTTTTGCGCCATCTTATCCTCCTTTTATTTTAGTCTGAATAATGTGTCCAGGTTTCAGATGGTCTGAAACCCAAAAGCATTATTCCAAACCCGAACTGTCCGGGTGAATCCCGGACAGGTGGCAATCCTCGTCACAAGCCTAAGCTTTTTACTAGACAAGAAACAGGAAGTGGACCGTATAAAGTATTTAATGGCAGAAAAAAATGTTTTACTATCCAAAGTTAAAACAAGGGTAGAAGAAATAATAGATGGAAAGTTGATGGAATGATTGAAAGTCTGCTTTAACATGTGCAAGATATCGCTGTTACTGCAATCCCACTCTATCCTCGCTGCCAAATAGTAGCAAAAACCTGAAATTCCCCAATCTGGACACAGGAAACAAATCAAAAACCAATACGCACGTGCTTACGCAAGACCAGGGTATAACTCGAATGCCACCACCTGTAGTTTGTCAGCTGACTGGTCTGCTAGGAAGTCATTCACACACAGACACACAGATCTCTATTAATGGTAATTACAAATCAACACTAATCTGCATGCAAACTGATTGGCCACCTTGTTCTATGTCAGCCATCCACTGCAATTACAGACCACATGAGAGCAAAGATACAAGATGCAGTAAAAAGGCACTAGTAGAAAATAAAACCACAAGAGTCTCTCTAGGAGTTCTTCTCACAAGGGACGTTCAGTGACCCCCTTCTACAGAATAAGCTCCAAACAAATCATACAGTTCATTTTCATGCTACTTCATTTATTGGGGTAATAGAGCATTACAGCACTCTTTCTGAACGCTATGGATGGATGCATTTTGCAGCAAATTGTTTTTAGGGCAGTGACATTTTTGACTTGTACTTTGTACATTTTGATTATTTATGATGTATATAGTTAGTTTCTAGAAATAATATGAAATTAAAAAGATTCACCCCACCCTAAGAAGAATCAGAATACATACCTGTTTAGCTACAGCGCTGAGTTCCACCACCAGATCAACTGCAGTGTTTCCAATACCAATCACTATTATTTTTTTGTTTTTGAAAGGTTCAGGAGATTTGTAGTCACGGCTATGAAAGTACTGACCTTTGAAGTTTTCAATACCTATAAACAACAGCATAGAAATATTTAAAAAACAAAGTCTTACAAGCTACCACGTGAAAATCCAAATGATATTTAGAGATGATGAAAGTCGTAAACACAAACCACTTTGACCTATGGTTGCCACCTCATCCCTTTAAACCCGAACACATATTAATTACACAGGTTCTGTGGCTGGTAAGGTGGTAATTAAACTCAATTAGTGCCTTACCTGAATTTAATTAGCCTCAGAACCTGTGTAATTCAAAGGTGTTCGGGTTTAAAGGCATGAGGTGGCAACTCTACTTTGACCTACAGGTAAGCCTAGATTAAGGCTTACCTGTAGGTCCAAGAAATATCTCCTAAACCTACATGGTTTAGGAGACATTTACAAAAAGACAGGCACCGCTGTCAGCGACACACAGGCGCACTGACCACGGCACTGCTAACGGCAATATGCCGTTAGTGGCGGCTCCCGTGCACATGCGCGGGAGTGACGTCATCACTGCTCCGGTGCTGTGAGTGGCCGGAGCAGCGATACCTGAAAGAAGAGGGACATCGGTGACATCACTGGCTCCTGTGTCAGGTAAGTGACACCTAATGGGCTACTATGCAATGCATAGTAGCCAATTATGCTTTACCTTTGCAGGGAGACAAAGACGAAGTAAACCCATCAGGGTTTACTTCCTCTTTAAAGGACAGCTGCTAGCATTGATCATGTTTAGGGATGAGCTCAGGCGTGTTCGCATGTTCCACGTGCAGAGCCCGCCAGGAAGTCGTCACCGCGCTGAGCTAATCACAGGCAGTGAGACATTGCCAATCTCTGCAGCCGCACATCGGGGGAATGTCTCACTGCCTGTGATTAGCGCAGCACTGCGCAGACTTCCTGGCGGGCTCTGCACGTGAAGCATGCAAACACGCCGGTGATCATCCTTAATCATGTCCTAGATACTCGTGCCAAATAAAAATGTATACCAATATAATGCTGCGCTATCCAAATGTAATCATATGGTAATTGTACTAAATCCTAATATTACTAAGTGCAGTTGAATAGTGGTGGTGAGATATTCCATTCCTATGTAAAACATCTAGTGAACATAATAATGCAATCTTATGCAATTACAAGTTGCGATCATAAACCGTTAAAAATTGCAATCCTATATGATACTCCCAATAACAAACTGTAGCATACACACCTCTATATACACATTACATTCATATGCAATAGAGAAATGTACAACCCTGTGCGATAAATGCGATAATTGCAGTGACAACCTGTAATATACATAAATCTATATAAAAGTGCATCAATATACAATAATCAATATAGAAATGAAGTGAACCGTGCTTAAAGTGCTCTTGTGCCAAACAAATTCATGCATTAATCTGTGTCCACAGAATCGCAACATGAAGTCCTTTCATAACTACTCCATTCTTCTGGTGCTCGTTGCAGATGATAAAACAGTAAAGTGCTAGTGTCCACTCTTGTGTTGCCCCTTTGGTGGATGTGCTCACCTTAGAGCGTGTGACCTCACACCTAAGCTTGGTCAAAATATGTTTTTAAACCACCTCTGGGTTTATGATCAGCAATCAGATCCTTGGATGGTTGCTTGCAACAATATCCATATGGAAAACATAGGAAACTGAATAGTGTATTACTGCTTTAAAAGTTTTATTTAAAATTACAATATTTCTTATATTAGGGTACTCCCATTTAATAAGTGCCCGCCAGGAAGTCGGCGCAGCGCTGCGCTAATCTCAGGCAGTGAGACATTTCCCGATCTCTACAGCCGCACATCAGGAAATGTCTCGCTGCCTATGATTAGCGCAGCGCTGTGCCGACTTCCTGGCGGGCTTTGCTCGTGTAGTGTGAGAACACGCCGGAGCTCATCCTTACTTACAAACCGTCAAAGCATAGAAATATTGATTCATTAAAGCTAATTTCTGTTTAAATAAATATACACCCCTGTCTTATCAGGATAATGTTGTTTATTGGAACATCATGTGCTTTAGTAGAGAATTACATTATAGACTGGGTTTTTTTGATCTACCAATACTGATAGGACAGGAAATATCTCATACGCATCCTGTAGTTTACAATGGCCAATATAAAAAAATATATAAATATATATCAAATAACTATAAAAACTATATGTAAAATACAGAGTTCAACATTTTTAACCACTTCAATATGGAGCATTTATCCCTTTCATGACTAAGCCTATTTTTGACATTTGGTGTTTACAATCTGTATTTTTTGCTAGAAAATAACTTAGAACCCCCAAACATTATATATATATTTTTAGCAGAGAATCTAGAGAATAAAATGGCGATTGTTACAATATTTTATGTCACACGGTATTTTGCAGCGGTGTTTTGAATGCAATTTTTGGGGAAAAGGGACACTTTCATGAATTTTAAAAAAATGAAACAGTAAAGTTAGCCCAATTTTTTTGTATAATGTGAAAGATGATGTTACGCCGAGTAAATAGATACCATGATTTATAGTTGCACGCACTCGTGGAATGACGACAAACTACGGTACCTAAAAATCTCCATAGGCAACGCTTTCAATTTTTTTTACAGTTACAAGGTTAGCGTTACAGAGGAGGTCTAGTGCAAGAATTATTGCTCTCGCTCTGACGATCGCAGCGATACCCCACATGTGTATTTTGAACACCGTTTACATATATGCGTTTTCTTTGCTGCGTGAGCTCGCGCCGATGGGGGCGCTTTAAAAATAAATATTTTTCTTTTTTCTTTTATTTATTTTAAAATGAATAAATTGTTTAAAAAAAAAAAAAGAAATTTTAGCCACATTGGTTGTTATATCTGGAAAGCCGATCGCCGGCTCTAAAAAATAGTACCGGGATGATGCCTGCAGCTCCCGGTATAACCCCCAAAAGCTGAGTACGCACATCTGCGTACGCTCGGCGGCAAGGGGTTATACACCCTTCCTTCCCAGACCAATTTCTAGCTTTCAGCACTCTCACAATTACTCAGTAATGCAACAAAATACAAAATATGTTTAGCATTTTTTTTAATACAAATAGAGCTTTCTTTTGGTGGTATTTAATCAGCACTGGGTTTTTTATTTTTTGCGACATAAGTTAAAAAAGAGCGAATATTTTGAAAAAACTCACTTTTTTTTATTTCTATGATAACATTTTGCAAATAATTTATTTTTGTTCATGAATTTGGGCAAAAATTTATGCTGCTACATCTCTTTGGTAAAAAATAACCCAAATTAGTGGATATTATTTGGTCTCTGTGAAAGTTAGAGAGTCTACAAGCTATGGTGCAAATCATTGAAAACTGATCACATCTGATCACACCTGATGCACTGACGGCCTATCTAATTTCTTGAGGCTCTGAAATGTTAGGAAAGTACAAATACCCCTCAAATTACCCCTTTTTGAAAAGTAGACAATCAAAGGTATTTAGTAAGAGGCATGATGAATTTTTTGAAGTCGTATTTTTTTCCCATAATTCTTGGGAATCTTAAGACTTTTTTTTCACAAAATTGTCATAATTTGGCCTCTTTATGTGGCCAGGCTGTGTAAAAGTCACACATGTGGTATCGTCATACTCGGGAAGAGTAGCAGAATGTATTTTGGGGTGTAATTGGAAGTATGTATATGCTGTGTATGACAAAATACACAGCATATGTACTGTAACTATGTATCAAAATAAAAAATAAAATAAAAAGTTATAAACAAATTCTAAAAAAAAATAAAGTTTTTGACAAGCCCAATAAAACTCCAGGTGATGTTGGTACTTTTCACCACCTAAGATCTTTCAGTAAAAAGGTCTTATCCCTTGTACAAAGGGTAGGACATTCCAACGGAAAATGTTCGATCGGACCGTGTTGTGTGTGGGCTCCATCTGACTTTTTCCGTCAGAATGTCCGACCAACGAAGTTTGAGAGCTGGATATAAAATTTTCTGACAACATGGTCCGATCGGACTTTGTCCGATCGTTTGTAGAGAATTCCAATCGGACAAAGTGCCACACATGCTCAGATCAAATTACGAGACCAAAGCTATTGGCTACTAGCCGCAACGTAGTCCCCGTCGCAACGAACAAACGTCATCACGTTCTGAACGATCGGATTTTCCGACAACTTTGTCCTACCGTGTGTATGCAACACCAGTTTCGTACAAAATCCGTCAGAAAAAATCAGACGGATTTTGTTGTCGGAATGTCCGACTGTGTGTGCAAGGGCTAACACATTTGAATGAACCGTATCATAAAAGGGTTTCATGCACTTTGAACTAAACCACCTCCACATAAAGATAGCTATCCTGAGAATCTTGGATCTTTTAATAATAATAGCTTCATATTCATATTTCCTCTCCTTTATATTACAAGTTCTTAACCTCTTAGGGGGTTTAGAAACAAAATGATGGGGATATAGGGCCAGTTGAAACTGGATCTCTAAATTTTTATCTAAATAATAATCATTAGATTATGGGTAGCACATTTTTTTTATCAATATAGATTACGACAGTAAGGCCTCTAACTAATTAATGATCAGATCTCTAAATGTGGAAGTCTTCCCACTTACCAGTTTTTCCAGCTGAGACATGTTCTGTTCCATTTGTAATTTTTCTGTGTTGTATTTAAATACTTCAGATTTATGTTTTTTAGTATGCTGACATCCTCTGCCCTCCCTTCCTGTTTAGTGCTAGTTTGTTTATTCCTCGCTAGACCTTCCACATTTATTTCATGTTCCCTCAGTCAATGCTAGTTATTCACAGAGGCAAGGCTCAGGAAAGTCATTGTCTTCTTACATTTCAAAAGACTGGAAAACATCTTCTGTACTGTGTCTGAAGTAAAGTTGTTTTAGTTTCAACTTCTGTGTCTTATTCAGAGTTCAGCTGCCAGTGGATTGTACCAAGTCAGCAGGTGACCATACTCTCCAGAAAGACTGGGTCTAAGGAGGTATAGCAATGCTTAAAGTGTAATAGTAGGAATAATATTGCATCTCCTACATGTTAATGGATCAGATGCCATCTGTTGTATCCAAGTTATTTATTTATGCTGCATAGCTTATTAAATAAACTAAAGCTGTGTTTAATTTAAAGATCTGGTCATGTGCAGGGGAATTAATAAAAAAAAAAAAATATATATATATATATATATATATATATATAATTTAGATGACCTAAGTGAACATAGCTTTACTTAACCACTTAAGCCCCAGACCATTTGACTGGCCAAAGACCAGAGCACTTTTTGCGATTTGGCACTGCAACACTTTAACTGACAATTGCGCGGTCGCGCGATGTGGCTCCCAAACAAAATTGACGTACTTTTTTCCTCACAAAAAAATAGCGTCAATTTTGAAAAAAAAACGCATTATTTTTTACTTTTTGCTATAATAAATATCCTCAAAAATATATATAAAAAAATATTTTTTTTCCTCAATTTAGACCGATACGTATTCTACATATTTTTAGTAAAAAAATAATGCTATAAGCGTTATTGATTGGTTTGCGCAAAAGTTATCGTGTCTACAAAATAGGGGATAGTTTTATGGCATTTTTATTAATATATTTTTTTTTTTACAGTAATAGCGTCGATCAGCGATTTTTATCGTAACTGCGACATTATTGCGGACACATGGGACACTTTTGGCGCTATTTTGGAACCATTAACATTTCTCAGCGATCAGTGTGATTAAAAATTCATTGATTACTGTGTAAATGTGAATGGCAGTGAAGGGGTTAACCACTAGTTGGCACTGTAGGGGTTAAGTGTGTCCTAGGGATTGATTCTAACTGTGGGGGGGGGGGGCTATGTGTGACACAACAATGATCACCGGTCCTGATTACAGGGAGCTGTGATCAGTGTCAGTGTCACTAGGCAAAATGGGGAAATGCTTGTTTACATCAGCATTTTCCCGTTCTTCCTCTCCATGAGACGATCGCGGGTATCCCCGTGGACATCGAGTCTGCGGGACCCGCAGTCACACTCACCGAGCTTGCGGCGCAAGCACTCAATGGCACGGTGGCAAATTTAAAGGGACATACCTGTACGCCCATTTGCCTGTCCGTGCCATTGTGTCGACGTACAGTATATGTACACGTGGCGGTCGGCAAGTGGTTAATTCACAAAGTGAAATGAGGGATAAAGGTTACTTGGCTGAAAAGGAAAGGCAAATCTCTCACATGTTAATTAAATCTTCTTGTCCATGTGCATACCTTATGTTTTTGAACGTTTCATACCTGGAAAAGAATGAAGGGGTAACTTTGGATGTGTGTGGTGACCTATGCACACAAGAATGGCATCAAAAACATGTTTCTCTTGTTTTCCTTCCGACTCTGTGACAACATCCCACTGGCCAGTGGTGAGAAAATCTGGGTGTTTCTGAATGCTACAAACAGCCGTCTTCATGTAAGACAGGAGAAGACAGAAGTAATTTCATTACACCTGTTGGTATTCATGACAACTGAGCAAAACAGGACAAGCTAACCCTTAATGGGCCATTGGTCACTGATACATTTTTCTTCCCATTGAGGCAAACACAAATGAAGTTAGTACTGTTATAACTTAATGTTGTCTTAAGATCTCTCTGTGGTCTACAGAACACCTCCCATCTATGCTATGGAGATGAGGAAAAGGAAAGATGTTCTTTAAAGTAGTAAACTAAACTGCAGTTGATGGGAAAAAAAAATCCCCTGTAAAGCAATGTCATAATGTTCATTGCATACTAGCACATTATGAGAGACTTACCTTAGAACAAAGCTCTCTAGTGCTGTGCTGTCACCGCTGAGAGGGCTGATATCTTCCCCCAGTCTTGCTTCTGGGTTCACATCCTCCAGATACATGAGTGGCTGTGGGCGCAATGACATCACTCCTGCTCATGCACGTGGGAGGTGCTGTTTACAGCACAGGCTCTAAAGGGCTGGCACTGTATGCTGTAACTTGCACAGTTTAGGAGATATTCAGAGTGCATGCAGCCAATGACATCACCAGTTTATGTGCTCTGAAGGTCCGGACCTTCAGAGCACAATTTTAGGACTTGTTCACAGTACCTACAGGTAAGCCTTACTAAAGGCTTGCCTATAGGTACAAGTGGTAGAACAGAGTTTACTACCACTTTAATCTCCAAACTGTGGCCTGAGGGCCGGACGTGGCCCTTTGCTTGCCTTTGTCCAGTCCTTGAGGCCCTATTCCTCCTACTGACGCCAACCATGAGGCATCATTGCTGTCACTGACACCAACAGTGGGGCACTATCCATCCCACTGAGGCCAATGATGGGGCACCATTCTTCCCATTGACACCAACGATGGGACACAATTCCTCCCACTGACACCAATGATGGTGCACTGTTACTGCCACTAATACCAACGATGGGGCATTATTCTTCCTATTGACCACATTTTTTAAATCCTGCTGACCACCAAGCCTGAAACATTGTGGACTCCCATCGAAGCTGGAACATTTTCTACTCCCGTTGGCCACAGTCTGGCCCTTATAAAATCTGAAAATCAGGGAACTGGCCCTTGGTTTAGAAAGTTTGGAGACCCCTGATCAAAAATAACTTCCTATACTAGGGTGATAATGCTGCTTCTCCATAAATACGGCACAGCAAGAGAGTGTTGTCACTCTAGGACATGATGACAAAGGTGAAATAATGAAAAAAGCTTTTCAAAAAGAATGCAGCCTTCACACCTAAGAATTGGTATGCTGCAATTTATTATATGTTTGGTTTCTAGATTAGATACACTTGCCTTAGTTGCCTTAGTCATAGAACATGTCAATTAACACAAGCAATGAACAGGAATAAGACATTGCATATTCTAAATAAAAATTATCCCCATTCAAAACACAACCCTGAAATGCTGTTAATTGAAACCCCTATCTAGGCTATAATTTGTATTCGCTTTAACAACATTTACGTCACAATAAATAAAGTTTCACACTCAAGAAGAAAACCTCTAACATCCTTTGAAAAATCCCACGTAGGCTTTAAAGTGTTTATATTATGGGGATTCCAGAATAAATACATTGCATACACTTTCAGGGCCATCATCAGAAATTTTGGGGCCCCTTACATAGTTTTAGGCCATCAACATTCCCCAGTGCCCACCCACTGGCAGTCCCACCAAGTCCAATCCCATGTCCTTCTCTTCCAGTCTAATCTCCCCCGATCTTATATCCTTCTCCTCCTCCTCCAGTCCCATCTCCTTCGTCATATGTCATCCCTCTCCAGTCCCATCTCCTCCAACCCATGTCCTCCTCCTCCATCCCATGTCCTCTTCCTCCATCCCATGGCCTCCTACTCCCCCTCCTCCTCCAGTCCTATCTCCTCTGTCCCATGTCCTTCTCCTCCTCCAGTCCCATGTCCTTATCCTCCTCCAATCCCATCTCCTCCATCCCATTTCCTCCTCCTCCAGTCCCATCTCCTCCATTCTATGTTCTCCTCCATCCCATGTCCTATATCCCATGTCATCCTCCTCCAGTCCCAAGTCCTACATCTCATGTTCTGTATCCCATGTTCTCATCCTCCAGTCCCAACTCCTCCCTTCTATGTCCTCCTCAATCCCATGTCCTCTTTCTCCCCCTGTCCCAGCCCCCATCCCGTGTTCTCCTCTTCCAGGAGGATAATTCAACACAGACGCAATTAACGGACACAATCATCAGTGTATGAACACAGTGACATATCCCAGGATCACACAATAGATGTTCAGAAACTTGTCATTTTAAAATGAAATCCATATTTTTAGTTTTATTTTGGATGGAGTAGTGAAGAGTTAGAACCCCCCTCCTTCTGATGACAACTCCATTTTTTTACTTTTGATCACCAGGACAAAGAGATCCTTGTTCCAGTGACCCTAATATAGAAAATCCAAAACTTTGAGTTGTCCCCAGAGCAGGAAAAGATGAAACCTCCCACGGGGGACTGCGGTTCTGGTGTCATCTGTCTCCAAGGGCGTTTCCCTCTCATTACCTGTTGCATCTATGTGACCTCACAATGGGATGCAGATAGTAAAAAAAGAATGGTGTTTTATACAGTATATATATATATATATATATATATATATATATATATATACATACATACATACTCACTATATATATATTACAGTGATGTGGTGATGGGACAGTATACTAAGATGCAATTGGGGATTGCAGTTACAGCACTTTATTCACATAGAGTTTTGTAATAAATATTTACCTTGAATTGTATGTATTTAAACAGTTGAAAATGTTCGCCATACTGCCGGAAATACTGCAGCACCTTGGAATTGTGCATGAAATTGGGGTAGTCGTCTGGTATTGGGTAATCACTGTAACACATCATCTCCTTAGATGTATTGATGATAACAGAATTATAAATACTGGCTCTGTCATCTTCAGGAACTTCCTGCAATTAACACCATACAGCATGAATTCAAATTTATAAACTGCAGAACAAAAACAGATAATTGAAAACAAAAATATTGATAGGTTGTATCATTGATGGTTTCTATAATGTGTTGAGCACTTTAGTGGTGTTCTTTTTTTTTTATTTATTAACAGTATAGGTGCTGTAAAAATATTAAGCCTTTTGTGTTGATTTCAAGTGTTATAACTGGATTCAGAAAACAAGTTAACAAACACACACCCATGAAGGATTTATTACACAGGATCATGCATACACAATGCCAGGAATTTGACTTGCAACATCATTTTGGGCTCTGATTCCACGCTTGACCTCAGTTGAACGTTCAGCATTTTTTTCTTTTTCTGGCAGTACATGGCATCTCTTAACTCATTATATCAAGTGCAGTGGAGTAAATAGAACTTGTGTCAAAACAAAAATGTCTAACATAAGCCTATTAGTGCCGGTCCACACTACAGTGACTAAGGCTCCAACTTGTAAGTCCCCAAGTCGCCCCAAGTCGCTGGACATAAGAAAGAAATGCCATGGAAGTGAATGAGAGCCATCTTAATGTACACTACAGCGACTTGTACCCATAGATTTCAATGGAGGTCACCTCCAATTAGGATCTTCATCTATATTGAAGCAACTTTACAGGAAAAAGAAAATAATTTACCCAGGTACTCCCCACGTTTAACCAGGCAACCCTCTCTCGCCCCCACAGAGCTGATTATTCTGTGATTGGCCACAGCCAAAGTCACCTGTCCTGGAGACAAATTTAAGTTGTGTTGTAAGTTGCTCAAAGTCACGCTAAAATCGCCTCCAAATCGCTTTGCAAAGTCACACTGTAAGTCGGGTTATATGAAAATGCTACTTGTTATGAAAGAATTAATGTACTTTTGTCCTATTACTAATTAGAAATTTGGACAGTTGTGGAGGCAACATGTACTCTCATGGTACGGCATAAACTTACAACAGTCAATTTACAAAAATATATATATTTATTATACATAAATACACACATCATAAAAAGCCTTCAATAGTAGATAAATTACATTAGATGCTACTAATCACGGAGCATCCACTTGTCTGACACAATTTGAAAGAACTTAGATGTATATAATAATAATTCTGCACTGTGACACACAGAGATTTGTTCTTCCAGTTACACACTCTACATGTTTCGTGGTTACCCCCTTCTTCAGGAATATATAAGGTCAGAATATGATCTACAAGAAAGCATATAAATCAAATATACAGTATTAGAACCGAAAACACATAACTAATAACCAACCTTCATGGTACACTGTCATCCATCTGATGCATGACAGTATACCATGAAGGTTGGTTATTAGTTATGAAGCTTTGTATTTCTAACTATCCAGGCATGAAACCTACACAACCCTGCCAGACTTACAGCCAGGCTAGTAACCTTACATTTCTTTGCTGCTAGCACCTAGTCTGTCACAAGACAGTGAAAGAGCAACAGAAGTTCACCCCCTGATCATGCTGTTCTTTCCTCCAATCAGCATGTCTCATTGACAGTACATGTGCATGCAGGATACCTGATTGGCTCCTAGTGCTGCCACTCCCTATCCCAGTCTGAGGGCTGCTGTACAAGAGGAGAGGGAGGATTACATGAGGCTGTCTCAAATTCAAATACTTTGACTAGCTGCATATAAAAATACATGTTATTATTTGTGTTATTATTTTGTAATAAATACCCAGTTTAATTAAATGTTGTTTAATATCTGATCAGAGTGTTTTTAGGGCATTGGATTTTCTAGGACTTTGTTCAAATATTTGCACTGACACCAGCACAGAGAAAAAAAATACTTGCAGTAATTAAAATGAGCATCTCACATGAAAGAAAAGGGAGCTGCACTCCATTGTAAAAGCAATATTGAAGGTTTCATTTGTCCATTTGTTGCAGAGATAGGCCATGTTTTGGGAATTTCTCTTAGATAAAATAGCTGTCTAAAAAAACACCAAGCCATTGACTCTGATTTAAAGCACCTGTGCAAGATAAAGGAAAACCTGAAGTTGGGAGTAGTTGAGGATAGGATTGTGAACCACTGATCGAAATCAGTGAGTAGAGGGGCTTGCAGAATGGGACTATGGGATATCCACCATCATCAGATGTCCTCCAGAGGAAGCTACAACCAGACTCATGATGGATACAGTTTGACACTCTATATACAGTATGCGTCACCACTCCAAAGCATCCCATAGTAGGTGAGGTTGAAAAAGGACACAAGTCCATCAAGTCCAACCTTGATGTGTGATTTTATGTCAATATTACATTGTATATCCCTGTATGTTGTGGTCGTTCAGGTGCTTATTTAATAGTGTTTTGAAACTATTGATGCTCCCTTCTGAGACCACCACATGTGTAAGGGAATTCCACATCCTTGCGGCTCCTACAGTAAAGAACCCTCTACGTAGTTTAACCACCTCCCACCTGGCCACTGCACATATACGACCGGGTGGGTGCTTCCTTCTGTTGAGTGGATGTTCAGGAATTTCCTTCAGAAGGAGGAGGATCGCGTGTGTGCGTGCCCCCGCAGCAGCGCAATCCCAATGCGCTCATGTCACCTGGACACGGCACGCCTCTGATCAGCAGGAGGGCTCTGTGATTGGCCCTCCTTATCACATAAAGGCTGTGTCCAATCACAGCCATCATGTGACATAAATAGAGACATTTGCTAGGCAATTGGCTCTCCTCTCCTCACACGGAATTTGTCAGTGAGGAGAGGAGAGTGGATCGCTGCAACCGGCCAGTGATCAGTGAGTATGAGCTGTTTTTTACAGCTTTTTACACTGATCACCGGCCAAGTGTCTCCACACAATGTTCCCAAAATAGTGTCACCAAAACACTGTCACCACACATATGTCCCCACACAGTAAAAACACCTGTCCCCCACATACTGTGCCTCCCAAAAGTATTCACCCCCTTGGCATTTTTCATGCTTTGTTGGCTCACAACCTGAAATTAACATGGATTGTTTGAGGATTTGTATCAGTTAATTTACAGAACATGCCCACAACTTTGGAGATTTTTTTTATTGTGAAGCAAAAAAATAGGACAAAATAACAGAAAAAGGCAATATGCATAACTATCCACCCCCCTAGGGGGGTGAATAGTCAATACTTTGTAAAGCCACCTTATGCAGCTATTAGCCTTTGTACACACAGTCGGAGATTCCGACACCCAAATCCGTCAGATTTTGTCCGTCGGATTTTGTCCGACGGATCTTGTCCGAAACTGTTGCATACACATGGTCGGACAAAGTTGTCGGAAAATCCGATCTTTCAGAACATGATGACGTAATTTCGTTACGATGGGACTACGTTCAGGTTAGTAGCCAATAGCTTTGATGTAGGAATTTGATCTGAGCATGCGTGGCACTTTGTCCGATCGGAATTCTCTACACATGATTGGAGTATGTCCTATCAGAGCATTTTGTCGGAAAATATTTCCGGTAAGTTGGAAAATTTGGTCCGACGGATATTCCGAAGGAAACAGTCCGATGCCTACCACACACAGTCGGAATATCCGACAAAACGGTCCGATAGGACACATTCCGACGGAATCTCCGACCATGTGTACAAGGGCTCACAGTTTCAAGTCGCTTTAGGTAAGTCTCTATAAGCTTGACACATCTTACCACTGGGATTTTTGACCATTCCTCCGAGCAAAACTGCTCCAGCTCCTTCAAGTTAGATGGTTTGTACTTGTGAACAGCAATCTTTAAATCTGACCACAGATTTTATATTGGATTGATGTCTGGGTTTTGATTAGCCCATTCCAACACATTTACATGTTTCCCCCGTTAAACCACTCAAGTGTTGCTTTAGCCGTGTGTTTGGGCTCATTGTCCTGCTGGAAGGTGAACCTCCATCCTACCCTCAAATCACACACAGAGTGGTACAGGTTTTTCTCAAGACTATCCCTGTATTTAGCACCATCCATCTTTCCCTCAACTCTGACCAATTTCCCAGTCCCGACTGCTGAAAAACATCCCTACAGCATGATACTGCTACCACCATGTTTCACTGTGGGGATGGTGTCCTTTGGGTGATGTGATGTGTTGGGTTTGCGCCAGACATAGCGTTTTCTTTGATGACCAAAAAGTTAAATTTTAGTCTGATCAGACTAGAGCACCTTCCTCCATACATTTTGGGAGTCTCCCACATGACTTTGCGCAAACTCAAAACGTGCCATTTTGTTTTTTGCTGAAAGTAATGGCTTTCTTCTTGCCACTCTGCCATAAAGCCCAACTCTATGGAACGTACGACTTATTGTCCTCCTATGTACAGATGCTTCAGTCTCTGCTGTGGAACTCTGCAGCTCCTCCAGGGTTACATTAGATCTTTGTGCTGCCTCTCTGATTAATGCCCTCCTTGCCCGGTCCGTGAGTTTTGGTGTACGGCCGTCTCTTGGCAGGTTTTCTGTTGTGCCATGTTCTTTCCATTTGGTTATGATAGATTTGATGGTGATCCATCAAAGATTTGGATTTTTTTTATAACTTAACTATGACTTGTACTTCTCAACCACATTGTCCCTTACTTGTTTGGAGAATTCCTTGGTCTTCATGGCAGTGTTTGGTTAGTGGTGCCTCTTGCTTAGGTATTGAACATACGCACACGCATATGCCAATTATCAGTTTTCAATTTCTGAAAAACTGTTTTATGTATATATTTTTTCTAATTTCACTTCACCAACTTAGACTATTGTGTTCTGATCATCACATAAAATTCAGATAAAAAAAAAACATTGAACTAACGGCTGTAATGTAACAAAATAGGTAAAAAGCCAAGGGGGTGAATACTTTTGCAAGGCACTGTATGTTACAGTAAAATAATATATCCCAATGATCATCTCCACACATATGTCAGTGATTATTTGCACACATCTGTACATGATCATCTGCATACATCTGTCCTTGATCACACAAACCAATTATTATACACTTAATGGGATTTTTTTAACCAAAGACATGCAGCAGAATACATTTTGGCTTAAATTTATGATTCAATTAGATTTTATTGGATTTCTTTTAACCATTTAAGCCCCGGACCATTTTGCTGGCCAAAGACCAGAGCACTTTTTGCGATTCGGCACTGCATTGCTTTAACTGACAATTGCGCAATTGTGCGACGTGGCTCCCAAACAAAATTTATGTCCTTTTTTTTTACCCACATTGGTATTTGATCACCCCTGCGTTTTTTATTTTTTGCTCTATAAACAAAAAAAAGAGACAATTTTGAAAAAAAAAACACATTATTTTTTACATTTTGCTATAATAAATATCCCCCAAAAATATATAGAAAATATTTTTTTTTCTCAGTTTAGGCCGATACATATTCTTCAAAAAAAAAAAATTGGTCAAAAAAAAAAAAAAACTTAATTGTTTATTGATTGGTTTGCGCTAAAGTTATAGCGTTTAAAAAATAGGTGATAGTTTTATGGAATTTTTATTAATAATTTTTTTTACTAGTAATGGCACTATCAGCAATTTTTATCCTGACTGAGACATTATGGCGGACACATTGGACATTTTTGACACATTTTTGGGTCCATTGTCATTTATACAGCAATCAGTGCTATAGAAATGCAGATTCCTGGCAGTGAAGGGGTTAACCACTAGGGGGCAGTGTAGGGGTTAAGTATGTCCTGGGGAGTGATTCTAACTGTGGGGGGGCATGGCTACGTGTGGCACATCACTGATCTCTGCTCCCGTTCACAGGGAGCAGAGATCAGTTACACTGTCACTAGGCAGAAAGGGGAGATGCTTGTTTACATTAGCATCTCCCCGTTCTTCCTCTACGTGAGACGATCGTGGGTATCCCCGCATGACATCGAGTCCACAGGACCTGTGACCCGACTCACAGAGCTTGCCGCGGGCGCACATCCTCAGGCCGCCTTTTAAAGGGCAATGTACAGGTACGTTAGTTTGCCTGTATGAGCACTCTGCAGACGTATATCGGCGTGAGGCGATCGGCAAGCGGTTAAACAGAAAGTAGGATTTTTTTTTTTTCAAAATGTCCACTCTGTTTTTCGCTTATATCGCAAAAAATAAAAAACTGATTTCTGAATAAATACCACCAAAATAAATCTCTATTTGTGAGAACAAAATTCTAAAAATTTCATTTGGGTACAGTGTTGCATGACCGCGCAATTCTCATTGAAAGTGCGAGAGTGCTGAAAGCTGAAAATTGGCCTGGGAAGGAAAGGGGCGAATGTGCCCAGTATTGAAGTGGTTAAGGTTAAACTTCTTTTCTTCTAATTTTAATGAGTGGCCACCTGTCTTATTAAACTCCCTTCCGCTAAAAAGTTTTATCCCTATTGTGGGGTCACCAGTACAGTATTTTTAAACTGACCATCCCCTCTCAAGCATCTCTTCTCCAGGGAGAATAAGTTCAATGTTCGCAACCTTTCCCCATGACTAATATCCTCCAGACCCTTTATTTACTTTGTTTCCCTTCTTTGTACTCACTCCATTTCCAGTACGTCCTTCCTGAGGACTGGTGCCCATAACTGGATGGCATACTCTAGGTGCGGCCAGACCAGAGTCTTGTAGAGTAGGAAAATTTTAATTTTATCCTGGAGTTAATCCACTTTTTAATGCATTCCAATATTCTATTTGCTTTGTTAGCTTGACATTTCATGCCATTGCTGAGCCTCACATTTACTAGGACCCCCAGGTCCTTTTCAATCCTAGATTCCCCCAGAGGTTCTCCCTCTAGTGTATAGATTGCATTCATATTAATGCCACCTAAATGCATTATTTAAAATTTTTCTACATTAAACCACATTTGCCAATTGCCATGCAGTTGCCCACCCCATTAATTTGTTCAGATGTTTTTGAAAGGTTTCTACATCCTGCGGAGAAGTTATTGCCCTGCTTAGCTTAGTAAAGTACGCAAATACAGAGATTGAATTGTTTACCCCATCCTCCATGTTGTTTATGAACAAATTAAATAGGATTGTTCCCAGCACAGAACCATGGGGGGCCCCACTACCCACCCCTGACCATTCCGAGTACTCCCCATTTATCCCCACCCTCTGAACTTGCTCTTGTAGCCAGTTTTCAATCCATGTACTCGCCCTATGGTCCATGCCAACAGACCTTATTTTGTACAGTAAAGGTTTATGGGGAACTGTGTCAAATGCTTTTGCAAAATCTAGATCCAGATACCACGTCTACGGGCCTTCCTTTATCTAGATGTCAAATCACCTCCTCATAGAAGGTTAATAGATTGGTTTGACAAGAACTATTCTTCATGAATTCATGCTGATTACTGCTAATGATACCGTTCTCATTACTAAAATCTTGCATATAGTCCCTTATCATCCCCTCTAAGAGCTTGCATACTATTGATGTTAGGCTAACTGGTCTGTAATTCCCAGGGATGTATTTTCGGCCCTTTTTAAATATTGGTGCTACATTGGCTTTTCTCCAATCAGCTGTTACCATTCCAGTCAGTAGACTGTCAGTAAAAATTAGGAAAAATGGTCTGGTAATTACTTGACTGAGTTCCCTAAGTTCCCTTGGGTGCAAGCCATCTGGCCCCGATTGATTGATTTTTTTTTTTTTTTTTTCAAAAGCATTTTATTGGGTTTTTCAGAATACAAAGCAATACAGAATACAAAGCAATACAGGCATAAGCGACTGTACACAAGGCAGAATAATAACTGTTGTCAGAAATCAGTCTGAACAGGATAAGCAGCTAGTAATATAACAATTCCTCAAAATTAGGAAAATAAGCAATGAAAAAACGGAACGTGTACTTTACAAGCCAAATAATGAGGTTCGAGAAACATAGTAGCCAAAGTTAGGGGGAAGGGGGTGGGAATATAGGGAAGGGAAAATTGGGTATCGTGGGAAAGTTAGATTAATATATACCTGACTCCGGTCGCCCCTAGAGGGCTCTGACTGCGACCAGAGAAGGGGTAGTGGAAGATAGAGAAGGATAAGTAGAGGGAGACAATACAAGATGTATCATAAGAATGTCAACTGCAATACTGGGAGAGCTCCTCGAAGGATAATTAACCTGATGACCTAGTGAGGTGGAGTTGTCGGAATGTTCAGTGAGCTGGGCACCCCTGTGTTCCCAGGATTAACGGATGACATGGAATTACGGAAATGTGTCCAACAAGCCCATGTTGAACTATAAGTAGTGGGCTTATCAAGTGCCTGGTGTATAAGTTCCTCCATTTCGGCTATAGTATCCACTCTTTTTATCCATTCAGCTATAGACGGAGGTGTTGTGCTTCTCCAGTGTACAGGAACACACAGATTAGCTGCATTAATGAGGTGAATAGTAAGGGATTTAGTGTATGCTCGTTTGGATGTGTGAGTGTGATGTAATAAAAACTGTGCCGGCGAGAAGTCCGGGGTGTATGTTGTAATTTGAGAAATCAGTTTGTGTATTTCAGTCCAAAATGCTTGAATGAGTGGGCAATCCCACCATATGTGAAGAAGTGTGCCGATGGGTCCATTGCATCTCCAACAGTTAGGAGGGGTGGAGGGGTGAAATTTGTGAATTTTGTCAGGGGTTCTGTACCAACGTGAAAGTATTTTAAATCTGTTTTCTTGAGTAGTGGCATTAATCGAGGCCTTGTGAGTATTGTAAAAAATGTTTTCCCAATCTGCGGTGGTGAGGTTCAAGTTAAGATCTGATTCCCAACGTTTCACTAAAGCGTCTTGTTTAATAGCATGTGAGGAGAAAAGAAGTGAGTATACCAGAGAGATGACGTGTCTTTGGGGTTCCTGACTGGTGCATAAAGTTTCGAAGGGTGTGAGGTTTCTATGCCAACATCCGCTTCTATTTGGATCTCGGAGAAAGTGTCGAATTTGTAGGTATTTGAAGAAGGGAATGTGGTATTCCGAGAATCTTGAGGACATAAGGGAATGCGTGAGGAGTTCCCCATTTTGGAAGAAATTGTGTGCAGTTGGTTTAAGTGTAGAGGAATCTGTATGAGGTAGACGTCGGGATATGCCTGCTGGGAATTCTGGATTATGGTCCAAAGGCGTCAAAGGACCCGGGGAAGGTGTCAATTGTAGGAATTTGCAAGCTTCCCTGAATCTCTGTGTAGTGGCCTGAATGAACGGGTTGGGTAACGAATCTCTCGGAATGAGCGATGAAGATATCCATGGCAGGTGTGTAAGAGGGAGCCGAACAAAGGACTGCTCCAGTCGGATCCAATCTTTGTGAAGCACCTGGGAGTGCCAGTCGACGATTCTATTCAAGTGACACGCCAAGTGATATCTATGGATATCAGGCACCCCCAGGCCTCCAATGAGTTTAGGTAGTATTAACCTTTCCCAACGCAGTCTGGGTGCTTTAGACATCCAAATAAAATGTCTGCATAAATTTTTATAAGATTCAAAGAAAGACTGTGGGAGGGATATAGGGATCGTTTGAAGCAAGTAAAGGATCCGAGGGAGTATGTTCATCTTTAAGATTGCCAGTCTTCCAAACCATGAGAATGGACCTATTTGCCATTTGTGTAGGTCAGCTTGAATAGTGCGAAGAATCGGTAGGAAGTTTTTGGCGTATAAGTCTTTAAGATTGACCGGAATTTGTATACCCAAATATTTAATGGAATCTGGTTCCCAGCTAAAGGGAAAATTTTGTTTACATTGATCGACTATGGAAGGCGCAAGGGAAATATTAAGTGCTTTAGATTTAGAGAAATTAATTTTCAAATTAGATAGGGCCTGAAAAAGGGCAAAGTCTTTAAGAAGGTTGGGGATGGTAGTAATGGGATCAGATAGGAAAAGGAGAATGTCGTCAGCATATGCTGCTATCTTATAAATGTTGCCGCTAATTGAAAGACCTTTAATGTCTGGGTTTTCCCTCAACTTACGGAGGAACGGCTCCATAGTAAGAATGAAGAGCAATGGTGAAAGGGGGCAATCCTGACGGGTACCATTGGCGACGGAGAAGGCGTTCGACAGGCGACCATTTATTCTAAGTCTAGCTGAAGGGGACGAGTATAGAACCATGATCATTTGTAGCAAACGATGAGGTAGTCCCATCATCTGGAGCACCGGCTCCATATAATCCCATGCTACGTGGTCGAACGCCTTCTCCGCGTCGAGGGATAAAAAGAAACCAGGGGTAGATGAGGTTGTCAGCCAATGGTGTATATTGAGAGCTTTGGTGGTGTTGTCCCTGGCTTCCCTACCAGGGACAAAACCAACTTGGTCCAGATCAATCAGACGTGGGAGTAGAGGTGAAATTCGGTTTGCTAGAGTTTTAGCAAATATTTTGACATCTACATTGAGAAGTGAAATGGGACGATAGTTGGTGATCAGCGTAGGGTCTTTTTCCGGTTTAGGAATAAGGGTGATATGAGCTTCAAGGATATCTCTAGGGGCTTCGAGGGAAGACGTGACGTTGTTGAAGGCATCAACCAGACGGGGAAGCAAGATTTCCTGGAAAGACTTGTAATAGCTTACTGTAAGTCCGTCAGGGCCTGGACTCTTCCCGGGCTTCATCTGTTTCAAGGCGTTTAGGGTTTCTTCCACTGATAGTGGAGCATCAAGGCCAATGACGTCTTCATTAGTGAGGGGATCAGGGGAGTAATCGTTAAGGAATGACTGAATAGCAGCTTTCCTGTCAATTGGTTTGCGTTGGTGGGGGTCAGAGGGGAGATTATAAAGCTCTGAAAAGTAATGGACAAATTTGTTCATGATGTCTTCCGTTTTAGACACGGTTTCCCCTGAAGCGGTTTTAATGGTATGGATAGTGTGGGATGCTTTTTTAACCTGAAGGGCTCTGGCTAGCAATTTCCCGGATTTGTTGCTGTGTTCATAGAAGAACTTCCGGGATAGGGCGAAGTTGCGTTTCACACGTTTGTGCAATTCCCCTAGAAGTTCTTCTCGAGCATCAGTCAGATCTGCCAAAACGTCTGCAGCTAGGGAGGATTTATGAGCTTTTTCTAGCTTGTATATTTTGGTGGTTAAATCCTTTATGCGTTTTCGCCTAAATCTGTGTCTAGCTGAGGCCAGAGAAATAAAGTCACCCCTAATAACACATTTATGTGCTGCCCAAAGTACAACGGGAGGGGAATCCACTGTGGAATTTTCGGAGAAATAGTTGGAAAGATTTTGGGATATCGTCTGCACATTGGCAAGGTCAGTGAGAAGGGAATTGTCTAAGCGCCAAATATGGGAGTGGGTAGCCGAATCTGGGATTGATATAGTTACGGAGATCGGGTTATGATCCGATAGAAACTGCGGTTCTATGGTCGCTTTGAGTAGTAGAGAAAGGTCATTTTGGGATAAGAAGAGGTAGTCAAGTCTAGAATATTTATTGTGGGGCGAGGAGAAGAAGGTAAAGTCTCTTTCGTTGGGGTGAAGTGTGCGCCACGAGTCGTGTAACAATAGATCCTGAAACTGTGTCTTGATTGCTCGAAGGGCCCTGTATGTCAATGTGGAGGTTCCGTTGGAAGTGTCTAGGGGGGGATTGAGGGCAACATTGAAGTCACCACCCACTATCAGGGTGCCGGATTGAAATGCCGTAAGGTGTTGTAGAGTGTTACGAAAGAAAGTAACCTGATGTATATTGGGAGCGTAGATGTTGGCGATTGTGACATGTCTGTTATGCAATAAGCCTTTCAGGAATAGATATCTCCCCTGCATGTCAGACTTAACATCAAGAATGTGAATGGGACAATGTCTTGATATTAGTATAGAGACGCCTTTAGATTTAGCTTCACTATTGGGGGCATGATGAACTGTGGGGAAATGTGTACTGTGCAATTTCGGGATGGAATCAGCTCTAAAGTGTGTTTCTTGGATAAGAGCAATATCGTATTTGCCATGTTGTAGGTAGGATAACAGATGTTTGCGTTTTTCAGGTGTGTTGAGGCCCTGAATATTGATAGAGCATATCTTAAGTGATCGTTGGGGAGTAGCCAGGGGTTGCAGCGATGGTGAGGTGGGCATGATGACTATTAGAGGGAGAGTTCGCGTGTAGTGATAGGGGTGCCTATCTAATGCTCTCAGGGAAGGGCCAAGAAGGGAAGGGGGGAGGGGGGAGGGGAGTACGTGTAGAGTAAACTACGAACTTAACCGAAGAGACAGTGAGAGAAGGAAGTCTCACTGTCTCAAAGTAAGGTGAATCGGTGTAGGTACGGCGTAGGGACTGCAAGCCTATCCGGGATCGGACAGGGTTATCAGGCACCTCCGCCGTATGGGGGTTGAAACCCAACTATGACCGAAAACAGGGAATAAAATATACTGCTAGTAAGCCGACTCACGACCTCCGAGTGTGTGAGGGGGGAGATGTATGGCTACGTCGAGTTTGAGCAGAAAGAACAGCATATTGTGAGTAATCTGAAAACACAGGAATGTAGGAGGGGAGGACGATAGGACAAATCACAGAGATATACATTTGTATCATGTGAACTTAAAGAGGAAGTAAACCCTTCCAAACAACTTGGACCTATAGGTAAGCCTAGATTAAGGCTTACCTGTAGGTCCAAGCAATATCTCCTAAACCTATATGGTTTAGGAGATATTTGCCCGAAAATGGGCACCGCTGTCTACGGCGCATGCGCCGTAGACAGCGGCGCGCAGGCGCACTAAATGCAGCAAATCCAAGAATGGATTTGCCAAATTTGTCGACTCCCGTGCGCATGCGCGGGAGTGACGTCATCGCGGCTTCGCCATATGGCAGCGGCGGAGCTGCGAGACGCGACTCCCGTGCGCATGCGCGGGAGTGACGTCATCGCGGTTGCGCCGCTGTGATTCGTCGGAGCTGCGAGACGCCACAAGCAACATGGATGCGGCGGACTACAGGGGACAGCGGCGACTTCGCTGGCTCCTGTGTCAGGTAAGTGACACATAATGAGCTACTATGCGATGCATAGTAGTCCATTATGCTTTACCTTTGCAGGGAAAAAAAGGGGAAGTAAACCCATCAGGGTTTACTTCCTCTTTAAAAACAATATACAGATAGTGAATAGGCAACATAAGTAGAGGAGCAAACCATTCGTCAGAGGAGTCCTGCAAACCCCTAAAATCAGGGATCCGGAGGACTCGCCCGAGGCACAATAATGAGATACATATCGGCAAAAATATGAAGCCGATAAACTGCCAACTGAACAAACAAATAACTGTACAAGCAGGAGGACCATTGTAAACTTGCCAGAAGGACTTGGCTAAGTACTCCGTCGGAGGTGTCATAAGTGTCGTGGACCCCCCGCGGGGTACAGAACCAGGCAAAAACTTTCCGAGGAGAAAAAAAAAAAAAAAAAAAAAAAACCCCCCCCCCATAAGTTACACAGGCCGTGAAAGTACAGCAAAACGTAAAAACCTTCTAGGACAAACTGAAAAAGAAACTTACTTTTGTAGCCCAAAGGCAGAGTATTGTAATAAAATATTGCCATATGCAATTAACAGAGAATCGGCAATCATCAGTGATAGTAATGCTAGGCCGGGAAAGGGCTCAGAACAAACATTTCCAGGCCAGAGGAAAGGGGATGCTTCACGTTGAAAAAGAGAGGAGTTATTACAACAATAGAGTTGAAGTACCTGTAAGGCTACGGGATATGCGGCAATCATAGTGGCTAAAGCCCATATAATATCAAGTGTCCGGAGTATCCAGTCAGGCGTAAGAACATCCCACAATGAGGCGAATGAAGCTACAGTACAACAGCAGTAAGTAGGGGCGTTGAAAAGTTAGAGCCGCACTACCGCAGGATGTCAGAGCCTCGATCATGGTCAAGTAAACTGGGAACTATATATAGGCAGACGTGTCGCCGGGTAACTTCATGAGAACGCCATGTAACTTCCGGAGACAACATCCTGTAGGGGACGGATTTGTAGCCGCAAAGGGTTTTGGGGAATGTAGTTTCAGATGACAGTTGCGGAAACTCTGAGAAGAAAGATCCGTTGGGTGAAAAGCACTACCAGTCCCCCACAGGGTATGCGGAACAAAGAGTAAAATAAAAAAAAGTGAGGGAAAGTGCACCGGCCACTTATGCAGTCCGTATTCTATATGGAAAGAATAAGGTTTCCATAGGTAGCAATACCGTTTGAACGAGTACAGTTTTCAAATAAAAGTTAAAAAGGAAAAAGGAAAAAGAAATGAAACTCGAACAGCAGGTAGTTCAGGTCAGCTCAGTGAAAAGTGAAATACACTTCAGCCAGGAGAAGGTAAAGGGAGGCCCGAATGGTAGGTAAAATACCTCCAAGGAGAGTGCAGCTGCTAGGGTCCCGGATAGAGTAATGCGGATGTTCGGTCAGCGGTCTCTTCTAGCCCTCCGGGAGCTCTGGGTGTAATATGGACTGTGGCTGCGGCGGGGTCCCCCGCGCGTGTCTCGGGCCTCTGAAGCAGAAGGCGATCTGCGCCGACGTAGGCCACTCTCCTGGGCTTCCATAGGATACACTGGGTGCGTGTCCTTCTTCACCGCCGAGCGGCGGAAATCAGCGAACCAGTTGGGTACCTCCACAGGTGGAATATTGAGAGTGCGGCAGAACTGAGGTAAGTCTTCAGGTACTCTTAGGAGAGCCGTGCGACCCGACACTGTTGCTGAGAGGCCGAACGGAAACTTCCATTTATAGGCAATGCCATTGCTGCGGAGTACTTCCAGTAATGGTTTCAGGTCCCTTCGATGTTGCAGGGTAATGCTGGTAGGATCTGGATAGATTTGGATCGTGGAGCCTGCATGGGTGATCTGTGGTGTCTCCCTGGCTTGCTTGAGAATTTCTTCCTTTAGCTTAAAATCAGGGAGACAACAAACAATGTCTCGTGGGGGATCGGTGTCCCTTCCTCTGGGTTTCAAGGCTCGATGGATCCGGTCCATGGGTATGGGGGTCCGAGGAGGCCTATTCAATAAGGTATTGAAAATTTCAGTCACAGAGGGAATGATCTGATCTACACCGACAGATTCAGGGAGGCCTCTGACGCGAAGATTATGGTGTCTTCCTCTGTTATCGAGGTCCTCCAAGTGAATTTGTAATGCCCTGAGTTGCAGGGTATGAGTGTCCACATGATGAGTTGTCTTGCGGAGCTGTGAGTCTTGTTTGGACACTGTATCCTCTACCGCTCCTATCCTTTCAGTCAGGGAGCGAATGTCTAAGCGGAGCTCAGAAATGGCCGCCGAGAGCGTGTCCTTAATATCCGCAGCGATCGTCTTAAGGTCGTGGATGTTTAAGTGTGGTTGAGAAGATAAAGGAGCTTGGTGTTGTGAATCGTCGTCCACTAGAGCTAATGCTGGAGAATGCGGTGGAGACGATCGTGGGCCCCTTGAGGTAGACGTTAGATTGTGTGGAGGCCTGTTGGTTGCGGTCGCCATATTGCCCCTGTTGGCGCGGAACAAGTCAGGGATCGTGTTGCTGTGGGTCCCCGAATTCCGTCTGGGAGAACGGGACCGGGATGCTGATGAGTTCCGCGAGGCAGTCCTCATGAGAAAATGTACTGCGGGTAGCTAATATCTCCGTTAAGCTGATAGCTTGTCGTGAGTCGGCAGGAGCTATGGAACTAAGCGTCCATCTTCCAGTCAGGTCAGGCCACGCCCCCCTTAATTGATTTATTAATGTTAAGTTTCCCAAGTGTAATTTTAATTCTGTCCTCTGTTAACCATGGAGGTGCTTCCTGTGAGGTGTCATGAGGATAAACACTGCAGTTTTGGTTACTGAAGCCCACCAATTTCCTTGTGAAGACTGAGGAGAAGAATAAATTCAATACCTGTCAGGTCACCTTGAGGCAAGGTGACAGATGCACACCGTAGGGATCAGGAGTGCACCGCAAGGTTGTGGACCCTACGGCTGACTGCTGCGGACGGGAGACAGATCCCACTGGGGTTAGAGCGTAAGATTCCCTGGGGCGCGGAGTCTAAGAGCCAGCAGGTGTTCACCAGCGCCTCTAGTGGTGAGGATGGACTTGGCTGCAACTGGCTCCAGGTCACGACCCCCAGGGTCCCCCAGCTCACACCCACTATAGGCAACAGGAGGATAGGGATAGTGAGGGACAAAGCCAAGGTCGGGGCCACAAGCAGACAGGAATAGTCAGGGACATGCCAAAAGGTCAGGATCACAGGCAAACAGGGATAGTCAAGGACACGCCAAAGTCGGTAACGGAACAACAGAAGCGCACACGGCAGGTAACAGGACCCCCAGGGTCCCCCAGCTCACACCCACAGTAGGCAACAGGAGGATAGGGATAGTGAGGCACAAAGCCAAGGTCGGGGCCACAAGCAGACAGGAATAGTCAGGGACACGCCAAAAGGTCAGGATCACAGACAAACAGGGATAGTCAAGGACACGCCAAAGTTGGTAACGGAACAACAGAAGCGCACACGGCAGGTAACAGGAAGCTAACACACAAAGGTTGATCAGCAGGGTTGGCCTGCAGTGCACAGGTTAATATAGAGCTCCCTGATAGGAGCTAGGGTGGAGCCATGCCAGAGGATGGATTACAAAAGCAGACAGGTGAGGGTCGGCTGGTCTCTAGATGAACACATGGAAACAGGTAAGCAGACAAACTATTGCATAACCATGACAGTACCCTCCCTCTTACGAGGCCTCCCCCTCCCCCGCCTGGGTCCAGGCTTAAAGGGAAACTCCAGATGGAACCTCATCAACAGACTAGGAGCAAAGACCTCAGATGCAGTGATCCAAGACCTCTCCTCAGGGCCAAACCCTTTCCAATGTACGAGGTACTGAAGAATGCCTTTACGGAGCTGGGAATCCAAAACTTGACTAACGTCGTATTTTAGATTATCCTCAGAGGCTGGAACCGAGGTAAGGAGAGGACGAGAGGACTTGAGGACTAAAGGCTTTTTAGGAATGGGTAAGGGCATGAGAAGATCAGGAGCCTGAGCAGGGTCCCCAGACCCTTAAAGATGAGCTGGGCATCCAGACCAGGACCACCAGACTGGGCAGAGGTCAGTGGATCCCTGAGGTCAGGTTGGTTAGAAGGTGACATGTCACAAGTGTCAAGCTGGATAGCTGAAACACAAACAGAATGCAGAGAGCCCTGAGAAAAAGATTGAAAACCCCACATGGCCGAATGAGGCAGTCTATCCAAAGGATGGATTGAGCCTCTTAAACGGGTTTGAACGGACATAGTAGCAGTAGGGTGAGGCCAGGTCACAGAAGGTCCTGAACAAGAAGCAGGAAGCTCATTGGGCATGGGCTGGACTGGCATAACTGGTGCAGAGGCCGACTGAATAGTATTGTCAGGTGTAGCGACCATCTCAATCGCATCACAGGGCATAGCGACTGTGGAACTTGCAGACAAGTTAGCCTGGCTGTGCATCCAAGGGAGATTAGGGACAGGCAAAGGTAAATGGTTATGCAAACTGGAGTGAATGATCGACTCAGGTTCATAGGTGGGCCCCTCATCCAGAGTACCACATGACCTAGAGAGTGCATCAGTCCGACTATTGCAGGACGCATCCCAGAGATCGCTATATACAGCGGGAAGAGCAGAAGATACTGGGATGGTGGTAACAGGAAGTTTCTCTTTTGGGGTACCCTTGAGTAGGCAGGAAGAGGAACAGGAGGAACCCAAGGCCAGGATCTGTCCAGCAGACCAGTCAACGTGTGGAGAATGGAGCCGTACCAAGGAAGACCTAGTATGATAGGAGATGAAGCCTTAGGTAAGACAAGGAAAGATATCCACTCCTGGTGGAGTGTCCCTACTGACATCTTAACAGGAAGGGTCTGGAAGCGGATAGGGCCCCCTGGGAGAACAGTGCCATCAATCGCCAAGACCACCAATGGCGTTGTAAGGGGCAAAAGGGTAAGTCTCATGGAGGATGCAGTTTCCCAAACCATGAAATTGGCAGCGGCTCCGGAATCCAGATGTGCTGAGACCGAACGAGAGGAAGCACCGACATGAAGCAACACAGAAAGAAGAAGACGAGAAGGTGAAGGTGATATTTCAGGGTCTAATACTCCACCTTCCAGATGTATTAGCCCTGAGCGTTTTTCCGGACGAAGAGAACAAGTGTCACGGAAATGACCTTTGGCCCCACAATAGAGGCATAGGCCCAAAGTTCTGCGCCTAGCGCGTTCTTCGGGAAATAACCTTGTCCGGCCCAACTGCATAGGTTCCTCAGCAGGCAGGTTGTGCTCCTCGGATTGAAGAGAAGTTATTGGGAGCTCAGGCTGTCTAAAGAATGGGGAGTGCTGGCGACTTTTTTCCAGGGCCCTCTCCTGAAAGCGAATATCGATCTGGTTACACAAGGTGATGACACTGTCCAGATCAGCAGGAAGGGATCTTCCTGCTAATTCATCCTTCACTCTATCAGAGAGGCCATGTAAAAAGGTTGCAACTAGGGCCTCATTATTCCAGCTCAATTCAGCTGTGAGGATTCGGAACTGAAGAGCATACTGTCCCACAGAAGCGGACTCTTGACGGGGGCGTAAAAGAGCGCTAGCCGCTGAGCAGACACAACCCGGTTCCTCGAAGATATTGCGAAAAAGTTTCAAGAAATCAGACAGGCTAGAAACCACTGGATCATTCAGTTCCCACAGAGGGGCAGCCCAAGCTAGCGCCTCGCCAGACAGGAGGGATATAATATATGCTACTTTCGCCCGATCGGACAGGAAGTTTTGGGGCTGAAGTTCAAAATGAATTGTGCACTGGCTAAGGAACTCCCTGCAAGCCTTGGAGTCCCCAGAGAAACGGGCCGGAGCTGGTAGTTGTAATGAATGTGTGACTGCAACTGATGCGATAGGTGCAGCAGCAGATAGCGGTTGTTGAACCGAGGGTCCTAATGAGGCCTGAACCTGTTCAAAACGGGATACCAAATCCTGAAGGAATCGCATCATCTGGGTCTGATGCGATTCTTGGGTCTCAAGTCTGCGAACTAAGCCCTGCAATGGATCATCTGCGGGTAGCGGCACATCAGCTGGGTCCATGGCTGATCAAACTGTCAGGTCACCTTGAGGCGAGGTGACAGATGCACACCGTAGGGATCAGGAGTGCACCGCAAGGTTGTGGACCCTACGGCTGACTGCTGCGGACGGGAGACAGATCCCACTGGGATTAGAGCGTAAGATTCCCTGGGGCGCAGAGTCTAAGAGCCAGCAGGTGTTCACCAGCGCCTCTAGTGGTGAGGATGGACTTGGCTGTAACTGGCCCCAGGTCACGACCCCCAGGGTCCCCCAGCTCACACCCACAGTAGGCAACAGGAGGATAGGGATAGTGAGGCACAAAGCCAAGGTCGGGGCCACAAGCAGACAGGAATAGTCAGGGACATGCCAAAAGGTCAGGATCACAGGCAAACAGGGATAGTCAAGGACACGCCTAAGTCGGTAACGGAACAACAGAAGCGCACACGGCAGGTAACAGGAAGCTAACACACAAAGGTTGATCAGCAGGGTTGGCCTGCAGTGCACAGTTTAATATAGAGCTCCCTGATAGGAGCTAGGGTGGAGCCATGCCAGAGGATGGATTACAAAAGCAGACAGGTGAGGGTCGGCTGGTCTCTAGTTGAACACATGGAAACAGGTAAGCAGACAAACTATTGCATAACCATGACAATACCTTTGCCATCTCCCCATCCTTTGTAACCAGATGTCCTTCCTCATTCTTTATGGTGCCAATATGGTCTGTCCTCCCTTTTTTACTGTTTAGATACTTAAATAATTTATTGGTATTTTTTTGCTCTCCTCTGCTATATGTCTTTTGTGTTCTATCTTAGCCGCCCTAATTTCACCCTTACATTTCTTGTTGCATTCTTTATAAAGTCTGAATGCTAATGATGATCCCTCAACCTTGTATTTTTTTAAGGCCTTCTCCTTTGCTTTTATATGCTATTTTATTGGAGTTAAGCCATCCAGGACTTTTGTTCACTCTTTTAAATGTATTTCTCATTTGGGTGCATTGGCTAATTGTCAGGGCTGGGCTCAGTCCTTCCTTTTCAAAGCTGGCCCCTCAGCTGTCAGCTAATTGTCAGCTCCTATCTCTCCACAGTGACTCACCTGTTGATGATATCCTGCTCGTCAGTCCTGCCTACTTAGGCCATCCAGTCCAGATGATCTCTGACTTCACCTTGGTCACATCTCTAGAGACACTCTCCTGTGCTTCTGTTAAGGACGTGCTTGGCTGACATTCCTTCTGGCTCCAGGGCCTTTTCCTGGCCATATAACTCCGGTCCAATCACTGCCCATGTTAGGCCTGAGGAAGGAGCGTAGCTCCGCAAATGCACCGCCTATACGTCCATCTGTTCCAACACCCGGAAGTGATGTCGTTCCCCTGGTTGTCGGTGTGCGTTCCACCGCCCGGAAGTGTCACTGGTGTATGTTCTTGTATGTGCTTGGCTGACATTCCTTCTGGCTCCAGGGCCTTTTCCTGGCCATATAACTCCGGTCCAATCACTGCCCATGTTAGGCCTGAGGAAGGAGCGTAGCTCCGCAAATGCACCGCCTATACGTCCATCTGTTCCAACACCCGGAAGTGATGTCGTTCCCCTGGTTGTCGGTGTGCGTTCCACCGCCCGGAAGTGTCACTGGTGTATGTTCCAGCTTGCTCTACTGAATACCACCGTCCTCCAGTTCACAGAATGATTCCACTCCATGGTTGTTTGGCAGTTTGTTGTTTACACGCCTATTGCTAGTGTACTTTTGTGAGTACCAAATTTTAAGTTTTTATTAAAGCACTCTTTTAATACTGCACTTAGAGTGGTGCCTCTTTTTCTATTTCCAGCATTCCTTCTGGCTCCACATTCTGCTTGCTGTTCTACTATGCTCATCTCTGGCTCCCTGAAATTTTGGCTTGTCTAACTATCAGTTCTGGTTCCTGAACTCTGGCTATGTTTTAACTATGTTTACCTTTTTTATTATTATTAAACAAGTGTGATTTAACTGTACTTCTGTCTCAGTCTGATTCATGGTTTCTGACAGTAGGCGAAGGCCATGAATTCAGTAGATGCAGTCAATCCACTTGTTGGTAAAATTTTTTACAGATTGGATGAGCAGAGTCACCTCATGGATCCATTTGCCATGGCGTTACAAACGCTCCTGAGTCGCACGGCTCACCTGGAATCTCACACTGTTGCTGCTCTTGTACAACCTGTGTTGCAGGCTGTCCCTGCTGCTGCTCCAGTCTCTGTGCAGGCACTCACCTCGTGTATTACCTCTATAAGAGATATTTCTGGTTCCACTCCATTTACCCAGCAATTTGGGGGTGATCCAGTCTAATGCAGAGGGTTACTCAACCAGGTTGAGATATATTTTGTGATGCTGCCTCAGGCGTTTCCCACGGACAGAAGCAAAGTAGGTTTTGTGATATCTTTGCTTTCTGAGAGAGCCTTGGCCTGGGCAAACCCTCTATGGGAGACACAAAAACCTGTTGTCTTGAGTTAGCCTGATTTTGTGACTTACTTTAAAAAGGTATTTAACGTTCCCGCACTCTCCGCTTCTGCTGCCAAGTGCCTCATGTCCATCAAACAGAGTATGAGAACTGTTGCAGATTATGCCATTGAATTATGTTCTCTGGCAGCAGAGGTTTCTTGGAACAGTGTGGCCCTTGTGTCTGCTTTTTCTCATGGTCTCTTAGATACAATCAAGGATGAGATAGCAGACCAAGATATACCCACTGAGCTGGAGCGGTTGATCGCATTTGCTATCCTCATTGACCCCAGACTCAGAGAAAGACTCCCTTTTAAGGAGTGCTTGCAGAAGCCACCTGTACATTTGTCTCAAAACTTTGCAGTCCCGCCCTTCCTCCCTCACTTCCCATGCCTCCTGGTACCAAGTCGGTCTGTGAAGATGAACCCATGCACTTGGGCTTCACACGTCTTTCTGCGGATGAAAGAACCCTTGGGAGGAAGGAGAGATTATGCCTTTATTGTGGCCAGGCAGGTCACTTTCTGAAGTCTTGTCCTACACGTACAGGGAACGCCCGAACCTTGAGGTCCTGTTATGGACAGACTTTAGGTGGCATTGTTTCTTGGGCTGCGTTGTGCATTGAGATACAGGCTCTAATCAACTCTGGGGCTGCAGGCTTGTTCATCGATTCTGCTGCAGCTTCGTGACACTCCACTTGCCATTGAGGCTCTTGATGGAAGACCTCTACAGCCTACCCATGTGACTCATGAGACTGTTCCGTTGTCCATGGCCATAGGTGCTCTTCACCATGAGATAATCCAATTCCAAGCTATTTCCTCACCTAAGTTTCTGCTGGTTATTGGTTATCCTTGGTTACAGAGGCACAACCCCTCTTTTGATTGGCTCCATGCTGAGGTTCTCTCCTGGTCGCCACAATGCAGTAAGAAATGCTTCCAGAAGGTAGCCAAGGTCCTGTGCACCTCTTCGCTCTCCTCCCTGTTGGAGGAGTACCGCAATGTCTTTGTCAAAGGTCAAGGTGGTAGCTTGCCTCCACAACGGTCATATGATTGTGCAACTTGGTGCCATACCCCCTCGTGGGTTTACCCTTTGTCAGTCTTGGAGGATAAGGCCATGGAGGAGTATGTTGCAGATGCACTTTCTTGAGATTGCATCTGTAAATCCTCATCCCCTACTGGTACTGGTTTCTCATTCTTAATCATTTCACGATTAAGAATGCCTATCTGATTCAATGATTACCGAGTTATTTGACTGGCTCAAGGGAGCAACGTTTTTCACGAAGTTTGATTTGAAAGTGGCATGCAATCTCATGAGGATTAAGGAGGGCAACGAGTGGAAAACTGCATTTAATACCAGAACAGGCCATTATGAGTACCTCGTAATGCCGTTTAGTCTTTGTAATACCCCAGCAGTTTTCTAGGAGTTTATTAATGCTGTCCTCTGAGATTTGTTGCAGTTATGTGTGGTGGTTTATCTCAACGATATCCTTGTATTTTCCAAGTTCCTGGAGAGCCACCACACAGATGTCTGCCGTGTGCTTCAGAAATGAAGAGTTCCATCGTGAACAGGTTAAATTCCTGAGTTATGTATTTTCCACTGCTGGTTTTTCAATGGACCCAGAGAAAATTTCAGGAGTCCTACAGTGGCCCTGACCTGTGGGTTTACATCCTCTGCAGTGTTTTCTTGGCTTTGCCAACTATTATCAGAAGTTTATTTGTAACTTCTCGTCTCTGGTCAAGCCCCTGATTGATATGACCAGAAAGGACAGTAACCCACAGAGTTTGTCTCTGGAGTCTGTAAAGGCTTTTGAGAGTCTCAAGGCTGCCTTTGTTTCTGCTCCTGTGTTGGCACATTCTGATTCTACGTTACCTTTTATCTTTGAGGTTGATGCTTCTGAGACTGGAGTTGGCACCCTTCTGTCTCAACATCCTAGTTCTGAGATCGCTATGCATTCTTGTGGCTACTTTTCCAAGAAATTGTCACCTGCAGAGTGCAATTACGAGATTGGTGACAGAAATCTGTGGCGATCATTTTAGCCCTGAAAGAATGGAGACATCTCCTCAAAGGTACCACTGTACCGATTCTCATTCTTACTGACCATAAGAATCTTACATTCTTGTCTGAGGCTAAACACCTCTCTGCCAGAAGGGCGCGATGGGCTCTTTTTTTGTCTAGTTACAATTACATCGTCTCATTCTTACCCAGTACTAAGAACGTAAGGGCTGACACTTTGTCACAACAATTTTCCTCCACTTCCAAGATGGAGTCAGTTCTGGTTCCTGTGATTCCCCCTGATCATATTCTTGCTAAGGTTTGCACCAGTCTCACTTCTCCTGTGGGTGACAAAATTCTTGCTACTCAGGTCCATGCTCCTTCTGAGAATCCTTTTGACCGTTGCTTTGTCCCAGAGAGTCTCCATACTGCCGTGCTCCAGACTACTATTCTCCCAAGGCTGCTGGCCACCCTGGGAAGAATCAACTCTTTTGGGCCATTTCCCAACAATTCTTGTGGCCTAGTCTACGTGCTGATGTAACCGCCTTCAGTAAGACTCCACGACACCTTCCAGTGGGCCTCCTACAACCCATACCCAATGGAAAGAGGCCCTGGACCCACCTGTCTATGGATTTCATTGTGGAGTTACCCAACTCCCAGGGCAACACAGTTATCCTTATGGTGGTTGACAGGTTCTCAAAAATGTCCCATTGTATTCCACTTAAGAAGTTGCCACCTTCTAAGGAACTGGTTTCCATTTTTGCTCAGGAGATCTTTTGCTTACATGGGCTACCCAAGATGATTGTCTTAGACAGGGGTAGTCAGTTTGTGTCCCGGTTCTGGCGAGCCTTTTGTGCACAGTTGAGAATTCAGCTTGCTTTCTCCTCCTGTATCACCCGCAGTCTAATAGGGCCCCAGAACGAGCCAATCAGTCCTTGGATCAATTTCTATGCTGTTATATTTCTGTCCATCATAACAACTGGTCAGACCCCTTATTGTGGGCAGAGTTTGCTCACAATAATGCCTTGAATTCTGCTTGTTATGGCAAACTATGGTCTCCAACCTTCCATGTTGCCTGACATTTGTTCTGCGGAGTATTCCTGCATTGGAAGAGCATCTCTGTGATCTTCGTTCCACTTGGGCACAAGTCCAGGAGGCTTTGTGACATGCTAATGATAGGTACAGACTCCATGTTGACCGCGGACGCCTACCTGTGCCTTCCTACCAGGTTGAGGATGGGGTTTGGCTGTCATCTCACAACCTCTGACTTCGTGCTCCTTCTCTAAAGTTCGCATTTCGGTTTATTGGGCCTTTACGTATTCTACGCAGGATTAACCCAGTAACTTATGCATTAAACCTTCCTTCTAATATGTGTATTTCAAATGTATTTCATGTCTCTTTAGTAAAACCTTTGCAACAGCTTTACCACCTTGGTGCCTGTACAGGTTGAGAACCATGAGGAGAATGAAGTACAGTCCATTGTTGACTCCCGTAGGTTCCGTGGGCCCATACAGTACCTGGTGCATTGGAAAAGGTTTGGTCCAGAGGAACGCTCTTAGGTCTCATCCTCGTACATGCCCCTGTCCTCCTCTGTGATTTCCATAGACGTTTTCTCCTCAAGCCTGGTGGTCCTCCGGGAGGGGGGGAGGGATCATTGAGGAGGGGGTACTGTCAGGGCTGGGCTCAGACCTTTCTTCTTTGGGCTGGCCGCTCAGCTGTCGGCTGATTGCCAGCTCCTATCTCTCCACATTGACCTGTTGATGATATCCTGCTCGTCGGTCCTGCCTACTTAAGCCGTCCAGATGATCTCTGCCTTCATCTTGGTCACATCTCTAGATATGCTCTCCTGTGTTCCTGTTAAAGACTCGCTTGGCTGACATTCCTTCTGGCTCCAGATCCTGCTAGATTTAATGTCATGTACACACGATCGGAATTCTCGTCAGAAAAAGCTCTGATGGTTTTCCGACAGAATTCCGACGGAATTCCGCTCAAGCTGTCTTGCCTACAAACGGTCACACCAAATTTAGATCGTTTAGAACGCGGCGACGTACAACAAGTACAATGGGACTAGAAAAAGGAAGTTCAATAGCCGATAGCCAATAGCTTCCATCTCGTAGTTGAATCTCAGCATGCGTAATTTTTGGAGTGTCGGAATTGCATACAAACGATCAGAATTTCCGATAGCATGTTCTCAATTTTCCCAATGGAAAAACTTTCTATCAATTTTTGGCTGGTGGAAATTCGGACAGCTAAATTCCGATGGAGCAAACACACGGTCACATTTTCCGATGAAAAGCTCTCATCTGTCTTTTTCTGGCCGGAATTCCGATCGTGTGTACACGGCATTAGACATGTGCGATTAGTTTCGTACAAATCAGAAATTCGTACGAATTTCTGGAAATTCGTACAATCATACGAATCTGAAATACGAATTTTTAAGCATACAAATTCTGTACGAAATACAAAATTTCATTTACGAATTTCGGATCCAAACTAATAATGAAAATTCATAATTGTTACAAAAAGTTAACAAACCTAAAAGTTAAAACCCCAGGAAGTCAACACAGGGATGGTGGGAACCCCTCATAATGGGTACAACGGGTGTAAACTCAGACCTGGGAACTCAGCACAGGGATGGTGGGAACCCCTCATAATGGCCACACAGCAGGTGTACAGACCTGGGAACTCAGCACAGGGATGGTGTGAACCCTATGGAAATTTCAATGCTTATGAATTTTATACGAAATATGAAATTTTGTTAACGAATTTCGGAATTTCAGATCTAAATTAACAGAAATGTGACTGGTGTTTTGTTCACCAATCAAAAGAAATCAGCACAGCACAGGGATGGTGGGAACCCCTCATAATGGTAAATTCATCACAACGAACATTCGTTATTTTTGCAAAAATTTAACAAAACTAAAGGTTAAAATCCCAGAAAGTCAGCACAGCACAGGGATGGTGGGAGCCCCTCATAATGATAAATTCATCATAACAAACTTGTTATTTTAATGAAAAGTTTATGAATCTAATAAAAATGTGTATTTCGTACCAATCCGAATTGAATTTCGGACGCAAATGAAAAAATACATTTTGTTTTTATACAAAACGGAACGAAACGAAAAAACATTTTTGACAGCGCCCATGTCTACTTACTGTTCTAATACGCTCATCTCTGGCTCCGCCATGTTCCTTGTTCTTAAGATTTTATCCCAATTTATGCCTTCTGGCAAGCTTTGTGGTTTAGGGAAGTTGGCTCTTTTGAAATTCAGTGTCTTTGTATTCCCCTTATGTTTCCTATTTGTGTGATTTATACTGAAGCCAATTGACTTGTTATTGCTGTTATTCCTAAATTGCCCCATATTTTCACATCCGTGACCAAGTCTGTATTGTTGGTAATCAGTAGATCCAGTAACACTTTATTTCTAGTTGGTGCATCTACTATCTGACACATAAAGACCTTAGATATGGCTTTGTTACTGAAGCCCAGAAGCCCGCTTCTGCTCCACACTGCACTCAAGCTAAAAGAATCAGGCTGCACACTGATGATGTTTTGAAAATAGGTTTCAATGAGCCTGAAGAAAGAACATACAGCACACCCTGCAGACCTCTAACTTGAGGCCGTTTCTAACTCATTTCGTCATAGCATAGACAGACTTATTGTTTGATGAAAAATCTATGGTGATTGAAAATATTCCATTTAAAAGTGTCTCCCTATATATTTATTGTGCAACTCTTAAATACTTTACAATGACATACAGTAATATAGAAAATCTGTCCCCTCTCCTAATGGGTCTGTCTATTCATTCAACCATCTCTCTTTCAGGAGTCTTGTGTCTCTACCATGCGTGTCTACAAAATATTTAGCTAAGTTTGTTTAGTTGTTCCAAAATCTTCTACATTAATCTGTTGTACAATCTCCGTTACAAAACACCAGATGGTCCTGAGATGGAGTTTTGTAATAACATCTTACATTCTTTTAGACATGAACTCACAAAAGATGAGAAAAAACTTCTATCCAAAGGTTTAAATTATGCATCACCACTTTGATTTATTTTATATGCCTGATGTGAGTAATTTAATTGCTAGAAAGTTGACATTATGCAAGCATTACAGGTGTGCAATGGATATGGATTATGGGGAGGTTCAGGAGGTTGGTCATGTTGTATTGATCCCTATGATGATTACTGTTTGCCCTCTTGTTGTAAAGTGCTCCCTGTATTTCCTGTATAATAATAATATTAGGACAAGAAAAGGATCAGGCCTGTGAATGAGAGAGGGAGAACGTTGCATGAATACCAGAGACCTGTAGAGAGAGAGAACTGTACAGGTTACTGACCCTGCTGACAGCTGAATGTAAAAAAAAAGAAATTGACAGCTAAAGAAATTTAAATTGGGTTCCCCCCAAAGGCCATACCCCTTGGTCTGGTATGGATTTGGAGGGGACACCCCCATGGCAATTTTTTTTTTTAAAGTGCATGGTTCTCACCCAAAATCCATACCAGACCCTTATCCATGCATGCAGCCTGGTAGATTAGGAAAGGGAGAGGATGAGTGAGTGCTCCCCCACTCCTGAACCATACCAGGCCGCATGCCCTCAACATGGGGCATGAGGACATGTTCATGGGGACGAGGGCCTCTTCCCGACAACCCTGTCAGGTGGTTGTCGGAGTCTGCGGGCGGGGGGCTTATAGGAATCTGGAAGCCCCTTTAACAAGAGGACCCCCAGATCCCGGACCCCCCCCTTATATGAATGGGTATCAGGTACATTGTACCCCTACTCATCCACCAAAAAACAGTGAAATGTAAAAAAAAAAAAACAAGAGACGGAATTCATATCCTTTATTTAAAAAAATAGCTCCGAGCTGTCTTCTTCCAAAGCCGTCTTCTCCCAGCGTAGTCTCCTCCCAGTGCTGTCTTCTTCCGGTGCCATCTTCTCCCACACCGCAGTCTTCTTCCACGCCGCCGCTGTATTCTTCCTCACTGTCTTCTTCGTCTGGTTACCAGCTAAAAACAAAAAAGGCCGCTCTTGTCCTGAGGCTGTCTTTCTCTGTTGTGACATCCCCTGCGGTCTGACATCTCTTATATAGCCATGGGTTGTGGCCATCTGATGATATCACCTGGAGAGCCCACCCATTGTGACGTCAGCACTTTTGGTAATATAGTGTATATATATATATATATATATATATATATATATATATATATATATATATATATATATATATATATATATATATATATATATATTTAATTAAAAATTCATAATGTGTTGACAATACCTTAAATCTCCAGAGTCCACCAATATCTGCACTCTTTTCAAAGCAAGTGGGCTCCAAACCTTCTTCGAGACAGCATTTGATAGCAGTCAGTCCACTGCAACCAGCACCAATCACTGCGACTCTTTTAACCATGATGGAATTCTCGTTTAACTGCCGAACTGGAATTCTGTAAAACAAAATATATATCATAAGCTATTTGTTTGGAAGTAGGGAAAATGTGCTATGATTTTAAGGTTTGTTCAAATGACCACTTGCAAAGCATATATATAAAGAATCAATCTAAACTCAATCAGTATACCAGTTTTTTGTCAAAAAGACTAGTTCTGCAAGATAAAAGTAGAGAGCATTATATTTATTCACATTATATTTGTCCAGCAATGAAGGACCAGAAAGGCAGACGTTTGTAGGTGGGCTGATACCCCATATCAAGGAAAATTAATTACTTAAAGAGGTTGTAAAGGTAAATGTTTTTTCATCTTAATGCATTCTATGCATTAAGGTGAAAAAACATCTCACAGTGCTGACGCCCCCAGCCCCCCGTTTTACTTATCTCACCCCTCGAAAGTCCCATGCTCGCCCCCGCCATCCTCTTCACCGCTCAACCTGGCTGCTGATTGGCTGGAGTGGATGGATTGAAGGCAGCGCAGCCATTGGCTCGCGCTGCTGTCAATCACATCCAATGACGCGCCACGCTGGGGGGGCGGGGCCGTGTGATACAGCGAGCGGCTATAGCCACCGGCTGTATCCCGGGAGCGTGCCTGCAGGTGCTTCTCACCATGCGAGGGTGCTACCTGCGGGAAGAAGCAGAGACCGCTGCCGAGGGATGCCAGAAGAGCAGGTTCGGGGCCACTCTGTGCAAAACGAGCTGCACAGTAGAGGTAAGTATAACATGTTTGTTATTTAAAAAAAAAAAATTACTTTACAATCCCTTTAAGCAAAATTATAAAACCTGGAGAAAAACATAATAAGTGCTGGTATTGATATCACCAACCAACCTTTCAATTTATGAAAAAAAATGTACTCTAATTGGTCACTAAAGGAAATGACACCACTGTCTTCATTTTCTTTTATCTAGTTATAATGAATTATCCATTTCACTTTCAAACAAAGGCTTATAACTAGGAATGAGGTTTGGTTCATCATCTGGAGGCGAATCATACAGTTTTAAGTTTTGCTGTACTGGTGAATTTATGTACAGAATTTTTTTTTTGTAAAGCCATAATGCACTGCATGGCACTATGGATAACAGTCTTAGAATATTAACATTCCTGCCACACACAAACTTCTCAGCCTAACCTCCTCATTTGACCTGAAGCAATGGATACACGTTCCTACTCACTCTGAAGGCAATACCCTTGAACCTTGTTTTCTCCAACCTATGCACGCCATGCAACCTCTCCAACTATCGATTCCCTCAATCTGATCACTATCTTATTAGTTTCACTCTCCCCCTCTCCTCCTCTCCCTCCAACCGCTTAAAAGTTACCCGCAGAAACCTACGCCATCTCAACCCTTCTCTTCTCTACTCTGCTACCGAGACCTCTATGACAAAATCTCATCCCTATCCTGTACCGACCTAGTCACTTCTACCTACAATGCTTCACTTCTAGCCTCACTGGAATCACTGGCCCCCCTCACTACACAGAATCAGGCCCCCGACCCTTTCAACCTTGGCAAAAAGATGATACTAGAAGTCTGAAAAAACATTGTCATGCTCATAAGTGCCTGTGACATAAGACTAAGTCTCAGAAAGATTTCAACCAAAACAAATTTGCACTCCAAAAATATAATTCCAGCCTCCACACTGCCAAGCAGATCTATTTTATTACTCTCATTAGCAACTTATCATCCTGTCCTCGTCAACTCTTCTCTACCATCAACTCTCTACTTCGCCCTCCACTGCCTCCACCCATCAACTAACTTCCTGCCCAGGAAATCGCCAATAACTTCAAACAGAAGATTGATACAATTCGCAAGGAGATCACTACTGTTCAGATAACCTCCACTTTTTACACTTTATGCCCACAGGTACAATAATTACTTCCCTCTTTCAACTAGACATGTGCACTGACAAAAAATGTGTTAGTTTTCATTTTATTTTCATTTTTTTTTTACTTTTTTTGGAAATTCGAAAATTTTGAATTCCTAAATTTCACATTTTTGGATTTCTGAATATTCAGATTTCCGAATTTTCAAATTTTCAGATTTCAAATTCTGAATTTCGAATCTTCAAACTTCAAATTTAGAATTTCTGAATTTGGAATTTTTGAATTTCCAAATTTAGAATTTTCGAATGTGGAGTTTTCGAATTCCGAATTACCAAATTCAGATTTTCCGAATTTCGTAATTTTCAAATTTAAAAATTTGAAAATCCAAAAATTCGAAAATCTGAAAAAAAGAAAGAAAATCTGTACAGTTCGAAATAATAGCTAACTAATAATAACTAACTACCGTATATACTCGAGTATAAGCCGAGATTTTCAGCCTCTTTTTTGAGGCTGAAAGTGCCCCCCTCGGCTTATACTCGAGTCATCGCCGTCTGACTGCTCGATCAGCGTATCGAGCAGACAGACGGCGGACATACTACAATTCGAAAGCCGCGCCTCCGCCTCCGCCTGTGATAGGCGGAACACTGAATTTCCCAGCAGCCTGTGTTCCGCCTATCACGGACATCGTCTCATCCTCGTCCGTAGTACGAGGATGAGACGATGTCCGTGATAGGCGGAACACAGGCTGCTGGGAAATTCAGTGTTCCGCCTATCACAGGCGAAGGCGGAGGCGCGGCTTTTGAATTTTAGAATGGCCGCCGAGGCGCCGACGAAGAGCGGCGATCCTGGCAAGGCACGGGATGGAGGCAAGGCAAGGCACGGCACGGGACGGGACGGAGGCAAGGCACGACACGGGACGGAGGCAAGGAGGCAAGGCACGGCACGGGACGGAGGCAAGGAGGCAAGGCACGGCACGGGACGGAGGCAAGGAGGCAAGGCACGGGACGGAGGCTCGGGACACAGGCTCGGGACACAGGTAGGCTGGACACACACACACACACACACACACACACACACACACACACACACACACACATGGACACACACACACAGGGATGGATGGATGGAGACACACACACACAGGGATGGATGGATGGAGACACACACACACAGGGATGGATGGATGGATGGAGACACACACACACAGGGATGGATGGATGGATGGAGACACACACACACAGGGATGGATGGATGGATGGAGACACACACACACAGGGATGGATGGATGGATGGACACACACACACACAGGGATGGATGGATGGATGGACACACACACACACAGGGATGGATGGATGGATGGACACACACACACACAGGGATGGACGGACACACAGGGATGGACGGACACACAGGGACGGACACACACACAGGGATGGACAGGCATGTCTCACCCTCGGCTTATACACGAGTCAATAAGTTTGCCAGTTTTTTTGGGGGTAAATTGGGGGCCTCGGCTTATATTCGGGTCGGCCTATACTCAAGTATATACGGTATTAAATTATAGGTAATGGAATTTCCTTTCAAACTTGGTTGTTTGTGAACGTAACAAATACAAATTTATCTGGAGTTACAAATTATACGAAATAACGAATGCTGCATCTAAACAAATGGAATGGAACAAATGAGTAATAAATAATAATAATAAAAATGTTTTATTATTATTGTTGTTATTTATTATTATTATATTGTTACATTCCATTCGTTTAGATACAGCATTCATTATTTCAGATAATTTGTAACTTCGGATAAATTTGTACTCATTACGTTCTCTAACAGCCAAATTTGAAAGAAAATTTCAATACCTATAATTTAATATTTATTATTATTTATTTATTATTTCAGATTTTCAGGGTTTTTGGAATTTTCAGATTTTCATTCTTATTTTTAGATTTCCAAGTTTCCAAATTTTTTCATTTTCAAATTTTTTTATTTTAGAATTTTAGAATTTCCTAATTTAGAATTTCTGAATTTTGAATTTCCCAAATTTTGAATTTCCCAAATTTTGAATTTCCCAAATTTAGAATTTTCTAAATTTAGAATTTCCTTATTTCAAATTTCTGAATTCCAAATTTCCAAAATTTCCGAAAATATAAAATTTGGAAATTTGAAAATTTGAAATTCGGAAATTTGAAATTTCGGAAATTGAAACATTCGGAAATTTCAGAATTCACTAATTTGTGAAAATTAGTTAAAAAATGAACTCGGAAACTAAACAAATTGCACATGTCTACTTTCAACCGCACTACTATAGACAAGGGTGCTAAACTACTTGCTAACGTCTATCTTACCATTTGCCCTCTGGATCCTGTTTCCTCGCAAATGCTACGTTCACCCTCTATTCTACACTCTCTAACCCCCATCTTCAATGTCTCCCTCTCTTCTGGCATATTCCCCAGCTCTCTAAAACATGCACTTGTCAGACTCATACTTAAAAAGCCCTCACTGAACTCATCCAATCTTAAAGTGGTTGTAAACCCTTACAAACCAATTTGACCTACAGGTAAGCATAGATTAAGGCTTACCTGTAGGTCCAAGAAATATCTGCTAAACCTATACGATTTAGGAGATATTTGCCCGAAGACAGGCACCGCTGTCTACGACGCATGCGCCGTAGACAGTGGCGTGCAGGCACACTGAGTGCGGCTTCGTCAATGACGAAGATGCCGCGCGATGCCACGCACGTCGACTCCCGTGCGCATGCGTGGGAGTGATGTCATCGCGGCTTCGCCGAATGACAGCGGCGGAGCTGCGAGACCCCACCGAGAAGATGGATGCGCCGGACTACAGGGGACAGCAGTGACTTCGCTGGCTCCTGTGTCAGGTAAGTGACACATAATGGGCTACTATGCAATGCATAGTAGTCCATTATGCTTTGCCTTTGCAGGGAATGAAAGAGGAAGTAAACTCATCAGGGTTTACTTCCTCTTTAACAAACTATGCACCATCTCCTTGCTCCCTTTTTTATCCAAACTCCTTGAATGTCTGGTCTACAACCAACTCAGTGACCACCTTGTGATAATAGCCTTCTTGCTCTCCTTCAGTCTGGATTTTGTCCTCAACACTCCACAGAACCTGCTCTCCTCCTAAAACGAACAAACAATCTACTAATGGCCAAAATCAACGGGACACCATTCTGTTCTGATACTCCCGGACCTCTCTGCTGCCTTCAATATGGTTGACCACCCCCTCCTCAAAAAAAATGTCATGCCTTTGGAAGGAAGGTGGAGGAACGCAAGGTCTCTAACATCCACCAGCTCCGTGATTTCATCATGGAGGAATGGAAAAGGACTCCAGCAGTGGCAACCGTTGAAGCTCTGGTGAATTCCATGACCAAGAGGGTTAAGGCAGTGCTGAAAAATAATGTTGGTCACACAAAATATTGACACAATTGTGAGATACTGTATATATATATATATATATATATATATATATATATATATATATATATATACCTCCAATGCTATGGAGCTGAGCGGGGCCATCTTTCTCTCACTCTGCATCCAGGCATTGAGGGGAAAGGACCTGATCACCTCCGCCACTACCAACGGCCCCGGTAAGTGGCGAAGATGACTGGAGCATGGTGGAAAGGGGGCCCTTTCCCATCGCTGATAAATGCTATCTTGCGGTGAATGCACAGCAGGGACCACTTTTATCTGAAAGCCAGCTCCCCGCTGTGGAGAAAAATACCAGGGTTATGGCAGCTAGCTGCTGTCATAACAATGGTATTTAACGTCAAAGTACCAACATATATACACAGTGGGCAGTTCGTCAGTGGTAAAAACAAAAAATGATTAGTTAAACCCACAAGTGCTTTTTGAACCACTACTATTCCTGACTTTTGAAATTTACAAATGCAGCAATTCAGTAATTGGAGGAATGGCTTAGCACTTTGAATATCGTTTTGAAAGATAAATAGTGAATTTTATAAACAACTTTATAGATCCGACCAAAATGAGGGACAAACGAGAAGGGAAGAGGGACAGAGGGACTGTGTTTCAAATCAGGGACAGTCCCTCAAAATCAGGGTCAGTCCCTCGAAATCAGAGATAGTTGGGAGCTATGCATCAGTAGGATTTTCATGCAGGTATCTACCAGTTTCTGAATGCAATTTTCTTCTATTTGACTGCTAAGAACCTTTTACAGAAAAACAGGAAGCACAGCTCTCATTACATGTTGTGACCCGCTTCAACCAGGTCTTCTCACCATTCTAATGGTTAGTAAGACTGCCTCTTACACTCTGTACTCAATAGAGCCATAGCTCAACCATGAGAGATGCAACCCCTGTTTCTTGCAGTATACAGAGTTGTTTTCAGGATGCAAGGGTATTTTTTAAATACATGTTGGGTGTGTACAGGCATTATTACAGTCCCACTGATAGATTATTATGAATAAAAGCCAACAGGTTCACTTTCAGGAGGCACATTATCTATCTATCAAAAGCATGCAAAGCATAAAAATATAGTCTGCCTTTGTTACCTTTATCTATGATACACATGGCAATGCCAAGAATTACACAAAAGGACAAAGTTCAGACTGAGGGCGGTACACTAAACCTCTGTTTATTGGGTAAATTAGATAAGTAATTATCATTCTGTAAATATCACCTTTTTTTGTTTTCCAAACGGTAAAGCATGCAAAACATCTCACATTTTCATATATAAAAATGGCTAGCTACATTGTTTTGTCCTTGTTGTTAATTCATACAGTCACAGTAAAACATAATCCATAGATGTTTGTCCATTACTCAAAGTTTGCATTGTTTTCTTGTGTAATACAAATTATCATTACAATCTCCAAGGCAACAATCTCACATCTCAAGTTCCCAACTCTGGCATTTCTCTGTATCTAGCATTGTTTTGTTTATTTTATCATAAAAATTATTTTCCAGAATGCTATATAATATATCTGTGATGTTTATAGCCACCAAATTCCATTTTTACAGGGGGGCTCTCAAAACTGTAGCATGAACATTTCTTTCAAAAAGCACGAATTGTACGTCTAGAATGACTTTTCTTTTGAACTTTTCTTTCTCATTCAATGTTTTTCAATTCTACTTTGGATATTTAAAGTTGCCTGTAATATATGTTTGATCTTCCTGGTAAACAATATTATGGTGACTTATCAGGGCTAATTTATTACAATATGATGGCAAATTATCAGGGCTAAATTAATAATATCTTTTCCCACAAGTGATGCGTTCCATTGCCCCTTTCACTCACCAATGCCAAGCATAACAGTGGGACTACTTACATTGCAATAGGATGCAGGAAATCAAGACATGACCACCAGAGCCATACCAGGCCACATGCCCTACACATGGGGGTTGGGTGCTTTTGGGCATCCACTAGGGTTGGAGACCCCTGTACTTAGTGACAGGTGCAGCTGTAGTGCCTTATACATGTCTCATTCATGGGTGCGGTGCATATGTTGCACCCAGGGATGATACTCCACTGGCTCAGAGGTGGATAACACATTGGCCAGTATACAACAAATATTGGTTACCTCCCCCCATTTCCAGTACAGACTACTCGCCCCCTAAATTACCCCAATACAGACTTTTCTCCACTCTGTCCTGGCTCTCTCTAGTTTGAAGAGATGATACAGCAGGACATGCTGTGTATGACTTGCTTCTTAGAGCCCACTGACTGCTGCAACACAACCCTCTGTGTCAGCCTACTGCTTGCCCCTTACAGCCTAGTTACATAGTTACATAGTTACATAGCAGGTGAGGTTGAAAAAAGATACAAACTCATCAAGACCAATCTGTGTGTGTGATTTTATGTCAGTATATCACATGCCAACCAGCCACTGCAGTTGTACTGCAGCAGAATGACACGGCTGGGCGAAACAATGTTGGGTAATGTCAATTCGCCCTGTGGCCCACTAAGGACACACATGCGCACCACCTGCTCACCCCCCGAGCCGATGCGAGTGCCCAGCGGTCTTGATCACCGGTGGGCTCCCACGATCGCCGCTGAGACATGGAGAACCCGGAACTGTGTGTAAACATACAGTTTCTGGTTCTCTGAGAGAAGTGACAGATCGTCTGTTCATACAGCGTATGAACAGCGATCTGTTATCTTCCCTGCACAGTCACCATCCCCATTCAGTTAGAACACAAACTAGGACACATTTAACCCCTTCACTGCCCCCTAGTGTTAACCCCTTCGCTGACAGTGAAATTTTTACAGTAATCAATGCATTTTTAATTGCACTGATCGCTTTATTAATGCCAATGGTCCCTAAAATGTGTCAAAATTGTCCGACGTGTATTGTCATACTGTCGCAATCCTGATATAAATCGCAGATCACCTCCATTACTAGTAAAAACAAAATTAGTATTAAAAAGTGCTATAAATCTATCTCCAATTTTGTAGACGCTATAAGTTTTGCGCACACCAATCAATATATGCTTATTGCGATATTTTTTTACCAAAAATATGTAGAAGAATACATATCGGCCTAAACTTAGGAAAAAAATAGTTTTTTTATATATTTTTGGGGGATTTTTATTATAGCAAAAAGTAAAAAAAACATGTTTTTTTTCAAAATTTACCCTTGTTTTTTGTTTATAGCACAAAAAATAAAAACCGGGGGTGTGGCTTGATCTCAGCCAAGATGGACGTGTAGCGCAGGAGCTCCGACACACAGCGGGACAACGGAGCGGCTCACGGAGCTCAGAGGCGGTTTTACTCTCCCCCTGAGCGGCGAACCAGGTCCAGGATACTTACCGACCATGTCCAGGCGGAAGAGAGCAGACAAAAGGCCCAGGAAACTGACGGCTTACTTTTTACAGCCACCAGGCCGGCAGGCCCAAGATGGCACCGGCGCGTCCTCCACTCCGCGCCATGCCGCCACATCCCCGGAGCGCAGCGGCGGGCTGATCCGGGACCCTGAGTGACGGTACTCAGACTCTCAGGCTTCCACTCCGTCGAGTGGAAGCCCGGCCAAGGCAAGGAGCAAGAGGGAAGGAGAGGAGATACCACGACACGCAGAGGTGAGCTCTCCTATTGATTCACAGGAGGATACCAGGGAACTCCCTGACTCCATTATGACTTTTCCAACCACTAATCAACCTGTCCTCGATACTACTCTCAAAGACATGCTTATTTCTTTGCGCAGCTCTCTACATACTGACATGATGGCCTGCATGAGAAGTTTTGGCACAGATTTAAAAGATATGGGACAAAGAGTGGACCATATAGAGACTAAAATGGGGGAATATGCCTCTACGATTAATGATCTGATAGATGCACATGACACAGTGGAAGAAGAACAGAGCTGGGTGAAAGCAAAATTAGCAGACTTAGAAGACAGGGCCAGGAGAAATAATGTTAAGCTGAGGGGTATCCCTGAAACAGTTGTAGATGCAGACCTGCGCGCCTATGTTTCAAAAATGCTATCCACCCTCATGCCAGATCTCACGCCTATTGAGATTTCTATGGATCGGATACACCGCATCCCAAAGCCAGCCTTCATTCCAGCCCCTGTACCTAGAGATGTTTTGCTCCGTATGCATTTTTATCAAACCAAAGACCGTCTTATGCAGATGACGAGGAAGGGGGAACACCACAATACAGAATTTTCCGGCCTCCAGTTCTATGCGGATCTTTCGCAGCACACCCTGCAACTTCGCAAAAACCTCAACAATATCACCAAAGTTTTGCGAAACCACCGCATTAGCTATAAATGGGGGTTCCCCACTAAACTAATTGTGCACAAGGAAGGGACTAACTATATAATCTCCTCTCCCTCCAAAGGACTTCAACTCCTCAAATCATGGAAGATCCTTCTGGAAGACTCGTTAAACTCACCTATGCCTGACATGTCAAAGAATTTACCTCATGAATGATGCCCGCCTGTCACCAGCTACATGTTGCTCATCTAGTGACCTGGTTGTTGTAAGACACAGCCTATCCAATAGGCCCCGCTTCTAGGAGCCTCATGCTGGTCCAATTACCCCGTTTTCTTGAGCGGATCCATTCTGCACACGGGTTATGATGACCCTCTTTTTAACTGTTTTCTCAACACTATTGGTTTTGTTTCCCATTTCCCTCCCTTTCTTGTTCCAGGAGCTGTTGATGTACTTACTGCTTTCCAGAAATATCATTGTCCTATGTCGTGCACTATCCCTGGCCAGGGAATCACAGAAGATATGTCGCTACCGGGCTGCTTCAGAACTCTGTTCATTGTCAAGGAGGCCTCAGGCCGCAGGGATACGTGAGTACACCCGAGTACTACTTCTGAGCTTTGACATTCCTACAGATCATGCCAATCACCATATTGTCAATTAACGCCCACGGGCTTAATCATCCAGCTAAGTGGTTTTCTCTATGGTCTGAAGCCCAGTTATCACACTGTGACATTCTTTGTGTTCAAGAGACGCACTTCCCCATTGACGCACCTCCTAAATGTACGTCCAGAGGATTTCAACACTATTATTTTGAAAATGCACAGGAGAAGAAAAGAGGGGTCATGATTGCCATCAGAGACTCGGTCTCCTTCCAGTTACATCAGCAAATCATAGACCCTAATGGGCGATTTCTCATATTGATTTGTGACATTAATAACCATCGCTACACATTAGTTAATGTATATGTCCCCAATGCTCATCAGGTACATTTTTTAAATATTCTTATGAAGAAAATTCGCAAGGTGAAAGATGGAGCATTGCTGCTATGTGGGGACTTTAATATTACCCCAGACCCGACAGTGGATTCTACTGCTACTTTCTCCAAACGAGCACTGTCTTTAGCTAATTTCTTAAGATCTAATGAATTGTATGATGTTTGGCGTTGTAGACATGCCTGCGAGAGGGACTATTCTTTCTACTCTCACAGGCATCGCTCTTATAGAATTGACTTGTTTTTGGCGGACAGGTGGCTTCTGCAAAAAATTTCCAAATCCAAAATTAATGCGATATCATGGTCAGATCATCCGTCTGTCCTGATCCAGATCACAGATAACAACCTCTCACCCTCCACTTATTTGTGGAGAGCGAATGCTCATATAATTCAAGACCCTCATACTAAATCTATATTGGAAAGCCACCTCTCCGAATTTTTTAATATCAACGCCACTCCTGACGTCGCACCATCTACGGTGTGGAACGCTCATAAGGCATAAATTCGTGGTATTTTCATTCAACTAGGGGCTAGAGCGAGGAGACAGAGGCAGCGGCAACTAGAGGAGCTATTGAGGAAAATTGAACATATAGAGGGCCTACACAAAACACAGCCTTCTCCTGATCTCCATGTCAAACTTACCAATTTACGTCATTCTCTTAGACTTTTCTTGTTGCAAAAATTTGAACAACAGGAAAGAAGGCTGAAGCTGTCCTTTTACTCTACCGGTAACAGGGCTGGCAAGGCCTTGGCCCGTATCTGGTTGACTCAATCTCTAAGGCTAAAGAGCAGGGCCCCCAGAAAATTGCTGACGCCTTTAGCGATTACTACGCGTCTTTATATAATCTAGTTGATGACGAGTCCACCCTGCAACCCTCTAGAGATGATATTGATAACTTTTTGTCGACAGTGAATCTTCCTAAGCTGAGTCCCTCTCAGTTAGATGAGCTAAACCTACCCTTTACAGTGGATGAGATATTTAAAGCTATTATATCGTTACCGAATAACAAATCCCCCGGTCCCGATGGGCTGACTGGGGAATATTACAAAGCATTCATGCCTATCTTGGGGCCCCATTTGCTTGGGGTCTTCCGGGATGCCGCTGCCTCATCTCTCTTCCCTTCAGAAATGCTGGAGGCTCTTATAGTGACACTGCCTAAACCCTGTAAAACCCCAGATGTACCACAGAACTTTAGGCCTATATCATTATTGAATAACGACTTGAAACTGTATGCCAAAGTGTTAGCTTTTAGACTGGTGTCAATTTTACCTACCTTGATAGATCCAGATCAGTCAGGGTTTACAAAGGGTAGACAGACCTCAGACGCCACCAGACGAGTTATTGATGTCATTAGTCTAGCAAAGAGACAGCGAACGCCTTCTCTGCTCCTAGCGTTGGATGCAGAGAAGGCGTTCGACAGGGTCCACTGGGTCTACCTGGCCAGGGTATTGGAAAAGTTTGGCTTTGAGGGCCATATCCTCACATCCATACTTGCACTCTACACTTCACCTTCCGCCAGGGTATATACCTCCGGGATATTATCAAAGCCCTTTAGCATCACGAACGGCACCCGTCAAGGGTGTCCAATGTCCCCTTTAATTTTTAATATGCTTATGGAACCTTTAGCAGCGAAATTCAGGCAAGATCCCAATATACAGGGATTTGATGTAAGAGGCCGTAAGCACGTTATAAGTCTGTTCGCTGACGACGTGATACTTATGCTTACACACCCAAGGAATTCCCTACTCCATGCAACAGCTCTTCTGACTCAATATGGCAAAATCTCATACTATAAGGTCAATAGCGCTAAATCTTATATCCTAGACTTAGGCACGTCCACACAGGAGAAAAGCTACATACAAAATACTTACCCCTTTATCTGGCAGGACTCTGGGATTTCATATCTGGGGATTACGCTTACCTCTTGTCCCGGCCAACTTTTTAAAGCTAATTATCTACCATTAGAAAACAAGCTGCGGATGGGTTTTCAGACCTTGAAAAAGCATTTTCTTTCATGGTCGGGTCGCCTAGCGGCATTTAAAATGCAGATTTTACCACAGTTGCTATATATATTTTGCACTGTCCCAGTACCGGCTAGTAAATCTTTCTTTGCGAGACTGCAATCACTTTAATTGAAGTTCCTCTGGGAAGGTAGGAGAGCAAGGTGCACATTTGGCACCTTGATTAAATCTAGGAAAGCAGGAGGTGTGAGTCTACCAGTGATAGCGGATTATTACAGATCAGCTATCCTTGCACAGATCAAGGAGTGGATGGCTGTCCATCCCTCCTCGCTGTGGGGAGAACTGGAGCAGTCATCCATACCGGGGGGTAATCTCTCTACCTACGCTATGGCTTTCCCATATATGTCGAAGACCCCGAGAGAGGTGCCACTTCCTGTGGTAGCCTCTTTACAGGCCTGGTCGTATTTAACTTCCCATAAACCATTAGAAGGGTTGGCCTCGGTTATGCATATTTCTCTCAGGGTTCTTACCCTTTTGATTCCAGACTTATCCCTAGACAGATGGCTTGCATCAGGAATAATATGGGTACATGACCTATACAACAGCAATACGATTAAATCTTTTGCAGCTATGCAGGGGGAATACGGGTTACCACAAACGGAATTCTTCTCATATGTATGAATCCAGTCACTCCTCAATAATACCACCATCTCACCCTATGAAATACATTGGAAAGTTAAGAAATATTTAACTACTGATGAAAAGTCTAGGGGTGGTATCTCATTATTCTATAATAGCCTACAGGATAAAACAGTTTTCTAAAAAACCAAATCCATGCTAGCGTGGGAGAGAGACTTAGGCATCCCCATTTCCAATTCACAATGGAGCAAAGCTATTCAATACACACACTCATACATAGATGGTACCTAACCCCGCATCGTATTGCTAAATTTAGCCCTTCAGCCTCACCCCTTTGCTGGAGACAGTGTTCCCAGGCTGGCACTTTGATACATGTTCTATGGGACTGCAGTAAGTTGGCTGGATTTTGGACAGAGGCACTTCAGATATTTCATCAGGTAACTGGAATAACATTGATCCACCCCTCCTCCCTGGTATTATTGAACGTAGGCATCGAGGATATTCCTCCACCGTTTAGACAATTCACAACCCATTTGTTCTTAGCAGCTAAACTTACTATTCTTAGAATCTGGAAGTCGCCGGACCCCCCGAATTTGCGGGAGGCTCTGCGACTCCTGTCTATTCACTACACATATGAGCTGGCTATAGCAACTAACTTAGGGAAAAGAGCAGCTTTCTTGGAAGATTGGAAACCTTGGGTAGATTGGTATAACTCTCACAATTTGTTCTAAAGAATAATCTATGCATGCTTTTTCTGATTAGCTATTCTCGTAGGACAGACCTCCCCTCCCCTCGAGTCCTTTGACAGCTCCAACCCCTACCCCTATTCCTTTTCCCACCCCTGTTACTTTTATTTGTTTGTTTTTGGGTTACCGTATTATTGAATGGTTCTCTTTATGGAACTACTAGTCAATCTGAATCTTGAAGTTGCCAACTCGGATCTTCTGACTTGCGAATAACTGGCAACCGGATCTTCTCGCAAACACAGGCGCAGCTAGTTCCCAGTTGGGGCGCCCCTGGGTGAGAAGAACTCTGTGTGTTAGCGAATAAGGTCATGTAATCAGTAACTACAGGAAGTAACACAGTATAAGATCTGAGACTACATATGCTTTTACTCTACAATCGGCATAGTCCTTGTAGGTCATCAAGATTGTCAATTGTGCTTTTGTTGTCCTTCTCCTTATCATTTTCTATGCAATGCGTAACACTCATTTTGTAACCCTATGTTGTTGTTAATTATAAAAATTTCTTGAATAAAAACTATTGATACAAAAAAAAAAAAAAAAACGCAGAGGTGATCAAATACCACCAAAAGAAAGCTCTATTTGTGGGAAAAAAAGAACGTCATTTTTATTTGGGTGCAACATCGCATGATTGAGCAGTTGTCAGTTAAACTACGTAGTGCCGAATCGCAAAAAGTGCCCTGGCCAGGAAGGGGGTAGAATCTTCCAGGGCTGAATCAATTAATAATGCTTAAAGTGAAACAATAAAAATTAAATATTTTTTTAAATATCGTGCCTGGGGGGTGTCTATAATATGCCTGTAAAGTGGCACAGTTTTCCCGTGTTTAGAACAGTACCACAGCAAAATTACATTTCTAAAGGAAAAAAGGTCATTTAAAACTGATCGTGGCTGTAATGTATTATCGAGTCTCGGCAATATAGATACAACTCATTGATAAAAAATGGCATTGGGTTCCCCCCAGTCCATTACCAGGCTCTGCGGGTCTGGTATGAATATTAGGGGAACCACAAACCAAAATTTTCTAAAAGATTGCATGGGGTCCCCCCAAAACCCATACCAGGCCCTTCAGGTTTGTTATGGATATTAAGGGGAACCCTGCGTCAATTTGTTTTAAAAAAATGGCGTAGGGGTCCCCCCCAAAATCCATACCAGACCCTTATCTGAACGTGCAACTTGGCAGGCCGCAGGAAAATGCCTTACCCAAATCTGTCTGATTATCTCCTACTCTATTAGCTTTTATACAGTCCCTGAAAACCCTTATCAGGCTTTTGGTTAAGCCACACCACTAACTATAAAAGAGGGCACACAAAGTAGCCATATTGTCAATATACTGCTGTAGTGAAAGGGTTGAGGAAAGCTAACAAACTGTTTAGTGAGAAATTAGGGTTAGTTAGGATAATGTAATTTAAGTCTATGTGCTAGTTCTTTGTTTTGGTTGTTTTTGTCTATGGGGACTTTATGTCTTTAATTTTATTTGAGGTTAGCTGCTGTCCCATCCATAGCACCATATAAATTGTATTTATTTCATTTTTCTGAAAGTCCTCCCTATTACAAAATAAGCCTGTGTTTCAGGGGGACAGTATTTGGGGTTTTTATATTACTTTGGGGGGAGGGGGTGAGGGTGTGTATATGTGTGTGTGTGTGTGTGTGTGTGTATGTGTTTGTATGTGTATATATATATATATATATATATATATATATATTTATATGTATATAATTACATCGCTTCTGCCCTCCAATGCTATGGAGCTGAGCGGGGCCATTTTTCTCTCACTCGGCATCCAGGCAGTGAGGGGAAAGGATCCAGTCAACTCGCCGATACCGATGGCTCTGGTAAATGGTCGGAGAGGACTGGAGTATGGCAGGATAATTGCCGATAAAAGCGATCTTGCTGCAAATCTGCCGCAGAGACCAATTTTATCTGAAAGCCAGCCTTCTTCTTTTTTCTTTACCACTACTATTCCTTTATACTGGCTTTTGAAATTTAGAAATTGGAGGAATGGTTTAGCACTTTGAATCACTTTTTGAAAGATAAATAGTGAATTTTATATACAATTTTATAGATCAGACCAAAATGAGGGACAAATGAGAAGGAAAGAGGGACAGAGGGACTTTGTTTCAAATCAAGGACAGTCCCTTGAAATCAGGGACAGTTGGGAGCTATGCATCAGTAGGATTTTCATTCAGGCATCTACCAGTTTTTGAATGCAATTTTCTTCTATTTGACTGCTAAGAACCTTTTACAGAAAAACAGGAAGCACAGCTCTCATTACATGCTGTGGCCTGCTTCAACCAGGTCTTCTCACCATTCTAATGGCTAGTAAGACTGCCTCTTACACTCTGCAATCAATAGAGGGATAAAAAGAGCAGGAAGGGACTAACCATAGATGCAAGTTGTTTTCAGGGTACAGGCATTATTACAGTCCCACAGATAGATTATTATGAATAAAACCCAACAGGTTCACTTTCAGGAAGCACATTATCTATCTAACAAAAGCATGCAAAACATAAAAATATAGTCTGCCTTTGTTACCTTTACCTATGATACACATGGCAATGCCAAGAATTACACAAAAGGACAAAGTTTAGACTGAGGGCGGTACAATAAACCTCTGTTTATTGGGTAAATTAGATAAGTAATTATCATTCTGTAAATATCACCTTTTTTTGTTTTCCAAACGGTAAAGCATGCAAAAGATCTCACATTTTCATATATAAAAATGGTTAGCTATATTGTTTTGTCCTTGTTGTTAATTCATACAGTCACAATAAAAACATAATCCATGGTTTGTCCATTGCTCAAAGTTTGCATTCTTTTCTTGTGTAATACAAATTATCATTACAATCTCCAAGGCAACAATCTCACATCTCAAGTTCCCAACTCCGGCATTTCTCTGTACTTAGTATTGTTTTGTGAATTTTATCATAAAAATGATTTTCCAGAATGCTATATAATATATCTGTGATGTTTATAGCCACCCATTCCATTTTTACAGGGGGGCTCTCGAAACTGTAGCATGAACATCTCTTTCAAAAAGCACGAATTGTACATCTAGAAGGACTCAGTTTTCTTCTGAACTTTTCTTTCTCATTCAATGTTTTACAATTCTACTTTGGATATTGAAAGTTGCCTGTAATATATGTTTGATCTTCCTGGTAAACAATATTATGGTGATTTATCAGGGCTAAAGTATTACAATATGATGGCAAATTATCAGGGCTAAATGAATACTATCTAATTCTATTAATACTATCTTTTCCCACAGGTGATGTATATATATGTATATATATATATATATATATATATATATATATATATATATATATATATATATATATATATATACAGTGGTGTGAAAAAGTTTTTGCCCCTTCCTCATTTCCTGTTCCTTTGCATGTTTGTCACACTTAAGTGTTTCGGAACATCAAACCAATTTAAACAATAGTCAAGGACAACACAAGTAAACACAAAATGCAATTGGTAAATGAAGGTGTTTATTATTAAAGGTGAAAAAAAATCCAAAACATCATGGCCCTGTGTGAAAAAGTGATTGCCCCCCTTGTTAAAACATACTTTAACTGTGGTTGTCCACACCTGAGTTCAATTTCTCTAGCCACACCCAGGCCTGATTATTGCCACACCTGTTCACAATCAAGACATCACTTAAATAGGAGCTGCTTGACACAGTAAGGTCCACCAGAAGATCCTTAAAAGCTACACATCATGCCGAGACCCAAAGAAATTCAGGAACAATTGAGAAAGAAAGTAATTGAGATCTATCAGTCTGGAAAGGGTTATAAAGCCATTACCAAAGCTTTGGGAATCCAGCGAACCACAGTGAGAGCCATTATCCACAAATGGCGAAGACATGGAACAGTGGTGAACCTTCCCAGGAGTGGCCGGCCGCCCAAAATTACCCCAAGAGCGCAGCGACGACTCATCCAAGAGGTCACAAAAGACCCCACAACAACGTCCAAGGAACTGCAGGCCTCACTTGCCTCAGTTAAGGTCAGCGTTCATGCCTCCACCATCAGGAAAAGACTGGGCAAAAATGGCCTGCATGGCAGAGTTCCAAGGAGAAAACCACTGCTGAGCAAAAAGAACATCAAAGCTCATCTCAATTTCTCCACAACACATCTTGATGATCCCCAAGACTTTTGGGACAACATTCTGTGGACCGATGAGACAAAAGTGGAACTCTTTGGAAGGTGTGTGTCCAAGTATATCTGGCGTAGAAGGAACACTGCATTTCATAAAAAGAACATTATACCAACAGTAAAATATGGTGGTGGTAGTGTGATGGTCTGGGGCTGTTTTGCTGCTTCAGGACCTGGAAGACTTGCCGTGATAAAAGGAACTATGAAGTCTACCAAGAGATCCTGAAGGAGAATGTCCGACCATCTGTTCGTGTACTCAAGCTGAAACGAACTTGGGTTCTGCAGCAGGACAATGATCCTAAACACACCAGCAAGTCCACCACCGAATGGCTGAAGAAAAACAAAATGAAGACTTTGGAGTGGCCTAGCCAAAGTCCTGACCTGAATCCTATTGAGATGTTGTGGTATGACCTTAACCACTTCAGGACCGCCGTATTGCCATTGTACGTCAGCACAATGGCACAGGCAGGCACAATCACGTAGATTTACGTGATTGCCTTCCAGCGGGTGGGGGGTCCGATCGGACCCCCTCCCGCTGTTTACGGCGGTCCGATTCGGTCCAGGAGCGCTCCGTGATGAGGGGATGGCCGTTGGTTTTCGGCCATCCCCTCTGGATCGCTCCTGGCCAATGAGAAGCTTCCTCCCCTGTGTATTGTTTACACAGGAAGGAGGAAGTGATGTCATTCTCCTCGGGGCGGTCTTTTTGACCGGACTACGAGGAGAAGACTAATAGTAAGTGTGCACCAACACTACACTGACATGTAGGTACACACAGGCACACAAACCCCCCCCGATCCCCCCCCGATCGCCCCCCGCCCCCCTCCCCCCCCAGTCACAGTGTCACTGATTGCATTGATCATTTCTTTACTGATCAATGCATTCAGTGTCAGTTGTGACAGTAAAAACTGTCAGGACAGTTAGTGTTAGGTCCAGGGTAGCCCCCTATCACCCCCCAATAAAGATTTAACCCCCTGATTGCCCCTAGAGTTAACCCTTTCACCCCCTTTTGCCAGTGTCACTAAGCGATCATTTTTCTGATCGCTGCATGTGTCGCTAGGTAGCTAGTTATTTTTTTAGGTTCACCGCCAGGTTTTTATATCGCTAGGTACCCCGATATACTACCCAATAATGGTTTTAACCCCCTGATTGCCGCTAGTTAACCCTTTCACCCCCTTTTGCCAGTGTCACTAAGCGATCGTTTTTCTGATCGCTGCATTAGTGTCGCTACAGTCGCTAGGTAGCTAGTTATTTTTTTAGGTTCACCGCCAGGTTTTTATAGCGCTAGGTACCCCGATATACTACCCAATAATGGTTTTAACCCCCTGATTTCCGCTAGTTAACCCTTTCACCCCCTTTTGCCAGTGTCACTAAGCGATAATTTTTCTGAACGCTGCATCAGTGTCGCTAGTGTCGCTAGGTAGCTAGTTATTTTTTTAGGTTCACCGCCAGGTTTTTATAGCGCTAGGTACCCCGATATACTACCCAATAATGGTTTTAACCCCCTGATTGCTGCTAGTTTACCCTTTCACCCCCTTTCACCAGCCATCACAGTATAAGTGTCACTGGTGACGCTGGTTAGCCAGTTAGTTATTTAGGTTCCCCGTCAGGTTTTTATATAGCGCCAGGGACCCCCATATACTACCTAATAAAAATTTGAACCCCCTGATTGCCCCTAGTTAACCCTTTCACCACTGATCACCGTATAAGTGTTACGGGTGACTCTGGTTAGTTTGTTTTTTATATATAATCCGGAAGGCAGTGCTTGGTTTTCGGGGTCCCGTACGTGGCTAGGCTCCCAAAAAGTCCCCCACATGTGGTATCCCCGTACTCAGGAGAAGCAGCAGAATGTATTTTGGGGTGTCATTTCACATATGCCCATAGCATGTGTGAGCAATATATCATTTAGTGACAACTTGGTGCAAAAAAAAAAGTTTGTAATATTCCCGCAACTTGTGGCAAAATATAAAATATTCCATGGACTCAACATGCCTCTCAGTAAATAGCTTGGGGTGTCTACTTTCCAAAATGGGGTCATTTTGGGGGGTTTTGTGCTATTTTGGCATTTTATGGCCTTCGAAACTGTGATAGGTAGTGAGGAGTTAAATCAAAAATTTGCACCCTTAGAAATCTTGAAGGTGGTGATTGGTTTTCGGGGTGCCGTGCGCGACTAGACTCCCAAAAAGTCCCACACATGTGGTATCCCCATACTCGGGAGAAGTAGCGGAATATATTTTGGGGTGCAATTCCACATATAACCATGGCATGTGTGAGCAATATATCATTTAGTGACAACTTTTTGTAAAATTTTTTTTTTTTTTTTTTTTTTGTCATTATTCAATCCCTTAGGACAAAAAAAATAAATATTCAATGGGCTCAACATACCCATCAGCAATTTCCTTGGGGTGTCTACTTTCCAAAATGGGGTCATTTGGTGGGGATTTGTACTGCCCTGCCATTTTAGCACCTCAAGAAATGAGATCGGCAGTCATAAATTAAAAGCTGTGTAAATTCCAGAAAATGTACTCTAGTTTGTAGACGCTATAACTTTTGCGCAAACCAAAAAATATACGCTTATTGACATTTTTTTTACTAAAGACATGTGGCTGAATAAATTTTGCCCTCAATGTATGACTAAAATTTAGTTTATTCGATTTTTCTTATAACAAAAAGAAGAAAATATCTTTTTTTTTCAAAATTTTCGCTCTTTTTCCATTTATATCGCAAAAAAAAAAAATCGCAGAGGCAATCAAATACCATCAAAAGAAAGCTCTATTTGTGGGAAGAAAAGGACGCAAATTTTGTTTGGGTGCAATATTGCATGACCGCGCAATTACCAGTTAAAGCAGCGCAGTGCGAAATTGCAAAAAGACCTCTGGTCCTTAAGGTGTTTATTGGTCCGGAGCTGAAGTGGTTAAAAAGGCCGTTCATGCTCGAAAACCCTCTAATGTAACTGAATTAGGACAATTCTGCAAAGATGAGTGGGCCAAAATTCCTCCAGGACGCTGTAAAAGCCTCATTGCACGTTATCGCAAACGCTTGGTTGCAGTTGTTGCTGCTAAGGGTGGCCCAACCAGTTATTAGGTTTAGGGGGCAATCACTTTTTCACACAGGGCCATGATGGTTTGGATTTTTTTTTCACCTTTAATAATAAACACCTTCATTTACAAATTGCATTTTGTGTTTATTTGTGTTGTCCTTGACTATTGTTTAAATTGGTTTGATGTTCCAAAACACTTAAGTGTGACAAACATGCAAAGGAACAGGAAATGAACACTTTTTCACACCACTGTATATATATATATGAGAAGGGGCTGACTGAGTGAACCTCAATCACATCACTACTCATAATCTTGTGTGACGTCCCTCTCATATTTCAACCTCTTTGGTATCCAGATCTGGAATTTAAAAATCCACAATACCTCCCTCTTACAGGGGGACTTGTGGTTGACATAATGGTTTCTTAGCTCCCAGCACATAATTCAAGGTGAATTAAAGACAGTATAGGAAGGCGAGAGGCTGTTAGATCGATGAAGTTGGATTACATCTACCTGTATTATGTGCCTGCCATCTGGCGATGGGGAAAATTAAAACACAATTGCACGTTTCATTTTTGGACTATCTTTAAGGTAATGCGAACAACCGCAAAGTGCAAATGTTTTGTGTTGTATACCTGTAACAACATGCATACTTTCAAGAAACAAAAATTTCTTCTTCACTGTATATTGCATATTGTATATACTGTATTTGCACCATTGGGTGATGCTGTAAATATAATGAAAAGCATAATTGTCTTGTGTAACGGTGTATTATCAGGAATGTTGAAAAATTTGATGGGTTAGTCAGGTTGACCCCAAGAGTTAAATTTCCCTGGCTGCTCTCCAATCTCATTCCGCCTCTAATTATGTCCATCCTGGTCACCAAACAGGCACACTTTTGCTAATAAATAAATATGATATAGTGGTGATAGCAGATATACTATATTGCCTAAGGTAATCTGCTCTAATTCATCTTTTGGATGAATTAGAGCAGAGATTGTGGTCCAACATCAGTGCCTGACCTCACAAATGTGCTTCTGGAAGAATGGTGAAACATTGCCATAGACACACTCCTAAACCTTTGGACAACCTTCCCAGAAAATACTTTTGGCAATATAGTGTATTTGAGTAACCACAATCTCACAAAGATATTTGCACATTGCATCAACTGCACACAAATTGTTTTTCAATTTCTCCAAAAACTGATTCTGTAACTGTAATGAAATCCTAAACCCATACAAACAAGCTAAATCCCATTTCTAGTCCGCATTTACACAACTTATTTCAGAGTTGTAAAAATAATGCAAGTTTAATTCGTACCAGCTACACCCAGAGATAATAAAATAAGACATCAAATAAACTCAATTGATTATGATTTATTGCATGTAATGATGACAATATAGTTACATAGTAGGTGAGGTCGAAAAAAGTCCATTAAGTCCAACCTATGAACAATGCGTGTTCATGATTGTGGAAAATGTTATCAAGTTCCATTGACTTTAGTAGATTAGCCTGAATCACACACTACAACTTGCTTTGTATATTCTTATATATTATGTTGCTATCAAACTTCCAAAATTCTTCCAAAAGATACCAATATATTCATAACCATCATCCAGCTTTAAAGGAAAACTGTAAAGATAAGAGAGAGAGGCGCCTCTGAGTGTAGACTGTAAAATTCTTATTTAATGCACAGGTGGTTAAAAACACTCACATTAAGTAGTACATTAACAGGCAATGTAAAGATTCCAAACCGGAGGGAGACCCTCGATGTGTCATCTGTATCCCTTGCGCTGGGGGAGTCCTGTCGGCGTGTGTCCGCTCCTGGTGGCTGTGTTAGATGTGCAGAGCCGGCCGATGTAGAGCAGTGAGCGTTAGTTCGAGGCGTGGGACGCACGAGGAACTCCGGGCGACGGGAGATGATGTCACAGGGGATGCAACGCGTTTCCTGAGCTGGCAAGACCGTGTATGACAGGACGGCTGCGCTCCTTTATCAAGCTAGTTAAGGAAGGGGTCCTCTCCTTACTTCCGCCCCTTTCACTCCCATTCCCCCGTCCCTTTCCATTCCCCCTCTTGTGCTGATTGCACCTATAGCATTATTACTTGCAGCATTATCATTATGCCTTTTAAATATGTTTTTTAAATATTGTGTTTATTAAGTGAAAAATAGTGATAGGCGGGTGGGTGTTTTTATGAGCGCCATAATACTTGTATATTAAAGGAAAACTGACCTGAGTAAAATATGAGGGCTGCCATTGCTGCTTTTCTCTCTAATATAATTACTTTCAGAATCTCTGACCAATAACAAGCATTCAGCAAGAGAGATAAGAGAAAAGTCATATTTACTCCAAGCCAGGGGCATTTTCTGATTGTATTGGCCCTGTGTGTAATATCAAAGGTGAACTTTGGGCCCCTATCATTAAAAAATAGAAAATGCAAGCACTGCGGCAAAAATTAGGCATGGTTTGCATTGTGTTATTGGGCATATCTTAAAGAGATGTGGTTAAATAGAGTCTCAGACTGCTTGCATAGTATAGTACAGTGTTTTTCACCCTCTTTTCAGACAAAGCACTCTTCAGAACTGTGCACAATCCCAGGACACACCAGTCTGTGGGTTTGTTCATACCAGGAGGTGCATCTGAACATGTGTTTTTTTTTTCGTGTGTTCGCACACATCATATTTTTTAACATTTGCTAGATGTATGGGGGTGTCATTAAAGGGGATGTAAGCCCCCACATATGCCCAGTGAAGTGAACAGCCTCAGATGATACACAAGGATGGAATAAATCTCCCTACATACGTTTCACTTGCATATCTGCTGTCTTCATCTTACTATATTCTTTCGAATTCTTACATCGGGTAAGAATTTTTTCACTTCCTCATTCAGCACTGGGTGTGTAGTCCTGGCTTACAATGAGAGACAGCTGATTGGAGCAAAGGCACCCCCTTCCGGGTTATGAGTGCGCACAATGTAGTTGTGTGAAACGTGTCAACCTCTGTACTGGCTGATGTACTTTTGGTGTGTGTTATGCACTTTTATGGAATGGCCAATAAATGAACTTTCACTACGTTGGTGTGCAGCCATTTTCTTTACATTAGCCTATTCAAAGCAGGCTAGCCAAGGCGTGCACATGCATGAGGAGTCCCACCCACCCAACCTTGATCTATTCACCTACACCTGCATTTTTTCCTGCTTTCCACCCCCCCCCCCCTTTGCAAAAAGGTAAAAGAACCAAGATACTTTCAGAGCTGTGCTGTGACAAGACAAGCTCTCTACTAATCTCTAGCTAATCATGCTTATAACAGAGCAATGGAACAGCAGAAACACACAGGACTTAGTGCTTTGAAGAGAGATAAGAAAATACTACAGATATATGTGCATAGGTCAAATTTCATGAATTGGGTTTACATCCACTAAGAAATAATGGCACCCATGAGTGACTGCAAAAGGCCCCCCTCCTAGCACAAAGTCCCCAATTTCTACTTCTAGCATAAACCCCCATTAAATCCCCCCTCCTAGCACAAACCCCATCTCAAATCCCACCTCCTAGCACAAACCCCTCTGCTCCTAAATTCCCACTAGTAGCACAAACCCCCGCTTCAATATCTCCCCAATCCTCTCTCCTAGCACAACCCTCCCCCCAAAAAAAATTCTCCTCCATATACCCCCCTCATAGCACAAACCTCCCTGTTCCTTAATCCTCACTCCTAGCACAAACCCTGCCCCCTCCATCCCCTCTCCCAGCACAAATCCCCCCCCCCAAATTCCTCCTGGAGTGAGTTTGGGGTGGGGGAACTTGACTGGCCTGGACAGAGTCCTGATCTCAACCTAATAGACAACCTTTGGGATGAATTCAAGCGGAGACTTCGAGCATGGTCTTCTTGTTCAACATCAGTGCCTGACCTCACATGTGCTTCTGGAAGAATGGTCAAACATTCCCATAGACAACACTCATAAACCCCACAATAAATGGTGATAACAGGGGGAGGGCGTGACTTCCGTTGACACCACCAGATGTGATTAGCAGGAGCTCTGAGTTCAGCCTGATTTTCCGACAGTACCCTGATTAACAGCTATTTCCGAGACCCGTAAACCGCAACCAGGAAAACGAGCGAGCCTGTCGGTGACCAATAAATGAAAGAGCCTGCCGGTGAGTGGTCCTCCGCTGAATCAGTACCCCAACTAACAATTGCTACTGAGATCCGTAAGCTTGGTGGGGATTAAAGAAAAAAACGAATGAGTCTGGTGGTGGGAGGTCCTTCGCTGACATGATATGAGTTCAGAGGGTAACCTCATCCCCCTTTCTGGAGAGAAGCTTATTTGTACTCTCTTACTAATCTTATCCTTAGAGGCTGGGGGAGGATTGTGGAGTAGAGAGGCTGAAACAAAACAAATTACCTATATAAGAGAAGATGCGATATGTTGGTAATGCACTAAAAATGTTGAAGTGGAAGAAAGATGAATGGATGAGTGGAAGGGAAATGAGGGAATGGTCACTAAGGAAAAGACGAGACAGATGAAATAAGGTGTCCTTGTTTAAAATGGATAAGAACGGGTAAAAATGACTAGTCAGTGTACTTTTTTGTCGTGGAATGTAAGAGGTCAAAGCGCACACAGGTCTTCACAGAGATTAAAAAATGACAGGTTAAAACAATTTGCATCCAAGAAATGCATATGGTTAAAGAAAGAATTGATTACTTAAGAAAGCCCTGGATACAATGGTCATACCATTCATGTCATACAACCTTTTCAAGAGGAGTATCCCTAATGGTGCACCGGCTGTGGCATGGGAGTGCATCAGGGCAAAGAGGGATCCAGAGGGGCAATATGTTTTTGTCTTTGCCCTGGTGCACTCACTGCCAGTTGTTATAATGGGGATATATAATATCCCCCCAGCTACAATGGGAGTACTAAAGAAAGCATTGTTATTTATGGCAGAATGTCCAGATGCACATGTAATATGTATGGGAGATTTTAAAATGTGGTTAGATCCAAAGATGGATAGATTTGGGAAAAAACCCCAAAGGGAAGGAGAAGGGTCTAAAGTTCTAGAACATTTTATAAGGGAAGTAGGGTGGGTGGACATATGGAGGATTAGAAACCCAGGGGACAGAATCTATTCGTGGCATGCACCAGGCAAAGGATGCATGTCTAGAATAGACCTGGCCCTAGGGAATGAAAAAATACTTCCAATGGTGCAGTCAGTTACTTATACACTTAAGGGGTGTCTGACCGTTCTGGACTGATTTTTGACTTGAAGATAGGCTCTGGAGGAAGAAGGCAAGGATTTAGAATACAACCTTACTGGTTAACCCAGATTGGACCAAATGACCAAATACAGGAGCAAATGGAGGTGTTCCTTGAAACCCATGGGGATAGAATAATGGATGGTACAACCTGGGATACTTTCAAGGCATATTTAAGAGGGATAGTGAGATGTACAATATCATATATCAAACGCACTAATAGACAGGAAGAAGAGGAAATGGCTTATGCAGGCAGGTGGAAGCAGAGTTTATTGAAAACCCTTCAAATATAAATCAAATAAGATGGGCAGGAACAGCGTCAATATAAAAATCAATTGATAGTTAAGGCTAAATGTAGGAAGCTTCAGTTAAAGCAAAAAAACTTTGAGCAAGGACACCAAGCCAATAAGATTGTAAATTATCTGACAAAACAACAAATGTCAACATTAGCTATAGTAGAAGTGAGAAATGAGAAAGGGGAGATGGCCAACACAGTGGAGGATATTTTGGAAACCTTCCATAGATACTATGATAAAATGTATACATCGACATTGACATGCACACGAGAGGAAATAGAGAAATACTTAGAAGATTTCGAATTTCTGAAGTTAACAGAAGAGCAAAAGGTCGAGATGGAATAGGATATACAAGTAGGTGGTAAAAGTGGCTATTGAGTCGATGGGGAAGGGCAAGTCGCCTGGACCGAATGGCATACCGTTGGAAATGTATCAGCGGTATGTGCATATTATGGCCCCGACACAGTAATATTGATACCGAAGCCAAATAAAGAAAGGAGTGAGTGTGAGTCCTATAGACCTATATCGTGATTAAATATCGATTAGAAAATATTGGCGAAAAGGCTTTATTCTAGCTATTATATCAGATCATCAAACAGGATTTATGCCAGGGAAGTCCACTGCAAATAATATTAGGAGAACTCAGCCTATGGTACAGTTAGGGGAGTTTTTCCCGGAGTCAAGTGCCTTGGCTTCGTTGGATACAGCCAAGGCATTTGACTCTATAGAATGGGAGTTTCTCCAGGTAGTTTTGTAAAAAAGTGGATTTGGGGAAGGATTTAGAAAATGGGTGGGAATAATGTATAAGCAACCATGTGCCAACTTATTAATAAATGGAATATTAACCCCCACAATAAAGTTAGAGGAACAAGACAGGGCTGCCCACTGTCTCCCCAATTATTCTCCCTGACAATAGAAGCATTGGCCAACAGATTTAGACAATCCAAAAGGTATAACGGGATTATATTGGGGGGAAAGATTGAACATATATGTCTATATGCAGATGATATCATACTATATATGGAAGATGTGCATACTTCACTGGGGGAAGCAATGAAAATAATAGAAACATATGGGACATTTTCTGGGTTAAAAATAAACTGGCAGATATCCACATTGATGCTGTTGAGGCCAGGAAAGACATGTTTTAGAGGTGCAGTTTGGAAGAAAGGAATTAAAAATGTCCAAATATCCACTTATAGGCATTTTAAGATCACAGGGACCAAAGGGACTAATATCCAAATTATATTCATACCAATTACAGAATAAAATAAGTGGAGAACCAATGGGAGTGAGAGAGAAGTGTCAGGCAGTCATCTCAGATATGAGTGATCAGGAGTGGGATGAAATATGTTCCTCCCACTTAAAAGTATCTCTAGCAATGAATAATAAGTTAATAAAATTAAATATAATACATCAGACATACCTGGCCCCAAATAGACTGAATAGGATGGGGAGGATGCCCGCACCAAACTGCACAAGATGTGGGCGGGGGGGCGGACTTCCTTCACTTGTTGTGGCAGTGTGGGAGTATAGGGAGGTACTGGCAGCAGGCGATTGGGAAAGTAGGAAAAGTCTTAAATAACACTATTAAAGCTACAGTGGAATTATGCTTATTGGGAGTTATGAACAAAGAAAGAGGGTGTAGATATACTAGGATATTTGTGCAAGAAGTATTATTCCTGACATGAAAACAGATAGTGGAATAATGGATTCAGCCAAACCCACCGACAATAAGTCAATGTGTGAGAGCAGTAAACCAGGTTGTACCACAAGAAAGAATAATGTATGAACAAAGGGGAAATCTGCAGAAATATGAAAACATTTGGGAAAAATTGAATAGATCATACTTAACAACAGATGCAGGAAGACCTGACTATACAGTATAAAGTGAATAAAGGAAATAGTGACTAAGAGGGATGAGTGGGAAGAATGAGATGTAAGAGTGAATCGATATGAAAATAGAAATATATGTTAAAATTCTGGAAGAAAAGAACAACATTTTTGTAATAAAGAGTTAAAAAAAAAACACTCATAAACCTTGTGGACAGCCTTCCCAGAAGAATTAAAGCTGTTATAGCTGCGAAGTGGGTGGGTAAAGTCAATATTGAACCCAATGGACTAAGACTGGGAAGCCATTAAAATTCATGTGTGTGTAAAGGCAGGCATCTAAATACTTTCGGCAATATAGTGTGTGTATATGTGTATATATATATATATATATATATATATATATATATATATATATATATATATATATATATATATATATATATATATAAAATCATGCTCTGCTTCAGTATGTCACAGTACATGTTGGCATTCATGGTTCCCTCAATGAACTATAGCTCCCCAGTAGCTCCCCAGTGTTTGCGGTCTTTTGCATCTTTAGAAGAGGCTTCCTACTGGGACAACAGCCATGCAGACCAATTTTATGCTGTGTGCGACGTTTGGTCTGAGCACTGACATGCTGCCCCCCCCCCACCCCTTCAACCTCTGCAGCAATGCTGGCAGAACTCATAAGTATTTCCCAAAGACAACCTCTGGATATGACGCTGAGTGCGTGCACTCAACTTCTTTGGTTGACAATAGCGAGGCCTGCTCTGAGTGGATCCTGTTCTGTTAAACCACTGTATGGTCATGGCTACTGTGCTGCAGCTCGGTTTAAGGGTCTTGGCAATCTTCTTATAGCCTTGGCCATCTTTATGTAGAGCAACAATTCTTTTTTTCATATCCTCAGAGAGTTCTTTGCCATGAGGTGCCATGTTGAACTTCCAGTGGCCAGTATGAGAGAGTGAGAGCGATAATCACCAAATTTAACACACCTGCTCCCCATTCACACCCCAGACCTTGTAACACTAATGAGTTACATGACACTGGGGAGGAAAATGGCTAACTGGGCCCAATTTGGACATTTTCACTTAGGGGTGTACTCACTTTTGTTGCCAGCGGTTTAGACATTAATGGCAGTGTGCTGAGTTATTTTGCGGGGACAGCAAATTTACACTGTTATACAAGCTGTACACTCACTACTTTACATTGTAGAAAAGTGTAATTTCTTCAGTGTTGTCACATAAAAAGATATAGCAAATTATTTACAAAAATGTGAGGGGTGTACAAAATGTTGTAATACTGTATATATATATATATATATATATATATATATATATATATATATATATATATATATATATATATATACACACACACACTCTTATAAATAAATGTATTTTTTTTTGTTAAATGTATAAAAACATGGGTGATGTCAGTAGGACAGAAGTTGGTGTCAGTAAGACAGTGGCTATTGTCAGCAGAGTAGTGGACAGTGTCAATAGGGCAGATATTGGTGTCAATAGTGCAGTGTTTTTTTTATTTTTAGTTTATTTATTGTATTGTATAATGGCTAAGGAGAGTCTCTGTGCAATCTTGAAAGAAAAAGTCAAACTTTAAAAAAAAAACTGGAACCTCTGGATAAAATACTTGGCAGGAAATTCCTGAGAACTTCTTTATTGTGCAATGCTCCTGGATCGGCTTGTGAGTCACTATATTCTTTCTCCCCTAATCCTTTCCTTGTCTTTTTTATTCTTCGTATTCTGTTTTATAATGCTGTTGGATTGCCCCCATGGTGCATGAGAGGGGAAGTTGCCCCCCCCCCCCCACACACACACACTTGAGTCACAGGTCCTTATATAAATATATATATATACTAATAATGGGGATTTTTAAAGCACTGTGTAGCACTGTCCTAGATAGGTGCGAAGATTAAATAGATAGATCAGTGTTGGCCTTCTGTATTTTTTGGCTGCAATTGCAGTGTTGCTTACTGTATTCAGTGCAGCTGTCTTTGACTAGTTAGCTCTGCTCAGTGTTTTCAGCTGCTGCCAGTCTGATGGCTCCCTCTGTTTTCTTGTGAGCTGTGAAAACTTCCTGCATTATAGGTGTTGATCTATGCAAATGGCAGCATCTATATTTATACAGCCCTGGCCAGGGCCGGAATGGCCTACCGGGATACTGGGAGATTTCCCGGTAGACCGCCTGCCCTGGGGCCAGTGGCGGAACTACCACCATAGCGACCCGTGCGGTCGCTACGGGGCCCGCAGCTGAGGAGGGCCCGGTGAGCGGGCGGCAGGTGAGCCGCCGAGCTCCCTGTCCGCTCGGCGCTCGTACAGTCACACTGACTGTACGAGCGGACACAGCCAGGTGACTCGGCGGCGGCGGGGGGTTGTTGGGGAAGCTGCGGGGAGGCTTAGTGGGTGGCCAATCAGCGGGTGGCGGGGCAGAGAGATGACATCATCTCTCACCGCCCGGCGCCCGCCCTGCAAACTGCCAGCTCCGCTCTCACTCACTGTGCAGGCAGCAGAGATTACATCCTCTCTCTGCTGCCTGACTCAGACTGGCAAACAGAGCGACTTTAACAGGAAAGTGACAATCCGCAATGTGTGACAGGTGACATGGCAAATGGACAATCCACAATGGATGGCAGGTGACATGGCAAGTGGAAAATCCGCAATGTGTGGCAGGTGACATGGCAAATGGACAATCCGCAATGGATGGCAGGTGACATGGCAAGTGGAAAATCCGCAATGTGTGGCAGGTGACGTGGCAAGTGGACAATCTGCAATGTGTAGCATGTGATGTGGCAAGGGGACAATCTGAAACTTGTGGCATGTGACGTGGCAAGGGGACAATCTGAAACTTGTGGCAGGTGACGTGGCAAATGGACAATCCGCAATGTGTGGCAGGTGACGTGGCAAGTGAACAATCCGCAATGTGTGGCAGGTCACGTGGCAAGTGGACAAACCGCAATGGGTGGCAGGTGACATGGCAAATGGACAATCCGCAGTGGGTGGCAGGTAACGTGGCAAATGGACAAACCGCAATGGGTGGCAGGTGACGTGGCAAATGGACAATCCACAATGTGTGGCAGGTGACGTGGCAAATGAACAATCCACAATGTATGGCAGGTGACGTGGCAAGTGGACAATCCACAATGAGTGGCAGGTGACATGGCAAGTGGACAATTTGTAATGTGTGGCAAGTGAAAATCTGCAACTTGTGGCAAGTGGACAATCTGAAATGAGTGGCAGGTGATGTGGCAAGTGGACAATCCACAATGGGTGGCAGGTCACGTGGCAAGTGGACAATCCGCAATGTGTGGCAGGTGACGTGGCAAGTGGACAATCCCCAATGTGTGGCAGGTGACGTGGAAAGTGGACGATTTGCAATGTGTGGCAGGTCACGTGGCAAGTGGACAATCCACAATGGGTGGCAGGTGGACAATCCGCAACTTGTGACAAGTGACAATCTGCATCTGGTGGCAGGTGACACACTCGAGGCTCCCACTGATTCTGCATTATGGTGAGTTGAACTATTTAATTTTCTATAACAATGGAATAATAGAAATAATGTCTTTCAATCATCCTGACACCATAACACAAATGGTGCCGTGATAATTGAAGCGCCAACATCAGCCATTGCCCCAATAAATTGCCCCCATAAAAGTATTTTCTATCAGTGCCCCTCCCGAGACTAGAATCTGGATCCGCCCCTGGGTGGGGGGGGGGGCCCATACAACATTTTGCTATGGGGCCCTGTGATTTCTAGTTACGCCCCTGCCTGGGGCAACTTTTAGTTGTGGCTGCATCCTCCGCTCTCTCCTGTGGATCACAGAGTTGGCTGGCTCTGTGTTCGGCGGCCGCCCTGTAACATGGCCCGGCCCCCCCAGACCAGCTCGTGTGATAGTAGATAGAATCAACGTTCCGCCTATCACACGAGCAGGTCTGAGGGGGCAGGCCATGTTACAGAGCAGCCGCCGAACACAGAGCCAGCCAGCTCTGTGATCCGCAGGAGGAAATGCTGCAGGTACAGCCCGCCCTCTGTGCTACATTGCCTGGATAGGAGGATCGGCGGGGTGGGGGCTGCCGATTCTCCCATCCAACTTCTTTTACTGTCCCCAGTTCACCTTGTGCTCCCTGCCCCCCGTGCTCTCCTCCACCACCACACTCTCCTGCCCCCCCCACACAGTTCTCTCCTCCCCTGTTCTTGCTGCCCCCCCTGCTCTCCAGCTTTCCCCATCCTTCTATAGCCACCATCCCAGTGCTCTCCACTCCCCCAGTGATCTCCCCCCCTGTTCTCCCCCCCGTGCTCTCCCCCCTGTTCTCCCCCCCAGTGTTCTCCCCCCATGTTCTCACCCCAAGTGCTCTCCACTCCCCCCAGTGCTCTCTCCCCGTGCTCTCCACTCCCCCAATGCCCTCCCCCTGCACTCCCCCCAGTGCTCCCCCCTGTCCCCCCCCCCAGTGCTCTCCCCCCTGTTCTTTCCCCCAAGTGCTCCCCCCAGTGCTCTCCACTCCCCCCAGTGCTCTCCCCCCATTCTTTCCCCCCCAGTGCCCCCCCTTCTTTCCCCCATGCCCCCCTTCTTTCCCCCCCCCCGTGCTCTCCCCCGTTCTTTCCCCCCAGTGCTCTCCCCCGTTCTTTCCCACCGTTCTTTCCCCCCAGTGCTCTCCCCCTGTTCTTTCCCCCCCCAGTGCTCTCCTCTCCCTCCCAGTGCTCTCCTCTCCCCCCCAGTGATCTCTCCCCTGTTCTTCCCCCCCAGTGCTCTCCACCCCCCTGTTCTTTTCCCCCCCAGTGCTCTCCCCCGTCCCCCCCCAGTGCTCTTCCCCCTGTTCTACCCCCCCCAGAGCTCTCCACTCCCCCCTGTTCTTTCGCCCCCCCAGTGCTCTTCAGCTCTCCCCATCACTCTCCAGCCCCCCCCCAGTGCTCTTCAGCCCCCAATTCTCCCCACCCCTGTTATTTCGGGCCCCCTGGTGCTCTCTACCCCCGGTGCTCTCCACCCCTGTTCTTTTTGGCTCCCCCCAGCACTCTCCACTCCTCACCCCTGTACTCTCCACTCCCCTCTGCATTTTGCCCCCACCCATGTACTCTCCACCCCCCATAGTGCTCTCCAGTCCCCTGTGCTTTCCACCTCTGTTTTTTCTGGCCCTCACTGGTGCTCTCAAGCTCCCCCCCATTGCTCTCCACTCCCCCCTGCTCTTTGTACCCCCCAGTACTCTCCAGCCCCGTGCTCTACACCCCTGTTTTTCTGCCCCCCCAGTGCTCTTCACCACCCCACACTCTTAGCCCTCATAGTGCTCTCAGCAAACCGTGCTCTCCACCCCTGTTCTTTTTGGCCCCCCCAATGCTCTCAAGTCCCCCCCAGTGCTATCTGCTCCTCACCCCTGTGATCTCCACTCCCGCTTGCTCTTTGGGGACGGCTGAAGGCGGTCAGGGACCACTCCATCTCACAGCAAACAGATCCTCTGGAAGGAGAACCATCCCATCCAAAACAAGAACAGACCCTGCCTGCTGCTGGCCATAATGGATATCCTACTGGCATGCAAGGTACCGTACCGAGCATCAACAACACACCTTCCCACAGACAGGGACTGCAGACTGGGACATGGGGCACAGGAGGGGCTGTAATGATGGGCACAGTGAGACTGCATTCACAGCACAGTAAAGCTGCATTTGGTGGACACAGTGAGGCTGCAATGGTGGGCACAGTGATGCTGCAATGGTGGGCACAGTGAGGCTGCAATGGTGGGCACTGTGAGGCTGCATTTGATGGGCACTGGGGGGGCTGCATTGAGCTCTTGTATCATGTCTGCAGTCTCTGACCATTTCCTGTATCATGTCTGCAGTCTCTGAGGGAGTCTGGAATTTGAATATATATATATCATATCTATATATAATACTCTCTTCATCAAATGTGCTTTAAAATGTATGGTTTTCCCTTTCATGAACAAGAAAATAATGACATGCTGTTGGGCTGGTATAATAATGCTATGGGGCTGGTATGAAATTTTTTCCAGGGCTGTTTTTTATTCTCAGTCTGGCCCTGGCCCTGGCCAATCCCAAGGAGCAAGTCCCTGAAGATTGCTTGAAGAATGTAAATATTCTCTGAGCACACTGTGTCTTTTCCTGAAGAGGATCAGACCAGCAGCCCTACAGGTCCATGCTGTTATGTGCTTGCTGTCTTGCTAAGGTGCTGTCTGCTGAAGATCTATTCTGGTATCACTGGAGAAAGGTGTCACTTAAGGCTAGGTTCACACTGGAGAATGCAGCGGCTCACAGCAGGAGTCCGGTTTGTCTCCATTCACCATTTCAGGTCCGATTTCAGGCCAAATCTTTGTCTGAATTCAGACCTGAAATGGACCAAAAGATGCACACGGCTCCTGTGCAATTCGCACTGGAGCTGCTGCAGAGAAGTGTGAACCGGCTCCATAGAGAGACGGTCACAATCTCCTGCTATGTAAATTGGATGCGGCGAAACCCACATCCAATTCCCAATAGTATGAACTCAGCCTTAAAGTTGGAAGGAGACAACCAACTGTCCTTGGAAATTTTGTGAGTACAGACTGCTGTGAGAGATCTTAAAAGACTTTTGGGCTGCTGCCACCCCTCTTTTGCTAAAGAGTCAGCTGTGTTTGCTAATGGGGACATTGCTGGCGTCCTGAAGAGCTTAGTCTATTTAGGTCTCTGTGAAAAGACTCTGCTCTCGTTGCTCTAAAGTAAGAAGTTTGTGAGCTGTTAACCGCTTCTATTACAAAGCCAAGTCCACATTTTGCGACAAACAAGGACTTCTGCTTCAGCTTTTCAGAAAGGAGTTCATTGTGCTCAACTTGTACATACAGTATTTTCTGTTTTTGGAGTATTCCACTTAATTCCCTCAACCCTAACCAAGTTCTCAAAAAACAAAACAATAACAACACCTCTAGACTGGTTATAGATGAAAAGTGTGTCTGAGATCTTGTGCCTGGCTGCGGGGCAATCCACTGGGGAAGAAATTTTCAGCGGCTCCTACAGGAGTTTCTCTACAACTGTGAGAGCACATACTATGCAGAACAGACCTCCCGGCCACTGGCTATGGATCTAGCTATTGTTAAGCTTTCGCAATTCTCACATTACAGCCAGCGATTACCTCCAGTAATCGCTGCTGGATGCACTTTACGTGCATCCAGCAGCGATCACTGCAGGTAGTTGCTGGCTGTGTGGACAGCAGCGAATAGCTGCAGTCGCTGTTAACCTGACAAATTAGTTAATAGGAAGGCAGCTGCACCTAGCCACTCAGAGCGGCAGCTGGAATCTCTGAATCCTGCCACTACAATTCGCACTGGTCTAAATTTCCAGTGTGAATGCATCCTTATATGACAAAATATGGTCTGCACTAACTACCCAAAATATAAATAATTATGCATATATAACTATGCTCAAATGCAATGTGCAAACCACAAATAATACCACCTGTGCTATTTAACACAATTAAATGCTATTCAATGCTCAAAACAACTCTAAATCTATACAAACCCCACGATAGTGACAGTTCATATATAACATTAATTCCAGTATATTGGCGAGGTGAGATACAATTTCTTCATCACAATTCAAAGTGAAGAGAAAAGTTAATTTGTGGATTATCAGGTGCTCCTATATACACGTGCGTTGCTCCACAACAACACTTCGTGCCACCACCACCTTATGAAATGGCCACTCACCAGATACAAAAATAGAAGCTCGCCTTTGGCTCATTAAACGGATACCCACTCCTTATATACGATCTCTCTACAGTTAGTGGTCCACTGATTATTCAAGGTCATAAGAAAACATGTGGAACCATCATAGTGTAAATCATCTCAATTTGTTTTTTAAAAGATAATTAAAAACAGATTGCACTCACATATTGCAGTGTCAGTGAGCCGACACTAAGCTTATCTAGCCATGTATACAGGGTACGCTTTAGACCAGCATGTGTTTCCCAACAGGTAACCTTTTTCTCGCATGTACTCCAAGCCTCAGTCCCCTGTTATCGACGATCGTGTTGTGAACAGTCCCAGCAGCGTGAATGCATCCTTAGTGCACATGTATTGTGATGTAAATTACCCCTTATAATTTAAATACTTTGGACCATTGTTCATCCTTTCCAAGTCTGAAAACAGAACCCTTGTAGAGTATTTGCTACATGTAACAACTGTTCTTTTGTCTAAAGGTGTACCATTGTGGAGAATGGTTGTGTATTTAAAAGGCAATTTTAGGGGGCCTTCTATATAGGGCCTTCTATATATGCCCCCAGGGTCTGCACCAGACATATCCAGCTGTGAAGTGGGTCCCGGGGGGGACTACACACATTAGGGATATGCCACTATTCCAAGTCAGCGATTTCGAAAGCACTGAGGTCAGAGAATCAGCAGCCTCTGTGTTTAAAGTTTTCCTTTAAAAACATCAACGCAAGGGTGCATGACCAACATAATTACTAATCTAAAGTACAATAAACCTTTCATGTTTAAAATAATTTACATTTTTGAATGAAAATGAACATAGCTTATGATCCATAGGTTAGTATGTGTTATGAATAACATTCGCATGCAATATTTGGCTACAGTTTATTGCAAACAAATAGATGAATGAGGACTTTTTTCCTGTATTCATAGAAGCTACAACAACCCAAAAAAATACAATTGTAATGAGAATAAGCTAAACATTAAAATACACCATCTGCTTCTAGAGATTATGTATATCAAGGATGTTAATCTAGAATTTCCAGCATCAAATATAATATGCAAATATTGCAGATAGTGTGTTTCTTTGGAAATTCTAAACAATATAAATGGTAAAAAAAACGCAATAACTTGCCTGAGTTATCCCAAAAATGACTAGTTCTTGAATGAGTGTCTGTGTAAGAGAGGTGTGGGCTTTTAATATATCTCCCGCCCTTACTGAGGACATCTGTTAAGTTGGGTAAACTTGGCAGCTGGAACTTTCCTTGTTAATGTCCCATAAGCCAATAAACAGCAGCATTGGCAGTAATAGCATTTGCAGATAAAACATTTAAAAACAAGCTTCTTTTTTTCCTATTAACCCCACACCACTGCACAATAGCATAATCCCAAGATTCTAAACAATAAATGGACAAAGTAATTAAAGCTAAACTCCAGGAATGACCTGCATTGCATAGTTACATTGGTCCAGCTTGGCATAATGCAAATATATAACCAGTGGGCCGCTGGGGAAAGTGGAAATCACTGTAGTAGCCAACACTGCTACAGTAATAGCCACAGTCTTCTGCTTGTTTAGGTTTCATGCAAGAGGCTGCCTCATTGCACACTGTCCACAAGGGTTCGCTCATGCCGCGTACACACGTAGCCGACTATCCGGCGGACTTAGTCTGGCGGACTTCCCGCCAGATTGTCCGTCCGACTTTCCGAACGGGCTACTTGCCCACACACGGCACTTTTTCAGCGGACTAATACGGCGTACTAAGTCTGCCGCACTATCTGCCGTACTTTGAAATGAACAAACTCGCCCACACACACGGAGGAAAGTCAGCTCATTTTGAGCACGTCTCCAGGTAGGCGGGGCCCGCGAAGGAGACGTCGCTGGCCCCATCACCTGGTATGGACTTAAAGGGGAACCCCAACGCCAAATAAAATCGGCGTGGGGGTCCCCCCAGGTCCACATCAGACCCTTGTCCAAGCACGCTACCCGGCCGGCCAGGAAAGGGGGGGACGAGCGAGCATCCCCCCCTCCTGAGCCATACCAGGCCGCGTGCCCTCAACATGGGGGGTGCCTTTGGGAAGGGGGGCGCGCGGCCCCCCTCCCCCCAAAGCACCTTGTCCCCATGTTGATGAGGACAAGGGCCTCTTCGTGACAACCCTGGCCGTTGGTTGTCGGGGTCTGCGGGCGGGGGGCTTATCGGAATCCGGGAGCCCCCTTTAATAGGGGGGCCCCCGGATACCGGCCCCCCACCCTATGTGAATGAGTATGGGGTACAATGTACCCCTACCCATTCACCTGTGAAAAAAAGTACAAAAAAAACACAACACAGGGTAAAAATAGTTTATTGCACAGCTCCGGGGGTCTTCCGTCTTCGGGGGTCTTCTCGCCGGACTCCTCCGCTATCTTCTGCTAGCTCTTTTGCTAGCGGAGGAGCCCGGCTTTCTTCCTCGCCGCCGCCCTCTTCTTCCGACTTCGGGGGTCTTGTCCCCCTCTTCGGTTCTTCTGCTGGGCCACCGCGCCTTCTTATAGCTCTTTTACAGGCGGTGGCCCGGTCTTCTGTCGCCGCTGTCGTTGTCGTCGCCGCCTTCTGTTCTTCTCTTCTTCTGTTCATCTCTTCTCTTCAGATGTTGACTCATCGCTCCCTCCGCTCACAATGACGGGGACTGGACGCGCGGCGACTTATATAGGGACATCACCGGATGATGTCCCTGCCTATTATGATGTCACAGTCCCAGCATCCTCTGGGACTGTGACACCATAATGGGCGGGGACATAATCCGGTGATGTCCCTATATAAGTCGCCGCACGTCCGGTCCCCATCATTGTGAGCGGAGGGAGCGACGAGTCAACATCTGAAGAGAAGAGAAGAACAGAAGAACAGAAGGTGGCGACGACGATGACAGAAGACCAGGCCACTGCCTGTAAAAGAGCTATAAGAAGGCGCGGTGGCCCGGCAGAAGAACCGAAGAGGGGGACAAGTCGGAAGAAGAGGGCAGCAGCGAGGAAGAAAGCCGGGCTCCTCCGCTAGCAAAAGAGCTAGCAGAAGATAGCAGAGGAGTCGGGCGAGAAGATCCCCGAAGACGGAAGACCCCCGGAGCTGTGCAATAAACTATTTTTACCCTGTGTTGTGTTTTTTTTTTGTACTTTTTTTCACAGGTGAATGGGTAGGGGTACATTGTACCCCATACTCATTCACATTATTAAAGGAGGCTCCCGGATTCCGATAAGCCCCCCGCAGACCCCGACAACCAACGGCCAGGGTTGTCGGGAAGAGGCCCTTGTCCTCATCAACATGGGGACAAGGTGCCTTGGGGTGGGGGGCCGCACAGCCCCCCTTCCCCAAGGCACCCCTCATGTTGAGGGCACGTGGCCTGGTACGGCTCAGGAGGGGGGAGGCGCTCGCTCGTCCCCACCCCCTTTCCTGGCCGGCTGGGTAGCGTGCTCGGACAAGGGTCTGATGTGGACCTGGGGGGGACCCCCATGCCGATTTTTTTCGGCGTTGGGGTTCCCCTTTAAGTCCATACCAGGTGGCGGGGCCAGCGATGCATCCTTCACGGGCCCCGCCTACCTGGAGACGTGCTCAAAATGAGCGGACTTTTCTCCGGGCGGGAAAAGTCAGTTCATTTCGAAAGTACGGTGGACTGGCATACGCAGGGCCGGATTGTCCGCCGAAATGCAAGTCCGGCGGGAAGATTCCCGGGAGTGCAAAACTACTTTCTAAGTCTGCCGTACTTTCGGGTAAAAAAAGTATGCCGGAGGCTACACACGGGGGGATTGTCTTGTATTCTTTGGCATGACATTCAGACTCTCTGCTTAGATTAGGTAACATGTTTTGACATGTTTAAGTGTTCATTTAAAGTGAACTTTAAAGTGAACTAACAGAGTGAAAAAGTAGCACAGAAAGTCACAAAAATATATTTCATTTCATTATTTTTTTATCGCATGTTAGAAAGATTTATGAAAACTAGGGAGAAGCTGAGTGTTCTCACCAAACGCTGAGCTTTTATTGCAAGTTAAAAAGATTTATGAAAACTAGGGAGAAGCTGAGTGTTCTCACCAAACGCTGAGCATTTAGGTTGTTCAGCATGGACAAACATTACAGCTTCCTGCTATAAATGGTTGATTAGAAAGCAGTGGGTGCCTGCACATGCCAGGTTCTTATCAATCACTGATGTCCCTCTGTTCATTTGCTCAGATAGTATGGTGACTCTGGTCCATACCAGGGTGGCTAGGAGAGTGGACTCTGTAAATAAAACCCTGGGCCTCTTAGTGAAATTGGCTCAGGGACACAAATACATCCTAGTGGGACCTGATTATGCCGCAATGTATTCAGAGGTTGTCACTTTGTGGAAAACCTCATCCAAAGCAATCAGTAGAAAATTATTCAACATGTTCTCAAGGATGAGGTTCCCTAAGGAAATCTTGATGGACCAAGGCACTCTATATATATCAAAGTTGATGGAAGACTTATGCAAATTATTCCAGATTAAACAATTGCATACCTCGGTCTACCCCTCGCAGACAGATGGGTTGGTTGAAAGGTTCAATAAGACCTTAAAATCTATGCTCAAGAGGGTGGAAGAAAAAGATGGAAAGGATTATAATTGCTTGCTCTCAGCACTCATGTTTGCCATCAGGGAGGTACCTTAACCACTTGCTTACTGGGCACTTAAACACCCTTCCTGCCCAGACCAATTTTCAGCTTTCGGTGCTCTTACACTTTGAATGACAATTACTCAGTCATGCAACACTGTACACAAATGAATTTTTTGTGCTTTTTTTCCCACAAATAGAGCTTTCTTTTGGTGGTATTTGATCCCCTCTGGGGTTTTTATTTTTTGCGCTATAAATGAAAAAAGACCGAAAATTTTGACAAAAACGCATATATTTCTTTGTTTCTGTGACAAAATTATGCAAATTATTAATTTTTCGTCATAAATTTTGGTCACAATTTATACTGCTACATATCTTTGGTAAAAAATAACCCAAATTAGTGGATATTATTTGGTCTTTGTGAAAGTTAGAGAGTCTACAAACTGTGGTGCGAATCATACAAAATTGATCACATCTGATGCACTGGTGACCGATCTCATTTCTTGTGTCCCGAACAAGTCAGGAAAGTACAAATACCCCCCCAATGACCCCTTTTTGGAAAGTAGACATTCCAAGGTATTTAGTAAGATGCATGGTGAGCTTTTTGATGTTGTCATTAATTCCAACAATTCTTTGCAAAATTAAGATTTTTTTTTTTTTTTTTTCCACAAAATTGTCATTGTAATAGGTTATTTTTCTCACATGACATGTGTATACCACAAATGACACCCCAAAAAATCTCTGCTACTCCTCCTGAGTATTACAATACCACATGTGTGGGACTTTTTCACAGCCTGGCCACATAGAGAGGCCCAACATGCAGGGAGCGCCATCACGTGTTCTAGGACCATAAATTACACATCTAACTTGTTGACTACCTATTACACTTTTGAAGGCCCTGGAGCACCAGGACAATGACATGTGACACTGATGACAGATGGCACTGATACGTGGCAATGATGACACTTATACGTGGCACTGATGACACGTGGCACTGATGACAGATGGCACTAATATGTGGCACTGATGACAGATGGCACTTATACGTGGCACTGATAACACGTGGCACTAATACGTGGCACTGATGACAGATTGCACTAATACGTGGCACTGATGACAGATGGCACTAATATGTGGTACTAATACATGGCACCGATGACAGATGGCACTAATACGTGGCACCGATGACGCGTGACACTGATGACAGATGGCACTGATAAGTGGCATTGATGACACGTGACAGTGACAACAGATGACACGTGACACTGACAGGTGGCACTGATGACAAATGGCACTGATACGTGGCACTGATGACAGATGGCACTAATATGTGGCACTGGTGACAGATGGCACTATGTGGTACTGATGACACGTGGCACTGATGACAGATGGCACTGGGGACAAATGTCACTGACAACAGGTGGCACTGGGGACAGATAGCACTAACAGGTGGCACTGGGGACAGATAGCAATAACAGGTGGCACTGGGGACAGATAGCACTGGGGAGGATGGCACTGGGGAGGATGGCACTGGGCGAGGATGGCACTGGGGTGGATGGCACTGGGGAGGATGGCACTGGGGAGGATGGTATTGGGGCGGATGGCACTGGGGGGAGGATGGCACTTGGGGAGGATGGCACTTTTTTTACTTTTTTTTTTCACTTATGGCCGCTGCAGCCGTTCATCTCTCCCTTCTCACACGCTGTCTGTGTGAGAAGGGAGAGCGGCGCTGAGAGTTGATCTCATATGTTTACATATGAGATCATCTCTCTTTGGATAGGCCGATCGCGCTGTAAACGGCCGCTGTGATTGGCCGTTTACAGTGATCTGTGACTGGCTGTGTCCGAGGGACACGGCCAGCACAGAACTTCCCCGATGCGCGCTCCCGGGAGCGCGCATTGCGGAAGTAAACAGGAGGATGTCCAGGGACGGCTTCCCGGCAGATGGTGTCCGCTCTGAAGCCATCTTTCGGCTATAGGGCGGGCGCGAAGCGGTTAAGCATCCACCGGTTTTCCCCATTTGAGTTGAAATCCCTGAGGTTTTTTTTTGACCTGGTAAAAAAAACCTTGGGAAGTGAATCTTCTCTAAACAAGATAGTTCTGGTTTGGTCCAAAACAGTGGAACATATCAAAAATACACCTTGATTTATTTGGGCAACATTGTAATCTTTAGTACAGACTGGGATTCCCATCTCTATCTTGGTCTGTCTTGGGCTGTTTAAAGAAGGAGGGGTTTACCATAAATCTGGAAAAGTGTGCTAATGCAATGGAAGAGAAAAGTACCTGCAGTACATTGTTGACAGGGGTTTTGTGAACTAACATACCCCATATAATTCACCCAGGCACCAATCAAAGAGAATATCACCCACAAAAGGTAGCAAATGCTTTTAGTTTCTACTACGGGGCTCTGTATAACTTAAAAGACTAAACCGATACACACCAACCAAACCCCAAAGCAATTAACAAATTCCTTACTTCAACAGATATACCCAAACTGTTACCTAACCAGCTCCAGTCTTTAAAACAGCCTTTTACAATACCAGAAATCCATAAAGCCATAAAATCACTTCCTTCTAATAGTGTAACATCTTATGGTGGAACATATCACCCAGATGAGAGAGATGATAGCAATGCCTTGAGGCTAGTAGAAAGTAATGCCTCTGGTAAAAGAGCATTTGCAGAAGACACAAGAAAACACAGAGTGTAAAACAGGTTCACCAAGCTTAGACAGTGACAGGTGGGAATAGGGTGGCTGTGCTTATATCCACTATTTAGAGTAGTGGATATAAGCCCCTGGCCCCTGGCCAGGTGTCAGGGGCCATTCAAGGTGTTAGAAAAGGTCAGTGAATTAAATTATAAAATTCATTAACATAGGAAGCAAAATCCATATAAAATCTACCATGCAAATCTATTAAAGCCCTTGAAACACTTAGAGCAGGTAGTTGCCCTGGCTGAGGTTAATTCCAAACAACATGTAGGGGAGAATTTAATTCCAGTTTCCATGTTCCTGTCCAAGCCACAAATGTAGCAAGTAAAACAGTTTTTACAGAAGAATAGGGAGATGTTTTTTAGGACTTCCAGGTCCTTTCAGAGTAGTCAAACATGAAATGGTTATGTGCAGGTCCGAGTAAATCTCTATCACATTCTTGGAGGCACAGGAAAGCGGTGTTGGAGGACACTCGAGAAAGTGCTTGAACTCAAGATCATTGAAGAATCGCAGAGCAAATGGTTGAGTCTGATTGTGCTGGTACCAAAGCTAGCGGGACTGGTATTTTTTAATGATTTCAGAAACCTCAATGGGGTACATACACGGTGTCCTGAGTTGATGAGCTGATAGAGAAGTTGAGACCAGCTTGGTTCATCATTACAACCTGAGACCTCACCAAAGGCTACTGGCAGATACCTGTATTAAAGGAAGCCAGAGAAAAGACTGCATTTTCTACTTCAGAAGGTTATTTCCAATATAAAAGAATGCAATTTGGGTTACTTTCTGCTCCAGCTACTTTTTAGATGGTGATGGATAAGTTTTTGAGCCCTCATCAAAAATACACCTTGATTTATTTGGGCAATATTGTCATCTTTAGTACAGACTGGGAGTCCCATCTGTCTTGGTCTGTCTTGGGCTGTTTAAAGAAGGAGGGGTTTACCATAAATCTGGCATGTGCTATTGCAATGGAAGAGACCAAGTACCTGCGGTAGATTGTTGGCAGGGATTTGGTGATACTCCAGATTAACAATGTAATATCACTCAGAAACGGGTCTTAGCTTTATTGGGCATCTTTGGGTACTATTGAAGGGTTGTCCCCAACTTCACCACTATTATGGCACCATTGACTGACTTGACAGAGGGTAAGAAATAAGTTATGTTCAAGTGAAATGACAAGGCTGAGGAGGCTTTCTGCAAGCTTAAAATAGCCTTATACCAATCTCCTGTTCTGGTTGCTCCAAATTTTTCAAAATAGTTTATCGTTCAAACAGATTTCTCCATTGTGAGTTTACGAACAGTTCTGCCCCAAGGGGTCAATGAGGAGGAACACCCCATAGTCTTTCTTAGTAGAAGGTTAACAGTTGCTGAGAGAAATTACATCGTAGTGAAGCGGGGATGCCTGGCTCATTAATTGGGCTCTAGACTCACTATGCTATTTTCTTCTTGGCAAGAAGTTTCATCTGTAGTAGGACCACGCCTCACTGACCTGTATGAGACAGAATAAACACACAAATGTCAGGTTAACAAGATAGTTCGTGGGGCATGGCCTGCAGCAGAGCCAGATAGTCGCATAATCCCAGAGCTCGGTCTTTACAGGGACTCAGCGGCATACAGCAGCCCTTCCAAGGCACCTCTTCACCCCATTTTCATGGCAGATCAGACCGGGACACCACCGGGAACATGCTCAATAAACGGTGCCACGATAGACGCTCACATCGTCTGACGGACTTCTATTCCCTGAAAGACTCTAGAGGTAGGCAAGATGGTGCCGAGGCCTACACTCCTCTGGCAGCCTCTTTCACATAAAAGCCACAAAAAAGGGCAATCAACCTCCCAAAATGACATCACCTAGCAGCCAACACTCCTACCCTTCTACCCCTTCATCAAATAGGCCAGCTAATTTCAGACCCAGGCTGGATGGCATCAGATTAAGCCCAGCACTGAGCCCATCGCCAGATTCAGAGGAAGACACAAGGGAGATGCCAGAATCTACTGAATCCTTTCCCACACAGAAACAACCTGTACTTGATACAGTATTGAAAGACATGCTACTGTCTTTAAGGAGCATGATCCAGGCAGATGTGGCCTCATGTATGAATAGATTCAATAGAGTTATCCAAGCAATGGGGGATAGAGTGGATCACATTGACGTTAAGATGGGAGCATACGCTGACACCATGAATTACCTAGTTGATGCCTATGAAGAAAAGGAATGGGAGAATGAGTGGATAAAGGAAAAATTTGCATATATGGAAGACAGGTCGAGAAGAAACAATCTGAAAATAAGAGGGATACCAGAATCAGTGCAACAAATCGACCTAGGCCCCTATGCAGCGACCTTGTTTAAAAATCTCATACTGAGTCTCACTGACTTAGATGTTATGATTGACAGGATCCATCTCCTGCCCAAACCTTCTCACCTGTCTGACCACATTCCAAGGGATGTACTCCTACGTTTACATTTCTTCCACATGAAATAAAATCTAATGTCATGCATGCGGAAGCAAGAACAAATACCAGCACAGTAGCAGAACTAACAAATAAAAATTATTGCGCTGACTCAAAAAAAAATACATGTCCCAACTCTGGTGTTGACTCATAATCGCTTTGAGCCTTTACGAGGGTTGGCGAATACCTCTATAGATGATAGGTACATGGTTGAACAGCACGACAAGTGGAGACCTCCATATTACCAGCCAAATTATCTTCCTAGAACCCCAGCCAATGGCAACTGGTGGCAGTGATTTGACTGTCCCCCGGAGGCCACCAATTTTGGGAGGGAGGGTCCAAGTACAGGCAATTTCAATTACGTTTTTTTTCCCGAGGGTCAACAAAACAAAAGGGGTATAGATCTAAAATGGGCACCAGAGGGGGGCTGTGGGTCCGCGCAAAAAAGGAGGCGTGTATGAAGGATGTTGGATTGTTTAATCTAAGTACAGCTAGCCTTTCTAATGAAGAGAAGCATGTCTTGAACCATGGGCTTAAGTTCACACTGGCCAAACCTTTGAATAAATTTCAAATGTTTATAGACGTTCAAAAATTTGTGCGCAAAATTAGTACTTAGCGCCACTTTATTGCGAACCCTTACCATTCCAATACTATTGTTTCAATGGAGACAAGAAGCTCTGGGTTGAGAAATGCTTCTCTATTTAATCCTCCAGGACCCCAAGCCCCTGCTATCCCTGTATTCAGGGACTTGGTGAACAAGGATTTACTTGCGTTACAAACTAAAAAAATTAGGAGGGAGTATATTTTGAATAAGGGTATGGAAAAATAAAAAAATAGGGATGATATTATTGTACGTCCTGCGGACAAAGGGGGTGGGATCGTAATCTTGGATAAGGTAGCCTATGATCATGAGATGGAAAGGCTATTGTCTGATCAGGATACTTATGTCCCACTGACAGGGAACCCCACTAGTAGATACAAGAAAGATCTCATGTCTATAGTGGAGAGAGGTCATACAAGTGGGATCATTTCTAAGAAGGAAAGGGCCTTTTTGGTCCCCTCCGCTCCTCGGGTCCCGGTAATCTATTACCTGCCGAAAGTCCATAAGGATCCAGTTTGCCCCCCTGGAAGGCTGATTGTCAGTGGTATAGACTTGGTTACTTCCAGGGTAGGCAAATACATAGACCATTATTTGCAACCACTCGTTGTGGAGACTCCATCATATTTGAGGGACTCCACACAGGTGATTAACTTATTGAAAGACATAGAGTGGAAAGATTTGTATATCCTCGCTACTGCAGATGTGTCTTCACTGTACACTGTCCTCTCTCATGCCCATGGTAGAGAAGCAGTTGAACATTTTTTTAAAAACAGACACACTTCATGTTCAGCAGCAATCCATTCATTCTCACTTTGTTGGATTATGCAATGCAACACAACTATTTTTGGTATACGGGATCGTATTATGTTCAAAATAGGGGTGTGGCCATGGGGGCTAAGTTTGTCCCTAGTATGGTCAACCTTTTCATGGCTAAATGGGAGGAGGATGTCATCTATCATGAGTCCAGGGAGGAACTGGTACTCTGGAAAAGATATATAGATGACATCCTCCTCCTATGGGATGGCGATTCGGATTCACTGTCTGCATTCATCTCCAGCCTCAATTTAAATGATAGGGGTATTTGCTTGACATGTGAGGCAAACAAGGTTGAGATCCATTTCCTTGACCTGAGAATTAGGATTATAGAAGGACAATTAGTTACCTCCACGTTTTTTAAGGCTACATTAACATTAAAATTTGTCACCATAAAGCTTGGTTAGCGTCAATACCCAAGAGCCAGTTCCTGAGACTCAGGCGAAATTGTACTAACTTTGATGACTGTGTATCTCAATCTCAGGTTCTCAGGGACCGGTTCTTGGAAAAGGGGTACACTGTAGAGGCATTGGATGCTGCGGTCACGTTTGCCACAGATAGGGATAGGGATTCCCTGTTGACTATTAAGCCCAAAAAGACTGACGATTCATTTAAATTTTCATTTATAACTTCCTATTTCGCTCAACACTATGATATTCACAAGATCATACAGAGGCATTGGACAGTTTTGAAGGGGGATCGTTATTTAGGCCCTAATTTACCAGGCAGACCTTGGATGGTGTATAGGGGGTTTCCCCATTGGGCTTACAAATAGCCCCGAATGTTGTGGATCCACCTAAACAAAAAATGTATTTTTTTCAGAATATGGAGGGTTTCTTTCCTTGTCGAAGGTGCCCTATCTGTAGAATTAAGGCCAACAAATGTAGGCGTACCCAGTCTTTTGTTGCCACTTCCACTCAGGAGACCTTTACTACAAGACCCTTCATTACATGTACTTCAAAGAATGTGGTCTATGTGATTAGGTGCCCCTGTGGATTGCAAAATATTGGACGCACGATACACATGTTACACGTCAGGCTTGGCGAACATGTGGGTAATATTAAGAGGGGGTACCCGAAGCATAGCTTGTCAAAACACTATGCGCTAAAACATAATCGCAACCCGGAGGATACCACCTTTTTGGGTATTGACAAGTTTGTTGGTCATTGGAGGGGTGGCAGCAACATTCGGGGGGTCTCACAGTTATAAACCAAGTGGATCTATCAGGCCCAGACATACCATTCACATGGAATGAACATTGAATGGGATCAAAATGCCTTTATCAATAATAGCTGAATTTTTTCCATGTGTGATGGAATGTTATTAATGGATTCTGTCTATATTAGCCCTGTTGGTTTTTTCTCATTATTATGGTGTTCACTTTAGTTGCATTGTTTATTATTATGTATTATTATTCTTGTACATTTATTTATTTATTTTTCTTCTCAGTATCATTTTTATTATTTTTTCCTCTTTATATTCATTATTTTTTCGGATTTTCTTTTGTAGTATGTATAATTTCTTGACGTACTTATTTTGTGTTCATATTGTTTTAGTGGAATATTCCCATCTTTTTATATGCTCTGTTTGTATATATAATCTGTTGGTGATTAATGTTTTGTGTATGAATTTGCTATTTCACCACAAGATGTCGCTGTTCTGTGGTCAGTCTATATCCCATGCTAATCTGGTTGTTTTGACAAAGTTTTTAAAGAGGGATTCCGCCCAAAAAAAAATATTAAAAGCCAGCAGCTATAAATACTACAGCTGCTGACTAGTGATGGCCGAACGGTTCGCCCGGCGGTCGTTTCGCGGCGAATTTCCGACTTTCGCCGTCCGCGGGTTCGAACGCCTTTTTCCGTCGTTCGCCCCGGCGGACTTACGTGTTTAATGTATACAAGAACTTTAACCTTTCGTGACACGTTTATCATGTGTTACAGGACAACCAATTGAGACATGACAGCTCATGGACACTTGGACATTCCCCCTAACCTATAAATACACCCGATCCGGTGGCCATTTTACATTCTTTCTTCTGTCACTGTAGGGAAAGGATCCTGTGTGGAGTAGGGACAGAGAAAACGCTAGCTATTTGGTACACAAAAGTTCTTTTCAGGACTGGTATAGGTGTTAGGTCAGCAGCCTGAGTTTCTTTTGTCAGTTTAGATAAAGGGACAGAGCGCTGTATGCTGCTATTTTAGGGACAGCTCAGCCAGATTAGTCTTTCTTCATCATCATCATCATCATCATCATTAGCTGTTACTATCAGGTCCACAAAAGAGCTGTTCCAGCTAATCGTTCCAGCCTACTCTTTTTTGCCAATTTGTATAGGGACAGGCAGGAAGCAGTGTGTCAGGCAGTGAGGATAATTTTAAAGACTTGCTGTTACTATTAGTTCCACAAAGGTTCTTTTCAGGACTGGTATCAGTGGTACGGTAATAGGCTTGTACACGTATAATATTCTTTCTTCCAAATATAGAAAGAATATTATACTTGACTGCTGCCCTTCTGCTGCAGTCTGCTAATCATTCACAACTCACTTGTTCCACAAAGCTCTTTATCAGGACTGGTAACTTGGTCTGTCTAGGGTGCTACGGTACATAGGCTTGGGTGCGGTACAGTCTGCTGTTCTGTAAGGACCGCTATCGGTCCACAATACATAGGGTTGCCGTGCACTACTGCTGACCGCTGCCCTATACTGCAGCAGTCCTTCATTGGTATAGGGACTGACGTACAGTCTGCTAATCACTAACACACAACCTGCTTGGTCCACAAAAGTTCTTATAAGGACTGGTAACTTGGTATAGGGTGCTACGGTACATAGGCCTGAGTGCGTTACAGTCTGCTGTTCTGTAAGGACCGCTATCGGTCCACAATACATAGGGTTGCCGTGCACTACTGCTGACCGCTGCCCTATACTGCAGCAGTCCTTCAGCGGTATAGGGACTGACGCACAGTCTGCTAAACACTAACACACAACCTGCTTGGTCCACAAAAGTTTTTATAAGGACTGGTAACTTGGTATAGGGTGCTACGGTACATAGGCCTGAGTGCAGTACAGTCTGCTGTTCTGTAAGGACCGCTATCGGTCCACAATACATAGGGTTGCCGTGCACTACTGCTGACCGCTGCCCTATACTGCAGCAGTCCTTCATTGGTATAGGGACTGACGTACAGTCTGCTAATCACTAACACACAACCTGCTTGTTCCACAAAAGTTCTTATAAGGACTGGTAACTTGGTATAGGGTGCTACGGTACATAGGCTTGAGTGCGGTACAGTCTGCTGTTCTGTAAGGACCGCTATCGGTCCACAATAGATAGGGTTGACGTGCACCACTGCTGACCGCTGCCCTATACTGCAGCAGTCCTTCAGCGGTATAGGGACTGACGTACAGTCTGCTAAACACTAATACACAACCTGCTTGGTCCACAAAAGTTCTTATAAGGACTGGTAACTTGGTATAGGGTGCTACGGTACATAGGCTTGAGTGCGGTACAGTCTGCTGTTCTGTAAGGACCGCTATCGGTCCACAATAGATAGGGTTGACGTGCACCACTGCTGACCGCTGCCCTATACTGCAGCAGTCCTTCAGCGGTATAGGGACTGACGTACAGTCTGCTAAACACTAATACACAACCTGCTTGGTCCACAAAAGTTCTTATAAGGACTGGTAACTTGGTATAGGGTGCTACGGTACATAGGCTTGAGTGCGGTACAGTCTGCTGTTCTGTAAGGACCGCTATCGGTCCACAATAGATAGGGTTGACGTGCACCACTGCTGACCGCTGCCCTATACTGCAGCAGTCCTTCAGCGGTATAGGGACTGACGTACAGTCTGCTAAACACTAATACACAACCTGCTTGGTCCACAAAAGTTCTTATAAGGACTGGTAACTTGGTATAGGGTGCTACGGTACATAGGCTTGAGTGCGGTACAGTCTGCTGTTCTGTAAGGACCGCTATCGGTCCACAATAGATAGGGTTGACGTGCACCACTGCTGACCGCTCACCTATACTGCAGCAGTCCTTCAGCGGTATAGGGACTGACGTACAGTCTGCTAATCACTAACACACAACCTGCTTGTTCCACAAAAGTTCTTATAAGGACTGGTAACTTGGTATAGGGTGCTACGGTACATAGGCTTGAGTGCGGTACAGTCTGCTGTTCTGTAAGGACCGCTATCGGTCCACAATAGATAGGGTTGACGTGCACCACTGCTGACCGCTGCCCTATACTGCAGCAGTCCTTCAGCGGTATAGGGACTGACGTACAGTCTGCTAAACACTAATACACAACCTGCTTGGTCCACAAAAGTTCTTATAAGGACTGGTAACTTGGTATAGGGTGCTACGGTACATAGGCTTGAGTGCGGTACAGTCTGCTGTTCTGTAAGGACCGCTATCGGTCCACAATAGATAGGGTTGACGTGCACCACTGCTGACCGCTGCCCTATACTGCAGCAGTCCTTCAGCGGTATAGGGACTGACGTACAGTCTGCTAAACACTAATACACAACCTGCTTGGTCCACAAAAGTTCTTATAAGGACTGGTAACTTGGTATAGGGTGCTACGGTACATAGGCTTGAGTGCGGTACAGTCTGCTGTTCTGTAAGGACCGCTATAGGTCCACAATAGATAGGGTTGACGTGCACCACTGCTGACCGCTCACCTATACTGCAGCAGTCCTTCAGCGGTATAGGGACTAAGAGTTTTGTCACAGGGTCATTTAAAAAATGACATGCAGAGGAAGAGGCAGGCCCTTCCGCAGGGGTGGTAGGGGTAGGGCAGGAGCAACAGGCTTGAGCCAAAGTGGGAAGTTGCAGAAGGTGCGTTCAATTACTTTAAAGGATGCACCAGACTTGGTTGAGTGGCTCGCTCAGCCTTACTCTTCTGCACCCTCCTCATCCTCTCGATCTGCACCCTCTTCTTCACTCTCTGCTATGTGCACCCCCAAAGACACTACCACCAACAACACGACCACCACCACCACCACCACATACCTTCCGCTTGAGTCACTGGAATTATTTTCCGATCCATATCAAGAGGACATTTCTGATGCGCAGCCACTCTTGGTATTGGATCAGGAAGAGGAGGTAGCAACAAGCGCTACTCAGCAGTCTGACGCCAGTACCCAGATCAGCCCAAGGAGGAGGTTGGTCCCCGGTGTTGCTGCCTACTCTACTTATAGCGGTGGGGAAGGTGACGTTGATGATGACGTGTCTAGTGATGTCACGTGGGTGCCCACAAGAGAGGAAGAGGAGGGGAGTTCAGAGGGAGATATGGACCAGCAGATAGGGAGGAGAAGCAGCAATGACTTACATTGCACAGCAGGGACAAAGCAGACTGCAAATGTATCAGGAGCGAGTCATCGACCATGTACGGTCACATCTGGCGCTCCCAGGACACCGGCACATGGCTCCGCAGTGTGGGCTTTTTTTAACGTGTCCGCTGCTGACAATAGCGTTGCCATCTGCAATCTTTGCAGTCAACGCGTTAGTCGCGGTAAGCCCAATACTCACCTAGGGACGACCGCCTTAAGAAGGCACATGAGCAGCCATCACCGAGCCCAGTGGGAGCAACGGAACACACAAAGCCACACTGCAGGCTCTCACCGTCCAGCCTCGTCTTCTACTTCTCCTTCTCCTCTCTCCTCACAATTGTCCTCCACTCCACCTTCCATCACGCCAAGCTCACATTTTTCTGCAAAAAGGCAGGCTTCCGTGGGCCTAATGTTTGAGCGTAAAAAAATGATGACGCCGGATAACCCTCTTGCCCAACGGTTGGCGGCTGGCTTGTCAGAACTCATAGCCCGCCAACTACTGCCATATAAACTGGTGGACTCGGAGGCCTTTCGCAAATTTGTGGCCATTGGAACACCACAATGGAAGGTCCCAGGAAGGAAGTATTTCTCAGAGAAGGGCATCCCAGAGCTATATGGCCATGTTCAGCGGCAAGTGAATGTATCTCTGGCACACAGTGTCGGTGCCAAGATACATCTGACCACAGACACGTGGTCTAGCAAACACGGGCAGGGAAGGTATATCAGTTTTACTGCCCACTGGGTGAACCTTCTGACGGCCGTCAAGCATGTAACCCGTGGCACCCGTGTAGATTTGGTTTTACCGCCACGGATTGCATGCAGGCCTGACTCTTCTTCTCCTCCTCCTACTCCATCCTCCTCCCTCTCCTCCTCAGCTGCCTCCTCCTTTTCCGCTGCTAGCGTCTCTTCCACTGCACCGCCCAAGCTCCCCAGAACCTATTCCACATGCCAGGTGAGACGTTGCCATGCCGTGCTGCGTCTGTTGTGCCTGGAAGCAAAGAGCCACACTGGCCCGGCACTCCTTTCAGCTTTGCGTTCACAGGCAGATGAGTGGCTAACACCGCTCAATTTGACAGTTGGTAAAGTGGTGTGTGACAACGGTGCCAATCTGCTTAGCGCATTGAAACAGGGCAAAATCACGCACGTGCCGTGCATGGCACACGTCTTAAACTTGGTCGTGCAGCGATTCCTTGTCAAATACCCTGGGGTCCAGGACATCTTGCGGCAGGCAAGGAAAATCTCGGCCCATTTCAGAAGATCTTACACGGCCATGGCTCGCCTTGCTGACATTCAGCGGCGACACCATCTGCCGGTCAGACGTCTTATTTGCGATTGCCCGACGCGATGGAACTCAACCTTCTATATGCTTGATAGGCTGCTCCAGCAGAAACGTGCAGTTAACGTCTACCTGTATGAACTCTGCGAAAGAAACGGTTCTGGGGAGCTGGGTTTTTTTTCACCGCGCCAGTGGCTGCTCATGCGCGACACATGCAGACTTCTGCGGCCATTTGAGGAGATCACCAAACTGGTCAGTCGCAGCCATGGCGCCATCAGTGACATGGTACCTTATGCCTTCTTTCTGGAGCGTGCATTGCGTCGTGTCATTGATCAGGCTGTGGAGGAGCAGGAGCGGGAAGATGAGGAAGTCGCAATGCTGGATGAATTCCCAGGGGGGGCTACTCTATCTGAGACAAGTCAACAACAGGAGTCTGATGAGGAGTCAGAGGAGGATGGTGCCGGGGCGGATGAGCAGGAGCAAGAAGAGCATGCTTTAAACCTTTCTGGGATCCCTGTTGTGCGAGGATGGGGAGAGGAGAATGAAGAGGACGACATTATCCTGGATGATGAGCAGGAGCCAGGCCACCACACCGCTTCCACTTTAGTGCAAATGGGGGCCTTCATGCTCCAGTGTTTTAATAGGGACCCCCGTATAAAAAGCATGAGGGTCAAGGACCAGTACTGGGTGGCAACGTACTTAGACCCCCGGTACAAACACAAAATGGCGGAAATGTTACCGCCGTCGCAGAGGGCTGTCAGAATGCAGCACTTCCAGGCCTTGCTTCGAGAAATGCTGCATTCTGCTTTTGCGTGCGCTGGCAGAGGAGCAATTCCCACTCCCAGAGAAGGATTTGCGGGTACCAATCCAACAGCGCCTGCAAGAAGAGGCCGGTTTGAAGATGTGTTGGTGACTTCGGATATGAGGTCATTCTTTCAGCCGACCCATCGACAGGTGTCATCCGGATCCAGCATCAGGGAACGCCTAGACCGTCAGGTGTCCGACTACATTGGGTTAACGGCCGATGTGGACGCTCTGAGGAGTGATGAACCCCTAGACTACTGGGTGGGCAGGCTTGACCTCTGGCCAGAGCTTGCCCAATTTGCAATCGAACTGTTGGCTTGCCCCTCATCCAGTGTCCTGTCCGAAAGGACGTTCAGCGCAGCAGGGGGGATTGTGACCGATAAGCGTACTCGCCTAGCTCACCACAGTGTTAACTACCTCACATTTCTAAAAATGAATGAGGCATGGATCTCGGAGGAATTCAACACATGTGATCAGTAGACCATGTATATGTCTATAAACAATTTTTGGAATCAAGCACACAGACCTTCTTAATTCATTTGGCTCACTTCCCTGACCCAAAAAAGCACACCGTACTATATGCCCCTACCCTCCTCTTTGAAGAGGTTGAGCGGTGTCATATTTCTACTGGGGCTGCTTATTATGAGGGGTTCCCACCATCCCTGTGCTGTGCTGACTTCCTCCTGGGTGTTCTTATTATGAGGGGCTCCCACCATCCCTGTGCTGTGCTGACTTCCTCCTGGGGGTTCTTATTATGAGGGGATCACACCATCCCTGTGCTGTGCTGACTTCCTCCTGGGGCTGCTTACGGTGCTGCTGTCAGCGCTGTATGTCACGGAGCTGCTGTCAGCGCTGTATGTAACGGAGCTGCTGTCAGCGCTGTATGTCACGGAGCTGCTGTCAGCGCTGTATGTCACGGAGCTGCTGTCAGCGCTGTATGTCACGGAGCTGCTGTCAGCGCTGTATGTCACGGAGCTGCTGTCAGCGCTGTATGTCACGGAGCTGCTGTCAGCGCTGTATGTCACGGAGCTGCTGTCAGCGCTGTATGTCACGGAGCTGCTGTCAGCGCTGTATGTCACGGAGCTGCTGTCAGCGCTGTATGTCACGGTGCTGCTGTCAGCGCTGTATGTCACGGAGCTGCTGTCAGCGCTGTATGTCACGGAGCTGCTGTCAGTGCTGTATGTCACGGAGCTGCTGTCAGCGCTGTATGTCACGGAGCTGCTGTCAGCGCTGTATGTCACGGAGCTGCTGTCAGCGCTGTATGTCACGGTGCTGCTGTCAGCGCTGTATGTCACGGAGCTGCTGTCAGCGCTGTATGTCACGGAGCTGCTGTCAGCGCTGTATGTCACGGAGCTGCTGTCAGCGCTGTATGTCACGGAGCTGCTGTCAGCGCTGTATGTCACGGAGCTGCTGTCAGCGCTGTATGTCACGGTGCTGATGTCAGTGCTCTGTATTACGGTGCTGCTGTCAGTGCTCTGTATCTCCTGCACCCTCTTGTTTGCCTACCCTGGTCCCTGACCTTCCCTCTCCTCCATTGCCTTCATTAGCTCCATAGTCCTGAATTGTCAGAACAATTTCCCAAATAAAAAAAAAATGCTTGTAGTTATCGATCCCAAATTCACCTCATACATGTATTATGCTATTGTCCAGGTGGTGGGACTACGTGCTACCCCCTAATAATTACCCCGTGGCCGCAAATTCGACCTAAAGGTTTGCGAAATTCGCCTCCCATTGAAGTCAATGGAGCCCGCGGCGAACGGTCGTTTTCGCGAACGTTTGTGTCCGTTCGCGTTTCGCGTTCGCGAAACGTCCCGTCGGAAGTTCGTCCATCACTACTGCTGACTTTTAATAAATGCACACTCACCTGTCCCGGGTTCCAGCGATGCCGGCAGCCGAGGCCGATCGACCGCTCGGGCCTCGGCTGCTGCCGCCGCCATTCGAGGTGAGGGAATCAGGAAGTAAAGCGAATCGGCTTCACTTCCCGGTTCCCTACTGCGCATGCGCGAGCTGCGCCGCGCAATAGGAAATCTCTGCGCTGTCACTGGGACCCGTGTGTGTCCCAGCAGACAGCGCGGCAGGGCAGGAAATGGCGTAGACTCCCGTGGGAGTCTATGCCCGGAAGTGGGTGAAAATACCTGTCTTTGACAGGTATCTCCACCCCCCTCCCCCCTGAAAGGTGTCAATTGTGACACCGGAGGGGGGGGGGGGGGTTTCCGATCAGCGGAGGTTCCACTTTAGGGTGGAATCCCACTTTAAGCAATTTAAAAGAACTTTATACATGACGCCTTTATTTTTATGGGGCATGTGTTAAGTTTATCACTAAGTACTTATGGTACCTTGTTTTTTTATTCATTTTTTTATTATTTTTGGGGTTTTTCTTTGCGGTTAAACAACTGTGACTCTTGACTGAGATCACTTCCTGTCTTGCTGGTTTTTCCTGTTTGATGTGTGGAACGCAGGGCACTTCCTGTTCCGTGTCTGTCTGTCTATTTAACTTTGTCTCTATAGACGCTTTAGCCATGCCCCTGATGATGCACTTTGAGTGACGAAACGTTGGGCAGAGCCTGGCTTAACGTAGGACCTGGACAGACTGCACTACAGCGACTATCACTGAAGCGCTGGACGCTTCAGTTGTTTTGCCTATTTTAATCAACTTACAGTAAATATGAGTGGAATTGTTTTTTCTTAATAAATTGAGCATTGTTTTTTAAGATATCTGCGCAATGAGCGTTGTTATTTTCCTCTATCCACATGACTGCTGAACTGCATGGGAATCTTAATACCTGTTCATGATTGGAGAGATTTCTGGTTCCAGTGTACTGCTTGTGAGGAGTAGTGGAGCAAAGCGGCTTTTTCTATTTGTGCATTATCATTGCACTGATGGTAAGGGTCTGTCGTGTTGGGTGATGGTGATGGGACCCCTACTATCCTTATCTCTGCTGAATGAGGTGGAGGGAGATCTGTTGTGGATTCACTGAACTTTCAGTACCTGTTTTGGACTTTTACACATGAATGCGTTACTTTAAATGCGTTTATATTTTTTGCTTTTTGCGCCGCATTTTCTCTGTTTATATAGTACCAGAACTTACAATTCTTTGTGGATCTCTCACAATACACGATCCAAAAAAGGAAAAATCTGAATACAGTAACCAAAGTGTTAAGAAACCACAAAATCTCATACAGATGGGCATACCCAACAAAAATCACTGTAACCGGAGAAAACCACACTTATGTTATATCTTCCCTGGACAAGGGAATTGCTCTCCTGCAAGAATGGGGTATTCTCCCGAAACAGGATGGCGATAACCCCAATACCAGCACACAGCGGCAAGTCATGTGTGAGTGGAAGGAAGTCTGCCAAAAATGTGAAATCGCACTCGTGAATAGGACTGGAGGGTTCCTATTAGCTCCCTAGTCCTGAGGAAGTGAGGCCAGGGATGGTCAGGTTGAACTAAGCCCCCATTATAATCTAGCAGCAATTAGCTGCCCATAGGTGCCCTGCACCCGTTCTACTTGTTGAACCATGTTAGGTGCCTCAAACTTGTCATATTTGTTTTATTGTGTTTTTTTTGGTTATTTTTCCAATTTTCTCTTCTGCTTTTTGGGATGTTGACACCGGTCGGCTACAACCACAAACTACCAAGGTGGATCTTCCCCTCGGACAACCTATGGAGGTATGGTCAGTAATCACACTATACATAGAGAATATATTACCATGTTTACTTATGATGGATATAGAGCACAAATCTCAACAAAGGATTCTTATAGAACCCTAGCATTCATACTTCCTGCAAAAGATGGCACTTAATGGTTTATCTATTAATGCCAAAGGGCTTAACCACCCAGCAAAGCCTAAGTCTCTGGAAAGAAGCTCTACTGCATAATAGTGAAATCTTCTGTGCACAAGAGACTCATTTCACTTCATGGGCTCCAAATTAACACATAAACACATAAAGATACACATACACATAATATACACATAAGAATTACCCTTTTATCTTCACTGCAAACACAGACACAAAAACCAAGGGAGTTCTTATAGATAGCCATCAGAGACACAATAACGTTCAAGTTTCATGAGGAAATAAAAGATCCACAAGGCAGATTTCTAATACTTACTTGTGATCTAAACACCAGATTCGCTTTTTCAACAAACTAATGAAAAAGGTCCAAAACCACCTCAAAGGTCTGTTGGTGATCTGTGGAGACTTTAATGTCACACCAGACCCATCACTGGATTCCACGTCCCAACTTAACCGTCATACCTCCAAGCTGCTTCCTTCTATTCACAACCACAATCTATATGATGCATGGCCTTGCTTACAATACACACCAGGGAAAATGATTACACCTACTTCTCTCCACCTCATCAAGTTAATACTAGAATTGACCTATTCTTAATAGACCAATGAGTACTACTCCAAATTAAATCTGCCACCATCAACACGATAACATGGTCTGACCATGCCTCTATTATCCTGTCTATAGCAGACCTGTCATCTACCAGACAGAAACCAATATGGTGAATAAACCCTCAGGCCGCGTACACACGCGGGGACTGTTCGCTCAACTTTGTTCGTCAGAGGCCGCGTACACACGGGCGGACTGTTCACTCAACTTTGTCCGCTGAACAGTGTTTCAGCGGACAGTCCGCTCGTGTGTGGGCTTCAGCGGACAGTTTCAGCGGACTGTTTGACGGACAAAGTTTTTCGGAAATCCCGAAAAACTGTCCGCTGAAACTTGGTTTGAGCGGACAGTCCGCTCGTGTGTAGGCTTGTTCGTCAAACTAAGTTCCGCGCATACTCAGAAAGAATTTACAGGGCGGAAGCGCTCGGTCTTGTAAAACTAGTGTTCGTATTGAAGCTAGCATATTCGTCATGCTGCTAATTTTGTGTTTTTTTAATATAGCCCGTTCTTTTCTTCTTCGTAATGCAAGAAAAGTGAAGTAGCTTTGCTGCTTATATTCACACAGAGTTATACCACATGTTTTTATTCATCCTCATCCTATGATTAATCTTCCAATTATAGAAAAAATATATTCCAAATTTAAAAAAAAACAAAAAAAAACCCTATAAAAAAAAAAAGAAATTATATATATATGTGTCTATCTTAAAAAAAAATATATAAAATAAAAAAATAAAAAAATTTATATATATATATATATATATATATATATATATATATATATATATATATATATATATATATATATATTTATTTCTTAAAAAAAAAAAAAAAATAGAATTTATCTATTACTATATATTTCTGGAACTACTATTGTCATTTTTTTTTTTTTTTTTGTGGGGGGGGGGGTTTGAAACAAGATGGACTTGCATTTTTTTTGGCCAAGCAGGACTATGCAAGTAGAGATAGATAGATAGATAGATAGATAGATAGATAGATAGATAGATAGATAGATAGATAGATAGATAGATAGATAGATAGATAGATACCCAAACCAGCATTTTAGCTTAAACATGATTGCATGTTCAAAATCAGCAGAGCTTCCCCTCATTTCAAATGTTAAGCCTCAAATTTACAGCGACTGCACTTCCAAGTGCACTTGCAGTGCTTTAAAAATTGCACTTGAAGTTAGCATATTTACATGAACGTGTGTTTTGTAAATAACCCCAAGAGTCTTTTGACATGTATCTGCCTACTCACAAATAAACTTTGCTTTTTAAGCCAAAATTATCAAAAAATATTTTAAAAAAAATAAAATAAAAAAAACATACAAGATTTTTTTGAAATAATAAATTTTTATTTTTCCTCAGAACAAACATAAATCAAGAGGGAGGCAACACTGGAGACAATTTTGACGTTTGTGAAGCCTTTTGTCCCCCAGGCACACATCAAGTGAGTGGCCACCAAAATTCCAAACCTGCGTAGCATGTAAATAGGGAGCACAACCAGGTCCTAGAATCCCAAAGACCAGGAACAGCAGCAGATGAGATCTATGTCCCCAGACTGTGGTACTACAACAGCCTGCGTCTTCTTTCAGAGCAGACTGAAGCCAGGCAGTCACATGCGACTCTTCCCTCTAGCCTTCCCTCCACGCGTCGCTGGAGGCTGTGCCTCTGGTGGTGGAGTTGTGGTAGGAGGAGGAGGAGGAGGAGGAGGAGGAGGAGGAGCAGTAGGGTCTGTGTTGTAAAGCTTAGTGGTGGGTGTGAGCTCACCCTTCAGACCCCGTTGGATGGCATCAAAAAAGATTGCTTCACACAAGTTTCGCTGTGGTTTGTCCATTTCTTGTAGCCTACTAGCCAGATAAGTGGCATAGGCCTCCTCCGGATTGGGGGGTTTTGACAAAATTTGTGTGGCTTGGCGTATAAGCACCAAGGACTCCTCCTCTGTACGGCTCATCCTCCTGGGCCTTTTGCTGGCTAGGCGGAGGGGAGGGACCTGGCTTTCCGTCCGACTCCTGCTGGGCCCAGCTAGCTCTTGTGTGTGGCTGGTCCCGGCCTCCTCCTCCATACCACTGGTCCCGGCCTCCTCCTGGGTGAGCTCATCCTGTGTAAAAAAACAAAGAAATCAATAACTAAAATATGTCTATATTTAGAAATCATCAATCACTAACAATTTTACAGTTCTCACTTGCAAATACATTTGTCTTGAAATACAAAAGGCTATCATTTTGACACCATCATTTTTCCATCAGTTCACCAAGATTTGAGCCACATTTGTGTAAACTACTGTATCCTTCTATCTAATTTAATTTGTGATGAAATCCTAGATTTGGAAGCAATTCAAACATTGAACTTGACATCATTAATATTTGAGCAATCCAAACTTTAGAAAGTAAAATATACCTGGCTCCAGCTGGGCGCATCAACTTCGTCCAGCAAGGAAGGGTCTGGATCTTCCAGGGATGGCTCACCTGAGGTGGAGGGAAGGGTGGAGGGAAGGGTAGACGGAAGAGTTGAAAGTGACGGCCTGGCTTCTGACGTGTCATCCAGAAAACGCAGCCTGTCATATTACCACAGCTTAGGTACATAGACCTGACCTGCTGCTGATCCTGATGTTTGGGACTCTAGGATCTTTCTTTGCTCCCGCCTATACCCGCTACGCAGGTTCTTAATTTTGGCGTTCACAAAGTCAGTGTCTGCCTGGGGGACTCGGGTTTTCACAAACGCCAAAACTGTCTCCAGTGTCTTCTTCTGGGCAGCACGGCTTGAATATTGGGGGTGTTTTGAATCCCAAAGATTGCTGTGCGACTCCACTAAATCGAGAAATGTTGAGAGGAAGGCCTCCTCCTTAAAGGGGTCTGCAGTATACCTTTGCATTTTCTGAAAAAAAAAAAAAAAAGTCAGACCAAATGCACACTATATTGTGACAATGTAGGCGAGACACACACTACTACACACACTACCCCCCCCCCCCACACACACACACACACACTACACACACACTACTGCCCCATACACATACACACACACACACACACACACACACACACACCACACACACACACACCACACACACACTACCCCTCCCACACACACACTACCCCTCCCACACACACACACACACTACCCCCCCCCCACACACACACACACACACACACACACACACTACCCCTCCCACACACACACTACCCCTCCCACACACACACACACACTACCCCCCCCCCACACACACACACACACACACACACACACACTACCCCTCCCACACACACACTACCCCTCCTACACACACACACACACACTACCCCCCCCCCCCACACACACACACACACACACACACACACACACACACACTACCCCTCCCACACACACACTACCCCCACCCCCCCCCCCCACCCCCCTATACACCCACCTCCACCCCCACACTACCACACAAAACACCAACCCCACTCAACCACCAACCCACATAAAAATCAATTAAACATCAATAAGAATAAAATTCAATATGCACATCCCTAACGCAGGCTTTAAATTAAACGAAAATAAAACGATAACTATCTTACCGTCGCGTGTAGCACTCGCTGCTTCCGTTCGGACAAGCGTACGGCCTCGTGGTAACGCTTTATATACAGCGCATGCGCTCAGGCTCCGCCTGCGTCGCCCGCCCCTGACGTTCCTTGTGACCGTGTTTCCCCGCCCCTTTTACCCTCGTTCCGCTGTGGGTGAATGATAGGAGAAAATGGCGGACGCAAATTCTATGAGCAGCTTGAGCAGCGCGGAGGAAAGCCATGGGCCCCATGCTTCCGGAGCAAGGAGGAGATATAAGGCCACCAATATGGCCTTTGAAGAGATGGTGGACATGGTGGCTATCTTAAAAAGGGAGGATTATGATGGGGAACATGGCCCGTACCCCAAACCTAATGTCCGGAAAAGCGCCATCTTGGATGAGGTAGTCACAACCTTGGAGACCAAATTTGGGGTACGAAGAGGCAAGGACCAGCTCCGGAAACGATGGTCCGACATCAAGTCCAGGGAGCCGGACCAATATTACCGCATCAAAAAGGTCATGAAAAAAAGTGAGTAAACTCCGCGTTTCTCGTGACTGTCGGACATAATCGTTCGCGTAGGCATTGAAAATCTGGCGGATTTGATCGTAATCGTTCGTGTAAATAGTGTATGTAAATCTGGCGGATTTTATCGTAATCGTTCGTGTAGGTAGTGTATGAAAACTGGCGGATTTTATCGTAATCGTTCGTGTAGGTAGTGTATGTAAATCTGGCGGATATTATCGTAATTGTTCGTGTAGGTAGTTTATGTAAATCTGGCGGATTTGATCGTTCGTGTAGTTAATAGTTCATGTAATGAGCGCATATGGTTGTTCGTATATGTGGGCGTAAATAGCATGAATTTGTGTATGGTGTAAATTTATCTGGTGTTGGATTAGATTTTAATTAGTTATTATTTTTTTTGTATTGTTCATGATAAACTGAATTGTCACGCTCAGTTTATAGGATATAAATTTTTACTAAAGTTTCATAAATTTATTCAGTGCAATATAGACTCAATTAAAAAAAATGAGATAGATAGATAAAATGCTGGTTCAACATCTGGACTAGGAAACTTTTATATGTGTAGTTTGGGCCATCATAGAACATTTTTGACATAATCACACACAGGTACTCCTGGCGTTGATTCGAGTGTGTCCGTCTGTGAAACTTGGACAAAAGATATACAGTATCACAGTTTGGTTAAAGGCTAGGTTCACATTGCTGCAATGTACGAGATCAAATGTGATTTGCACCGCACTGCAGTGCAAATCACATGTGATCTCTGTGTGATGCGATTTCAGCCATACATATAGTATGGCTGAATTTGCATCGCATCCGGACCAAACTTGTACATGGCCCTTTTTTTAGTCCACAGCCGAATCGGATCACATGGGTCTTCACACCATGTGGTCCGATTCCTGTCCGAGTTTAAAGATTGCACTGTGAAATGAGAACTAATTTGGAGGTGTCAATAAAACTTTACACTGATACTCCCAGCAGGTCACATAGGGCAGTGCGAACTGCGCATGCGATGCGTGAAACCACAGTAGATTTGCAGCGTTCGCACATCGCAGCAGTCTGAACACAGCCTAACTAAAAAAAAGTCATTTTAAGGATGTATTAAACTAGGATCTTGTAATAACCAGCTAATAATTTTACACCACTTCAAACCAATGTTTCATATTCAAATTTCTGAACTCAAATATCACTATGCTTAAAAGTATTTTTTTTTTTTCTTCATTCTCATAGGGGAACAAAGACTCAGACAAGAGGCGGAGCAGCCCAGGACCCCCCGACCTCGCCAGCCTGATTGGGCACTTAGCCCCAGCCCCGCATCAGTATTGGAGCTGCCCAGCCCAGTGTCCGAGAGGGAGCAGCCAAGCTCGGTATCCTCCGCTGGACCAAGCTCCGTAGCTCCACTGGATGAGCCCAGCCCAGGGCTAGATGTGGAGGAGGAAGAGCAGGTTGAGTTACACACCCCACAAAGTGAAAGTGAGTGTCTGACAACCCAGCTTAAGGTAAACAATTAATGGCTGTATATTTTAACCAATTTTTTATCTACACATGTTTTTAGGTGATGATCTGATTGTGGTAGGAGAAGCCGCGGAGCCATTTTCAGCGGACAGTGCCCAGAGGCTGATAGGGCAGATCATGGCCTGGAATGCCAGGATCGATTTAATGGAGAGCAACATCCAGGCCATGCAACAACAAATCCTGGCCATACAACAGCAGCTGGTCCCTATGAGGCAGGAAATGAAGAACATGATCGATGTTTTAGGGAGAATCTAAGCCCCTTTTCCCCTAAAACACAATCGATCATGTTCTTCATTTCCTTGCCAAAAAGTTTTTAATGTTTTTACAAGATTTTTAGAGGCCAAATTTTGAAGATGCACACGGTGTGTCAACATGTGCTATGTGCCATCAGAGGATCGCAATGGACGCATTTGGTGTTTGCAAACCCTTCCTCATTCTAGTATGTGAGAGGAAGGGATTGCACACACCAAACACGTCCATTGATCACTCATGATGGTACATAGCACATGTTGACATTACCAATTTTTGGTGTGCATCTTCAAAATTTGGCTTTACCCCTTGTTTTATGTAAAAAGTTAAAAATCTGATTTTATTTTTTTATTTTTGTGATAATTGTATTTTTGATATATCTATATATTTCTATGTTTACCAAAAAAGAAACAAAAAAAAAAAAAAAGAATTTATAAAAAAACAATTTCCCAAAAAAAAAAAAAAAAAAAAAGAATTTATAAAAAAAAAAAAAAAATGACACAAAAAACAAAAAAAGATCTAAATAAGAGGCACTGGTTGGAATGTGCACTATTAAAAAATCAAAAAAAAAAGATGTGTGTGTGTGTGTGTCTACTTCTTTCAATACTCAATACCAGTTTGGGAAGTCATTTTGTGTTTTCTGTCACAAAGGGCCTTATTTCCTATTGTCAAAAACCACTTTGCTATACAAATGCACTAGGACAGGAATATGCAATTAGTGGAAATCCAGCTGTTGCAGAGCTACAAGTCCCATGAAGCATAGCAAGACTGACAGCCACAAGCATGAGACCCAGAGGCATGATTGACTTGTAGTTTTGCACCAGCCGGAGGTTGGCCAATTGCATATCCCTGAATTAGGACAATGTAGGATACAAGCAACGTGAAAAGCAAACAAGAACCAAACTTCAAAATTTGAACAGACAAGACATATTTCAAGAAAAATACATTTTTATTGGTCAGCTGGCATTGGAATAGCCCCCCTACCATTAAAATAGCTGACATAGCGGTCACGCACCTCACGTGCTGTTTGGGGGGCTAAGCCAGAAAGGGCATGATCCAGCCCTGTCAGTTCTGGAAGCCTGAGTCCGGCCTCAGGCCCAATAGGCTGCAGGTACTGGTTACCTGAAAATTTCCTTAGAAAATTGTGCAGAATGCAGCAGCACAGAATAACATAGTTCAGTTTATATTCTGCCAGGTTGATGGCTGTCAGTAACAGACGGAACCGGCTGGCCATAATGCCAAAGGCACTCTCCACAACCCTTCTTGCTCTGGCCAGCCACTATGGAACCCCTTATAATTCCAATAGTAGGACCCCGAATGGGGTGGGGGCACAATCCTCACATGTTTCCCGTCGATGGCCCCTCCGCAGTTGGGGAAGTCCCAACGGGCAGCGAACTGGGAAGCCACAGTCTGCCATTCCTGTGGCGTGGAAGGAAGCTGGGGAGTCAAACACATGAAACAAAAAAAAATTAGTCATTAAATAAAAACAATTCATAACAAATAAAATTCAAAAACATTTTGGAACAACAGTTAAACAGAAATATTGCAAATTTGTTTTCTGCCAAAAAAAAAAAGTAGGCGGACCAATTCACAGATTAATCAGCCCTCTGATGGACCAGGGGACATAAATTAGGTGGGTAAGTGGGGTGGAGGGACTAATTAATAAGTATCCAACACCTGCAAGCAATTTGAGTGGGGTGGGGGGACTAATTACTAAGTATACAACACCTGCAAGCAATTTGAGTGGGGTGGGGGGACTAATTACTAAGTATACAACACCTGCAAGCAATTTGAGTGGGGTGGGGGGACTAATTACTAAGTATACAACACCTGCAAGCAATTTGAGTGGGGTGGGGGGACTAATTACTAAGTATACAACACCTGCAAGCAATTTGAGTGGGGTGGGGGGACTAATTACTAAGTATACAACACCTGCAAGCAATTTGAGTGGGGTGGGGGGACTAATTACTAAGTATACAACACCTGCAAGCAATTTGAGTGGGGTGGGGGGACTAATTACTAAGTATCCAACACCTGCAACCAATTTGAGTGGGGGGAATAATTAATGAGTTGACAATCCATATCTATATATCTATATATCTATATATCTCTATATATCTCTATATATCTATATATATCTCTATATATCTCTATATATCTCTATATATCTCTATATATCTCTATATCTCTATATATATCTATATATCTATATATCTCTATATCTCTATATATCTCTATATCTCTATCTCTCTCTCTCTCTCTCTCTCTCTCTCTCTACACACACAGGGTGTATACAAAGAGTATACAAAGGGTGGGGGGGCAAGTAAAATAGTACAATGGAGCTGACAATATGAATTATAGAGAAAAACAAACAGTCTCGGCTGTGGGTGTATATGGGGCCCAGGATTGAATGCTGAGGACGTTAATGAAAGCAAATATGCATGTGAGACACAAAAAAGGTAAAAAGCTAAAAAAAATGACACAAAAAAAAAAAAATATATATATATATATAAAAAACCCATTTAAAAAAAAAAAAAAAAAATGCATGCATTCATATAAAGGGGACATTCACATCATATTCCTGTCATGGATATTAAAAGTCATGATGAAATGAATACAAACATACAATGCATATAATGCATATAATGCAATATTAAAAGAACAAACTTACCTTCATATATTCCTTCTGCAGGACCCGAATAATGGCAGAACAGGTCTCTGGAATAATGATCCCCAGAGCCTGGGGGGAGATGCCTGTCGAGAACTTGAGGTCCTGAAGGCTTCTCCCTGTCGCCAAGTAGCGCAACGTGGTGACGAGCCTCTGCTCCGGAGTGATGGCTTGCCGCATGCAGGTATCCTGCCTGCTGATATAAGGGGTCAGCAAAGCCAGCAGACGGTGAAAAACGGGGTCCGTCATCCTGAGATAATTCCTGAAATCATCAGGATTATTCTCACGGATCTCACGGAGTAAAGACATATGCGAGAATTGGTCACGCTGGCGCAACAGTCCGCTCAAAATTAGCATGGACGGACTTGGCCACACACGACGAACGAACAGTCCGCTGAAACCGTGCGCGATGATGTACGTCACGTACGACGGGACTAGAAATAGGAAGTCCAAGACACAGCAAAGCACCCTTTGGGCTCCTTCTGCTGACTTTGCGTTAGTAGAAGTTTGGTTAGAGACGATTCGCGCTTTTCAGACTTCAGCTTAATTTGTCCGTTCGCTGCCCCCACCCCACTCAAATTGCTTGCAGGTGTTGTATACTTAGTAATTAGTCCCCCCACCCCACTCAAATTGCTTGCAGGTGTTGTATACTTAGTAATTAGTCCCCCCACCCCACTCAAATTGCTTGCAGGTGTTGTATACTTAGTAATTAGTCCCCCCACCCCACTCAAATTGCTTGCAGGTGTTGTATACTTAGTAATTAGTCCCCCCACCCCACTCAAATTGCTTGCAGGTGTTGGATACTTATTAATTAGTCCCCCCACCCCACTTACCCACCTAATTTATGTCCCCTGGTTCATCAGAGGGCTGATTAATCTGTGAATTGGTCCGCCTACTTTTTTTTTTTTTTTTGCCAGAAAACAAATTTGCAATATTTCTGTTTAACTGTTGTTCCAAAATGTTTTTGAATTTTATTTGTTATGAATTGTTTTTATTTAATGACAAATTTTTTTTTGTTTCATGTGTTTGACTCCCCAGCTTCCTTCCACGCCACAGGAATGGCAGACTGTGGCTTCCCAGTTCGCTGCCCGTTGGGACTTCCCCAACTGCGGAGGGGCCTTCGACGGGAAACATGTGAGGATTGTGCCCCCACCCCATTCGGGGTCCTACTATTGGAATTATAAGGGGTTCCATAGTGTGGTGCTAATGGCGGTGGTGTCGGCACAATGTGACTTTCTTTATGTGGATGTGGGGAAGAACGGCCGGATGTCTGACGGAGGAGTCTTTAGGCAGACCGAGTTCTGCCACCGTCTTACCACTGGTGGCCTGGACTTGCCACCAGATGCCGAGAATGTGGAGGGGCTCCCGTTTGTTTTTCTGGCTGATGAAGCGTTCGGTCTGAGTGAACATCTTATGAGACCCTTCCCCCAAAGGACCCTCACCCCGGAGAGGAGGATTTTTAATTACCGGCTGGCCAGAGCAAGAAGGGTTGTGGAGAGTGCCTTTGGCATTATGGCCAGCCGGTTCCGTCTGTTACTGACAGCCATCAACCTGGCAGAATATAAACTGAACTATGTTATTCTGTGCTGCTGCATTCTGCACAATTTTCTAAGGAAATTTTCAGGTAACCAGTACCTGCAGCCTATTGGGCCTGAGGCCGGACTCAGGCTTCCAGAACTGACAGGGCTGGATCCTGCCCTTCCTGGCTTAGCCCCCCAAACAGCACGTGAGGTGCGTGACCGCTATGTCAGCTATTTTAATGGTAGGGGGGCTATTCCAATGCCAGCTGACCAATAAAAATGTATTTTTCTTGAAATATGTCTTGTCTGTTCAAATTTTGAAGTTTGGTTCTTGTTTGCTTTTCACGTTGCTTGTATCCTACATTGTCCTAATTCAGGGATATGCAATTGGCCAACCTCCGGCTAGTGCAAAACTACAAGTCAATCATGCCTCTGGGTCTCATGCTTGTGGCTGTCAGTCTTGCTATGCTTCATGGGACTTGTAGTTCTGCAACAGCTGGATTTCCACTAATTGCATATTCCTGTCCTAGTGCATTTGTATAGCAAAGTGATTTTTGACAATAGGAAATAAGGCCCTTTGTGACAGAAAACACAAAATGACTTCCCAAACTGGTATTGAGTATTGAAAGAAGTAGACACACACACACACATCTTTTTTTTTTGATTTTTTAATAGTGCACATTCCAACCAGTGCCTCTTATTTAGATCTTTTTTTTGTTTTTTGTGTCATTTTTTTTTTTTTTATAAATTCTTTTTTTTTTTTTTGGGGAAATTGTTTTTTTATAAATTCTTTTTTTTTTTTTTTTTTTTCTTTTTTGGTAAACATAGAAATATATAGATATATCAAAAATACAATTATCACAAAAATAAAAAAATTCAATCAGATTTTTAACTATTTACATAAAACAAGGGGTAAAGCCAAATTTTGAAGATGCACACCAAAAATTGGTAATGTCAACATGTGCTATGTACCATCATGAGTGATCAATGGACGTGTTTGGTGTGTGCAATCCCTTCCTCTCACAACTAGAATGAGGAAGGGTTTGCAAACACCAAATGCGTCCATTGCGATCCTCTGATGGCACATAGCACATGTTGACACACCGTGTGCATCTTCAAAATTTGGCCTCTAAAAATCTTGTAAAAACATTAAAAACTTTTTGGCAAGGAAATGAAGAACATGATCGATTGTGTTTTAGGGGAAAAGGGGCTTAGATTCTCCCTAAAACATCGATCATGTTCTTCATTTCCTGCCTCATAGGGACCAGCTGCTGTTGTATGGCCAGGATTTGTTGTTGCATGGCCTGGATGTTGCTCTCCATTAAATCGATCCTGGCATTCCAGGCCATGATCTGCCCTATCAGCCTGTGGGCACTGTCTGCTGAAAATGGCTCCGCGGCTTCTCCTACCACAACCAGATCATCACCTAAAAACATGTGTAGATAAAAAATTGGTTTAAATATACAGCCATTAATTGTTTACCTTAAGCTGGGTTGTCAGACACTCACTTTCACTTTGTGGGGTGTGTAACTCCACCTGCTCTTCCTCCTCCACATCTAGCCCTGGGCTGGGCTCATCCAGTGGAGCTACGGAGCTTGGTCCAGCGGAGGATACCGAGCTTGGCTGCTCCCTCTCGGACACTGGGCTGGGCAGCTCCAATACTGATGCGGGGCTGGGGCTAAGTGCCCAATCAGGCTGACGAGGTCGGGGGGTCCTGGGCTGCTCCGCCTCTTGTCTGAGTCTTTGTTCCCCTATGAGAATGAAGAAAAAAAAAAAAAAAAACTTTTAAGCATAGTGATATTTGAGTTCAGAAATTTGAATATGAAACATTGGTTTGAAGTGGTGTAAAATTATTAGCTGGTTATTACAAGATCCTAGTTTAATACATCCTTAAAATTACTTTTTTTTAGTTAGGCTGTGTTCAGACTGCTGCGATGTGCGAACGCTGCAAATCTACTGTGGTTTCACGCATCGCATGCGCAGTTCACACTGCCCTATGTGACCTGCTGGGAGTATCAGTGTAAAGTTTTATTGACACCTCCAAATTAGTTCTCATTTCACAGTGCAATCTTTAAACTCAGACAGGAATCGGACCACATGGTGTGAAGACCCATGTGATCCGATTCGGCTGTGGACTAAAAAAAGGGCCATGTACAAGTTTGGTCCGGATGCGATGCAAATTCAGCCATACTATATGCATGGCTGAAATCGCATCACACAGAGATCACATGTGATTTGCACTGCAGTGCGGTGCAAATCACATTTGATCTCGTACATTGCAGCAATGTAAACCTAGCCTTTAACCAAACTGTGATACTGTATATCTTTTGTCCAAGTTTCAAAGACGGACACACTCGAATCATCGCCTGGAGTACCTGTGTGTGATTATGTCAAAAATGTTCTATGATGGCCCAAACTACACTTATAAAAGTTTCCTAGTCCAGATGTTGAACCAGCATTTTATCTATCTATCTCATTTTTTTAATTGAGTCTACATTGCACTGAATAAATTTATGAAACTTTAGTAAAAATTTATATCCTATAAACTGAGCGTGACAATTCAGTTTATCATGAACAATACAAAAAAAATAATAACTAATTAAAATCTAATCCAACACCAGATAAATTTACACCATACACAAATTCATGCTATTTACGCCCACATATACGAACAACCATATGCGCTCATTACATGAACTATTAACTACACGAACGATCAAATCCGCCAGATTTACATAAACTACCTACACGAACGATTACGATAAAATCCGCCAGATTTACATACACTACCTACACGAACGATTACGATCAAATCCGCCAGTTTTCATACACTACCTACACAAACGATTACGATAAAATCCGCCAGATTTACATACACTATCTACACGAACGATTACGATCAAATCCGCCAGTTTTCATACACTACCTACACGAACGATTACGATAAAATCCGCCAGATTTACATACACTATCTACACGAACGATTACGATCAAATCCGCCAGATTTTCAATGCCTACACGAACGATTATGTCCGACAGTCACGAGAAACGCGGAGTTTACTCACTTTTTTTCATGACCTTTTTGATGCGGTAATATTGGTCCGGCTCCCTGGACTTGATGTCGGACCATCGTTTCCGGAGCTGGTCCTTGCCTCTTCGTACCCCAAATTTGGTCTCCAAGGTTGTGACTACCTCATCCAAGATGGCGCTTTTCCGAACATTAGGTTTGGGGTACGGGCCATGTTCCCTATCATAATCCTCCCTTTTAAGATAGCCACCATCTCCACCATCTCTTCAAAGGCCATATTGGTGGCCTTATATCTCCTCCTTGCTCCGGAAGCATGGGGCCCATGGCTTTCCTCCGCGCTGCTCACGCTGCTCATAGAATTTGCGTCCGCCATTTTCTCCTATCATTCACCCACAGCGGAACGAGGGTAAAAGGGGCGGGGAAACACGGTCACAAGAAACGTCAGGGGCGGACGACGCAGGCGAAGCCTGAGCGCATGCGCTGTATATAAAGCGTTACCACGAGGCCGTACGCTTGTCCGAACGGAAGCAGTGAGTGCTATACGCGATGGTAAGATAGTTATCGTTTTATTTTCGTTTAATTTAAAGCCTGCGTTAGGGATGTGCATATTGAATTTTATTCTTATTGATGTTTAATTGATTTTTATGTGGGTTGGTGGTTGAGTGGGGTTGGTGTTTTGTGTGGTAGTGTGGGGGTGGAGGTGGGTGTATAGGGGGGTGGGGGGGGGTGGGGGTAGTGTGTGTGTGTGTGTGGGAGGGGTAGTGTGTGTGTGGGAGGGGTAGTGTGTGTGTGTGTGTGTGTGTGGGGGGGGGGGGGTAGTGTGTGTGTGTGTGTGTGGGAGGGGTAGTGTGTGTGTGTGTGTGGGGGGGGGGGGGGGGGTAGTGTGTGTGTGTGTGTGTGGGAGGGGTAGTGTGTGTGTGGGAGGGGTAGTGTGTGTGTGTGTGTGTGTGTGTGTGTGTGGGGGGGGGGGGGGTAGTGTGTGTGTGTGTGTGGGAGGGGTAGTGTGTGTGTGTGTGTGGTGTGTGTGTGGTGTGTGTGTGTGTGTGTGTGTGTGTGTATGTGTATGGGGCAGTAGTGTGTGTGTAGTGTGTGTGTGTGTTTGTGTGTGTGTGTGGGGGGGGGGGGGGGTAGTGTGTGTGTGGGGGGTAGCGTGTGTGCATTTGGTCTGACTTTTTTTTTCTTTTCTTTTTTTTCAGAAAATGCAAAGGTATACTGCAGACCCCTTTAAGGAGGAGGCCTTCCTCTCAACATTTCTCGATTTAGTGGAGTCGCACAGCAATCTTTGGGATTCAAAACACCCCCAATATTCAAGCCGTGCTGCCCGGAAGAAGACACTGGAGACAGTTTTGGCGTTTGTGGAAACCCGAGTCCCCCAGGCAGACACTGACTTTGTGAACGCCAAAATTAAGAACCTGCATAGCGGGTATAGGCGGGAGCAAAGAAAGATCCTAGAGTCCCAAACATCAGGATCAGCAGCAGGTCAGGTCTATGTACCTAAGCTGTGGTATTATGACAGGCTGCGTTTTCTGGATGACACGTCAGAAGCCAGGCAGTCACTTTCAACTCTTCCGTCTACCCGTCCCTCCACCCTTCCCTCCACCTCAGGTGAGCCATCCCTGGAAGATCCAGACCCTTCCTTGCTGGACGAAGTTGATGCGCCCAGCTGGAGCCAGGTATATTTTATTTTCTAAAGTTTGGATTGCTCAAATATTAATGATGTCAAGTCCAATGTTTGAATTGCTTCCAAATCTAGGATTTCATCACAAATTAAATTAGATAGAAGGATACAGTAGTTTACACAAATGTGGCTCAAATCTTGGTGAACTGATGGAAAAATGATGGTGTCAAAATGATAGCCTTTTGTATTTCATGACCTATGCATTCGGTAATTACCCCTTCCGTAAGTTTTCTTACCCATACCTGTATCAATACCCTTTTACCTTTTCCCATTCCCAATAAATAGACCACACCGGAGTTTTGGAGTATAAATTGGCCATAGCAGCCTTTTATTTAACCAGAACTTTAACCAAAATAAAATAAATAACTTTAATGTTATAATAGAAACATACTTATATACATATTGCAACAGCAATTACAACTCCCAGTCGTTTGGTCTTTGACGGTACCTCGGTTCCATTTAACGTTACTATTTTCCAAAACCAAAAACCCACTGCGGGACCAAATTTGTACCATACAAGGCCTCCGGTCGTTTAACAGCCCGGAGACAACCCCACCTTCCCGCAGTGTAACCAAACCCGTATCCCAGCCTACCCTTCCGCTGGGATACACCAAAAGGGGCACATACGACCTATGAGCCCCCCACACCGTTCCATCACCTAATTTGTTTTACCCCGTCAAAGACCAAAGACACCGCCTTCCACTGCTATGACGACCTCCACCACCGAACCTGCAAGAAAAATGAGAAACCCGACAGCAATCGGAAAACAACAGTACAATAACTCAAAATAAAAGGGGCGGGTGGGTGGGCAACTTCCACACTTGTGACCCACGCTTCCTGTTGCAGCTCCTCCCCCTCCTTATATGGCGCTCCGCCCTCTCCTCTCTCTCTCCTGCCGCTCCACCCCTCCCTCTTTCTATTCTTCAGTTTAACCCTATAAGGGGCTACCTCGCATTTGTCATGCCAGCCCTGCACCTACGTCTAGCCTGCGTTTCCGGGCTTCCCTTGACCTATGCATTCGGTAATTACCCCTTCCGTAAGTTTTCTTACCCATACCTGTATCAATACCCTTTTACCTTTTCCCATTCCCAATAAATAGACCACACCGGAGTTTTGGAGTATAAATTGGCCATAGCAGCCTTTTATTTAACCAGAACTTTAACCAAAATAAAATAAATAACTTTAATGTTATAATAGAAACATACTTATATACATATTGCAACAGCAATTACAACTCCCAGTCGTTTGGTCTTTGACGGTACCTCGGTTCCATTTAACGTTACTATTTTCCAAAACCAAAAACCCACTGCGGGACCAAATTTGTACCATACAAGGCCTCCGGTCGTTTAACAGCCCGGAGACAACCCCACCTTCCCGCAGTGTAACCAAACCCGTATCCCAGCCTACCCTTCCGCTGGGATACACCAAAAGGGGCACATACGACCTATGAGCCCCCCACACCGTTCCATCACCTAATTTGTTTTACCCCGTCAAAGACCAAAGACACCGCCACAGCCCGCAAGGATGACCCCTTAGCCTTAAGGGCCCCTCCACACCCGAAGAGCCCGCTCAATCCCCTCCTGCACTCCCAGAGTCCACAGGTCAGTACCCACCGCCGTGAGATGCACACCATCCCCCCTGAGGTACATGCCCACATTTACCTCCAACTCCGTGTGCCGTATCACCAACCCCCCATTCCGGGACACAAACCTCCCCAGGGCCTTATTAACCTTAATTCTAGCCTTATTAATTCGAACCACAGAGCGAGCCATACGCCACGCGGTCCGTGCAACGATGTCCGACCAGATCACCACCATGCTCGGAAAATCTCTCCGAAGCATGAGAAAATCCCGTTTTACATCGGACACAATGTCCCTGGTAGACCGGGCCCCCAAATCGTTACCCCCCACATGCAGCACCAACACATCCGGGGGCCTATCTAGCCTGGCGTACCGAAGAAATTCCGGCACCACCCTGTTCCATTTAAGCCCAGGAATCCCCAACCAACGTACACTCGCCTCCCCCCGGGAAATCCCCAGCTGCCTTCCCTCCGGCCTGACATCTGCTCTCCTGGCACCCCAAAAAACATAGGAGTGCCCCAATATCCAGACGAGGCGTTCGCGACCTCCATCTGAAAGGAAAAACAAAAACACTAGAGCAACTATACCAATCCCAACCACGACCCCACCAAAACATCCACCCCCCCCCGCCTGCTACAAAACATGAACCCAAACCCTGAACACCCCTTACGTCAGATGTGGTCGCACGTACGACCGAAAACGCCGAGATTCCCAGCGCCCAATCCTCTTGACCACCGCCTCGTCCAACCCGCACCTGGCCGCCTCAGTGGCTGCCCCGATGCGGAAGGAGTGGGAGGCGAACTGAGTGCAATCCAAACCCCCAGCCCGCAGACACCTCCGAAACACCGCCACAAATTGAAAACGGGATAAAAAGGTGCCGTCTTGATGCACCAGCAACGGGCCCGCCCCTTGCGGCCGAACCCTCAGGAACTCCGAAACCACCCTCACTGGGCATAACCCCGACCCCGGCAGCTCAAACAACCATACATCCACCCCAATCCCAGTCTGATCTGTCTTGGACCTACGCAGGCGCAAACGCACCCTATCAGCCCCCAAGGTCACATCCTGACCCAACAAACCCCCCCCAACCGTCTTAGCAGGACTGACCAATTCCCCAACCCGAAAAGCCCCAAAGAAGGCCAACGAAAAAGCCGCTCGGAACAACCGCACCTCGTAACCCGAAGTGCACTGTTCCCCCAAGCGCCCGCAGACAACCTGTAGAACCTGGAAGGTCACCGGCCTCCGCATATCCCTCCGCGGATTGCCCTTTTTGTACCCCTTAACCGCCTGCTTGACCCAAAAATCCTTCGTGTGATCAACTTCCCCCCGCAACTTAAACCAAAACGCCAGTGCCGTAAGCTTGCGCTCAATCAAGGACACCGCCCCGCGCGTTCCATCACCCTAGCCACAAAGCACAACACCAAAAGCCCCTGCTCACCACTCCCACCCAGCTCAGCGTCCGCTAGCCGTGTAAAATCCAGCCATTCCTTCCATACTTTACAGTACGCCGCCCAGGTCGCCTTGCTCACCGACCTCCTGATCCAGTCCGTGGCGAGTCCAACGCAACCTCCCAGAGCCACCCCGGGCAGGGGATCCCATCTCTCGCCGCCTCCGGAGCCAACGCCCGAAACCTCTCCCACTGGAATCGAGATAAGGCATCAGCCACGTTATTGTCCACCCCAGGCACATGAACGGCATACAAAATATGTTAGCCTGCAAACACCGCAGCACCAGGTGGCGCAGCAGCCGGATCACCGGCTGCGAGGAAGCCGACATCCGATTGATCACCTGCACCACTCCCATGTTGTCACAGTGCAACCTGATCTTCAGATCCCTGCACGACCCCCCCCAAAGCTCCATCGCCAGCACCACCGGAAACAATTCCAGCAGCACCAGGTTCTTCGCATACCCCGCCTCCACCCACGACCTGGGCCACGCCTCTGCGCTCCACTGTCCCCGAAAAAAGGCCCCATAGCCCGCGGACCCCGCCGCATCCGTCACCAACTCCACGTCAAAATTACTCACCGGCCCTTTCATCCACACCGACCGTCCATTGAAGTCTTCCAAAAAAGTCTGCCAAATCCGCAAGTCCTCCCTAAGATCCCGTGTCAACCGAATGAAGTGGGTTGGAACCAGGACACCCGCCGTAGCCCCCGACAGCCGGCGGCAAAATATCCGCCCCATCGGAATGATCCGGCAGGCAAAATTTAACTTACCCAGGACCGACTGCAATTTCCGCAGTTGCACTTTCCGCACGCCGACCAACTCCCGCAGCTCCTGCCTCAGTCCCTCGACTTTGTCGTCCGGCAAGCGGCACTCCATAACCTCCGTGTCTATTTCAATGCCCAAAAAACTCAAGACCGTGGCCGGCCCCTCCGTTTTATCGGCCGCCAACGGCACCCCAAAGCGATCCGCAATGTGTTGCAACGTGGCCAAAAGGATCGCACACACATTGGAGGACGGGGGGCCCACGACCAGAAAGTCATCGAGGTAATGAATCACCGACGCCCAGCCCGACACATCGCGTACCACCCATTCCAAGAATGAACTAAACAGTTCAAACAAGGCACAGGACACGGAACAGCCCATGGGCAAGCACTTGTCCACGTAAAACCGTTCCTGCCAATAACACCCCAAGAGCCAAAAGCTCTCCGGGTGCACGGGCAACAGCCGAAACGCCGCCTCAATGTCAGACTTTGCCATAAGGGCCCCCTTACCGTACCGCCGCACCCAGCCTACCGCCGCATCGAACGACGTGTAAGAAACCGTGCAGGCCTCGGGATCGATAGCATCGTTCACCGACCCCCCTTTTGGGAAGGACAGATGATGGATAAGCCGGAACTTGTTGGGTTCCTTCTTAGGCACCACCCCCAACGGCGACACCACCAAGACCGGCAAAGGCTGCTCCACGAACGGTCCACACATCCTCCCCAAGGAAACCTCCTTAGCCAATTTGTCGCTGACCACCCCCGGATGCCGCAAGGCGGACCTCAAGTTCCTAGCCACCGGGGGAGCCACTTCCAGCGAACACGGAATCCGAAAACCCACCGCAAACCCCTCCCCCAGCACCCGCGCAGCCCCCTTGTCCGGATACCTATTTAGAAAAGGACGCATCCTTTCCACCCTCACCGGGGTTGCTCCCCTTGAACGCAGGGTCCCCAGTACGCTTGCCCCTCTTAAAACAACGGGAGAGGGAGTGAGTGCCTCCGCAACCGGAACACTCATGTTTAAATCGACAGGACCCCCCGAACTTGCAGGCCCCTTCGTTAAATTGCCAGCACACGCCCATCTTTTTACCGGCCGGAAGTCCAGAGGCGGGGGTACCCCCGGCCCCCCCCTGAAAAAACTGCGAAGGCGTCCGCGCCGACGCCATCAACCGCATCCAAAGGCTGATATCCTTGTGGTCCCACCGAATATCAGGCCGCACCGCCCGCCGCTGCCGAAACTGCTCGTCGTACCGCAGCCAAGCCGTACCCCCATACACCCTATGCGCTTCCCCGATAGCGTCCATGTAACAAAACAGAGCCGAGCAGTGCTCCGGCGCTGTCTCGCCAATCACGCTGGCCAAAATGGCAAACGCCTGCAGCCAATTAGGGAAGGTCCGCGGTATCAGCCGATACCGCCTCTTCTCCTCATCGTCCTTCTTAGAGCTATCAGGCTTGACCCTGTCCAAATTGAACTTCTCCAGGGGAAGCAACGAAAAGATCTCCACATACTCACCCTTCTTGATCTTGTCCCTTACCTCCTGCTTGAGATGCGCCCCCAACGGCCCCTCATAACAGACATAAACCTCACACTTAGCCGCGTCGGCAAGCCGAACCAAATCAACCCGAGCCGCGGCCTCTTTCGCTGCCACCTCCTCCCCCATACTTACCGAGGATGCTCCCGCCACCGGCGTTTCCTGTTGCGAACTTACCTCCACAGTCCCGGCCACCGGCGCCTGCAACCCTGAGGGCGAGCCCAAAGCCAGCGACCCGAATGCCCCATCCCCTGGCCCTAGTAAGGCACCCCCTCCCTGGGGCACCCCACCCCCCAGAAGTGAACCCGAACTGGACCCAGACCCCAGACCACCCACCCAAGGCGCCACCTGCGGGGGGCCCCCAGAAGCCCCGTCAGCAAACCTCTGCAGCAGATCCTTCAAACCCCCCAACAACGCCTGCAACGATTCCTGGGTCCCGCCGGAGGCAGGCAACCCGCCCGCCTCCCGCGGCACCACCCCCGCGCGGCCCCACGCCCCGCTCCCAACCACTCCCCCTGACAGACACCCCACATCATCAGGCAAAACATTAGCATGAAAGTGAAGCCCCTTACCTGGCTGCGTGGGTCCCCTCCCGTCAGCCGACCCTCCGGAACCTCCAGCCGTCTCCACTCGACCAAGGACCTCCTCTTCGGAACCCGACAGCTCCCCCTCGGAACGCACATCTGCCGCGGATGGCATAGGCGTCGCAGACCCTCCGGCCGCTGGGCAGCCCGGGGGTGTAGCAGCGTTGCTGGTAGACGCTCCGTCGTTGCAATAGGCCCGACCAACCATCCTGCCGAGCAAGGCACCCGCACTGCGCACCCGTGCGGGCCCCGTAGGCCTGTTCCCGTCCACCCTCAGGGCTCCGCTTCCACTCCTCTCCGACCTGCCCGCCGCGTCTGGTAGCTTACGCGCAGGTGTGGCTCTGGAACTCCTCCGCCGTGTCTCCCCGTGCGGCGGCAGCACCGCGGCCGCAAGGGGGACCGTGCTCCTTCCGTCAACTGACCGCGCCGGTGGGGAGGGGGTGACCGCAGGCTCCAAACCCCCACTCCCCGAGCCCCGCCCATGAAAAGGATTCCGCCCGGACCCCCCCCTAGCCCCCGCAGATGACCGTTTCGCGGGGGGGGCCGGCGGGTCCGCTATCGGGCTCCTGGTAGGGCGCTGGACTCTGGTGGAGGGGCCAGGAGAGAAGCGCTCCGGTGGCCTGGACCGCCGAGCGCGTGGTGTGGCATCCCCCCCCTCTACAGGCCCCCCCGCCGCCGCACGTGTAATGGCCGCCACCTGCTCCTGCAGCCAGTCTGTCCCTCGCGCTCCCGCCGCCGCACGGAGCCGCTCAAAAAGCTCCTCCATGTCCCCCATCGTAGGCAATGTCCTCCCGAAGTCCCTGGCAGCCAAAAATACCACCCGTCCCGCCCGCAATGCCGCCGTGTAGCCCGCGCTGTACCTGTGCGTCCTCCAGCCAGGCAACTTCCACACTTGTGACCCACGCTTCCTGTTGCAGCTCCTCCCCCTCCTTATATGGCGCTCCGCCCTCTCCTCTCTCTCTCCTGCCGCTCCACCCCTCCCTCTTTCTATTCTTCAGTTTAACCCTATAAGGGGCTACCTCGCATTTGTCATGCCAGCCCTGCACCTACGTCTAGCCTGCGTTTCCGGGCTTCCCTAGACAAATGTATTTGCAAGTGAGAACTGTAAAATTGTTAGTGATTGATGATTTCTAAATATAGACATATTTTAGTTATTGATTTCTTTGTTTTTTTACACAGGATGAGCTCACCCAGGAGGAGGCCGGGACCAGTGGTATGGAGGAGGAGGCCGGGACCAGCCACACACAAGAGCTAGCTGGGCCCAGCAGGAGTCGGACGGAAAGCCAGGTCCCTCCCCTCCGCCTAGCCAGCAAAAGGCCCAGGAGGATGAGCCGTACAGAGGAGGAGTCCTTGGTGCTTATACGCCAAGCCACACAAATTTTGTCAAAACCCCCCAATCCGGAGGAGGCCTATGCCACTTATCTGGCTAGTAAGCTACAAGAAATGGACAAACCACAGCGAAACTTGTGTGAAGCAATCTTTTTTGATGCCATCCAACGGGGTCTGAAGGGTGAGCTCACACCCACCACTAAGCTTTACAACACAGACCCTACTGCTCCTCCTCCTCCTCCTCCTCCTCCTCCTACCACAACTCCACCACCAGAGGCACAGCCTCCAGCGACGCGTGGAGGGAAGGCTAGAGGGAAGAGTCGCATGTGACTGCCTGGCTTCAGTCTGCTCTGAAAGAAGACGCAGGCTGTTGTAGTACCACAGTCTGGGGACATAGATCTCATCTGCTGCTGTTCCTGGTCTTTGGGATTCTAGGACCTGGTTGTGCTCCCTATTTACATGCTACGCAGGTTTGGAATTTTGGTGGCCACTCACTTGATGTGTGCCTGGGGGACAAAAGGCTTCACAAACGTCAAAATTGTCTCCAGTGTTGCCTCCCTCTTGATTTATGTTTGTTCTGAGGAAAAATAAAAATTTATTATTTCAAAAAAATCTTGTATGTTTTTTTTATTTTTTATTTTTTTTAATATTTTTTGATAATTTTGGCTTAAAAAACAAAGTTTATTTGTGAGTAGGCAGATACATGTCAAAAGACTCTGGGGGTTATTTACAAAACACACGTTCATGTAAATATGCTAACTTCAAGTGCAATTTTTAAAGCACTGCAAGTGCACTTGGAAGTGCAGTCGCTGTAAATTTGAGGCTTAACATTTGAAATGAGGGGAAGCTCTGCTGATTTTGAACATGCAATCATGTGTAAGCTAAAATGCTCGTTTGGGTATCTATCTATCTATCTATCTATCTATCTATCTATCTCTACTTGCATAGTCCTGCTTGGCCAAAAAAAATGCAAGTCCATCTTGTTTCAAACCCCCCCCCCCCCCCAAAAAAAAAAAAATGACAATAGTAGTTCCAAAAATATATAGTAATAGATAAATTCTATTTTTTTTTTTTTTTTTAATTTGGAATATATTTTTTCTATAATTGGAAGATTAATCATAGGATGAGGATGAATAAAAACATGTGGTATAACTCTGTGTGAATATAAGCAGCAAAGCTACTTCACTTTTCTTGCATTACGAAGAAGAAAAGAACGGGCTATATTAAAAAAACACAAAATTAGCAGCATGACGAATATGCTAGCTTCAATACGAACACTAGTTTTACAAGACCGAGCGCTTCCGCCCTGTAAATTCTTTCTGAGTATGCGCGGAACTTAGTTTGACGAACAAGCCTACACACGAGCGGACTGTCCGCTCAAACCAAGTTACAGCGGACAGTTTTTCGGGATTTCCGAAAAACTTTGTCCGTCAAACAGTCCGCTGAAACTGTCCGCTGAAGCCCACACACGAGCGGACTTTCCGCTGAAACACTGTTCAGCGGACAAAGTTGAGCGAACAGTCCGCCCGTGTGTACGCGGCCTCACTTATTGCAGGAAGAGCCAAAGACAATTCTCCGAACTCAATTAGAAGAGTTTTTTTCTAACAATGTGGGCTTGGTTCAAGACCCCTTTATCCTGTGGAACGTCCATAAGGCATTCATGAGGGGCATATTGGTACAATTAGGAGCTAGAGCAAAGAGGCAGAGGCTAAAGCGGTTAGAAAAACTTACAAAAGAAATTTCAATCATAGAAGCTCAAAATAAAATTACAACTACACCGATTCTATCCAAAAAATTAACACAACTTAGGCAGGACTTCAGATTGTTACTACTAGACAATTTTGAAAAAGCATCACGATGATTAATAATGAATTATGCGCATGGTAATAGAACTGGTAAACTCCTAGAGCAGCACCTTAAAGGACACAGATATAGAACTAAAATACCCCACATAATTCACCCAGGCACCAAACAAAGAGAATATCACCCACAAAAGATAGCAGATACTTTTAGTTTCTACTACAGGGCTCTGTATAACTTAAAAGACGACCCCGATACACACCAACCAAACCCCAAAGTAATTAACAAATTCCTTACCTCAATAGATATACCCAAACTGTCACCTAACCAGCTCCAGTCTCTAAACCAGCCTTTTACAATATCAGAAATCCATAAAGCCATAAAATCACTTCCTTCTAATAAATCACCAGGGCCTGCTGGCTTCAGTGGGGAATATTACAGGGAATTTATGACTCTTCTATCCCCACACTTACTCCAAATTTTTGTTTCCGCCGCAGCCTCTGCCTCTTTTCCTCCTGAAATGTTGGAAGCATTAATTATTACTCTGCCAAAACCAGGGAAGGACCCAGACACACCTGCAAACTTCAGACCAATCTTGCTTTTAAACATTGACTTAAAGCTATATGCTAAGCTGGTAGCTGTGCACCTCGTCACCATTCTACCTACACTCATTCACCCTGATCAAATGAGTTTTACCCAAAACAGACAAACTTTGGATGCCACTCGAAGACTAGTGAATATCATTCACATGGCTGAAACAGGCCTTCTCTGCTTCTGACGCTAGATGTAGAGAAGGCCTTTGAGTAAATACACTGGCTATACCCAGGGCCGCTGATAGGGCAGTACAGCCAGCCCTGTTGTACTGGGCCCGCCCCCATCAGCTCCACAGGGGGGCCCGGTCAGCTTTACAGTTAATTTCTTCAAATTAAAAACTAGAGCTTTCTAAACTAAGTTCTCCCCCACTAATACTTGCTTAGAGAAAGGGGGGGGGGTTGTAATTACATTTTGCTGGGCCCCATCTGTTCTACAGAGGGGCCCAGAGGGTGAGCACAGCGCTTGGACTATTTCTCCTTTTTCGGGCGCATGTACATAAAGCTTCACCGCATATTGCTCTGCTAGTTAAATAGATCCGGCTGCCACTGCCCACTGCCTTCCCTGGCGGAGTGATAATACGAGGCTCCACTTAGTTCCGCCTCCCATGCCGACTGCCGAGACTGAGGTGAGGCGACAGGTGGCTCAGTGGATGAGAGGGAGCAAGAACCTGGAGGACAGCGTGGCTGGACCTGCACTGCAGAGTAAGTGGAGAACAGCAGATAGAATCCTCACTGTCTCACGCAGGTAGGCTTACACACTGACACACAGCATAGCAGGTCATGATTATCAGCATTTTGATACTCACGCAGGCAGCAGGGTCCCATTAAGGATGTGGGCAGCAACATCCAGTTCCTGGGACACAGTGAGAGGAGCTGATGATGTGCTTCCTACTTACATGGTCTCATATAAGCAAGCCATTACTGGCTTAAACAAACATCTGATCAAATCGATATTTGTTTGATCAACTGCTTTGGAGGCCAGAGGAGAGATTTGGGGTCTAATAGACCCCAGACCTCTCCAGAAGGATGACCTGTCACTGCCCTATGCTATCAGAAGGGATGTTGTTCATAAAAGAGATACAAATGAAAGATACAGTGTACATTTTTTTTGTAATAAAATTAAATTGAAAACATTATTAAACTGCCTCTGTCCCCCTGTATTCATGCACAATAAGGAACACATGTGCATATGTAAACGGTGACAAATCTGCAGAGGTTGGGTCAGGTGAGGAGCCTAGGATGGGGTCAAGGGCGGGGTTAAAGGGGGCCCAGTCGGGTAGGCTGTACGGGGTCCCATGATTTCTAACAGCGGGCCTGGCTATACCTGGCCAGGGTGTTGTGGTCATTTGGATTTGATGGCAATATCTTTACAGCCATAATGGCCCTGTACTCCAAGCCATCATCCAGAGTATCTGGAGTTCTATCCACGCCTTTTACCATATCAAATGGAACTAGACAAGTGTGTCCGTTATCATCCTTGATTTTTAACCTCCTGATGGAGCCCCTGGCTATTCTCATTGGAAACCATCCTGATGGGGACGTGGTCTCGGCATGGAGGAGTGAAGCCGTATCTTCCCAGGGCTCCCGGATCGCATCTCCTTAACGACCACCCACACAGCTTTATCGAGTATTTTGGCTTCACAGCACTACCTACATAGCTGGGAAGGCTACTCCTTTGTGTTGTATGCCCCAGAGCTCATATGGAATAGTTCCTTATACCGAAACAGCCAGCGGAATCAACCCTGGATCCAATCAAGATGGCGTCAGTGTCAGCCACGAGGACAGAGCCTGATTCGCCTGCAGGAGGAGGCGAGAGACAGGAGCGTGGTAATGACATGCTACCATTCTTCCCATCTAGCAACCTCTCCCCCTGTCTTCCCCATTCTCTGTCCCTTACATCTCTTGGCAGCCCTGGAGGGGAACCCAGTGGCTCTTTACAGTGGGCTTCACAGGGTACCCAGCCCTCCCAGCAACAGAGCTTATCACTCATTGTGCCTCTGCCCCTCTCACAATAATTACAAGCTTCAATGAGTGCCGCTCCTGACTCTGCGATTACATTAGCCCCCATCCATATTTAATGGAGAGCAGGCACTATGGGCGCTCTTACAAAAACTGCCCACCAGAGATGACCTAGACTCTGTAGCAGCCAGAATGGAGGCAGCACTCTGCGGAGAAATCGGGGGAATTAAACAAACAGTGGTAAATGTGACTACACGAGTTACCTCAATGGAATCCGACACTGCAACCCTCTGCCAAGATGTCACTGCCTTACAAGTTACACATGAGGAGGTGACAGACCAAATCGCATAGCTACACTTATTATTGGATGATCTGGAAAATCGTAACCGTAGGCGCATGACTAGGGTAGCCAGATACCTTGCTGCCCCACCAATACATGCATGCACTTACTGTTGTACTAAATGAATACATGGACACCTGCTTGGATATAAATGACCTTAACGGCCTTTATTAACAAAACCAATAAAAAAAAACAATTTTATTTTAAATATTTCTTTAACAATTTTCAAACATTCAAAATATTCCAGCTACAAAAAATCAAGTAATTGGCTGCTGGTCCCTGACGACCCCTTATTACTTTTGAGCCTGTGATCCCTTTTCGTTCGCCACCATCCCCTGCTACAATCCAGCCCAACAAACCTAACCTGTTATTATGGAGGGAGGGAACGTTTCTCGTCGCTTGCTGACCCCCAACTGCTGCCTTTGCTCCACCCCAGCACATGGAATGAATTGCCACACTCCTCCCATCTGTAACCATCCTCCAATAGGGTAAGTACTGCTACATTCTAACCACCCCCTCTAACCTTAACCTGTTATATCCCCTAAGTTCCTTGCACCCTGTCATGTATGTTCTAAGCTTCCTTTTCAATACAGCTGCATACATGTCTATATAAGGATTCACAGTTTGCCAGAGGCCATCCGGCAAGCAGACCTCAAGCTGACTGTGACTGCCATATTTAATGACTGCTTGAAGCGCCCGATGGAGGCACCTATTGCCATCGACAGAGTCCACAGAACCCTCGGCCCCAGAAACGCATCGGAAGACAGACCTAGAGATGTCCTTTGCTGCTTACACAACTACTCTATCAAAGAGGACATTCTTCAACGGGCCTGGCACAGAGGGCATATTGACTTTGACGGAGCCCAGGTTACTCTCCTGTCAGATGTTTCTCGGAGGACCTTACAGATGCACCACTGCATAAAAGCTTTGCTGGAGAAATTCGGCGAACAGGGAATCACACATAAGTAGGGTCATCCTTTTCATTTGATCGTACATAAGGGAGGCCGTACATACACCCTTCGGCACTCCACAGATGTTCCCGCCTTCCTCAACTCTCTTGGGCTGCCACTGATGTCACTACCCAATTGGCTAGCATTTGTCCTGGCCTCCAGCAACAATAGTCCAGCGGTAAACTCATCTGGCAGACCTCCAAAGGCCTCGACTCAACCTCCAGCAACAGGCTGGAGACAGGTGCAGGTCACCCTGTTCATGACTCAGTTCCGGCTCGCTAGGTGCCCTCCTCCTCCACCTGCCTAGAGTTCTAGTACAATATATGGCTGTTCAGTTGTAATATTATGTAGAGATATATGTCTGCTTAGAGATGGTGTTCTGCGGCATTTGGTCCCCCCTTTCCCCTCCCGCCCCCTCTTTTTTTTGTGTGTTTTCAGGACCCTTGTGACAGAGAGGTTATTTTTCAACAGAAATGCCCCATCTTGGGACTTCATCCTTTCAGGAGTATTGGTTTAAGGGTGGAGTTGCGGATCGCTCTCATTAAGCTTAGGCCCGGGGGGAGCGAGCGGTCTCTCCATTTGACAGAGCTAATGATAGTGTTGCGTGGTTGTTGGAGCAGCAGCGGTCCGTCCATAGGGGGTGCTCGGGCACCGCCCCCCTCCTGTGGAAACCCCAAAAATTTTTTTTTTTTTAAAACTGCCCTTTAAGAAAAAAAAAATCCCCAAAAATTAAAAAAAAAATAATTTAACTAAATGCACTGTGTCCGGGCGCCGGACGCAGTGCACTATGGAAAGCTCCATGTCGATGAAATCACAAGATTGCAGATGTGGCGCTTCATTTGCGGGCTTGTAACCCGCCTTGTGCGCAATCTAAAGCGCCGATTAGCTTCCGCCCGTAGAATAACTACGGGCGGGAGCATTGTTGTTTAAATTGACAGGTTACTTCCGGAATTCGTGAGCTAAACGAAAACCGTATGTGACATCGACAGCTCCGTTCTTTGTATGGAGTGGAGCTGTAAGGTAGGAGAGCGCACCAGGCAGCTCTAATATATAGTTCACTAACCCAGTGAACAGGAGATCTGTGCACAGTCTGTGCAGTCACTCATCAGCATCATACTACTGAGCGTCCCTGCCACAGCCATTCAGTCACGGAACATGCAGCCAATTTCTCCAGGAAACCTGACACTAGGCTAATCTGCCATCAGGTTCATTGTACTAGCTGCCCCTGTCCCTGATCCCATCCCGCCCACCATCCCTCTTTCACTGATCCATCTCACCATCCCTCTGTCCCTGATCCATCCCACCATCCCTCTGTCCCCGATCCATCCCACCCACCATCCCTCTGTCCCTGATCCATCCCACCATCCCTCTGTCCCTGATCCATCCCACCATCCTTCTGTACCTGATCCATCCCACCCGCCATCCCCCTGTCCCTGATCTATCCCACCCTCCCTCTGTCCCTGATCCATCCCACCATCCCTCTGTCCCTGATCCATCCCACCCACCATCCCTCTGTCCCTGATGCATCCCACCCACCACCCCTCTGTCCCTGATCCCTTTCACCATCCCTCTGACCCTGATCCATCCCACCCACCATCCCACCCACCATCCCTCGGTCCATGATCCATTCCACTATCCCTCTATCCCTGATCCATCCCACCATCCCTCTGTCACTGATCCATCCAACCATCCCTCTGTCCCTGATCCATCCAACCATCCCTCTGTCCCTGATCCATACCACCATCCCTCTGTCCCTGATCCATACCACCATCCCTCTGTCCCTGATCCATACCACCTTCCATCCCTCTGTCCCTGATCCATCCCACCCACCATCCCTCTGTCCCTGATCCATATCACCCACAGTCCCTCTGTCCCTGATCCATCCCACCCACCATTGCTCTGTCCCTGATCCATCCCACCAACCATCCCTCTGTCCCTGATCTATCCCACCCACCATCCCTCTGTCCCTGATCCATCCCACCATCCATCCCTCTGTCCCTGATCCATCCCACCCACCATCCCTCTGTCCCTGATCCATACCACCCACCATCCCTCTGTTCCTGATCCATCCCACCCACCATCGCTCTGTCCCTGATCCATCCCACCCACCATCGCTCTGTCCCTGATCCATCCCACCAACCATCCCTCTGTCCCTGATCCATACCACTATCCCTCTGTCCCTGATCCATCTCACCCACCATCCCTCTGTCCCTGATCCATCTCACCCACCATCCCTCTGTCCCTGATCCATCCCACCCACCATCCATTTGTCCCTGATCCATCCCATCATCCCTCTGTCCCTCATCCATCCCACCCACCATCCCTCTGTCCCTGATCCATCCCACCCACCATCCCTCTGTCCCTGATCCATCCCACCCACCATCACTCTGTCCCTGATCCATCCCACCATCCTTCTTCCCTGATCCATCCCACCCACCATCCTTCTATCCCTGATCCATCCCACCCACCCATCCCTCTGTCCCTATCCATCCTACCATCCCTCTGTCCCTGATCCATCCCACCCACCATCCTTCTGTCCCTGATCCATCCCACCCACCATCACTCTGTCCCTGATCCATCCCACCATCCTTCTGTCCCTGATCCATCCCACCCACCATCCTTCTATCCCTGATCCATCCCACCCACCCATCCCTCTGTCCCTATCCATCCCACCATCCATCTGTCCCTGATCCATCCCACCATCCCTCTGTCCCTGATCCATTCCACCCACCATCCTTCTGTCCCTGGTCCATCCCACCCACCATCCCTCTCTCCCTGATCCCTCTCCCCACCCCACCCCACCTCCATCCCTCTGTCCCTGATCAACACCATCCCTCTGATCCCACCACCAAAGGCAAACATGTAAGATATTGCATTATTGCAGTCCCTAAATGTGATGACTGTATTTGTTTTATTTTATTAGACTTTTTTGTACTTCATTGTCTGCGGTGACCTCTGCCTATTGCTGTTTCCTGAGCACCTTTTTTGTGTTTCCTGTTTTTTTTTTCTCTGGTGAACGAGGAATGTGGCTGGGCTGTCAGACAGAATGATGTGTCATTAGAACCTGGTGTATAATGTAGAGCCTGGTATATGATGTACAAAGCCCTGTGTATAATGTACAGCCTGGTATATGGTGTACTACAGGGGACCGAGTTGGTGGATTCTATAAGGGGTGGGGCTTATGAGAAGTGGGATGGGTCAAAAGGGTGGACGGGGTCTAGCGCCCTCCCATCTTAAAACTTCACCAGCCGCCACTGTGTTGGAGACTGTTATAGTTTTGCTAATACTCAAGGCACTACTGAATGTTAAATTATTCTTTAAAGGTTAATTCTATATCTTGTGTTTCCTCCTGGAGCCATTTCTGTAATGAGAAGCCTAACGTAATAATGCAGTTCCTAGTAGGACCGCTTCCAGTGGAGGGTGGTTGGGGGGCACCGTGCTCCGGGGGCCCAACCTCTGAAGTGCCTTACCTCTTCTCCCACTAGACCCTAGCTGCCCAAATAGGCAGTAGCCCTCCATTTGGAGATTTAGTTTTCTCCCATCTTTTCCTTCTCATCCTCCATTTCTCTCTCTTCCTCTTTCTAGGCCCCCTCTGTGTCCCTTTCCACCTTTTCTCCTTAGCTTTTCCAACCTAGTCCGTCATCCTCTCTCCCCCCCACACTACCTACCATTCTGGTTCCTGGTGAGGTCCGACGACCCGTCCCCATCCTGTCTGAAATGTCTTTGAAATTTGTGTCCTGGAATGTGAAGGGCTTACATGTCCCAGAAAAATGAACCAGTTGCCTCACTGATCTTTGGAGACAAAGACCTCAGGTAGTATTTTTGCAAGTGACCCATTTCCGGGCGGATAAGATCCCAAAACATTACAGTAAACATTTCCCAATCGTGTATCACAGTGCGCCCCCCTCCTCAAAATCAAAGGGCACGAGTATCTTCCTGGCCAAAACTTTACCCTGGCAGCCGATAGACCTCCACACTGATTTTGAAGGTAGCAAAAACGTTGTCCGGGTTGCTCACAAAACTCCATGATTGTGAAAAACACCATAAAATTCACCCAGACAGGGCCCTAGATGCAGAAGTAACTAATCTCCGAGAGCAACTCAGAGAGCACTCTCTATTCCATTCTAAGAATAGTCTATTGAAGGTATGCAGAACCTTTTACGAGTTCGGAGATAAATGCAGCAGAACATTAGCGAACGCCATATGAACCCAACGCAACCTATCCTACATCCCAGTCTTATCTACCTCCACAGGAGCCATAATTCATGCGGAAATGACAGAGTCCTTCCATGTATTCTATGAAGCTCTCTAAAATCTGCATTCCCACCCTTTGGGAGAACGGCCCCAAAATAGCGTGGAGGCCATAGAGACTTATATTGCGGTGGCGAACCTGCCTTCTCTCAATGAAGGAGAGGTGGACTTGCTCTCGCAGCCTATAACTACGGATGAACTCACGGATGCCCTGGCTGGAAATCCAAGGGGGAAAGCGTCCGGCCTCGACGGCTTCACAATTTCTTAGTATAAAACTTTCCAAACTCAATTGGCAGCTAACTTTGTTACTGCCTTCAACGCAATACTAGATAATGATGCCGTACCTCCAGACCTGCTGCAAGCCAGCATCTGATAGGTCCTTTCGTCTCCACTCAGATCAGAGACTAGTTAGAGCCTCCTCCTTTTGCGGACCATCTGAATGGAGCGACCCCTCAAGCATATATCCCAGCTTTAATTTCTCCATTTTGGGCAGATGGAAGATCTTGCAACTTTCACACTTTCTCATATCCCTTCTAGAGATTGGCGGTTTACGCAGACAACCTACGCCCTTTGAAGAATTATGCTTGGGAGAGGAACCAATACAGAAATCCCTTTCTGATTCTTACAATATCTTACTTTCCCATACGTCCCAATATGATCCCCTGTACCTGAGGAAGTAGGAGAGAGATCTTAATACTACGTTCACAGAAGATCAAAAAAATCGAATTGTCCTTTTTGTGCATAAGTCGTCCTTATGTAGTAAATACCAAGAAATCACCTACAAAGTTCTGATGTGTTGGTACTGGACCCCCTCTGTGTTATCATTCGTATTCCCAAGACGTAGTCCCCTGTGCTGGAGATGTGACACACAGAATGGCACATTACTTCACATCTTCCGGGAGTGCCCGGTTTTGACCCCTTTCTGGAGATAGGTATTGGGAATCATTCACAAACTGATGTTGCTCTTTAGGACAACCCAGCAGCAATACTCCTGAACCTGACTCCAATGTCCAGTAAGCGTTATCATAAATCCCTATTGAAACACCTCTTGAATGCAGCCAGGACGTGTGTCCCCACCATGTGGAAGCAGCAGTCCCCACCTACAGTGACACAGTGGTTTGTTAGGGTTTGCGATATTCAGCGGATGGAACGCCTTATGGCTGCTTTGGGGGAAAGGGAGGAGGACACAAAACCCATTTGACACATTGGGATCTGTTTCGATTCTCAGATGAATACAAGTCCTACACTTAAGCATCCTGTCCTTGGATGGTTTAGGGTAATGGGTCGTCAGCCTCGCCAGAACTTCATACCCACCCCCTTCCTTCTTATTTCCCCGCTTTTGCTTCTCTTTATCTCTATCCTTTCCTGTCTCCAATGACACCACTGGTGTCACTCACCCTTTTTTCCCATAAATAAGAAAATCCCCCTATTTGCGGTGTCCCATTTTGGTACCCTAGGATTGAGAACCATATGCTAAATAAAATATAACATTTAGAATCAGATCACTAAAATATAGTAGCATGTTACTTGGCCAATAGAGATAAGCTACAGGAAAAGTAAAACTTTGAGCGCAAAGATACATATACCCCTATCTATGTGGCAGATAATGTCTGAAGCAAGCTCAGTCGCAGTTCATTAGTCCATAGATGGAGCATAGAACAAAGTAAAAAGGGATGGTGGTAGGCGGCAGCTGTCCTAAGAGAGAAGCCAGCTCTGTATAAGGAAGACAAGGAACAAAAAGAAAGCCAGAAGGTTTAGGTCCTGGAGTCCATTCCTGGGACATTACCTGCAGCTGAATGTTTCAGATGCCTTTGCCAACAAGAATCCTATTGGATTTATTCGTTAGGGACTTTGGTACCGGGAGGGTTAAATGAGGAAATTGAAGTTCATACTCTACTGTAGCCGTAGACTGTGTACATCCTGATATAACCACTCCTAACTCTGTCATATTCTGTTTTCTCTCACAGCAGACCCCTATGGTCCATTTTCCATTATCCTACACATAGTAAGTACTATCCCATATAACTGCTATTTATAGTATGCTTTACACATAGACACTTTTGTTTTTGATATTGATAGTATACCTAAACTCCACCCCCAGAGTATGAATACAGCAATTTAGCACTGGTCATCATGTAAGGACCTTCTTACTACCATTTAGCACATGCTCATATTGCTCTTCTTTTTGTATGGATGCATGTATATATTTTTTCCATACCACCATGCAGTGTGACACAAGACCACCTACATGCACACACTATACACATTATACATGTATATCTAATAGCATTGTTTTTTTTTTTTCATGTAGGGGTTTGTGTGTGTATATTTACATCTTTTAACATGCGTTTTTTTTTTTATATATACATACGGATTTTAGAATTCTGATGGATTCTTAGACATGATTTGATATAGCTTCATGTATACATATATTGTATTTTACCATTGGTCCCAATATTGTATATGTTTTTATGCTTTTTACACCCAATACATGCACATGTGTTTACGTAAATATGCAGGTTAACACATGCGCCCTTTTGGTGACAGCGCATTTGTTTATTCACGGTCTTAATACAATTCTCATGTTAGTTCCAATTTTAGTTTCTGTTTAGACTATATATATATATATATATATATATATATATTTTTTTTTTTTTATCTTTCAGTCAATAATAATAAAAAAATACCCCTACCCCTCCCCACATTTTTTGGCACCGCCCCCGTTTCCCCATTGATTAGATTATGATACTAAATAGAAGTGACTCATTATATACTTTGTCCTTTAGCTTGTAACCATTCCCCCCCCCCCCCCCCCCATTTCTCACTAATTTAGTGGTGCTTGTTTCTTGTTTTCTGGACACATAAATAGCTCCCCACCAGCAGTACTTCCATAGGCCTATAGAAGGAGCAGTAGACTCCGAGCGCGTTCCACCTGTTATCCACGTCTGACTTAGCAGACTTCCTGGAGGCCACAGGAAAAGGACTGAACACCTCGTCTCCCATCACTGCCTTCCTGTGGAATAGGATGGACTAGGGACCAGACTGGACTGCACCACATGCCACCAGCGCAAAGATGAGCCTGTTTTTAATCTCCTTCCTGTAAGTGCATTACCTGTTGTGTCATTAAACCAAACTAAATTTATTTCACTTAGGTGGTGCTTCCTTTAATAGGGATAAGCTAGTCTTGACCCCCCAGGTGCCACTTTTCCCCCAGTTGGTCTCACTAAATAATCTGAAGGTCTACTGGAACTATGTTCAGTTTATTTTTATTTTTCTCTCCGGTTAGAAGGTTTCCTTTACTGTCCCGGTTGAACTGCTGGATTAAACTGGTTGAAATGTTTAAACCACTAATTCCTGCTTCACTAGCACGTTCCAATGGAACCTTGACTGCTATCACATCAATGTACATTGACTTTGAGTTTTTTATGAATAACTCTTAATAGATACATATGATTGTCATGTTGTATTCCTTGCTTACTTGTATAATCCGCATTCCTTAAACAAAGAATTAAAAAAAAATTAAAAAAAGAAACCAACCTGATATTAAGGGCTTCCCAGCAGGTGGCGGGGTACACACTATCAGCTTATTCGCAGACGACATAATTCTAATTCTGACCGATGTGGGCCTTTCCCTGGTCGCGGCCCATTAGACATGTTTAATTGCATTTCTTATTATAAGGTCAATGACAGTAAATCTCATATACTAAGATTGTGAATTGATAAAACTACCGAAGCTAAACTCAAATCACAATACCCATATTCGTGGAAGACCAAGGGCATACAATACCTAGGCATAACACTGACATTGAAGGTTGAGCAATTGATTGACGCAAACTACACCTAATTTCTCAGTAAACTTAACTCTAAACTAAATGCTATATCCAAAACAGAACTGACCTGGTCCGGAAGATTGTCAGCCTTTAAAATGACCATACTGCCACAATTCATTTACCTATTCTGAACCCTCCCCAGCACAGTCCCAAATTCATTCTTCTCTAAATCACAATCATTGATTAATACATTTCTATGGCAAGGAGAAAAGGCCAGATGCGCTTTCCAAAAACTGATTAAAGCACGGAGTGTAGGTGAGGTGGGACACGTTCTCATAAAAGACTACTATGTAGCAGCTATTTTAGCTCAAGTAAGACAATGGTTTAACTAGAACCATACACCCAGATGTTTTGAACTAGAAAGCCACCGAAGCCCAAACAAAAAAATATCTGATCTACTCATGGCCAGCAGCTTCATGGCACAAATTCCTATAAAGATTTCACCCACTATGAGGGCATGAGGGCAGTGTTACAAGCTTAGAAAATACTCCTAAAAATTCCTACAGATAACAAAGTCCATCCCCTTATCTATCTCGTGCCTACAACTCTTAACCCCCCTGACGATATTCCCGAGTCTGGCTCGGGGTGGAAATTTTATACCAAAAGCGGTAACCCCGAGCCAGACTCGGGACTGCATCGCTGGATCCAGGAGGATGTTTACTTACCTTCTCCCTCGGATCCAGCGTTGTCTCCCCGCTGTACGAGCGAGCCGTGTCTCGCTCGATCTATCACATCGCCAATCTCCATTCCCTGCGAGCGTTGCGACGTCCCCATCCCTTTATATCAAAAATGATTTTAGACCAGCTAGAAAACAGCGATAATAAATTGGAATCACTCGCAGAATTGAGCGATAGCGATTTGTGCGGAGATCCGTCATCAAATACTGAAAAGTAATGACAGTGACAATTCTGCAACTGAGCAAATTTCAGTGTTTTTGATTTGATTACATTATTGAATAATTTTTATTATTGTTATATTATTATTTGGTACAATTATTTATAATTATTTATTATATTATAATTTATGATTTCATTTTTCAAAATTTATTATACCCGGGATGTCTGCTAGACTCTGGTTTGGACAGATTTAAGAGAGTTATTCCTAAGAATTACAGGACTACAATATAAAACGGCAAATTTTCATGCAAAATAATGGTACCGCTTTTAGCACCTAAAATCCGAAATAATCATACCGCCGGGGAGGTTAATACCTAACTTAACAGTCAGACATTGGATATCCAAAAGCATCACCAATGTCAATGATCCTAAAATTGTCCCTTCACTAAAAACCTTCAGGTCACTCCAAATAGAATATGAATTAAAACCTAGCAACATGTTTACATTTATCCAGATTTCACACTTATTATCAACAATTCCTAACCCCTCCATTACAATACCTTGGATAGTATCTCAATATTTTACGAATCCTACTACCGCAATCAAGGGCATTTCCTTATTTTACAATATTCTAAATCAAAAATCAATATTCACCAAATCCCCTTCTATGAGGACGTGGGAAATCGATCTATCGATTACTTACTCCAATTAAGAATGGATAAAAGCACTTTACTCTACCTACAGAGCCACTAAAAGCCTTAAGCTGCGTACACACGTGGTGGACTGTCTGGCCAACTTAGTCCGTCAGACAATCCGACGGACAGTCCGTCATACTTTCGAATGAACGGACTTGCCCACACACGGCACTTTTTGAGCGGACTAATACGGCGGACTAAGTCTGCCATACTATCCGCCCTACTTTTGAAATGAACAGACTCGCCCACACACGCGGAGGAAAGTCCGCTCATTTCGAGCGCGTCTCCAGGTAGGCGGGGCCCGCGAAGGAGACGTCGCTGACCCCGCCGCCTGGTATGGACTTAAAGGGGAACACCAACGACGAAAAAAATCGGCGTGGGGGTACCCCCCAAGTCCACAACAGACCCTTGTCCGAGCACGCTACCCGGCCGGCCAGGAAAGGGGAGCGAGCGAGCGCCCCCCTCCTGAGCCGTACCAGGCCGCGTGCCCTCAACATGGGGGGTGCCTTGGGGAAGGGGGGGCCGCGCGGCCCCCCCCACCCCAAAGCACCTTGTCCCCATGTTGATGAGGACAAGGGCCTCTTCCCGACAACCCTGGCCGTTGGTTGTCGGGGTTTGCGGGCGGGGGGCTTATCGGAATCTGGGAGCCCCCTTTAATAAGGGGGCCCCCGGATACCGGCCCCCCACCCTATGTGAATGAGTATGGGGTACAATGTACCCCTACCCATTCACCTGTGAAAAAAAGTACAAAAAAACACAACACAGGGTTAAAATATTTTATTGCACAGCTCCGGGGGTCTTCCGTCTTCGGGGGTCTTCTCGCCGGACTCCTCCGATATCTTCTTGTAGCTCTTTTGCTAGCGGAGGAGTCCGGCTTTCTTCCTCGCCGCCGGCCTCTTCTCCCGACTTCGGGGGTCTTGTCCCCCTCTTCGGTTCTTCTGTCGCCGCCGTCGCCGTCGCCGCCGCCTTCCGTTCTTCTTCTTCTTCTTCTTCTCCAGGAGATGTTGCCTCAACGCTCTCTCCGGCCGGAATGCCAGGGACGCGCTCCGCTGCCACTTATATAGGGACAATGGGGCGGTGTCACATGGCTTTATGTCACATGGGTTGGTCACATGGTGACCCCGCCCCCTTATGATGTCATAGTCCCCATGTGACATCAACCCATGTGACCAACCCATGTGACATAAAGCCATGTGACACCGCACCATTGTCCCTATATAAGTGGCAGCGGAGCGCGTCCCTGGCATTCCGGCCGGAGAGAGCGTCGAGGCAACATCTCCTGGAGAAGAAGAAGAAGAAGAAGAACGGAAGGCGGCGGCGACGGCGGCGACAGAAGACCGGGCCACCGCCTGTAAAAGAGCTATAAGAAGGCGCGGTGGCCCGGCAGAAGAACCGAAGAGGGGGACAAGACCCCCGAAGTTGGGAGAAGAGGCCGGCGGCGAGGAAGAAAGCCGGACTCCTCCGCTAGCAAAAGAGCTACAAGAAGATATCGGAGGAGTCCGGCGAGAAGACCCCCGAAGACGGAAGACCCCCGGAGCTGTGCAATAAAATATTTTAACCCTGTGTTGTGTTTTTTTTGTACTTTTTTTCACAGGTGAATGGGTAGGGGTACATTGTACCCCATACTCATTCACATAGGGTGGGGGGCCGGTATCCGGGGGCCCCCTTATTAAAGGGGGCTCCCGGATTCCGATAAGCCCCCCGCCCGCAGACCCCAACAACCAACGGCCAGGGTTGTCGGGAAGAGGCCCTTCTTCCTCATCAACATGGGGACAAGGTGCTTTGGGGTGGGGGGGCCGCGCGGCCCCCCCCCTTCCCCAAGGCACCCCCCCATGTTGAGAGCACGCGGCCTGGTACGGCTCAGGAGGGGGGCACTCGCTCGCCCCCCTTTCCTGGCCGGCCGGGTAGCGTGCTCGGACAAGGGTCTGTTGTGGACTTGGGGGGACCCCCACGCCGATTTTTTTCGGCGTTGGTGTTCCCCTTTAAGTCCATACCAGGCGGCGGGGCCAGCGACGTCTCCGTCGCGGGCCCCGCCTACCTGGATACCCGCTCGAAATGAGCGGACTTTTCTCCGGGCGGGAAAAGTCCGCTCATTTCAAAAGTACGGCGGACTGGCACACACACGGGCGGATTGTCTGCCGAAATGCGAGTCCAGCGGACAGTATTTCCAACATTCCAAAATACTTAGTCCGCCAGACTGCACGCTGAAAAAGTCCGCTGAAGCCCACACACGAGCGGACTGTCCGCTGAAATGTGTTTCGGTGGACTAAGTAGGCCAGACAGTCCGCCCGTGTGTACGCGGCTTTAGTCTTTGGGAACTTCATCAAAAATGATTATTAAGATGGTACTTAACACCCACAAGAATAGCAGGTTTTAGTCCGCAATCCCCACTGTTCTGGAGACAATGCTGTAACAGAGGATCACTAATTCACATATTTTGGAAATGCCCTATGTTGCAACCCCTTTAGTTGGCCACTTTCAACACTATAACACAAATAGCAGACATACAAATTCCTAAAAAAAAAAGGGATGGCCATTCTATCCTTAGGAATATATTTAATCCCCTCTAAAAAAAAATAGTTTCCCATATACTTCTAGGTGTAAGACTAGAAATTGCTAAACATTAGACATGTGCATTAGTTTTTGTCTAAATGCATTTTCGTCTGAAATTCAGGTATTTTTTTTATCGTTTTAACAAACGATAACGAAAGTGCAGAATCCGAAAAACAAAAGATTCCACATAAACAAATGCTTTATTTTCATTTTCGTTGTGAAAACAGTTTGTTATAGATAGGAGATTTGACACGACACTGACAATAACAATCTGTGTCTATCAAACCTGTGGTCGAATGTGCCTAATCTTAACTCTATTAGTCCAAGATTATTCTACATAGAGAGAAAAGATTTGACATAGAGAGAAAAGATTTGACATAGAGAGAAAAGATCACTGCTGGAATTGGGCGGGGGAAGTAAAATGAAAATAATAATGATGATGATGAATGTTATTGGCTGATTGTAACCACAGAGGAGGAGCAGTAAAATAGCTAGAACTAAGTACACACGTACAGTCAACTTACTTTCACTTACAATTGCTAGCAGAGAGAGACACACACACTGAATCATTTCAGAAGACAGTCAATCTTAGCTGGTCCGTTTGTCAGAGAACCTGAATTATTTAGCAATTAAGCATAAGCACAGCAGCAGAACAATAGTGAGGCAAGCTACAGTTCAACTTAACTTTTTCATAATAATCTGCTGCTATTGTGTTAGTGTTGTGAACTTGATAGGGATACTAGTGTTGCTAGTGTTGTGATAGCCTCAGAGGCTGCCCGTGTTGTGGGGGGGGGGGGGGATTTAATAGTATAGATTCTATATTATAGATTGAGATTCTATATAGATTATATATACCCTATCTTGTTACCTGTCTGATCAGTGATCACTATCACCAGTCCATTTTCTGTTTGAACTATATACATTCAACATGAACGACAAATATTGGACAAAGCAGCAAAAAACATACAAACGTTGAATCTTTGGCTTATGGTGTCTGTTGAAAGTTATAAAAAGATTTGACGGAGCAGCTAAACTATATGGCGTCGTACAGTTTAGCTGCTCTGTTGAATCTTCTTTGAACATTTGACAGACACCATAAGCCTTCAATGACAGATTCAACCTTAATTAATTTGGATTTTCGGACGAATGCATTTCTTAACGAAAAACTAAGTAAATAAAACTGAATTTCAGGAGTAACTAAATTTATTTTTCGGACTAAAACAAAATTCCGAAAACGAAATATTTCAGTGTGCACATGTCATCTAAACATTGGAAACAGAAAGGGGCTCCAACCTTTACTAAAGTACTAAGAATCACGAATCTACATATCTCTTGCGAAGTTATGTTTGCTTTCTCCCAAGATAACACTCAATCACTACAAACAAACTGGGAACCCTGGTTAGATTGGTATGACCCAAACAAAGCTTGATCATGACTGTTTCCATAACAAACAGCATAGTCGTCTTATTTTACTTATGTTCCAAACCACATCCCACTCCTTGTTAATTTTATTACTCTCCTAGATATACCTTTATGACAGTTCACTTCCAAATACTAAGTAAATGGCTGATTAACTACAATACGCCCTGTTGTATAATTATGGGGCTTTTCCGGTTGCTCTTGCCTGGAGTTTCAGTATGTGCCCATGTGGGACGTCAACGGGTAGAGAGCAATCGGAGCTCACAAGTCACAATTGTGATGTCTTCCTGAAACATCGCTGGTGTTCGGATTAAAATACTGGCTGAAGTTGAAAAGTAAAAAGCCTGTAGGATGTGCTAGATATACATGAAGAGTGGTGGCTAATTAGGCGATGTATCCCATAGTGGGTGATGTATTCTCCTTTATTCCAGAGGTATCCAAATCACATCGCTCTAGATGGGATAAATACCAAATGTATGTGTGTATAATTAGGGTTCTAGTAGAAGGCACGTGTGTACAAAGTGTTGGGATTATACATTATACATTGTAATTACAGACAGGAGACATATATTTAATTTGAAACATTAGACCATTGAGTCATTGAAGTATTGAAACATTAAAACATTCAGGTATTAAAAACCATTAAAAACCATTAGAAGCTAAAAATGATACTTGAAAAGTATTAGAGCAGTGAGCTATTAAAACTGTAAGCCATTAGCTCTACTTGCTATAGTCGGTTCACTAAAACGCAGTTGTAGTTTAAAATTTAAGATTCAAAGTTTAAACACAAGTGCATATAAATACAGAAATATATACACATACACCTACATATACACATGTATATACAAAGACGCATATACGCATACACAAAGAGAATGCATATATTCCACATGATGGGAGTCACTAGTGTAAACCCCTATGCACATCTTGGCACGTATGCGTCAATGGCTTTTCATACACACAGGTGCGTTTTTCCAATTTTGTCACCAATAAATATACACTAATGACTCCCATCATGTGGAATATATGCATTATTTTTGTGTATGTGTATACGTATATGTTTGTATATGTACACATTTTGGGAAGTAGTTTAGCGGGACTTTGCAGGTGCCGAATACACAGTTTATTGTTTATTTATTATTTAAAGATAACACAGACATGTAAAACCAATGACAGTGGCTATACCAAAAATGGTGCAGTACAGTTACACATCATAGAATATAGGTGGATTGAAGTCTTTCAGCGATTGTGTCCCAACATTTTTTGCCCGCTGGGGCTTCCTCAGGGGATATTTGTTGAAAGACAAAGTGAATGTATAACTACACAAAACAAAAATACAATTATAAACATTCAATACAATACCAATATGCAGAAAGATGTGTGTCAGAAGCGGACGTATCCATTGAATACCCACCTGCACACTGATGAAAAGCCAATAAAGACTGGATTGGAAGGACGGACACTGGGCTATGCTCGAAAGGCTGGCCAAAATGGCCTGAGGCCCAGGCCAGGGCCAGTCTAGCCAAAAGATGAAAAAGATTAGGAAAAAAAATGGGAGGAAGAAAATCCACACCAAATAGCAGTGTAAAGAAGAAAAAAGGGGGGAGTGAGGTGAAAAAACAAGGAGTGGTGAACGGTGGGGTAATGGTAGCTAAAGGGATTATAAATAAGTGATAATGTAGTGGACAAAGGATAATAAAAATACTTACAAATCGCATTGAGCAAAATTTGAAAAAGGGGGAGGCCAGGAGTGCCGCAGTGTTTTGTAACCCAATCATGTCTAATTAAAGAAATGTAAACCAGAATAGAATAAAAATAAACATAGAAATAAGAATAAAAATAAAGATGAGAAAAATAAAATAAAATTTAAAAACGTTATTTCAATTCATGAAATATACGTGTATTGATGTAGAGAATAACTACTTGGTTCAGCTCATTACAGTCAGGAATTGCTTATATTGGAAATTATACACAAAGAGTTTTAATGTGTCTATTGGTCAACCTATACACTGGGAAGACCATACAAGCCCAATTGCAGGTCGTCTGTCCTAACCACAAACAGGGAAAATAAACACAGACGGCAATAGGTATAAAACAGAGCCATGGACATAATTGATACACTGTGGCTACAGTTAATAAAAAGCATCAATGACAATCCTAAGGAGGAAGCCACCAAATATTAAAGACATGAGCCAATAGAAACAGAAAAGTATACAGATAACTACCTTTGAACAAATGGTAAGGTGAACATGACATCCCCCTCCAGTGCCTGGTGAGCAATTGAGATGAGTGTCTATATGTGCAGACACCACCCGCATAAATAGCGGGCAGCGTACTGTGCACCTGAAACGTGAGTATCCCCGGGTAATGAACTACACTACCCATAAAGCCTGACGTCCGGTAGGTGGAAGAGGAGGCAGCGCTGGAGAATCTGACATGGCCCAATTAGGTGGGCACGCCTCAGTCCTCCATCTCCGTCGTCAAGCCAGCAGGCATGGGAAAGCAGCTAATGTTAAGGGGGATAAACGTTGTGCAAGAGAGGAACAAAGTGTGAAGTGTTACCATGGTGAGAGGAAGGAAAATAAGTGAAGATGAGATGAGGTGTGAGAAAAGATAAAGAATAGCAGACAAAGCAAAGTAGAAGACTACACAGTGGAAAAAGAAAGGGAAGTGGACAATATTGATAATAAATAAAATTAATTAATTAATTACAAATTAATTGGTTAATAAAAAATAAAAAAAAGAGGGGAAAGAAGGAAGAACGAAGTTGTCTGTTCTCCAAAGCAAACAGGAAGGTCAAAGGACCTTGTGGCCCTGGATGGTGAGACCAATAGGGTGACTGTAAATACAGAACTTAATCGATTTACTCGTAAACAACTTATACATACAAGAAAATCTATGTATGCAATCAAATTACAAGATTAATACTGGTATACTACATATACGGTAAATATCATTAGTAATAAATACATGTTCAATGGTAAAAACAATCACAAACATAACTAAAGACCAAGATTATTACCCTTTTCTAAAAGGAAAGAAAAATTAGGAAATTACAAGGGGGGGAATGAAAGAAAAATTTATTGGAAAGAATAAATATGGGAAAAGGAGGGGAGGGAGAAAGAAAAAAGGACGGGGAAAAGATAAGGGGAAAAGAGGGGGGCCCAGATGGGTCGCAGACTAAGGGGAATAGGTGCATGGATGGACAGATCACAAAAAAGGTTTGAAAATGAGAGTTTCATTAAGACCAGGATACGTGGTAGCCCAAAGGCTATGTATTCACCTGCTCTCAAGTTGAAGTAAAGCTCGGTCCATGCTCCCTCCTCTGGCATCCAGAGGTAGGTGGTCCAGGCAGAAAAAGAAATCATTCGGGAATCAAAATTGTGATACAAGCCTACATGTGTGCTCACTGCTGTTACCATTTTTTTCTTGGCAATGGGACCCACATGATCACAAATTCTTTTAAAAAAGGGACTTTTTTTTTTCACCAATATAGTAACAGCCACATCGACATTGCATAATGTATATTACACCAGTAGTTTGACAAGTTACCTATGTCTGATTGAATGGATTTGGCCATTAGGGAGAAGTGTATCACTACTATTGCTAATGAAATGGCACACATTACAGCCACTGCCAGGGAAGGTCCCCGCACCATCATGGTGGACACTATGTTGTGATGTCTGTGGACTACCCTGTCTTTAATAGACTTTGCTCTTTTGTAGGTAATAACCAGGTGTAGTTTAATATATTTGCTGATCACTGGGTATGCTGAAAGCAGAGGCCAAATTTTTTTTAACATTGCACGAATTTGATGATGTTGTCTACAATACGGTTTAATAATCCTTACACATTCCTCAGATTTTTTAACTCTATTTGAATAGACAAGGGAACTTCTGTTTTGTTTACGAGTTTCATTAAAGGCTCTTTTTATGCAACTATGACTATAACCTCTATTACGCAATCTAGAATACAAATCGTGAGCTTCCCTCAGGAAGTCTTCATCATTTGAGCAATTCCTTCGTATACAGAGGTATTGGCTATATGGTATACTCTTTTTTTATAGAAATTGGATGTGAACTGGCTGCATGCAAAATGGTGTTTGCTGCCGAATGGTTTATGATAAAGCAAAGTACCTTGGGATCCATCACTGTTCAAAAAGATTTCGAGGTCTAAGGAACTAACTTTAGTGAGATCACAATTTATAGTGAACTTCAAGTTAAATTGGTTGTTCCCAATAGCAGTCATGAACAAATCCAATTCCTCCCTAGTACCGTTCCAAAACATCAGTATGTCATCAATATATCGATGATAGGCGGCCACGTGCCCAAGCAACTCTGGCACATCATCTCTGGCAAAGAGTTCTCTCTCCCACCCCCCCAGGTACAGGTTGGTGTATGATGGGGCACAGCGCGTCCCCATCGCAACCCCCTGCACCTGGAGGTAGTGAGAAGCTCCAAAAACAAAGATATTACGGGTAAGAATAAATCTCAAAAGTTTGATCACAAACTTATTGTAGCCATCAGCTAATTTATCCCGGTCCTTCAATAGTTTTCGATTACTGATAGGTGCGGAATAGTGTTGTATAAGCTTTCAACATCAATGGTTACCAACCATGTATCGGGAGGAAGGGTCGAAGATTATATGTACGTATATGTGTATATATTTGTGTATTTATATGCACGTATGTTTAAACTTTGAATTTTAAATTTTAAACTACAACTGCTCTTTAGTGAACTGACTATAGCAAGTAGAGCTAATGGTTTACAGTTTTAATAGTTCACTGCTCTAATACTTTTCAAGTATTTTTTAGTAATACTTCTAAAATAATCATTTTTAGGGTTTTTAATTGTTTTTAATGCCTTAATGTTTTAATGTTTCAATACTTCAATGATTCAATGTTCTAAGGTTTTAACATTTTTTATATGTTTCCTGTTGGTAATTACAATGTATAATATATAATCCCAACACTTTGTACACATGGGTCTTCTACTACATTTGGTATGTATCTCATCTAAAGTGATGTGATGTGGATACCTCTGGAGTAAAGGAGAATATCACCACTATGGGATATGAAGAAAGCGCTATAATAATTATTACTATTATATCTGTGTATTAATTTGTCTAGCCCTTATAGATTAGTTAGTCTATTATATCTCTGAGCGCATGTTACTGTTAATATCACAGTAATACAAAGTTAGCTATGAAACCAAACACACGGTTTATGAGTAATTAAGTCTCATTTATTTCCCAAGGAAATAAGAAAGCTTATATAAGGTATTATTAGAAATTACAAGATTACATAGCATACAATCAGAACACAACACAAGAATATACTTAGGACATCCTAGCAGCTGAGCCTCGTGATGGAATAAGAGATCCGGGCCCACATGGTTTAGGCCTGAGCCATCACCCAGAGTAAGGCCTCAAGATGGCCGAATCATCAGGTTAGTAGAAACACAGCCTCATGACAGTTTTTTGTCTGAGCATTGTCTGTGTGTGTGATCCTTTCATTCAAACATACACGCACACTCGTAGCCACCCCCATTTGCCTTCCATCCAATAGATATCACTAAGAGGTAATCCTTCACATGTCTGCCCATTCTTTAGGAAGCATTCTGTATTGTCCACTAGGGGCAGCGTCTCTATTAGCCCTGAGCCGTCTAGCTAGCTCTTATTCTCTTTGAAGCCTGTAATCACGCATATCACCATAGGTGGGCCTGAGCCAAGCCATTGTTCTTCTGATTACAAAGCTTTCATATGTTTCATTCCAACTGAGGCTAAGTGGCTGTATCAACCAGGAAGTGAAATACCAGAAGTATTATACAAAACCATATTTCTATCCAACAAAGCCACTTTGCGCCAAAAAGGCGCATACCACCCTTCTTCAGACACGGCTCCTGTTGAACAGTCCATAATTATTTTCTCCCCAACATGTGTTTCTGAACCAGTACCTATAGAACAGTCTTTAACTGTCTTAACGTGTTGTGTTTTTCAACATGTGCAGAAACAGCTTCTATGGAACAGTCCATAATTGTTTTCTCCCCAACATGTGTTTCTGAACCAGTACCTTTAGAATAGTCCTTAACTGTCTTAACATGTTGTGTTTTTCAACATGTGCAGAAACAGCTGCTATGGAACAGTCTATAATGGTCTTACCATGTTGTACTTCCCAACACGTGCCGCTTTGCCACTGAGTGACACACCACCATCATTCTTCAGTGACCGCTTCCATGTCACCATTCTGTTTCTTCTGTGTTTTCTCCTTTCCGGTATCTTCAGGACGGGATGCAGTGCAGGCAAGGGGTGTCCATTCATTCACCATTCACCAGCACTCATTCAAAGTAACATATCAACCAGCTCTCAAATACCAAGTCTCGATGAGGGCCTTTCTTGCCCATATTACCAGCTTGCAATACACATAGGTCACACTATACCATAACATGAATCAATTTATTACCATAATATATACATATATATGTGTCCCATCCAATTACGCACCCCGCTCCCAACCTCCTATAACCCTTTACTGTAAATATGGGTCAGGATTAGGCAGGCTTTCTCATAGCAGTATTGCAGGGCTCTGACTTGGCAGCAAAGTCTCTAACTTGTAGACAGAGACACTACCGTCAATTCGTCCCTCAACTTGCATAGACAAATAGGAGACCCTTCTATATAAATATTGAGTCTAACCACACAATGATAAAACCCACACAATTCCATCCCTGTGCCTGGACTTCAGAGACCATGCCCATGGTATACCATGCACCTCTACCTATGGTTAGGTTCAAGGAACCCTCTAGTGCCATGACTATAGTTACTTAGGTATTCTTTAGGACAAAGAAACAAACTCGTCTATGTCCCAAATAATACCCAGGTGCTTCCTTCCCAGCAATGATCTCTCCCTCCAGAACAGAGTGAAATATCTTCCCAAATTTTTTGTTCACCACCATGTATTGACCTGGCATACAAAGGACATCATGGTCATGCTTCGGACCGAGGGAAGTATCAATCTGCCTCCAGATTTCATCTTTTCTGATCACATGTGGGTGATTTCGCCTCAAATGCAACAAGATAGTCAGTAAGCCCATTGATGCCACCAAATATAAAGACCGAGTCTGTACTTCTGAATATGGGATAATACAGCATGATAACACCTTTCACAATCCAAACTAGTACAGCCCATCCAGGCATTCGACCATCACTTTGGATTAGTGTAAGCGACGTGTTTTGGAAAAGTCTTAGGCCGCGTACACACGGGCGGACTGTTCGCCCAACCTTGTCCGCTGAACAGTGTTTGGGCGGACAGTCCGCTCGTGTGTGGGCTTTCAGCGGACAGTTTCAGCGGACAGTTGGACGGACAAAGTCTTTCGGAAATTCCGAAAAACTGTCCGCTGAAACTGTGTTTGAGCGAACAGTCCGCCCGTGTGTAGGCCTGTCCGCTGTACTTTCGAAATGAGCGGACTGTTCCCGCTCGGAAAGTCCGCCCATTTCGAGCGCGTGTACAGGTAGGCGGGGCCCGCGAAGGAGACGTCGCGGGCTCCGCCGCCTGGAATGGGCTTAAAGGGGAACCCCAACGCTGAAAAAAATCGGCGTGGGGGTTCCCCCAAAGTCCACACCAGACCCTTGTCCGAGCACGCTACCCGGCCGGCAAGGAAAGGGGGGCGAGCGAGCGCGCCCCCCCTCCTGAGCCGTACCAGGCCGCGTGCCCTCAACATGGGGGGGTGCCTTGGGGAAGGGGGGCCGCGCGGCCCCCCCACCCCAAAGCACCTTGTCCCCATGTTGATGAGGACAAGGGCCTCTTCCCGACAACCCTGGCCGTTGGTTGTCGGGGTCTGCGGGCGGGGGGCTTATCGGAATCCGGGAGCCCCCTTTAAGAAGGGGGCCCCCGGATACCGGCCCCCCACCCTATGTGAATGAGTATGGGGTACAATGTACCCCTACCCATTCACCTGTGAAATAAAGTACAAAAAAAAACACAACACAGGGGAAAAAATATTTTATTGCACAGCTCCGGGGGTCTTCCGTCTTCGGGGGTCTTCTCGCCGGACTCCTCCGCTATCTGTGTATAGCTCTTTTACTAGCGGAGGAGTCCGGCTTTCTTCCTCCCCGCCGCCGGCCTCTTCTCCCGACTTCGGGGGTCTTGTCCCCCTCTTCGGTTCTTCTGCCGGGCCACCGCGCCTTCTTGTAGCTCTTTTGCAGGCGGTGGCCCGGTCTTCTGTCGCCGCTGCCTTCCGTTCTTCTGTCGCCGCCTTCGGTTCTTCTGCCGGGCCACCGCGCCTTCTTGTAGCTCTTTTACAGGCGGTGGCCCGGTCTTCTGTCGCCGCTGTCGTCGCCGCCGCTGCCGCCTTCCGTTCTTGTTCTTCTTCTTGTTCTTCTTCTTCTTCCCCAGGAGATGTTGACTCGACGAGCTCTCCGGCCGGAATGCCAGAGCCGCGCTGTGCGGTCACTTATATAGTGACAATGGGGCGGTGTCACATGGTATATGTCACATGGGTTGGTCACATGGTGACCCCGCCCCCTTACGATGTCATAGTCCCCATGTGACATCAACCCATGTGACCAACCCATGTGACATATACCATGTGACACCGCCCCATTGTCACTATATAAGTGACCGCACAGCGCGGCTCTGGCATTCCGGCCGGAGAGCTCGTCGAGTCAACATCTCCTGGGGAAGAAGAAGAAGAACAAGAAGAAGAACAAGAACGGAAGGCGGCGGTGGCGGCGACGACAGCGGCGACAGAAGACCGGGCCACCGCCTGTAAAAGAGCTACAAGAAGGCGCGGTGGCCCGGCAGAAGAACCGAAGAGGGGGACAAGACCCCCGAAGTCGGGAGAAGAGGCCGGCGGCGGGGAGGAAGAAAGCCGGACTCCTCCGCTAGTAAAAGAGCTACACACAGATAGCGGAGGAGTCCGGCGAGAAGACCCCCGAAGACGGAAGACCCCCGGAGCTGTGCAATAAAATATTTTTTCCCTGTGTTGTGTTTTTTTTTGTACTTTATTTCACAGGTGAATGGGTAGGGGTACATTGTACCCCATACTCATTCACATAGGGTGGGGGGCCGGTATCCGGGGGCCCCCTTCTTAAAGGGGGCTCCCGGATTCCGATAAGCCCCCCGCCCGCAGACCCCGACAACCAACGGCCAGGGTTGTCGGGAAGAGGCCCTTGTCCTCATCAACATGGGGACAAGGTGCTTTGGGGTGGGGGGGCCGCGCGGCCCCCCCTTCCCCAAGGCACCCCCCATGTTGAGGGCACGCGGCCTGGTACGGCTCAGGAGGGGGGGCGCGCTCGCTCGCCCCCCTTTCCTGGCCGGCCGGGTAGCGTGCTCGGACAAGGGTCTGGTGTGGACTTTGGGGGAACCCCCACGCCGATTTTTTTCGGCGTTGGGGTTCCCCTTTAAGCCCATTCCAGGCGGCGGAGCCCGCGACGGAGCCCGCGATCATGCAAATTTTGAGCGGACTGTTTGCCGAAACTGTTTGACGAACAAGGTTGGGCAAACAGTCCGCGCGTGTGTACGCGGCCTTACTGAGCGGTGAAGCTAACTCATATGAGGTCATTGCCCCTCACACAGAGACTGTACAATCAGCTTGATGTTGGTTGATATTTCCGACTGCCACTGCGTGCACGCCAGAGCCATGACAGATTCCTGTCCTGTACCATCACACTCTCTACCAACTTCTCAACATGGTTGACCAAATCTGGAGCCACTTTACCCTGGGTATTTATGTGACTTTGAATGTTATTAAGGATGCCACCAATCTCTCTCAGTAACAAAGCCCCGGTTATTCTCTGAAGCTATGGCTGTAAGTATGTAAGTATGTTCCTCCGGAGGCCGATGTCCACTCCATTAACAGCACCCCTCCCAGCTCCTATTCCCCTAATATAGTGCTGAATATATCCCTCCCATTTCGGGTTACTCCTCAGAAATAAACGTCCTGCACAAACCTCATTCTGTGTTCGCACATCTCTGGGAGTAAGTCACTGGTACAATGACCATACTTGATTCAGTGTATACTCAGCACATATAGGGTAATAGGTTTTTATCAACCACTGTGAGATGATGCAATACATGTCATACATTAAAAAATCTTTCTTCTTTCAATTCCTCCTTCCAAAAAAAAACACATATTTTACATTTAATTTTCTGACGGATTGGATGTGTCATCTTCCTTCCCCAACCTCCAACCCATTGCACATGTATTAATAGCATGTTTGCATTCATCAGGAAAATGATTAGGCACAGTCTTTCAGATTCAGCATTAGCACCAAATTGTCCATAAGAAAAAAACAAGTATAAAAAGTGAATCTTTTTGTTCGTCCCGTCTCTCCTGATGTTTATCAAAAAAAATTTGCTGTGTGGTATGGCACAAACTGCCAACCAGATGATCATCTGTCATTCATGTTCCAGAAACCTTTCCAATCTCCCTCCACCAGGATTCTGGAAGTGATAAACAAGAGCAGAATCAAATTCTTATCCATAATATCTGCTCGCTTACTATATTTACTTATAGTTCCTTCCTTGGAACCCAGGAACCTAATATTCCTGGCTTCTGCAACTCACAACAAATTATCAAACAAACCATGACCTCTTTAGGCTGAACCCACACTAAAATGTGTCCCCATGGTATGATCAAAAATGTAAAAACAAAACGAACGTCAATGTTTCTCAAAAATTCTCAATAAAAAAAAAAACAATGCGTTTATCTGTATCTTAAGATCTATGCACTAACTCCCCTTTCAGGTGGACAAAGGCTAAACCTTTTGGAACTCTTTTCCACCCGAATGAAAATAAAAACAAAAGAAAAAATGACCTCCAGCAGCTAGATTGGTTTCCTACCAACTCTTGTATTCAGCTGCTAATTACCAATTACCCCCCTTTCAGGTGAACTAAACCTAACAATTTTTCCACCTGAACAAAACAAAAATAAAATAGATGACTAAACAAATACCTTTTTTTTTTTTTTTTTAGATTAAAAATCTGGCCATTATCACACAAAAACAACATGAAAAGACAACCACCATAAAACAATGACAAACGCTAAAAATGACAAATGAGAAGAGTGCTCATTTCGATCTGAAAGACAATTAGTTAATGGGAAAAACAAAAAAAAAAAAAACATCTGTATCTCATCACAACATTTGTAACTCTTTAACCACTTGCTTACTGGGCACTTAAACATCCTTCCTGCCCAGACCAATTTTCAGCTTTCGGTGCTCTCACACTTTGAATGACAATTATTCAGTCATGCAACACTGTACCCAAATGAATTTTTTGTCCTTTTTTTCCCACAAATAGAGCTTTCTTTTGGTGGTATTTGATCACCTCTGGGGTTTTTATTTTTTGCGCTATAAATGAAAAAAGACAGAAAATTTAGAAAAAAAACGCATTTTTCTTTGTTTCTGAGACAGAATTATGCAAATTATTAATTTTTCTTCATAAATTTTGGCCACAATTTATACTGCTACATGTCTTTGGTAAAAATAGCCCAAATTAGTGGATATTATTTGGTCTTTGTGAAAGTTAGAGAGTCTACAAGCTGTGGTGCGAATCGCACAAAATTGATCACATCTGATGTGCTGGTGGCATATCTCATTTCTTGTGACCCGAACAAGTCAGGAAAGTACAAATACCCCCCAAATGACCCCTTTTTGGAAAGTAGACATTCCAAGGTATTTAGTAAGAGGCATAGTGAGCTTTTGATGTTGTCATTTTTTTCCCACAATTCTTTGCAAAATTAAGATTTTTCATTTTTTTTTCTCCACAAAATTGTCATTGTAATAGGTTATTTCTCTCACATGGCATGTGTATACCACAAATGACCCCCCCCAAAAAATTCTGCTACTCCTCCTGAGTATTACAATACCACATGTGTGGGACTTTTTCACAGCCTGGCCACATAGAGAGGCCCAACATGCAGGTAGCGCCATCATGTGTTCTAGGAACATAATTTACACATCTAACTTGTTGACTATTTATTACACTTTTGAAGCACCAGGACAATGACACGTGACACGTGACACTGATGACAGATAGCACTGATACGTGGCAATGATGACACTTATACGTGGCACTGATGACACGTGGCACTGATGACAGATGGCACTAATATGTGGCACTGATGACAGATGGCACTTATACGTGGCACTGATGACACGTGGCACTTGTACGTGGCACTGATGACACATGGCACTAATACGTGGCACTGAAGACACGTGGCACTAATACGTGGCACTGATGACAGATGGCACTAATACGTGGCACTAATACGTGCCACCGATGACAGATGGCACTAATGCATGGCACCAATGACGCGTGACACTGATGACAGATGGCACTGATAAGTGGCATTGATGACACGTGACACTGACAACAGATGGCACGTGACACTGACAGGTGGCACTGATGACAAATGGCACTGATACATGGCACTGATGACAGATGGCATTAATACGTGGCACTGATGACAGATGGCACTATGTGGCACTAATGACACGTGGCACTGATGACAGATGGCACTTATACGTGGCACTGATGACAGATGGCACTGGGGACAAATGGCACTGACAACAGGTGGCACTGGGGGCAGGTGGCACTGGGGGCAGGTGGCACTGGGGGCAGGTAGCACTGGGGGCAGGTAGAACTGGGGTGGATTGCACTGGAGTGGATGGCACTGGGGCAGGATGGCACTGGGGCAGGATGGCACTGCTGGGGGAGGATGGCACTGCTGGGGGAGGATGGATGGCACTGCTGGGGGAGGATGGATGACACTGCTGGGGGAGGATGGATGGAACTGCTGGGGGAGGATGGATGGCACTGCTGGGGGAGGATGGCACTTTTATTTTTTACTTTTTTTTTTTTTATCAAAATGAAGGAAAGCAGAACGGCTGCCGCTGCAGCCGTTCATCTCTCCCCTCTCACACTCGGTCTGTGTGAGGAGGGAGAGCGGCGCTGAGAGATGATCTCATATGTTTACATATGAGATCATCTCCCATTGGACACGCCGATCACGCTGTAAACGGCCGCTGTGATTGGCCGTTTACAGCGATCTGTGTTTGCCTGTCCCCGGGGGACACTGCGAACACAGAACTTCCGCGATGCGCGCCCGCGGCGGCGCGCATTGCGGAAGTAAACATTAGGACATCCAGGGACAGCCTCCCAGACGAACGCGCCTGCCCTATGGCCGTCATTCGGCTATAGGGCGGGGGCGAGGTGGTTAATACTATTGTTTATTTTTTTTCATTGTTTACAAACAATTACTAATTAATGAGCTCATGGTACCATGTGATAATTGATTATGTATTTACAATAACCTAACCCCTGTTCTGCTATATTTGCCCACTGTTCTTCTCACTTTGACGGACCTGCAAACAAAACACAAACGTTAGTATCCAAAGCCGTTTAACTTCTTTCCTGGACTCTGGAAAAGGAACACTAAGACAGTGATTACACACAATTATCATGACAATGGACTTTTTAAGTCCCCCAAGTAGGGATGATCCAAACACCCCCCCCCCCCGGTTCAGTTTGAACCAGAACCTGCGAACAGACTGAAAATTTGCGCGAATTTTAGAACCCCATTAAAGTCTATGGAATTTGAATGTTCTAAATCAGAAGTGCTAATTTTAAAGGCTAATACCCTGTTTCCCCCGAAAATAAGACCTAGCGTGATTGTCGGTGATGGCTACAATATAAGCCCTACCCCCCAAATAAGCCCTACCCTGAAAATAAGACCTACAATACCTTTAACTAGGGCTTATTTGGGGAATAGGGCTTATATTGCAGGCATCACCGACAATCACGCTAGGTCTTGTTTTCGGGGGAAACAGGATATGTAAGTTATTGTCCTAAAAAGGTTTGGGGACAAGGCTCCTGCCCCAGGGGACATGTATAAATGCAAAAAAAAGTTTTAAAAACTGAAGTTTTTTCGGGAGCACTGATTTTAATGACGCGTAAAGTGAAAAAAAGTGAAATATTCCTTTTAAATATCGTGCCTGGGGGTGTCTACAGTGTGCCTGTAAAGTGGCACATGTTTCCCGTGTTTAGAACAGTCCCTGCACTGATATTTGACATGTCATTTCTAACGGAAAAAAAGGAATTTAAAACTGCTTGCGGTGTTAATGTAATGTCTGATTCCTGGCAATATGGATGAAAATCATTGAGAAAAATGGCATGGGTAGCCCCCCCTCCCCGCTCATTACCAGCCCCTTTGGGTCTTGTATGGATATTAAGGGGAACCCCATACCCAAATTAAGAAAAGGAAAGGCGTGGGGCCCCCAGGCCCTATATACTCAGAACTGCTGTGTACAGGTGGTGCAAACAAGTGTAGGTTTGTTATTAAGTAGAATCTGTTTGTAATTTTGAACTGGTACATTTTTAAAGTGTAGCTCCAGTCAAAAAATCAAATTTTAAGCTTTTTGGAAAACATAGGGAAGGGTTATCACCCCTGTAACATTTTTTTTCCGTCCATCTTTTTTCATCTCACTTCCTGTTGTCTCCTTCCGTTTGCAAGTAGGAAATGTTTGTAAGTTGGATGTTTGAAAGTAGGGGCGTGCCCTATATGCTCTGCAGAAATTTGGGCCTAAGGTGTTGGTGTTGCCACAACACTGTAAGCCCTTAAAGTGACTCTTGGTGGGCGCTGGAATGCCCTCCTGTGAACTATTATATCAAGAATTGTAATTACATGCCATTGTTGAACAGTGGTAGAAAAATTGGGCCTTTGGGGGTGGTGGTGGAGGTGCTGGTGCCATAACACTGTAAGTCCTCACAGTTACTCTTGGTGGGCACTGGAACGGGTCTTGCTGTGAAATATTATATCAAGAATTATAATTACATGCACCTGTTGAACAGGGGCTGAAAAATTGGGCCTTAGGCACTGGTGCTAGTGCCACGACACTGCAACACCTCACAGATACTCTAGTTGGAGCACAGAAATGAGTCCTGCTGCAAATTATTGCATCAAAAATTGTAATTACACACCCCTGTTAAACAGGGGCTGAAAAATTGGGCCTTAGGCACTGGTGCTGGTGCCACAACACTGCAACCCCTCACAGATGCTCTACATCTCCTAATCAGTCACCCCTCTCCATGTATATCTACCATATCCTACAGACTTTCTTTTACTTGCCATGGCTCTGATGTAGAGGGAACACCACAAAATGTGTTAGCCTACCTTGAACATTTGCCCTTGTATGGGCTTAACTAATTTTTTATGAATATCTTGTAACCCAGTTTGTATGAATTCATAGTGATTTCTTTGTACTCATCTATTTTGTTTATGAATAAACGATATCACTTTGATTCATGTGTTAGATCATGTGCCTTCCATCCCCTCATTTCCACATAAGCAGACTTGTGTCTGCTTACACCGGCCTACTTCCAGGTTTGATCCAGTTCCCCCATCAACATAGACAGTGCTGACAGGGGAATCCCCCTTGCCAAGATATTGTATTCTCCCAGCGGGGGGGCTGGGGGCAGAGGCGGGGGGGTAAGTTGCCTGGGGAGAAGACAGTGATTATTGCTAGCAGCTATGGCAGCCACTAGCGATAATTGCACGTAAATCCGGCAGGCTGGTTGTGCCCAAGTTGATTGATCAATCAACTTGGTACATTCAGCGTGCCATACACCTTTCAAATCTCAGGATCTGATCAGAATGGCCATGCATTCCTATGGACAGATGGGTGTACACAGACATGTGACTATTTACACTGACCTACCTCCAGGTCTGATCCAGTTCGCTAAAAAAAATGGAAGGGGATCCACCCTCTTCCATTTAGGTGGATCAGATCTGAGGGTAGTTGGGTGTTAACAGACAGCAGAGTCCATTTACTCCTGACTACCCATAGAGCAGAGTGGGCTCTGTCCATCTTTGCTCTGCAGAAACTGATGTGTCATCTGCCCATTTTGCTACAATCAGCAGGGGATCTGTGAGCTGATCCCCTGCTGATCAGAACAGAATCTTCCCTGTGTGAAGGGGGCCTTATTGCTCCAGTCTGTCTTGTCTTCTCCTTTACATCCACAGGTGGCTCCTTTACATCCACTTTTCTGTTACATGTGGACTCATCTATTAGGCCATACTCCAAGGCAGCAGCCCAGGCCCCAATAGGGCCCACTACCCTCTTCTCAAGCTGGGCACTAATCTCTGGAAGAAAATTCTTTCTACCTGCCCACATTTCCTCATATCTACAAGCAGTGACTGATTGAGTCAGTCCAGTGCAATCTCCACACCCAAAGAGTGGTCTATCTTGTAAAACATATGACTACCATTTGGACATGAAAATATTTGCAACACTGGGTGCAAACCTTGCTCCTATTGCAATGATAAGCACTTGCTAAAAAAAAGGCTCCCATAACAAAAATAGTTATTTCAGCTCAAATGTGAGATATTCTACTATATGCTTCCTTCCAAGTGTATATTTATCTAAGGCCCATTTCACAGCTCCTATGGCCTCATTAAATTCAATAATGGGGTACTTTAAGAGTAGTTTAGTATCCTATAAGTAGGCCTCCATCTAACAGGATTTATATAAAACAAAAAGTCTATATATTAACTAGTTGCTGACTGGCTCATGCCGATATACATACCTTTACGTCAGTCCTTAAGGGCAGGATAGTGGGCGCGCGTGGCGAGGAGTGGCAGGATGGGGAACTGCCTATGTAAACAAGGCATTTCCCCGTTCTGCCTAATGACATGACAGGGATCTATGGAAGCAGTGATCTCTGTCATGTTTCAGTAAGCTCATCCCACTACTGTTAGAACACGCTGAGGGAGCACACTTAACTTCTTAATCGCCCCCTAGTGTTAACCCCTTCCCTGCGAGTGTCATTTTTACATTGATCAGTGCATTTTTATAGCAGTGATCAATGTAATAATGTCACTTGTCCCAAAAAAGTGTAATATGGGGTAGGATTTGTCCGCAGCAATGTCACAGTCCCACAAAAAATCGCCGCCATTATCAGTAAAAAATAAATAAATAAATAAAAGTCCATAAATCAATTATGTAGTTTGTATACGCAATAACTTTTGCGCAAAGCACTCAATATACACCTATTGCAATTTTTTTTACCTAAAAATGTAGAAGAATATACTGATGAATAAATTAGTTTTTTTAGTTTTTTTTTGGATATGTATTATAGCAGAAAGTAAAAAAAAAAAAAAAAAAATATATATATATATATATATATATATATATATATATATATATATATATATATATATATCAAAATCGTCGCTCTTTTCTTAGTTTATAGTGTAAAAATAAAAGCAGCAGAGGTATAAAATACCACCAAAAGAAAGCTCTATCTGTGGGAAAAAGGATTCAATTTTGTTTGGGTACAGCGTCGCAGGACCACGCAATTGTCAACTAAAGCGACGCAGTGCTGTATCACAAAAGATGCTCTGGTCATCAAGCGGGGCAAATTCTACCAGGGCTGGATCGGCTAATTTTGCACAGATTGTCTCATTCGCAAAGGCCTAACTGGTGGATGATATTTATTCCTATGTATTCTGGATAAATAGTATATGCTTCTTTATTTAAAATGCCCTTCCTTACCTTTTTTAACCAATTTTTGTAATTTTCTCTTGTATATCAATGTTGGAGTTATGTTTTATCACTCAGCAATTGGTCTATTTCCTTCTTATAATTTTCTTATTCATAATGACAATACCACCTTCGCTGTCTGCTGTTTTGAATATTATGTCTTTCTTTTTCTCCTACTCCTTAATTGCATTTCAGATATGTAAAGAACCAGTTATTTTCCTCATTGTCAACTTTTCTGTATCATCCAGTACCATATTTTTGGATGCTTCTACATATTTGTTGTATTTCTTGACTGCTGAGAAGCAAAAGCGCATTTTGACTAACTAATGTAACAAAACCTTGCCCCCCAAAAAGACAAAAAGACTGAGGCCGCGTACACACGCGGGGACTGTTCGCTCAACTTTGTCCGTCAAACAGTTTCAGCAAACAGTCCGCTCAAAATTAGCATGGACGGACTTGCCCACACACGACGAACGAACAGTTTGCTGAAACCGTGCGCGATGACGTGAACGGCACGTACGACGGGACGGAAAATACGACGTCCTATACACTGCATTACAACTTTCGGCGTGTAAATCCTTTCTGAGCATGCGCGGAACTTAGTTTGACGAACAAGCCTACACACGAGGGGACTGTTCGCTGAAACCAAGTTTCAGCGGACAGTTTTTCGGAATTTCCGAAAAACTTTGTTCAGCAGACTGTTCGCTGAAACTGTCCGCTGAAAGCCCACACACGGGCGGACTGTCCGCCGAAACACTGTTCAGCGGACAAAGTTGGGCGAACAGTCCCCGCGTGTGTACGCGGCCTGATTAAGTTGTAAATAAGGCAAGGCCACAGTTTTATTGAACTTTCCAAATGTAACTGTCACGGTACTACTTACAGCAAACCCTCAGGCGAGCAGGTGACACGGGATCCCCCAGGGCGTGGAATCTAAGAGTCAGCCGGTGTTCCGCCAGTGACCCTCTCACGAAGGCAGGGCTGGTGCAAGGATTTTTGACACCCTAGGCGAAACCTAATTTTGCCGCCTCCCTGGCTCCACCCCCTTTCCTCTGCCCATGTATACCACACCTTGTTAATGAAGCGCCCATCGATGCAGCCTCACCAGTGCCCATCGATGTAGCCTCACCAGCGCCCATCAATGCAGCCTACCAACGCCCATCAATGCAGCCTACCAATGCCCATCAATGAATGTTTACTTGCTTCCATTCATTCGGGAGTCAAGCTGCACCTCTGACACTATGTGCAAAGGTGTCTACCTGCTGATGCTGAGACTTAGTTGCTTGCTGCAGAGAGAAGAGAGTAGGAACACCAATGGCCCGGCGCCCCCAGGCAGAAGTGCGCCCTAGGCGGCTGCCTAGTTTGCCTAGTGGTAGCACCGGCCCTGCACGAAGGTTTGTACTTAGCTGCGTGCTGACCCCAGGTCACGACCCCCGGGTTCACCCTGCTCGCTAGGGAAGTACCCGAAGACACTGTAGACAAGGATGGATGGATGAAGCAAGGAAAGCCAGGTAGTGAGCCAAGGTCAGGGCGGGCTGCAGACAACGTAATCAGAACAAGCCGGGTCGGTACACAGAAGATCAGATCACGAGAAGACAGGTAAACAGGTTACACAGGGGAGCTAGGAATAAACGTTGCTCAAGCAACCAGTAGCAGGTTGAAAGGGGTTTAAATAGAGAAGCACATGAGGGCTGGACAGGAAGTAGCAGGAAGGAATCATATATTAGGCAACAGGTGAAGGGCGTCGACACCCATAGCTGGAGAGTGCACAGAGCTGAACACCAGACAGTGGACAACAGATGCCAGCCGACCCACTGCAGTAAAGGTGAGACACAGATCAGCTCCACATCTGATCTGTGACAGTAACAACATTTAAAGTACCACATAACAATACCAGTGACAGTTATACCGTGAGCATCCAAAACAAAACATAGATAGTCTAATCCTCGTACACACAATGGGATTTTCCGACAACAAATGTTGGATGTAAGCTTGTTGGCAGAAAGTCCGACCGTGTGTATGCTTCATCGAACATTTGTTGTTGGACTTTCCACCAACAAATTTTGGCTAGCAGGTTCTCAAATTTTCCACCAACAAATGTTTGTTGTCCGACTTTCCGATTGTGTGTACACAAATCCTTTGGACAAAAGTCCACGCATGCTTGGAACAAAGTACGAGCCGGAGATATAACTAGCGTTCGTAATGGAGATATCACGTACGTCTTGTACATCACTAAGATCGTAATTGGTGGCCAACATTTGTGTGACCGTGCGTATGCAAGACAATTTGGAGCCAACATCCTTTGAAAAAACAATCCGTGGCTTTGTTGTCGGAAAGTCCGATCGTGGGTATGGGGCTTAAGAGGCCTATCTCCACCACCAATAAAGCGGTGACCAAAACTCACAACGGGTGGGAGGGTGTTCAACTCTTGTGACATCTCAATCTCCTCAGAGTAGTGGGACATGCCCCTGCATAGCCTAGAGTTCAGGCTCCACCCAGTCACCTTGTGTCTTCATGGCCAATCCTAAAGGAGCCACTTAACCTCCCTGTTTTAGGTTGACACCCATGAAGATGCCAAGCTTCCAGCAGTCAAGCCTTTCTTTCCCTAGAAGGGGTTCAAGGGACCTCCATTATTACACTTTTTCAGCGTCTCTCTACTACGTTTGATAAATAATATTTTTTTAATTAATGTGTAGTGTCCGGACATACGTCTGGATATTAATATGTCTCAAATTTAGTAAATAGCTTTTGGGAGTAAACTTCAAACCTTTATCCAAATCCTTTAATTAATTCTAACCAAGGGAATGGATACTCCACTTCTTCCAATACTCCAATCTTCTCTTGTTCTTTCCCCTCCCCTTTGGGATATTTCTTTTCGTTCTAGGGGTGACCCTCCTCTCTCCAAAGAAAGAGCACCTGGTCATTTGTTTCTTTCTCCTGTCTTAACGGAGCATACCTATTAAAAGTTGATATGCCAAACTTGTCTCCTCTTCTGTTCTTTATGTTACTGTTATCTTATTCATCTAGACCTATACGATCCAGTATTATCTCTCCATAATTTACCATTTCTAGGGGTGTACTGTATTGATGTTTCTACTGACCTTGACCATCCAACCTTTGTCAGGGGTTCCTGAACCTTTGCTTTAGGGGTCTCTCTTTTTATATTAATGCATATGAGGAATGTTTAAATGAGGAATTTTTATACCATTTTCTCTTGTCATTAACACTTATTCTCAAACGAAACACATTGTAAGAAGGTACTTTCTTTTCCTTTATTTTGCTTTGCCATTTAAAAAGTTTATTATTTACTAATTTTCTTTTTTTATATTTTCATCCTAATTTCCTGATCTATTTTCCCCAAACACTGTTTTAATTCCTCCGAAAAATGTAATAAAATTAGGTGAATCCTTGAACAGTTTCCAAATTTTACTTTCATTTGTTTCTATTCATCTCATTAATTCTGCTTTCTCTTGCATAATAATTGAAGTTCTTTGCTTCCTTTTATATAGAAGAAACATAACCACTCTTCAAATGACCCCTGATTCAAAAGACCATTATTTGGTAGGATGTTCTAGGATTTGGCTAAATCCTGCCACCTTCACCTCCGTAACATCTCCAGAATTAGACTCTTCCTGACTAATGACACCACAAAGCAACTTGTTCACTCCTTGATTATTTCCCGCCTTGACTACTGCAACTCTCTCCTTAATGGCCTACCCTTAAACAGGCTATCCCCCCTTCAGTCTATTATGAATGCTGCTGCTAGACTAATACACCTCACTAATTGTTCCCTGACTGCTGCCAATCCCCTACCCCACCATGTAAAATTCAAAATGCTAACCATAACATACAAAGCCATCCACAACATCGCCCCCATCTACATCACCAATCTCATCTGCAGATATGGCCCAAATCGTCCCGTCTGCTCCTCCGAGGACCTCCTGCTTTCTAGCTCCCTTGTTACCTCCTCTCATGCTTGCCTTCAAGACTTCTCCAGAGCCTCTCCCATCCTCTGGAACTCCCTGCCCCAGTCTGTCCGATCAGCCCCTACCCTGTCTACCTTTAGGAATTCCCTGAAAACTCATTAATTCAGGGAAGCCTATCCCACACCCACATAACTGTTCCCAAGCCACCCCCATCAAATCATTCTCTGTAGCTATTACCTTTTGTACCATCACCCCCTCCCTTTAGAATGTAAGCTCTATGAGCAGGGCCCTCCTGTACCTTTTGTATTGTACTGTAATTGTGTTGTCTCCCCTATACATTGTAAAGTGCTGCGTAAACTGTTGGCACTATATAAATCGTGAATAATAATAATAATAATGTTCTACCTCAATCTCCTTGGTATTATGCGTGCTGATATCTATAGTGTTTATCCATAGTAAGTCCCACCATAATTTTTTTTTTTCTTTTCCATAGTGTATTTAAATTTTTGGAACATATTGTTTAAGTCTAACATTTTAAACAAAAAGTGTAATCAAACTCACTTTGTTCCACAAAATTAAAATGTCCATAACTGTTGCAAAAAATTATAATGAATCTAACCACAAGACAGAAATAACCAAAATGTTTTCTGCACAGATCTTTTATTCTCTATCCCTTCCTAGCAAACCAGCACCAAAAAGTGATTCACATTAATTAACAAAAATCATAAATATTAAGTAAAGCGGTAAACATTCAATACTTCCATAGAAGTAACGTGCTTCAATAAACTGTAATCTAAATTATACCATCAATCTCATCAAGTAGTGAAATATTGTGATAACTTTTATATCATTTATTAATAAAAGCCCACAATTCTTCAAAACAAACTCCACTTTGATTAATGAATAATATGAAAGTTATCACAGTACTTTGATAAAAGTAATTGCTTTACTAAAGGCAAATAGACTGTGTCGTTGTTCCAGAGCTTAGTAAATACGGAAAGCTCTGTTGACTTCTATCAACCAATCAATCATGTGCGAGCAAAAATGCTGTTTTTTTTTCTTGCATGGGATTGGGTATTCTTTGCAAAGTGACACTTCACCTCATTTACTAAGCTCTGGAGCAGCTGAACTTGCAAAATCCATTTGCCTTTAGTAAACCAAACCCCCCAAGTGCACTATTTGATTATTGTAAATTGCAGAGGCCTAAACAAAAGTGGCACCGATGTTGTGCCTGATATGATCTTCATCAATAAGAACATTGTAAATAAACCTTTCTAATGCTTTGGAAAGAATTAGAGTATAAACGTGGACTTGATAGGCACACGTGTATATTAGGTAAAAAATGTAAAGCTTTTAATAGGATAAAGTTAAAACCATTGTTGTACACAAACACATTAAAAAACATATAATCAAGTGACCTCAAGGAATCTCATACCACCTTTAATACATATATATATATATATATATATATATATATATATATATATATATATATATATACCACATGTAACGGGCACAAAGGTTTGAAATGCATAGAGTGATATAGATCCAATGGTTGTTTGGATACATGGAGAGGTTGAGTCGTGTTCAGAGGTATCTCAGAGAATCGCTCTACTTGTTACGCGCATGGGTGCGCTTCTTCAAGAGCTTGCGTATCTAATAAGCATGTAAGAAGGTATTATGAGAATACATTGTAATATCTAGAAAAAACATGATTATATAAAGATAAAAAAAAGATATGACATTCACTTTGGTGAGGCCCAACAATGCATGCAGCCCAGAACAGGTAACCAAAAAGCAAGACAAGAAACAGGGCCCCTCCATGTGGGGACATATATAGTTACATAGTTACATAGTTAGTAAGGTTGAATAAAGACACCAGTCCATCCAGTTCAACCTGAGTGAGTGTCTGCAATTGTCCCTATCCCAGTACATTGCACACTCACATCATTTTATACAATGGGGATTATTCAAAATTGTGTTAAGCGCGTTTTCTATTATATCATTTACTATCATTCCTGAACACTAGAAATATATATGTTAGAACATATATAAAAAGGAATGCATATTATAAAAATAAAAAAAATATTAACTTAAAGAGATAAAACACCAAACACATGTGAGACACCTGGTGGTTGAAGGTGCTATTACCTTAAAATCATTAGACTCCTGGGATTACATGTTGCCTGCCAATGAGGAGGGAAAACATACCTTATGGGCAGAACTCAGTATAATTTTATGATCTTATTGTTCAAGAGAATATTTAAGAAGCAAGAAAGATGACAAAGTGGAGAGAGCTCAGGGACACACCCTGGGGGGGGGGGACACTGGGAGACTCCCAGACAAACTGACACTCGTGCACCATGCATGAATACATTTTTTTACATTCACGAAGATTCCTGCTCCTTGGAACTCGGAGGTCACACAAAGTAGTTCCTCTGTAAGAGAATCCATGTATAGCATGTATAGCATGGTAGCATATTTGCAGAAAATATATATAGTTGAACATATGGCCAATATGTTTTTTATCACTGTACACTAGCAAATAAAAATTTGCATAGTTAAAAAGTATGTAAATAATATTAATATTACCATTGCAATGTGTGTCTTTGTACCAAACTTAGGGTTATGAATTTCTGTAAACTTGTTATGTTCATTAATTGTTTTGGGGACGTTCATGTTACTTTCCCCTTTTATACTATATTTTTATGATTGTCTCTTTGTTTTGGTTCAACATGTTTGTCGCCCATTCTTGTGACCTGGGGAGGCATTGAGGCCTTTTTGCCCTCCCTTGTGTGGCCACCCAGCGCCACGCACCTTGTCTCTCTTTTTTGACCAGGCGCACAGCATTTAGCGGGGTCTCTCAGGTGTCCTTTCACCCTTTTTGATCCGCTTCTGCTGCCGTTGCATTGTCTACAGTTGAGGTTGCTGCGTTTTTTGGAGCATACGCGGTAGCCTGTGGCCTGGCCGGGTGGTGCGTTTGCAGTTTGCGGGGACGTACTTCTGGTTTCAAGTGACGCACTTCTGGTTTGGGGTCCATATATATGGGGCTGCTTTTTGACTCAGTCAGTCAGGCAACTATACCTATACTTGACCACACACAGTGGTTGCTCGTCTTCTACCACAGCTTTTGTCCTTAAAGGTAAGACTAATGGCCAATGTTGAGTTCATCTATTTTGGAGTATGGAAGAAAAATAAAAAAGACTACACGCCTGCACTTAGCCTGTGGTAAGCCATCCTTTAACATCTGTTTATGTAATTTTTTTTAACATTTTTAAACCAATGGCCAAGTGCATGACACCTGCAGGCTTGACTCCAGTATGTGTGTGCTGCTGGGTATGCCTTTTTTGGGTGTTATATGCGTTCATATATGTATGCTATCATTTTTTCCTGTTCCTTTTTCTCTTTTATAGATTTTGTTACTTTGAAACTATGGGACAATCCTTTTTTGCCCATGTTCATTTATAAATATTTATATTTTGTTATTATTTTGTGAGAACTTTTTAACTATGCAAATATTTATTTGCTGGAGTACAATGATGCAATACATATTGGCCATATGTTCAACTATATATCTTTTCTACAAATATGCTACCATGCTATACATATATATGTGTGTGTCCCCACATGGGGGGGACCTGTTTCTTGTCTTCCTTTTTGGTTACCTGTTCTGGGCTACATGCATTGTTGGACCTCACCAAAGTGAATGTGATTTCTTTTTTTTTTTATCTTTATATAATCATGTTTTTTCTGGATATTACAATGTATTCTCATAATACCTTCTTACATGCTTATAATGCCACATACACACGACCAGACTTTTCGACGAACTTGGTCCAATGATCTTCCGACGGACTTTCGGCGGAGGTACGACTGACCTTCTGAATGAACGGACTTGGTCACACAAGTCCGTTCGTTTTGAACATGATGATGTAAACGGGACTAAACAAGGACGTTCAATAGCCAGTAACCAATAGCTGCCCTTGCGTCATATTTGATCTGTCGGACTAGCACACAGATCGGTTTTCCAAATTTTTAGTCCTTAGGATAGATTTGAAACATGTTTTATTTCTAGGTCTGTCGGACTTTTGGGGAAAAAAAAGTCAGCTGGAGCCCACACACGATCGAATTGTGCAATGGATTCCGGTCTGCCGGACCATGTTTGCCGGAAAGTCTGATTGGGTGTACTCAGCATTAGATAAGCAAGCTCCTGAAGAAGCGTACCCATGCACGTAATACGTAGAGAGATTCTCTGAGTGACCTTTGAACACAACCTCTCCACGTATCCAAACAACGATTGAATCTATATCACTCTATATAAATATATATATATATATATATATATATATATATATATATATACTGTATATATATATATATATATATATATATATATATATATATATATATATATATATATATATGTGTGTAATAGAGGTGGTATGAGAGTCCTTGAGGTCACTCAATTATATGTTTTTAATGTGTTTGTATACAATGGTTTTAACTTTATCCCATTAAAAACTAAATTTTTTACCTAATATACACATGTGCCTATAAAGTCCATGTTTCTACCCTAATTCTTTCCAAACTCTATCGGGACGTTGGCACACTGCTACTTGTGTATCCACAGTAGGGATGAGCCGAACACCCCCCGGTTCGGTTCGCACCAGAACTTTCGAACGGACCCCAAATTCGTACGAACTTTAGAACCCCATTGAAGTCTATGGGACTCGAATGTTCGAAATTAAAAGTGCTAATTTTAACGGCTAATATGCAAGATACTGTCCTAAAAAGGGTTTGGGGACCTGGCTCCTGCCCCAGGGGACATGGGTCAATGCCTAAAATGTTTTTAAAAATGGCCGTTTTGGTGGGAGCACTGATTTTAATGACGATTAAAGTGAAAAAAAGTGAAATATTCCTTTAAATATGGTGCCTGGGGGGTGTCTGTAGTATGCCTGTGAAGTGCCACGTGTTTCCCGTGTTTAGAACAGTCCCTGCACAAAATGACATTAAACGGAAATAACATAATTTAAAACTGCTTGCGGTTTTAATGTTATATCTGGTTCCTGCAATATGGTTGAAAATCATTGAGAAAATGGCATGGGTAGCCCTCCCTGCCCATTACCAGCCCCTTTGGGTCTTGTACGCATATTAAGGGGAACCCAGTACCCATATTAAAAAAAGGAAATGTATGTGGCCCCCAGGCCCTATATACTCAGAACAGCAGTATACAGGCGGTGCAAACAAGACAGGGACTGTGTAGGTTTGTTGTGTTAAGTTGAATCTGTTTGTAATTTTCAACTGGTACATTTTTAAAGTGTAGCTCCAGTCAAAAAAACTATTTTTAAGCTTTTTGGAAAACATAGGGAAGGGTTATCACCCCTGTATAATTTGTTTTGTCGTACATCTTTTTTCATCTCACTTGCTGTTGTCTCTTTCCGTTTTCAAGTAGGAGATGTTTGTAAGTTGGATGTTTGAAAGTAGGGGCCTGCCCTATATGCTCTGCAGAAATGGCGGAACAAGGTGTTGGTTTTGCCACAACATTGTAAGCCCTCAAAGTGACTCTTGGTGGGCGCTGGAGCGCCCTGCTGTGAACGATTATATCAAGAATTGTAATTACATGCCATTGTTGAACAGTGGTAGAAAAATTGACCTTTGGTGATTGTGGTGCTGGTGCCACAACACTATAAGTCCTCACAGTTACTCTGGGTGGGCACAGGAACGGGCCCTCCTGTGAAATATTATAACAAGAATTGTAATTACATGTCCCTGTTAAACAGGGGCAGAAAAGTTGGGCCTTAGGCACTGCTGCTGGTGCCACAACACTGCAACCTCTCCCATATACTCTAGTTTTTTTGCAGGAATTAGCCCTGCTGCAAAGCATTGCATCAAAAATTGTAATTAAACGCCCCTGTTAAACAGGGGCAGAAAAATTGGGCCTTAGGCACTGGAGCTGGTGCCACCACACTGCAATGTCTCCCATATATTCTAGTTTTATTGCAGGAATTAGCCCTGCTGCAAAGCATTGCATCAAAAATTGTAATTATATGCCCCTGTTAAACAGGGGCAGAAAAATTGGGCTGATGGCATCACCCAGAACCAGAAATGTTCTTCCAACATATCAGAGGAGGAAGAGGATAGACAATCAACATAACAGGACAGTCACTCAGCATCAGCATAGGCAGTCTTGAAGGGATGTGATATTTCAAAAAAAATTATTCGGTTACATCAGCTTCAGGTGCTTGGTAGCTGTGGGTGATCCAAGACTGATTCATCTTGATGAAGGTCAGTCGATCAACTGATTCGGTGGACAGGCGCACCCTGTGATCGGTAACAAAGCCACCAGCAGCACTGAAGGTGCGTTCTGAAAGAACGCTGGATGCAGGACAGGCCAGTAGCTCAATTGCATACTGTGCAAGCTCTGGCCAGTGATCCATCCTCAAAAGAATGAAAGGACAGGTTCCCCTTGGGGTTTTCAGGCAGCGACAAGAAGCAGAAATAAATTTGTAAAAATATATTTATTTTATTAGTTCAAAGGCTTAATCGCCATCATAAATTTAAAATACGGACTCTGGTATATGTTAGTACAGCATATCGATGGGTAAAGGATATATGCAACATTTGGTACAAAGATAGTTACAGGAACAGTTTACAAATACATCAATATTTCAAAAGCTACAAATAGCACCCATGCTACCCCAATGCATTTCGACCTCCAGGGTCTTCTTCAGGGGGGAGGGGGACAAAACCCATGCAGAAGGGGTGATTATATCGTATTCTGCAAATAGTCAAAAGAAAAGTCTTTTTTAGCATGGGTGCTATTTGTAGCTTTTGAAATATTGATGTTCCTGTAACTATCTTTGTACCAAATGTTACATATATCCTTTACCCATCGATATGCTGTACTAACATATACCAGAGTCCGTATTTTAAATTTATGACGGCGATTAAGCCTTTGAACTAATAAAATAAATATATTTTTACAAATTTATTTCTGCTTCTTGTCGCTGCCTGAAAACCCCAAGGGGAGCCTGTCCTTTCATTCTTTTTAGAATATTTAGGGGTGTGCAGCCAGCTCGTTATTTTATTTCCATGCACTTTCTCTTTTTTCTTACATTTCGTGATCCATCCTCAAGACCCAGTAAGCCAGAGGATTTTCGGTGGGAAAGGTGTCCAAGTCTGACCTTGCCCCTAGGTATTCCTGCACCATGTAAATCAGACGCCGGTGATGGTTGCTGGAACCGATCATACCTTGGGGCTGCGGACTAAAAAATTGTCTGAGCCACCTTCTCCACCGCTCCTTCTGACCAATGCCTCAGCAACACGTTGTCCAGGACCAGGAGTTTGTAACCTCCCAGTCTCTGGGAACGCGTTGCACAGACCTTTCTGCAAGGCCTCCCGGAGATGTCTCATCCTCTGCTCCCTCTGCGATGGCAAGATAAGGTCAGCAACCTTACCCTTGTACCGTGGATCAAGGAGAGTGGCCAGCCAGTAATGGTCCCTCTCCTTGATCCGAAGAATACGAGGATCCTTTCCGCAGGCTTTGCAGGATCAGGGAGGCCATGCAGCGTAGGTTAGCTGAGGCATTCGGTCCGGAGTCCTCTGGGTCACTAAGGACAACATGATCCGCAGCTACCTCCTCCCAGCCACGTACAAGTCCACGTGTTTCTTGGGACTGTAAATCATCCCTACAAGACTGCTGCTGCTGCTGATGCTGAGTGCCAGCCTCCACCTCCATGCTGACACAATCTTCCTCCTCCTCCTCTTCCTCCTCCTCATCCTCTTCCTGTGTGATGGGTGGCAAAGCAGGAACACTGTCTGGATAAATGGGCCCTTGAGAGGCAAGGAAGTCCTCCTCTTCCTGCCTCTGTTCTGCCTCAAGTGCCCTGTCCATTATTCCACGCAGCGTATTCTCCAAGAGGTGGACAAGAGGTACAGTGTCACTGATGCATGCACTGTCACTGCTCACCATCTTTGTGGCCTCCTCAAACGGTGACAGGGCAGTGCATGCATCCCTGATCATGCCCCACTGGCGTGGTGAGAAAAAACCGAGCTCCCCTGACCCTGTCCTGGTGCCGTAGTCGCACAGGTACTCATTGATGGCCCTCTGCTGCATGTGCAGCCGCTGCAGCATGGCCAACGTTGAGTTCCACCTGGTGGCCATGTCACATATAAGGCGGTTCTTGGGCAGGTTCAACTCCTTTTGGAGCTCAGCCAGCCGAGCACAGGCATTAAATGATCGGCGGAAATGCACACAGACTTTCCTGGCCTGCTTCAGGACATCCTGTAAGCCTGGGTACCTGTCAAAGAACCGCTGCACCACCAGGTTAAGGACGTGAGCTACACAGGGCACATGGGTCAGTTGTCCCTGTCGGAGGGCGGAGAGGAGGTTGGTGCCATTGTCGCAAACCACCATTCCTGGCTTAAGCTGGCATGGCGTCAACCACCTCTCGGCCTGCCCCTGCAGAGCTGACAAAACATCCGCCCCAGTGTGGCTCCTGTCCCCCAAACAAACCAGCACAAGCACGGCATGGCATCGATTTGCCTACGTACTTGCGTAGCCCCTGGAACGCTTACGGAGCACCGCTGGTTCTGAGGACAGAGCACTGGAAGAGGCCATGGAGGAAGAAGAAGAGGAGGGGGTGGAGGAGAGAGGTGTGTCACAACCAATAGTAGCATTTTGGAGGCGTGGTGGCGGAACAACCTCCAACACTACTGCACCTTGTCCTGCATCCTTCCCAGCTGCCAGAAGAGTAACCCAATGGGCCGTGAAAGACAGGTAACGTCCCTGTCCATGCCTGCTGGACCATGAGTCAGCGGTAATATGCAACTTACCGCTGACCGCCCTGTCCAACGGGGCAAGGACATTGCCTTCCACATGCCGGTAGAGAGCCGAAATCGCCTTCCGTGAGAAAAAGTGGCGTTTGGGGACCTGCCACTGAGGAACCGCACATTGTACAAACTCACGGAAGGGGGCCGAGTCTACCAACTGAAAAGGCAGCAGTTGAAGTGCTAGCAATTTAGCCAAGCTAGCATTCAACCGCTGGGCATGTGGATGGCTGGGAGTGAACTTCTTTCGCCGGTCCAGCAGCTGGGGCAGGGACATTTGCCTGCTATAATCGGACGTGGGTGTACTGCTAGCAGAGTGCCCGGAAGCACTTGGCTGTGACACACCTAATTCTACACCTTCATTCCTCTCAGAGCAGGTTTCAGAGAGGACTGAAGGTCTAGTGGGGTTGGAGATCCCAGCTGATGAGGAGCAAGGAGAGGTCCGCTTTGTTCTTTGGTGTGGGTCTTTGAGGTACGCTTGCCAACGAGCTGCATGGCAGGTCAACATATATCTGGTCAAGCATGTGGTGCCCAAGCGGCTGATGTTTTGGCCACGCGAGATACGCTTGAGACATATGTTGCAAATAGCAGCGGTGCGATCTGATGCACTCGTCTCAAAAAAGGCCCACACCAAAGAACTTTTAGAATAACGCACAGAGGCAGCGCCCTGCACAGGCGGAGCTCTGCGGTGTGATTCAGTCGGTGTGCTGCCCCTAAGCTGGCCCCCGGAGGGCATCCTGCCTCGTTGGACATGTGCCTCCTCCTCCTCCTCCTCCTCCTCTCTCCTACCAGGCACCCACGTGGAGTCAGTGCCCTCATCATCCCCTCCCTCTTCATCGCTGTAGCAAACCTGGCAGTATGCTGCAGCTTGTGGAACATGACTGCCAGATTGCTGTCCTTGAACATCCCCTCTCTCTGCATTCACGCTACTGCCTTTCTCTAGCTGAGTGTCATCATCAGAGACTACAAAACACTGGGCATCCTCCTGGAGCATGTACCCAACACTGTGCTCAAAGAGTTCAGGAGACTCCTCAGGAGGATGTGGTGAGTCTAGGGAAGGAGTCACTGATGATCACATTGAGACGAGGGAAGACGATGCGTTGGCAGCTGCTTTGCTAGTACCCTGAGACTGGGTGAGAGAGGATGAGGAGGATGAAGAGGGCTTGGTCATCGACTCTACCAAGTCGTTGGCATGTTGCGGTTCAACATGTCCAGCTGCCGAAAAGAAGGACAAGCGTGTCCCATGGCCACGTGCTGATGACAATGCACCGCATCCACGACCAGCACTGTTGTCTCTAGACACAGAGCCTGCTTGCCCTCTTTTATCGGCTCGCGCCTGTCTGCCTCTCCTTGCTGGCCTTCCAGACATGGTAATGGCCTGAAGGGAGTTGGGTAAAACAGCAGTTGGGTAGTGTATATTGTGCTGGAGGCACACAACACCCACTAACTCCTGCAGATGCCTTTATTATAGAACACCAGAGATAAAGGGGTATACTGTACTGGAGGCACACAACACCCACTAAGCCCTGCAGATGGCTCTATTAGAGAACAGCAATTAAGGGTAGATACAGGTGTATATTGTGATGGAGGCACAAAACACCCACTAACTCCAGCAGATGCCTTTATTATAGAACACCAGAGATAAAGGGGTATATACAGATGTATACTGTGCTGTGCTGGAGGCACACACAACTTCCAATAACTTCTGCAGATGGCAGATGGCTCAAATAGAGAAGAGCTATGTAGGTGGATATAACGGTGTGTACTGGGTACAGAGCACGCAGACAGCACGCACAAGCTCCTAACTATACTGACTGCAAGCTCTATTATAAAAGATAGATCACTAGCTATATAGGTGAGGTGAATATAGCGGTGTATACTGCGGTCAGGGCACGCAGACAACAACCACTACAGAAGAGCAAGATCGAAAATCGGTCGATAACGATCGGTGTATACTGTGTTGAAGGTACACAGAACACCCACTAACTGCTTCAGACGCCAACACACTACACAAGGCCGCCGCGCTGGCAGCCTTATATAGTGTGTACTACACAGCCTGAGCTATGATTGGCCACAGGCATCCTGCCTGTGGCCAATCATGGCTCTCCTCGTTGCTGGCGTTGTGATTGGCCAAGCATGCGGGGTCACAGTGCATGCTTGGCCAATCATGAGCCAGCAATGCACTGCGATGACACAGTGCATTGTGGGCCGTGAGCGCCACACGAATTAGGCACGAACGGCCCATAATGTTCGGAATTCGCCGAACGGGCGAACAGCCGATGTTCGAGTCGAACGTATGTTTGACTCGAACACGAAGCTCATCCCTAATCCACAGTATCACCCTGTGATGATAGATGAAGTTTGCACTTTTTTTTGTCTTTCTAATGCTTTATTTTAAATTGTATTATTTTATTTGTTCAGAGTGTCAGGACCAGGGCCTTTTGTGGAGTGGCTGCCAGTATACTTTCACCAAGCTTCCTCAAGAGTACCTTCATTCTCCAATAAATTGTCATGGACTGATTGCCTGAAATTTAAGTACACTCAATGCATCAATGACAGCATGATCTCTGGGACAAAAGAAGATTTAACTGAAGCACTGCATCTTCTGATATAGCATATGGAGAACAGAGGATGGGCTATAAACAGAGACAAGTCCAGGGGCCTCCCACAGAGGTGAAATTCCTGGGAATAATGTAGACTGGACCACACAGGAAAATTCCAGAGACAGTCGTGCAAACTATCCAGACACTATTGCCCCTACTACAAAAAAAGACATTCATGCCACATCTTGGACTGATCATGAGACCTATATACAATTTAACAAGGAAAAAAGACTGAGTTCTAATGGGTTCAGTTCAGAAGACAGCACCCCTTGCTGTTAAAGTAGCAATCTTGCAACAGAGAATGGGAACTGTGAGACAAGGGCTATCATCTCAGCTGGATTTAATGGAGCAGGATGGTACCATATCTTGGAGGTAGGCTTGCAATTTGGAGACATCCTGTAAGGACATAATTCTACTGCATAGCTTGATGTCATCTGCAAGCACCGAAATGGAAAAGCAAAAAGGTTTCAAGAAGCATGCTCCAATTTTTTTTAAATCTATGATCTGAGAAAAAAATGTATAAATTGTTAATCCCAGATCGGGTCTGTCAAATCTACCTCTGACATGGAATCTTGGAAAATAAGAAGTACATACTGTCCTACTAATCATTTCAGTTTTTCTGGCTTGTGGCTCTGAAAAGACAGACTCTCATTTATCCACTTAACAGCCGCCTCCTGTAGATTTACTACTACAGGACGGCCTGCTGTGTACAGAATAACACATATATACAAGTACATGGGGACAAGGTACTTTGGTACTTTGAGGTCAGGCCCCAAAGCACCCACCCCATGTTGGGGGCATGTGGCTTGATATGGTTCAGGAGAGGCGGCGATCTCTCATCCTCCCTCTTTTCTTGCGGCCTGCCAGGTTGCATGCTCGGATAAGGGTCTGGTATGGATTTTGCGGGGACCCCTACGTCATTTTTTTTAATTGGTGCAGGGTTCCCCTTAATTTCCATATAAGACCTGAAGGGCCTGTATGGATTTTAGGGGACCCTTAATATTCATACCAGACCCAAAGGGCCTGGTAATGGACTGGGGGGAGGGACCCATGCTTTTTTTCAATGAGTGTTATCTATATTGCCGAGACCCAACAATTCATTACAGCCTTTATATGACAATTTTTCCTTTACAAATGTCATCTTGCTGTGGTACTGTTCTAAACATGGGAGACATGGGAACAATGCACCACTTTGCAGGCATACTATAGTCACCCCCCCCCCCCCGGGCACGATATTTAACTGCTTAAGCCCCGGACCATTTGGCAAAGACCAGAGCACTTTTTGCAATTCGGCATTGCGTCACTTTAACTGGCAATTGCGCGGCCATGCGACGTGGCTACCAAAAAAAATTGACGTCCTTTTTTTCTGACAAATAGAGCTTTCTTTTGCTGTTATTTTATCACCTCTGCGTTTTTTATTTTTTGCGCTATAAATGAAAAAAGAGCGTCAATTTTGAAAAAAAACAAATTTTTTACTTTTTGCTATAATTAATATCTCCAAAAAATATATATAAAAAAACATTTTTTTACTCAGCTTAGGCCGATATGTATTCTTCTACATATTTTTGGTAAACAAAATTGCAATAAGCGTATATTGCTTGGTTGGCATCTACAAAATAGGTGATAGTTTTATGGCATTTTTATTAATAATTTTCTTTTACTAGTACAGTGGCCCTCCATGTTGTTTAATCGGCTTTGTTAGTTCTGGGTCGTCATTCTCATCCTTGTTCTTCAGTAACTCATTAAGGGGGCAGGCTATTCTAGCAAATCCCTCAACAAATCTCCTGTAGTATGAGCAAAATCCCAGGAATGACCTAAGCTCAGTTACATTGGTAGGCGTTGGCCAAGAGGTGACAGCTTCCAGCTTCTGGGGGTCAGTATCTATTCCTTCAGCTGAGACAACATGGCCAAGGTAATTAACTGAAGGCTGGTAAAACTGACGTTTTTCCAGGGACAGCTTCAATCCCCCATCATAGAGTCTCCTCAGAAACTTCTCCAGATGCTCTTCATATTCTTTGAGAGTTTTGCCGAAAACTGTGATATCATCCAGATGTATCAACCCTTAGAATAGGTTCCTGCCCCCTCCTGTCTTCTCCATTAGTCTCTGGAATGTTGCTGGGGTACCGGACAGACCTTGAGGCCAGAGGCGGCTCTAGGATTTGTGAGGCCTTAGGCAAAACTTACACATGAGGCCCCAATCATGCCCATAATGGGAAAAAAATTCAAGCAATAAAAATGGCTGCAAAAAGATGCACAGATCTAGCAAACAGTTCATCTGCACCACTTCCAGGGCACCCTCCTCACCCATCAGACATATGCAGCCATTAAAACATCTGGGGCCCACCAAGGTGGCAACCCCTCTAAGAATTTCCTGTGTCTTGGGAGAATGGGGAGGAGATGTCACTGAGCCATTCCATATCCGCAGAGGAAGTAGAGCGGGGGGATCCCAGCACAGTGCAGGGGGAGCAAGAGTAGGGAAGGGAGACAGAGAGGAGAGAGAGGGGAGGGGAAGAGAGAGATTGTGAGAGATAGGGGGTGGGAAAGAGAGAGAGGGGGAGGGGAGCAAGACATTGTGAGTGAGAGGTAGATAAAGGGTGCACAAAAGGGGGAGAGAGTGGTGGAAAGAGGAGAGGAGGGGAGGGGGAGAGAGAGGGAGGAGAGAGAGAGAGGGGGAGGAGAGAAAGGGTGGGCAAAAGGGGGAGAGAGGGGGAAGAGGGAAGGTAGAGAGGGAAGGGAGGAGAGAGGGAGGGAGGGAAGAGAGGAGAGAGGGAGGGAAGAGAGGAGAGAGGGAGGGAAGAGAGGAGAGAGGGAGGGAAGGGAGGAGAGAGGGAGGGAGGGAAGGGAGGAGAGAGGGAGGGATGAAGAGGGAGGGATGGGGAGGGAGGGAAGGGAGGAGAGAGGGAAGGAGGGGAGGAGGAGAGAGGGAGGGAGGGAAGGGAGGAAGGAAGGGAAGGGAGGAAGGGAGAAAAGGGAGGAAGGGAGGAAGGGAGGGAGGGAGGGAAGGAAAGGGAAGCGGAGGGAAGGGGAGGGAAGGAAAGGGAAGGAAAGGGAAGGGGAGGGAAGGAAAGGGGAGGGAAGGAAAGGGGAGGGAAGGGAGGGAGGGGGAGAGAGGGAAGGAAGGAGAGAGGGGAGGGAGGAGAGAGAGAAGGGAGGGAGGAGAGAGAGAAGGGAGGGAGGAGAGAGGGAGGAAAGGGAGGAGGAGAGAGGGAGGAAAGGGAGGGGGAAGAGAGGGAAGGAAGAGAGAGAGGGAAGGAGAGAGGGAAGGAGAGAGCGAGGGAAGGGGGAAGAGAGGGAGGGAAGGAAGGAGAGAGCGAGGGAAGGGGGAAGAGAGGGAGGGAAGGGAGGGAAGGGAGGAGAGAGGAAGGGAGGAGAAAGGAAGGGAGGGAGGAGAAAGGAAGGGAGGGAGGAGAAAGGAAGGGAGGGGGGAGGGGGGGGTAGGGAGGGGGGAGGGAGAGAGGAAGGGAGGGGGGAGGGAGAGAGGGAAGGAAGGGAGAGAGAGAGAAGGAAGGAAGGAAGGGAAGGGAGAGAGGGACGGAAGGGAAGGGACAGAGAGAGGGACAGAGAGAGGGAAGGAAGGGAAGGGGGACAGAGAGAGGGAAGGAAGGGAGGGGAGAGGGAAGGAAGGGAAGGGAGAGGGAAGGAAGGGAGGGGAGAGAGGGAGGTAAGGAAGGGAGAGAGAGAGGGAAGGAAGGGAGAGGAAAGAGAGGGAAGGGAGGGGAGAGAGGGAGGGAAGGAAGGGAGAGAGGGAGGGAAGGTAGATAGAGAGGGAAGCAAGGGAGAAGAGAGGGAAGGGGAGGGAGGAAAGGGGAGGGGAGGGAGGGAAGGGGAGGGAGAGGAGAGAGGGAGGGAAGGAAGGGAGAGTGGGAGGGAGAGAAGGGAGGGAAGGGAAGGGGGGATAGAGGGAAGGGAGAGAGGGAGGGAAGGGAGAGAAGGAGGGGAGAGAGCGAGGGAAGGGAGAGAGGGAGGGGAGAGAGCGAGGGAAGGGAGAGAGCGGGGGAAGGGAGAGAAGGAAGAGAAGGGAGGGAAGGGAGAGAAGGGAGGGAAGGGAGGGAAGGGAGAGAAGGGAGGGAAGGGAGAGAAGGGAGAGAGAGAGGGGTGGGAAGGGGTAAGGGACAGAGAGAGAGTTGTGGGAAGGGGTAAGAGAGAGGAGTGTGGTGAGAGAGGGGGAGGGAGAGGGGGGGTAAGAGAAAGAGGGGGAGAGAGGGGGTAAGAGAGAGAGGGGGAAGTGAGAAAGAGGGGGTGAGGGAAAGGGGGTGAGAGAGATCTAGAGATCTGTCCCTGTCTGTAGCCCCTGGGGGGCAAAGAGCAGGGAGAAGCTGTAGAGTGCTAGGGGGTGGGGACCGGAGAGTGCTGGGGGGTGGGGACCGGAGAGTGCTGGGGGGTGGGGGCTGGAGGGTGCTGGGGGCCAGAGAATGCTGGGGGGCAGAGAGTGCTGGGGGCCAGAAAATGCTCGGGTGGGGGGCGGAGAGTGCTGGGGGCCAGAGAATGCTCGGGTGGGGGGTGGAGAGTGCTGGGGGCCAGAGAATGCTCGGGGTGGGGGGCGGAGAGTGCTGGGGGCCAGAGAATGCTTGGGGTGGGGGCGGAGAGTGCTGGGGGCCAGAGAGTGCTGGGGGTGGGGGCCAGAGATTACTGGGGGTGGGGGCAGAGAGTGCTGGGGGCCAGAGAGTGCTGGGGGGTGGGGACCAGAGATTGCTGGGGGGTGTGGGGCGGGGAGTGCTGGGGGGTGGAGAGTGCTGGGGGCCAGAGAGTGCTGGGGGGTGGGGGCCGGAGAGTGCTGGGGGTGGAGGGTGGAGAGTGCTGGGGGTGGAGGGTGGAGAGTGCTGGGGGTGGAAGGTGGAGAGTGCTGGGGGTGGAAGGTGGAGAGTGCTGGGGGCAAGAGAGAGCCGCAGGGGGTGTAGGGTGGAGAGTGCTGGGGGCCAGATAGTGCTGGGGGGTGGGGGCCAGAGATTGCTGGGGGGTGGGGGGCGGGGAGTGCTGGGGGCCAGAGAGTACTGGGGGGTGGGGGCGGAGAGTGCTGGGGGCCAGAGAGTGCTGGGGGTGGGGGCCAGAGATTACTGGGGGTGGGGGCAGAGAGTGCTGGGGGCCAGAGAGTGCTGGGGGGTGAGGACCAGAGATTGCTGGGGGGTGGGGGGGGGAGAGTGCTGGGGGCCAGAGAGTGCTGGCGGGTGGGGGCCGGAGAGTGCTGGGGGTGGAGGGTGGAGAGTGCTGGGGGTGGAGGGTGGAGAGTGCTGGGGGTGGAAGGTGGAGAGTGCTGGGGGTGGAAGGTGGAGAGTGCTGGGGGCAAGAGAGAGCCGCAGGGGGTGTAGGGTGGAGAGTGCTGGGGGCCAGATAGTGCTGGGGGGTGGGGGCCAGAGATTGCTGGGGGGTGGGGCGCGGGGAGTGCTGGGGGCCAGAGAGTACTGGGGGGTGGGGGCGGAGAGTGCTGGGGGCCAGAGAGTGCTGGGGGTGGGGGCCAGAGATTACTGGGGTGGGGGCAGAGAGTGCTGGGGGCCAGAGAGTGCTGGGGGGTGAGGACCAGAGATTGCTGGGGGGTGGGGGGCGGGGAGTGCTGGGGGGTGGGGGGGGAGAGTGCTGGGGGCCAGAGAGTGCTGGGGGGTGGGGGCCGGAGAGTGCTGGGGGTGGAGGGTGGAGAGTGCTGGGGGTGGAGGGTGGAGAGTGCTGGGGGTGGAAGGTGGAGAGTGCTGGGGGTGGAAGGTGGAGAGTGCTGGGGGCAAGAGAGAGCTAGGGGGTGTGGGGTGGAGAGTGCTGGGGGCCAGAGAGAGCCGCAGGGGGTGTAGGGTGGAGAGTGCTGGGGGCCAGATAGTGCTAAGGGTGGGGGGTGAAGAGTGCTGGGGGGGAGCTTGAGAGGGGAGGCAGAAAGAATTGGAGAGCAGGGGGTGCTGGCGAAATGGGGGTGGAGCCAGGGAGGACAAGAATGGGCTGGAGAGCAGGAGGGGAGGAGCCAGGGAGCAAAGGGAGGGGCTGAAGAGCAGGAGGCGTGGAGAAAGGGAGCACAAGAAGGGGCGGAGCCAGTGAGCACAAGGAGGGGCTGGAGAGCAGGAGGGGCGGAGCCAGGGAGCAAAGGGAGGGGCTGAAGAGCAGGATGCGTGGAGAAAGGGAGTACAAGAAGGGGCGGAGCCAGGGAGCACAAGGAGGGGCTGGAGAGCAGGAGGGGTGCAGCCAGTGAGCACACGGAGGGGCTGGAGAGCAGGAGGGGCGGGGCCAGGGAGCGCACGGAGGGGCGGAGCCAGGGAGCACACAGAGGGGCGGAGCCAGGGAGTACAAGGAGGGGCCGGAGAGTACGGGGGATGCAGAAAAAGTTAGATAGGAGTGGTGGAGAGACTGCACATAGATAGTGGAATTGATTTTTTCATATTCCTCCATGCAACCGCTGAATGATCACCTCTCCTCCCTGCAGACATTCAGCGGCTGTATGGAGTAATATGGAAAAATCAATTCCACTATCTATGTGCAGTCTCCCCACCGCTCCTCCTATTCAGGCACACAGGGAAGGCTGCACGGCATGGGCACTCACCTTTCCTCTGGTCGGCAGCATAAGAGTTCCTCCCTCTTCACACTCATGGTGGGACTATGCAGCTGGGTGGTTTTTCAGCAACCCCCCCCCCACTCCAGAACCAAATAGGAGGCAGGTGCGGAGGAGAGGTCTGGTGAGTGGCACAAGAGAGAAGCTCAGGTGAGGGTCCCACATGGATATGCCGCCCTCATGCCGTCTGTCATCCAGCCACTGCGCCACCTAGAGGACTCTACTGTCCCGCTCCCCGCACTTGCTGCCACCGCATTGATCACAGGCAAATTAGTCGATTGCGAGGCCCTTGAGACTGCGGGGCCTTAGGCAATCGCCTAATTTGCCTAATTAGAGAGCCGCCTCTGCTTGAGGCATCCTATCAAACTTGAAGAACCCTACTGGGGTAATAAAAGCTGTTTTCTCCCTGTCCTCAGGGTGCATGGGGATCTGATAGTACCCACTCTTCAGGTTTAGCACGCTGAACCACTTCGCCCCCGGTTCTGTAGGGCATCTTCTATCCTTGGAGTGGTGTACTGATCAGGGACAGTCCTCCTGTTGAGCGTCTGATAATCAATGCACAGTCCAAGGGACCCATTTTTCTTCCGCACCACCACTATGGGGGAGGCATAAGGGCTCCTGGACTCCCTGATGGTGCCTGATCTATTAAATTCTGCCAGTTGCTCGTGTAAATCTTCTAGTTCCCCCAAAGGGATCCATCTGACTCATTCCCTGAATGGCCTGTCTTCCCAAAGGCGAATCCTGTGCTGGCCACTTTTTGCACACCCCACATCAAACTCATCTTTCGAGAACATATTCTGCCATCTCAGGAGCTGGGCTTTGACCTTTTCTTTCCACTCAGGTGATAGTGTGGTATTCTGTGAGTAAAACTGGAGATTTCTTCCTTCTATCCCTTCCTCAGGTGAGATGGTTGAATTTACTTGTCCTAACAGCATTCACGCTTGCAGTTTCAATGGTGAGGCCATAACATTACGGATGCTGACAGGGATCTTCTCATGATTCCGTTGCAGAGCTCTAATTGATATGACTTCTGGGATTACCTCCACTTCTGTGTCCTATCCCTGGAGGTCTGCTTCAAGGACAACAAAGGGGCCTGATTGTTCCGAATTGAGCTTGAATGAAGCTTGTAGGCACACCAGCTCTCTAGGTTGTAGTAGCTTCTCACTTCTATCCAAATCTTCCCCACTTCTTCAGCTGGGGCTCTCTGTTCTTTGACTAGTTGCTGATACACTTGTCTCAGCATAGGGTGTATGCCTTTGGTTGGGGTGTCAGACTTCAATACAAGAGAAGTGAGTAGTCTTCTGACAAGGTCAGTCTTTGTTCCTATTATCAGAGAACTCTTGTTGACTCCTGAAGGGTGAGGCCATACAATGGCTAAGGTATCAATCGTTTCTGTTTGTTCGGTCACAAAAGGGTCAAAAATCAACTTGGCCATTAAGTATCCATCATATGGCAAATTTTGGGTTCCAATATCCCATATCTCCAACTCCTCCAATTTCTGCAGGGGTAAGTGTTTGAGGTGCCTGTCATAAAAGGCCCTATATAGCAGGGTTACCTGCGCCTCTGTGTCCAGAAGGGCCTTTGTATGGATGCCTTCTGCTTGAACTGACATGATGGGAGAAGGTCCCACAAGTTTGTCAGGGAATCTACCAGAAGTAGGGTAGTTATTTTGTCCTGCCGTCTGTATTCGGGGCGGATTCTTGATGGGCTTCTGGTTTTGCTTACGTCTCCGTTGGGCCCCAGAGAGATTTTGTCTTCCACTGCGGTTTCTTTGTGTCTTTGAATATGGAGCTAATGGTTGTAGGTGAGCACCCAGTTGTATATAAAGTGAGAAAAAAAAAACGCGCTATCCACAAACAACAAATAAATAATAGCTGCCAGCACCGCAGACTTACTGCAACAAACAAAATGGTGAAATAATAAAAAAGGTACAGCGCTTAGATTATGACAATATCTATATAATCTTTTACCAGTGTAAATAATATAATCAACTTTAATAGTGAAAAAAACTCTGCATAAATTAACACTATTAATGATTCTATGTTTTAGACAACACTCTATCCAAATATACAAAAACAAAAAAATTTAAAATTGATATACGTATATCCACCAAGGTGAACGTGTTAAGAGTCCATAAGTGAAACAATATGGTGACAAAGTGCAATATCTTGAGAAGTTATAGTGACTTCAATGAATACTTTGCAGAAATCCACCACCACTTGAGAGGAGGCTTACCAGATGTAATGGACCCAGTTAGGTATATACCTAGTGAGTCACACGAGTTTATTGATGTAAATCCACACGAAAAAACAGCTGGCAAAACTTCTAACTTCTCAGGGGTACCAGAGTAGATAGAGAGATGACCCAAAAATAGATGAAATGGCTATCCACCTTTTGGGGTTCCTTCACCTGGGCCCTCTGAAGTTTCCCTCTGGCTTTGGATGCTGGGTTTGGACAAACACATCAGTAGTGCCCCACTCCTCCACAGTTCAAGCAAACCCCTTGATGCATTGGCTTCTCGACCTGGACAGCCATAGGGTTGCAGACTGATTGGACTCTGAGACTTCCCCAACAGGTGAGACAGTGGTTCCGGCTGTCAGTAGAGTCATCATCTCCATCAACTGTGACACCTGGGCTTAAAGATAAAGCTGTATCTCTGTGTTGCCATCAGTCACACTAGCTACTCTAACCCCAGCAACAGGCTCTGATTTCTAGGTCTTCTTTTTGTTTTCCAGCATGGCTCCTCTTCTCGTACAATCCGGATTAGGTCAGGATACTTTAGGTTTCCTCCATCTCCTCTGTTGGCGCTATATAAACTGTTGGCGCTATATAAATCGTGTATAATAATAATAATCTCCACGAGTTTTCAGCTGGATTATGATAGGGTCTAGGGCTTGAGCTCCCCTCAAAACCTGTTGTGCCTAAACCTCATCTATTGACCTGGGATCCATGCCATTTTTTAGTAATACCTTGTGCATTATCTTGTCCAGACGCCTCATATAGTTAGATTTTCCCCTTCATTCTGATAGGTATGTTTGAACTGTTACAAAAGGTCAGATGCCTTTTCTGTTCGCCCAAACACGTCTTGCAGAACACTCAAGTAGTCCTGAGCAGTACAATCCTGTGTGCTGAGTTTTAAATTGCTAATGGCTTCTGAGGCAGGCCCCCTTTAGCTCTCAGTAACTCTCTTGCCACATACACACGATCAGACTATTCGGCGGACTTAGCCCGGCGGACAAACCGCTGAACTTTGAAGTGGAGGTCCGCCGAACTTTCCGAATGAGTGAACCTGCCCACACATGACCGGACTTTTCTGGTGGGCTAAGTTCGGTGGACAACCCGGCGGACTATGGCAGGAGTCCACCGGACTTTTGAAATGAACGGACTTGCCCACACACGGAGGAAAGTCCATTCATTTTGAACGCAGCTCCAGGTAGACAGGACTAGCAAAGGAAGTCATTGTCGCCGCCTTCGGCGGCGAGATTGACACCTTGCTAGCCCCGTCACCTGGTATGGACTTAAAGGGGAAGTCCTATGCAGAAAAAATGGCGTGGGGTCCCCCAAAGCCCATATCAGACCCTTATAGCCGCGTACACACGTAGCGGTATGTCCGACGTACTTAGTCTGGCGGACTTCCCGCCAGACTGTCCATCGGACTTTCCGAACGGGCTACTTGCCCACACACGGCACTTTTTGAGCGGACTAATACGGCGTACTAAGTCCGCCGTACTATCCGCCCTACTTTTGAAATGAACGGACTCGCCCACACACGCAGAGGAAAGTCTGCTCATTTAGAACGCGTCTCCAGGTAGGCGGGGCCCGCGAAGGAGACGTCGCTGGCCCCGCTGCCTGGTATGGACTTAAAGGGGAACCCCAACGCCGAAAAAATTCGGCGTGGGGGTCCCCCCAAGTCCACAACAGACCCTTGTCCGAGCACGCTACCCGGCCGGCCAGGAAAGGGGGGGGGGCGAGCGAGCGCCCCCCCCCTCCTGAGCCGTACCAGCCTGCGTGCCCTCAACATGGGGGGTGCCTTGGGGAAGGGGGGCCGCGCGGCCCCCCCCACCCCAAAGCACCTTGTCCCCATGTTGATGAGGACAAGGGCCTCTTCCCGACAACCCTGGCCGTTGGTTGTCGGGGTCTGCGGGCGGGGGGCTTATCGGAATCCGGGAGCCCCCATTAATAAGGGGGCCCCCAGATACCGGCCCCCCACCCTATGTGAATGAGTATGGGGTACAATGTACCCCTACCCATTCACCTGTAAAATAAAAGTACAAAAAAAACACAACACACGAGATAAAATACTTTATTGCACAGCTCCGGGGGTCTTCTCGCCGGACTCCTCCGCTATCTTCTTGTAGCTCTTTTGCTAGCGGAGGAGCCCGGCTTTCTTCCTCGCCGCCGGCCTCTTCTTCCGACTTCGGGGGTCTTGTCCCCCTCTCCGGTCTTCTGTCGCCGCCGCCGCCTTCCGTTCTTCTTCTTCTTCTTCTTCTTCTCCAGGAGATGTTGACTCAACGTTCTCTCCGGCCGCAATGCCAGGGACGCGCTGCCACTTATATAGGGACAAGGGGCGGTGTCACATGGGTTTATGTCACATGGGTTGGTCACATGGGTTGATGTCACATGGCGACAGTCCCAGCATCCTCCGGGACTGTGACATCGTAAGGGGGCGGGGTCACCATGTGACACCCTTATTGTCCCTATATAAGTGGCAACGCGTCCCTGGCATTGCGGCCGGAGAGATCGTCGAGTCAACATCTCCTGGAGAAGAAGATGAAGAAGAAGAAGAAGAACGGAAGGCGGCGGTGGTGACAGAAGACCGGGCCACCGCCTGTAAAAGAGCTATAAGAAGGCGCGGTGGCCCGGCAGAAGAACCGAAGAGGGGGACAAGACCCCCGAAGTCGGAAGAAGAGGCCGGCGGCGAGGAAGAAAGCCAGGCTCCTCCGCTAGCAAAAGAGCTACAAGAAGAGGAGTCTGGCGAGAAGACCCCCGAAGACGGAAGACCCCCGGAGCTGTGCAATAAAGTATTTTATCTCGTGTGTTGTGTTTTTTTTGTACTTTTATTTTACAGGTGAATGGGTAGGGGTACATTGTACCCCATACTCATTCACATAGGGTGGGGGGCCGGTATCCGGGGGCCCCCTTATTAAAGGGGGCTCCCGGATTCCGATAAGCCCCCCGCCCGCAGACCCTGACAACCAACAGCCAGGGTTGTCGGGAAGAGGCCCTTGTCCTCATCAACATGGGGACAAGGTGCTTTGGGGTGGGGGGGCCGCGCGGCCCCCCCTTCCCCAAGGCACCCCCCATGTTGAGGGCACGCGGCCTGGTACGGCTCAGGAGGGGGGGGGCCCTCGCTCGCCCCCCCTTTCCTGGCCAGCCGGGTAGCGTGCTCGGACAAGGGTCTGTTGTGGACTTGGGGGGACCCCCACGCCTAATTTTTTCGGCGTTGGGGTTCCCCTTTAAGTTCATACCAGGCGGAGGGGCCAGCGACGTCTCCTTCGCGGGCCCCGCCTACCTGGAGACCCGCTCGAAATGAGCGGACTTTTCTCCTGGCGGGAAAAGTCCTCTCATTTCAAAAGTACGGCGGACTGGCATACACACGGCCGGATTGTCCGCCGAAATGCGAGTCCGCCGGGAAGATTGGAGTGCAACACGGCATTCTAAGTCTGCCGTACTTTCGGGTCAAAAAAGTCTGCCGGAGGCTACACACGGGGGGATTGTTTGGCGGACTTGAGTTTGCTGGACTTTTCCACCGGATCGTTTGATCATGTGTACGTGGCATATCCGAGCATGCAGCCCAGCCTTTCAGGAAAGGTGGTTGGGACGAGCGAGCGCCCCCCTCCTGAGCTGTACCGGGCCGCGTGCCCTCAACATGGGGGGGTGCCCCACCCCGAAGCACCTTGTCCCCATGTTGATGATGACAAGGACCTCTTCCCGACAACCCTGGCCATTGGTTGTCGGGGTCTGCGGGCGGGGGGCTTATTGGAATCTGGGAGCCGCCTTTATTAAGGGGGCCCCAGATACCGGCCCCCCACCCTATGTGAATGAGTACGATATACAATGTACCCTTACCCATTCACCTGGTAAAAAAAATGTAAATAAAACACCACACAAGGTTTTCAAATAATTTATTGCACGGCTCCGGGGGTCTTCCTCCAACTTCGGGGGTCTTGTCCCCTCTTTGGTTCTTCTTGCCGGGCCTCCGCTTTCTTCTCCCAGCTCTTTTACTAGCGGTGGCCCGGTCTTCTGTCGCCGCCGCCTCTTCTTCCGACTTCGGGGGTCTTGTCCCCCTCTTTGGTTCTTCTTGCCGGGCCTCTGCTTTCTTCTCCCAGCTCTTTTACTAGCGGTGGCCCGGTCCTCTGTCGCCGCTGTTGCCATCTTCGGATTGTCCGGCGGACAATTTTTGACTCAAAATTTCTTTCTAAGTCCGCCGGAGCCCACACACGGGCGCATAGTCCACCGGATAGTCTGATCGTGTGTACGCGGCATCTGTTTTTTTCTGAGCCTCAGGAATGTCCCATTCATCTAAAGGTTCAGTGGCTTGGTCCAGCCACTCCTCAAAGCTGTCCTCTCCGGCTGGCACTGGTTGCTTTCCTGAAAAAGCCCTCAGTTTTCCATATCCGGACCCAGTGTATGTAGGGTTACACTTTTGGCACTTTTCCACTAAGGCTCCCAAGGCAGCAATAAACTCTGGTCCTATCAATGCTACAGGTGCTGGTGGGGTAGCATCTTCCGACGATACTACTTGGCCCAAACTTTCTGGGATCACATCCAATGCATTCAGCTGGATCAGACAAGCTTCAACATCGTCAGCCAAATGTACACTTTGGAAACAAGTAGGGATCCCTTTCCTCCACTCTATCAAGGAGTTCTCTTGATCTGGCTTGACATCTATAACCCCCGCCTTCTGATCTGGGACTACTGTCTTCACAGCTCGACTAATCCATTTCTCAGTCCAGGCCACCCCAGGGATGTCGATTACAATTAGTGATGGACGAACTTCCGACGGGACGTTTCGCGAACGCGAAACGCGAACGGACACAAACGTTCGCGAAAACGACCGTTCGCCGCGGGCTCCATTGACTTCAATGGGAGGCGAATTTCGCAAACCTTTAGGTCGAATTTGCGGCCACGGGGTAATTATTAGGGGGTAGCACGTAGTCCCACCACCTGGACAATAGCATAATACATGTATGAGGTGAATTTGGGATCGATAACTACAAGCATTTTTTTTTTATTTGGGAAATTGTTCTGACAATTCAGGACTATGGAGCTAATGAAGGCAATGGAGGAGAGGGAAGGTCAGGGACCAGGGTAGGCAAACAAGAGGGTGCAGGAGATACAGAGCACTGACAGCAGCACCGTAATACAGAGCACTGACATCAGCACCGTGACATACAGCGCTGACAGCAGCTCCGTGACATACAGCGCTGACAGCAGCTCCGTGACATACAGCGCTGACAGCAGCTCCGTGACATACAGCGCTGACAGCAGCTCCGTGACATACAGCGCTGACAGCAGCTCCGTGACATACAGCGCTGACAGCAGCACCGTGACATACAGCGCTGACAGCAGCTCCGTGACATACAGCGCTGACAGCAGCTCCGTGACATACAGCGCTGACAGCAGCTCCGTGACATACAGCACTGACAGCAGCTCCGTGACATACAGCGCTGACAGCAGCTCCGTGACATACAGCGCTGACAGCAGCACCGTGACATACAGCGCTGACAGCAGCTCCGTGACATACAGCGCTGACAGCAGCTCCGTGACATACAGCGCTGACAGCAGCTCCGTGACATACAGCGCTGACAGCAGCTCCGTGACATACAGCGCTGACAGCAGCTCCGTGACATACAGCGCTGACAGCAGCTCCGTGACATACAGCGCTGACAGCAGCTCCGTGACATACAGCGCTGACAGCAGCTCCGTGACATACAGCGCTGACAGCAGCTCCGTGACATACAGCGCTGACAGCAGCACCGTAAGCAGCCCCAGGAGGAAGTCAGCACAGCACAGGGATGGTGTGATCCCCTCATAATAAGAACCCCCAGGAGGAAGTCAGCACAGCACAGGGATGGTGGGAGCCCCTCATAATAAGAACACCCAGGAGGAAGTCAGCACAGCACAGGGATGGTGGGAACCCCTCATAATAAGCAGCCCCAGTAGAAATATGACACCGCTCAACCTCTTCAAAGAGGAGGGTAGGGGCATATAGTACGGTGTGCTTTTTTGGGTCAGGGAAGTGAGCCAAATGAATTAAGAAGGTCTGTGTGCTTGATTCCAAAAATTGTTTATAGACATATACATGGTCTACTGATCACATGTGTTGAATTCCTCCGAGATCCATGCCTCATTCATTTTTAGAAATGTGAGGTAGTTAACACTGTGGTGAGCTAGGCGAGTACGCTTATCGGTCACAATCCCCCCTGCTGCGCTGAACGTCCTTTCGGACAGGACACTGGATGAGGGGCAAGCCAACAGTTCGATTGCAAATTGGGCAAGCTCTGGCCAGAGGTCAAGCCTGCCCACCCAGTAGTCTAGGGGTTCATCACTCCTCAGAGCGTCCACATCGGCCGTTAACCCAATGTAGTCGGACACCTGACGGTCTAGGCGTTCCCTGATGCTGGATCCGGATGACACCTGTCGATGGGTCGGCTGAAAGAATGACCTCATATCCGAAGTCACCAACACATCTTCAAACCGGCCTCTTCTTGCAGGCGCTGTTGGATTGGTACCCGCAAATCCTTCTCTGGGAGTGGGAATTGCTCCTCTGCCAGCGCACGCAAAAGCAGAATGCAGCATTTCTCGAAGCAAGGCCTGGAAGTGCTGCATTCTGACAGCCCTCTGCGACGGCGGTAACATTTCCGCCATTTTGTGTTTGTACCGGGGGTCTAAGTACGTTGCCACCCAGTACTGGTCCTTGACCCTCATGCTTTTTATACGGGGGTCCCTATTAAAACACTGGAGCATGAAGGCCCCCATTTGCACTAAAGTGGAAGCGGTGTGGTGGCCTGGCTCCTGCTCATCATCCAGGATAATGTCGTCCTCTTCATTCTCCTCTCCCCATCCTCGCACAACAGGGATCCCAGAAAGGTTTAAAGCATGCTCTTCTTGCTCCTGCTCATCCGCCCCGGCACCATCCTCCTCTGACTCCTCATCAGACTCCTGTTGTTGACTTGTCTCAGATAGAGTAGCCCCCCCTGGGAATTCATCCAGCATTGCGACTTCCTCATCTTCCCGCTCCTGCTCCTCCACAGCCTGATCAATGACACGACGCAATGCACGCTCCAGAAAGAAGGCATAAGGTACCATGTCACTGATGGCGCCATGGCTGCGACTGACCAGTTTGGTGATCTCCTCAAATGGCCGCAGAAGTCTGCATGTGTCGCGCATGAGCAGCCACTGGCGCGGTGAAAAAAAACCCAGCTCCCCAGAACCGTTTCTTTCGCAGAGTTCATACAGGTAGACGTTAACTGCACGTTTCTGCTGGAGCAGCCTATCAAGCATATAGAAGGTTGAGTTCCATCGCGTCGGGCAATCGCAAATAAGACGTCTGACCGGCAGATGGTGTCGCCGCTGAATGTCAGCAAGGCGAGCCATGGCCGTGTAAGATCTTCTGAAATGGGCCGAGATTTTCCTTGCCTGCCGCAAGATGTCCTGGACCCCAGGGTATTTGACAAGGAATCGCTGCACGACCAAGTTTAAGACGTGTGCCATGCACGGCACGTGCGTGATTTTGCCCTGTTTCAATGCGCTAAGCAGATTGGCACCGTTGTCACACACCACTTTACCAACTGTCAAATTGAGCGGTGTTAGCCACTCATCTGCCTGTGAACGCAAAGCTGAAAGGAGTGCCGGGCCAGTGTGGCTCTTTGCTTCCAGGCACAACAGACGCAGCACGGCATGGCAACGTCTCACCTGGCATGTGGAATAGGTTCTGGGGAGCTTGGGCGGTGCAGTGGAAGAGACGCTAGCAGCGGAAAAGGAGGAGGCAGCTGAGGAGGAGAGGGAGGAGGATGGAGTAGGAGGAGGAGAAGAAGAGTCAGGCCTGCATGCAATCCGTGGCGGTAAAACCAAATCTACACGGGTGCCACGGGTTACATGCTTGACGGCCGTCAGAAGGTTCACCCAGTGGGCAGTAAAACTGATATACCTTCCCTGCCCGTGTTTGCTAGACCACGTGTCTGTGGTCAGATGTATCTTGGCACCGACACTGTGTGCCAGAGATACATTCACTTGCCGCTGAACATGGCCATATAGCTCTGGGATGCCCTTCTCTGAGAAATACTTCCTTCCTGGGACCTTCCATTGTGGTGTTCCAATGGCCACAAATTTGCGAAAGGCCTCCGAGTCCACCAGTTTATATGGCAGTAGTTGGCGGGCTATGAGTTCTGACAAGCCAGCCGCCAACCGTTGGGCAAGAGGGTTATCCGGCGTCATCATTTTTTTACGCTCAAACATTAGGCCCACGGAAGCCTGCCTTTTTGCAGAAAAATGTGAGCTTGGCGTGATGGAAGGTGGAGTGGAGGACAATTGTGAGGAGAGAGGAGAAGGAGAAGTAGAAGACGAGGCTGGACGGTGAGAGCCTGCAGTGTGGCTTTGTGTGTTCCGTTGCTCCCACTGGGCTCGGTGATGGCTGCTCATGTGCCTTCTTAAGGCGGTCGTCCCTAGGTGAGTATTGGGCTTACCGCGACTAACGCGTTGACTGCAAAGATTGCAGATGGCAACGCTATTGTCAGCAGCGGACACGTTAAAAAAAGCCCACACTGCGGAGCCATGTGCCGGTGTCCTGGGAGCGCCAGATGTGACCGTACATGGTCGATGACTCGCTCCTGATACATTTGCAGTCTGCTTTGTCCCTGCTGTGCAATGTAAGTCATTGCTGCTTCTCCTCCCTATCTGCTGGTCCATATCTCCCTCTGAACTCCCCTCCTCTTCCTCTCTTGTGGGCACCCACGTGACATCACTAGACACGTCATCATCAACGTCACCTTCCCCACCGCTATAAGTAGAGTAGGCAGCAACACCGGGGACCAACCTCCTCCTTGGGCTGATCTGGGTACTGGCGTCAGACTGCTGAGTAGCGCTTGTTGCTACCTCCTCTTCCTGATCCAATACCAAGAGTGGCTGCGCATCAGAAATGTCCTCTTGATATGGATCGGAAAATAATTCCAGTGACTCAAGCGGAAGGTATGTGGTGGTGGTGGTGGTGGTCGTGTTGTTGGTGGTAGTGTCTTTGGGGGTGCACATAGCAGAGAGTGAAGAAGAGGGTGCAGATCGAGAGGATGAGGAGGGTGCAGAAGAGTAAGGCTGAGCGAGCCACTCAACCAAGTCTGGTGCATCCTTTAAAGTAATTGAACGCACCTTCTGCAACTTCCCACTTTGGCTCAAGCCTGTTGCTCCTGCCCTACCCCTACCACCCCTGCGGAAGGGCCTGCCTCTTCCTCTGCATGTCATTTTTTAAATGACCCTGTGACAAAACTCTTAGTCCCTATACCGCTGAAGGACTGCTGCAGTATAGGTGAGCGGTCAGCAGTGGTGCACGTCAACCCTATCTATTGTGGACCGATAGCGGTCCTTACAGAACAGCAGACTGTACCGCACTCAAGCCTATGTACCGTAGCACCCTATACCAAGTTACCAGTCCTTATAAGAACTTTTGTGGACCAAGCAGGTTGTGTATTAGTGTTTAGCAGACTGTACGTCAGTCCCTATACCGCTGAAGGACTGCTGCAGTATAGGGCAGCGGTCAGCAGTGGTGCACGTCAACCCTATCTATTGTGGACCGATAGCGGTCCTTACAGAACAGCAGACTGTACCGCACTCAAGCCTATGTACCGTAGCACCCTATACCAAGTTACCAGTCCTTATAAGAACTTTTGTGGACCAAGCAGGTTGTGTATTAGTGTTTAGCAGACTGTACGTCAGTCCCTATACCGCTGAAGGACTGCTGCAGTATAGGGCAGCGGTCAGCAGTGGTGCACGTCAACCCTATCTATTGTGGACCGATAGCGGTCCTTACAGAACAGCAGACTGTACCGCACTCAAGCCTATGTACCGTAGCACCCTATACCAAGTTACCAGTCCTTATAAGAACTTTTGTGGAACAAGCAGGTTGTGTGTTAGTGATTAGCAGACTGTACGTCAGTCCCTATACCGCTGAAGGACTGCTGCAGTATAGGTGAGCGGTCAGCAGTGGTGCACGTCAACCCTATCTATTGTGGACCGATAGCGGTCCTTACAGAACAGCAGACTGTACCGCACTCAAGCCTATGTACCGTAGCACCCTATACCAAGTTACCAGTCCTTATAAGAACTTTTGTGGACCAAGCAGGTTGTGTATTAGTGTTTAGCAGACTGTACGTCAGTCCCTATACCGCTGAAGGACTGCTGCAGTATAGGGCAGCGGTCAGCAGTGGTGCACGTCAACCCTATCTATTGTGGACCGATAGCGGTCCTTACAGAACAGCAGACTGTACCGCACTCAAGCCTATGTACCGTAGCACCCTATACCAAGTTACCAGTCCTTATAAGAACTTTTGTGGACCAAGCAGGTTGTGTATTAGTGTTTAGCAGACTGTACGTCAGTCCCTATACCGCTGAAGGACTGCTGCAGTATAGGGCAGCGGTCAGCAGTGGTGCACGTCAACCCTATCTATTGTGGACCGATAGCGGTCCTTACAGAACAGCAGACTGTACCGCACTCAAGCCTATGTACCGTAGCACCCTATACCAAGTTACCAGTCCTTATAAGAACTTTTGTGGACCAAGCAGGTTGTGTATTAGTGTTTAGCAGACTGTACGTCAGTCCCTATACCGCTGAAGGACTGCTGCAGTATAGGGCAGCGGTCAGCAGTGGTGCACGTCAACCCTATCTATTGTGGACCGATAGCGGTCCTTACAGAACAGCAGACTGTACCGCACTCAAGCCTATGTACCGTAGCACCCTATACCAAGTTACCAGTCCTTATAAGAACTTTTGTGGAACAAGCAGGTTGTGTGTTAGTGATTAGCAGACTGTACGTCAGTCCCTATACCAATGAAGGACTGCTGCAGTATAGGGCAGCGGTCAGCAGTAGTGCACGGCAACCCTATGTATTGTGGACCGATAGCGGTCCTTACAGAACAGCAGACTGTAACGCACTCAGGCCTATGTACCGTAGCACCCTATACCAAGTTACCAGTCCTTATAAGAACTTTTGTGGACCAAGCAGGTTGTGTGTTAGTGATTAGCAGACTGTACGTCAGTCCCTATACCAATGAAGGACTGCTGCAGTATAGGGCAGCGGTCAGCAGTAGTGCACGGCAACCCTATGTATTGTGGACCGATAGCGGTCCTTACAGAACAGCAGACTGTACTGCACTCAGGCCTATGTACCGTAGCACCCTATACCAAGTTACCAGTCCTTATAAAAACTTTTGTGGACCAAGCAGGTTGTGTGTTAGTGTTTAGCAGACTGTGCGTCAGTCCCTATACCGCTGAAGGACTGCTGCAGTATAGGGCAGCGGTCAGCAGTAGTGCACGGCAACCCTATGTATTGTGGACCGATAGCGGTCCTTACAGAACAGCAGACTGTAACGCACTCAGGCCTATGTACCGTAGCACCCTATACCAAGTTACCAGTCCTTATAAGAACTTTTGTGGACCAAGCAGGTTGTGTGTTAGTGATTAGCAGACTGTACGTCAGTCCCTATACCAATGAAGGACTGCTGCAGTATAGGGCAGCGGTCAGCAGTAGTGCACGGCAACCCTATGTATTGTGGACCGATAGCGGTCCTTACAGAACAGCAGACTGTACTGCACTCAGGCCTATGTACCGTAGCACCCTATACCAAGTTACCAGTCCTTATAAGAACTTTTGTGGACCAAGCAGGTTGTGTGTTAGTGATTAGCAGACTGTACGTCAGTCCCTATACCAATGAAGGACTGCTGCAGTATAGGGCAGCGGTCAGCAGTAGTGCACGGCAACCCTATGTATTGTGGACCGATAGCGGTCCTTACAGAACAGCAGACTGTACTGCACTCAGGCCTATGTACCGTAGCACCCTATACCAAGTTACCAGTCCTTATAAGAACTTTTGTGGACCAAGCAGGTTGTGTATTAGTGTTTAGCAGACTGTGCGTCAGTCCCTATACCGCTGAAGGACTGCTGCAGTATAGGGCAGCGGTCAGCAGTAGTGCACGGCAACCCTATGTATTGTGGACCGATAGCGGTCCTTACAGAACAGCAGACTGTACCGCACCCAAGCCTATGTACCGTAGCACCCTAGACAGACCAAGTTACCAGTCCTGATAAAGAGCTTTGTGGAACAAGTGAGTTGTGAATGATTAGCAGACTGCAGCAGAAGGGCAGCAGTCAAGTATAATATTCTTTCTATATTTGGAAGAAAGAATATTATACGTGTACAAGCCTATTACCGTACCACTGATACCAGTCCTGAAAAGAACCTTTGTGGAACTAATAGTAACAGCAAGTCTTTAAAATTATCCTCACTGCCTGACACACTGCTTCCTGCCTGTCCCTATACAAATTGGCAAAAAAGAGTAGGCTGGAACGATTAGCTGGAACAGCTCTTTTGTGGACCTGATAGTAACAGCTAATGATGATGATGATGATGATGATGAAGAAAGACTAATCTGGCTGAGCTGTCCCTAAAATAGCAGCATACAGCGCTCTGTCCCTTTATCTAAACTGACAAAAGAAACTCAGGCTGCTGACCTAACACCTATACCAGTCCTGAAAAGAACTTTTGTGTACCAAATAGCTAGCGTTTTCTCTGTCCCTACTCCACACAGGATCCTTTCCCTACAGTGACAGAAGAAAGAATGTAAAATGGCCACCGGATCGGGTGTATTTATAGGTTAGGGGGAATGTCCAAGTGTCCATGAGCTGTCATGTCTCAATTGGTTGTCCTGTAACACATGATAAACGTGTCACGAAAGGTTAAAGTTCTTGTATACATTAAACACGTAAGTCCGCCGGGGCGAACGACGGAAAAAGGCGTTCGAACCCGCGGACGGCGAAAGTCGGAAATTCGCCGCGAAACGACCGCCGGGCGAACCGTTCGGCCATCACTAATTACAATACTTGACTCCCGTTCACCATTTTCCTCCTCGCACCACTGGGTTGCAGTGGTAGGGTCCATCTTGACACTCTCTGGGGTATTTGTGTTTTCTTGAAGATTTGCTAGTAGAAAAGAGGATTCCGGATGAGCCCCCACGTGTAATGCCCCCCCATCCTCCCCAAGGAGCCGCATGGTGAATTTGGATTCTCTGATCTCTGCCTAAACTCCAACTGCAAACGCATTTAAGGACACATGCGGTAAATACCGTTATCCTGGCTGTGAATTATCACCAAAAATAGACACACATCTGATAGTGATAAACAAGTTGAATATATTAGCATGGTTTAAACTATATGGAAACTTACAACACTGTTAAACCTTGCTACAAATAAATAATACATAAGAAAAGACAACCTTCAATATTTAGCAACTGCAGGTATAGAAAGGGCAGTAATCTATATGCCCTTAACACTGGTGCTGAGAGGGAGAAGAGAAGACTTGTCAACTTCTCAGCTCCTTCTGGGCTGCAAACACCTTTGAGAGGCAAACACACAACAAAAAGAAAAGGGTTACAGAAGGACAGTAAGCTCAGTTATGTAACGTTGCAGGTCCTGAGGTGAAGAATACTAGTGTCTTCTGCTTGCAAACGGTGGGGTCCTTGTTTTAAAAGAGTAGGTTTAATCGAGCTTGCATGGAGCAGTAATCCTCTAGAATGTTCTGTTATGTAGAGATTTAAAAGGGCAAACTACTAGAGATGGCAGCTCTAAACAAGCATCCCGTGACACTAAAAAGGGAAATTGGTGTCTGCGTGCAGTGTCAGTATGGGGAAGCCACGGGGAAGCCCCGTGGTGTCAGAGGGGGCGGGGTCGTCTGTTTACCTCACCAAGTGGCCCCACCCTTAGTTATATAAGAACTGTCACAGAGAAGAGGCATCAGTCGGCAGGAGCCTCCCATGGTGGCGAATCGGTTGCAGCTTTTTTTTTCAGTCAGTTGGGCGGTGAGATACAAGATGAATGGACATCGCTAGATAGTTTAATTTTTTAATAAAGGACTTGTCCCAAGCTGTCTCTTGTCTTTTTTGCCATTTTTGACACTTTTTTGTGATACAATGTACCCCATTACCAATTCATACGGGAGGAGGCCAGGATCTGGAGTCCCCTTGTTAAAGGGGGCTTCCAGATTCCTATAAGCCCCCGCCCGCATACCCACACAATCACCAGGCAAGGGTCAAGGGGATGAGGCCCTTGTCCCCATTAACATGGGGACAAGGTACTTTGGTACTTTGAGGTCAGACCCCAAAGCACCCACCCCATGTTGAGGGCATGTGGCCTGGTATGGTTCAGGAGAGGCGGCGCTCTCTCATCCCCCCTCTTTTCTTGCGGCCTGCCAGGTTGCATGCTCGGATAAGGGTCTGGTATGGATTTTGCGGGGACCCCTACGCCATTTTTTTTAATTGGTGCAGGGTTCCCCTTAATATCCATATAAGACCTGAAGGGCCTGTATGGATTTTAGGGGACCCCATGCAATTTTTTTTTTACATTTTGGTTTGGGGTTCCCCTTAATATTCATACCAGACCCAAAGGGCCTGGTAATGGACTGGGGGGAGGGACCCATGCTTTTTTTCAATGAGTGTTATCTATATTGCCGAGACCCAACAATTCATTACAGCCTTTATATGACAATTTTTCCTTTACAAATGTCATCTTGCTGTGGTACTGTTCTAAACATGGGAGACATGGGAACAATGCACCACTTTGCAGGCATACTATAGTCACCCCCCCCCCCCCCCCCCCCCCCGGGCACGATATTTAACTGCTTAAGCCCCGGACCATTTGGCTGGCCAAAGACCAGAGCACTTTTTGCAATTTGGCATTGCGTCACTTTAACTGGCAATTGCGTGGCCATGCGACGTGGCTACCAAAAAAAATTGACGTCCTTTTTTTCTGACAAATAGAGCTTTCTTTTGCTGTTATTTTATCACCTCTGCGTTTTTTATTTTTTGCGCTATAAATGAAAAAAGAGCGTCAATTTTGAAAAAAAACATTTTTTACTTTTTGCTATAATTAATATCTCCAAAAAATATATATAAAAAAAAATTTTTTTACTCAGTTTAGGCCGATATGTATTCTTCTACATATTTTTGGTAAACAAAATTGCAATAAGCGTATATTGATTGGTTTGCATCTACAAAATAGGTGATAGTTTTATGGCATTTTTATTAATAATTTTTTTTTACTAGTACAGTGGCGATCAGTGATTTTTACCATGACTGCGACATTATGGCGGATACATCGGACAATTTTGGCACATTTTTGGGACCATTGGCATTAATACAGCGATCAGTGAGATTAAAAATGCATTGATTACTGTGAAAATGTCACTGGCAGTGAAGGGGTTAACACTAGGGGGCAGTGAAGGGTTTAATGTGTGTCCTAGAGTGTGTTCTAACTGAAGGGGGGATGGGACAGTGTAGGGAAATGAATAGATCGCTGTTCATACTCTGAACAGACAATCTGTCAGTTCACTCCTCAGAGAACCGAAAACTATGTGTTTACACACACAGTTCCAGGTTCTCTGTGTGCCCTAAACGATCGCGGGAGCCCGACGGTGATTGAGACCGCCGGACACTCGCATCAGCTCGGGGAGCAAGCGGGGGCAGTGTGCACATGCCCCTAGTGCCCGTTTATGTTACCAACGTAACATAACGGCGAGTCACGTAGCCGAGCCATGTTACCGCAGTACAATTGCGGCAGCTGGTTGGAAAGCGGTTAAAGGAATATTTATTTTTATTGTCTCACTTTAAGCATAAAAAAAGCACTTCTCCTAAAAAAAACGGCTATTTTTAAAACAATAATTTGCATTGATATGTAGCGCATGACATTTGGGATCAAATGTCACACGCCTGTAAATTTAGTTTTTGGCCTCAGAACAGTAAAGGTTCTCAGGGTTGATTATGTAGGTAGGTCTTAACACCAGTCTGGCCAGGCAATGTTTGGAAGTTCTGCCTGGTCATGTGAGCAGTGAGGTGCATATGACAGGCTAGAACCAAGTCTGGTTGGATGTTTGGGTATCGGCCCTCTCAGAGCCAATCAGCGGGAGTGCCTGCTGAGGAGTCTGGTAGGGGGTACTTAAACGGGTGTGGGTCACGTATTCGGGGTTCCGGAGTTGCTCGAGAGACCTGTGTGGTCTGGTTCCAGGACCGGGGTAGCCCACAACGTGTTCCTGTCGGTGGCCCCTGATAGACCTGCCTGGTCTCGGGTAGGGATCCGTCTGTTCCCAAGTCTCGGAACCTGCTCGTCCGAGACGCAGTAACTGAGGGAGGATTCAAGGTGTCCGGGTGTGCTCTCGGCTTGGAGGGACACCGCAGCTCGTGGAAGTGACCGGGGAAGACTCTTCGGAGGAGGGCCGGCAAGTGGGATCCTGAGAAGTGCCTGGTTACTGAGTTGAGAAGGACATTGACAAATTCACACTTTTCCAGTACCATAAAGGAGACGGGAAACGTTCCAGCTATGGAGGAAAAAGGTTCCTGGTTGCCCTTAGTTATTTGTTCAAGTTTGAGTCAACGTGCTGACTGCCATGATCTCTGACTAGAGATCTGTTCAGCCTTGAAGTACCCAGCTGCGAGCGGCTACTCTCTGGGTGGAAATAGAGACTTTGCTAGACCTGCAGTTCAAGGTGCCTAAGTTCTTCGTGCCCTCTGTTCCCTAAGAGACTGTGTTGATTGAAAGTTCTACTGCAAAATAAAACCTTTTTGAAAGAACTTTATCGGTGTCAGTGTACAAGTCATTGGGTATCAACCCTGAGAACCCTTGGAAGTGGAAGAGCAGGCCAAGAGAAGGTAACCGGTAAGCCCATCAAGCCAAGGCCACCCTGCAATGGGATATGGCCGCTACAGATACAGTACATGTCCCCTGGGCCAGGACCCAGGTCCCCAAACACTTTTTATGACAATAACTTGCATATAAGCCTTTAAAATTATTCATGTTCATGTCACATAGACTTTAATGGTGTTTGTGTGTTCTGACAAATTTTTTGCTTGTTGTTCTGCTGTGAACTGAACTGAAAGTGAGGCCCGGAGTGCAATGACTGCAAGGAAGATAACGGAGGACCGGGCATGACAGGGATGGATAGGGCAGCAGGGGGTTAATTTTCAGGCAGAAGCTGGGAGGAGGAGCTGGGAGTGTCCGTTGCTGTAGGGGGGCGGAGCGGCTTAAAAGGTGGAGGGGGCGGAGCTTTGAGCCAGTTCGTCGGAGGGGAAACAGAGAGGAGGCAGTTGTCTCGCTGCTCCTCTGAAGATGTCTGAGGTGGAACGGCTACTCGCGGAACTGCGGCGTCAGGCGGAAGAACGTGGACCGGACTGGCTGCGGGCGCGGATCGGTGGACTGGCGGGAGCGGTCGGAACGGACGGATCGGACGATCGGAGTGGTGAGATGCTGCCGCGCGCGCGGAGGTCTAGGCCTCCGGCGCGTTTTTCTCCCGGGCCTGTCCCTCGGCCGCCTCGTTTGGTTCGCAGCCCCGGGGAGGATCGTTCCCTCCCGCCGGCGAAGAGATCCCAGGGGACTTCAGGGGGTGCCGAGCGGCCTTCCCGCCGAGTACCTGGGGGGGGGGAGGGGCGGGCGGGCCTCGTGGTCGGCGGGCGGCCATCTTGCCGGCGGGGGGGGGAGATGTCATGGTCACTGCTGGACGCTCTGCTGAGGGGGGGGGGGGGCGGCCATCCTGCCTGCGGGGGGGGGTGGACTGCTGGTTTCTGCTGGACGCTCTGCGGAGGGGGGGAGGGCAGCCATCAGGCCTGCAGGGGGGGGTGGACTTCGGGTTGCTGATGAACGCTCTGCTGAGGGGGGGAGGGCGGCTCGGGGTGGCTCCACTTTGGCTGCGGCTGCTCGGGACAGGGAAGGTGTCACAGGGCCCGGGCAGGTGCGAGGATCGCCTGCGGGCTGTTCTACCCGGCGTGGATCAGGGAGCGCCCGGGGGTCTGCTGCACGTGGGGCTGGCAGGGCTGGTCCACTTCGCCAGGCTGCTGCGCATGGATCGGCTGTGCGTGTGGCTTCTCCCCTGCGGGCTACAACGTCGGCCTCCGGGGTCTCTTCCCCCGGGGGGCTTACACCACCGCCTACGTGGGGAACAGAGGATCGCTCGGAAGGGGAGGTCTCGGACGAGGACGCAATTCTGGATCCTAGCGGTGCTGTCGCCGGTCCGGCGGTGAGGAACGCCCCGGGGCCGCCAGGTGAGTCCCCTGATGCGTTGGCACTGTCGCATGCATTGCAGGGCCTGTTGGGGGGAGTGCATGCGGGCGTGGGGTGGCCAGTGCCGCCAGTGGGGGGGGAGCTGGGGGGGGCGGGCGCCTCGGGTGGGGGGGTGACGGGTGGGGGGGACCCTGCCGGGGCTTTGCGGGATCTGATGGATGGGCTGCGGGCGTTGGTTGGGCGCTTTGACCGGGGACAGGCCCCACCGCCTGTTGCCCCGTGGGGGGGTCCCCCAGCGGAGGTGCCGGAGACGGCCCTGGGGGCCGCCGTGGCAGCTCCCGCGGTGGCCCCTGAGGCGCCCGCGTCGGCGCCAGTGGCGGCGGCGGACGGAGGGAAGAAGGAGGCGGTTGTGCGTGAGGACATTGTGCGGTTGGCTGACGCGGCGCGGTGCGAGGTTTACGTGTGTTTTGAGGGCCCGCTGGGGGCTCATTTGAAACAGGACGTCCGGGAAAAAATTTGGAAGGGGGAGTTTGTGGAGATTTTCTCGCTTCTCCCGTTGGAGAAGTTCAACTTGGATAGGGTCAAGCCCGACGATTCCAAGAAGGAGGACGAAGAGAAGCGGCGGTATCGGCTGATTCCGCGCACGTTCTCCAACTGGCTTCAGGCGTTTGCCATCCTGGCGAGTGTCATCGGGGAGAAAAGCCCCGAGCATTGTTCGGCGCTTTTCTGTTACATGGATGCGATCGGTGAAGCCCATCGGGCGTATGGGGGGGTGGCGTGGCTCCGGTACGACGAGCAGTTTCGGCAGCGCAAGGCGGTGCGGCCGGAACTGCGTTGGGATCATAAGGACATCAGCCTGTGGATGAGGCTGATGTCTTCGGCGAGGGCCGCGCCGCAGTTTTTTCAGGGGGGGGCCGGGAGTGCGCCTACCTCGGGACTGTCGGCCGGAAAAAAGTGGGGGGTTTGCTGGCAATATAACGAGGGTGCCTGCAAGTTCGGGGGCACGTGCAAGTTCAAGCACGAGTGTTCCGGTTGCGGTGGGGCCCACGCGTTGTCCCGTTGTTTCCGGAAAGGGAAGCGGGCAGGGGATGCCGCTCAGAAGAGGGAGGACGCCGGTGATGCTGGCAAGGATGCTCCCTTTTCTAAGTAGGTATCCGGATAGGGCGGCGGCTCGGTTGTTGGAGGCGGGGTTTCGGGATGGCTTTCCGATTCCGTGCTCGTTGCCGGGGGTACCGCGGGTTGCCAGGAATTTGAAGTCGGCGTTGGAACGTCAGGGGGTGGTGGACGAGAAGCTGCGGAAGGAGGTGGCGTTGGGGCGCATGTGGGGGCCGCTTGCGGACAAGCCATGGCCCGACTTGGTGGTTTCCCCGTTGGGGGTGGTCCCCAAGAAGGAGCCGGGGAAGTTTCGGCTCATTCATCACCTGTCCTTTCCAAAGGGGGGCTCGGTGAATGATTTCATCGACCCTGAGGTGTGCACTGTTTCTTACACGTCATTTGACGCCGCTGTCCGGTGGGTGCGGCGGTATGGGCGTGGGGCACTGATGGCCAAGGCCGATGTGGAGTCGGCTTTTCGGCTGCTTCCGGTTCACCCTGATAGCTTTCGGCTGTTGGGATGCTGCTGGCGCGACGAGTACTTTGTCGACATGTGCCTGCCGATGGGGTGTTCGATCTCCTGTGCGTACTTTGAAACGTTTAGCTCCTTTTTGGAATGGGTGGTGCGGGATGCGGCGGGTCTGGAGTCGGTCATTCATTATTTGGATGATTTTCTCTGCGTGGGCCCCCCTGCCTCCGCTGTGTGTGCGATCTTGTTGTCCACGTTGCAGCACATCGCGGGCAGGTTTGGGGTTCCCCTGGCGGCTGATAAGACGGAGGGTCCGACGTCTGAACTGAGTTTCCTGGGGATCGTGATTGATTCACAGGCGATGGAGTGTCGGCTGCCAGAGGCCAAGCTGTTGGATTTGCAGCGGGAGATTCGGGAGATTCAGGGTCGGCGTAAGGTCCAGTTGCGGACCTTGCAGTCGCTTTTGGGTAAACTGAATTTCGCCTGCAGAATCATTCCTATGGGGCGGATATTTTGCCGGCGGCTGTCGGCGGCGACGGCGGGGGTCAGCGTCCCTACTCACTTTGTACGGCTGGGGGGGGAGCATCGTGAGGATCTGCGGGTCTGGCATGAATTTTTGGCTTCTTACAATGGCCGGGCCATGTGGATGGCGGGCCCGGTCAGTAACTTTGATTTGGACTTGGTTACGGACGCGGCGGGTTCATCGGGTTACGGGGCGTTTTTCCGGGGACGGTGGAGTGCGGAGCCTTGGCCGGAGGCTTGGCGGACGGCGGGGTTCTTGGGCAACCTGGTCCTGTTGGAACTGTTTCCGATTGTGGTGGCTTTGGAGCTGTGGGGGGAGGAATGTCGGAATTTGAAGTTGCGCATCAATTGCGACAACATGGGGGTGGTGCAGGTGGTGAACCGGGTGTCGGCTTCTTCCCCTCCTGTGATTCGTTTGATGCGACAGCTGGTCCTGCGTTGTTTGCAGCTTAATGTCTTCGTTTACGCTGTGCATATCCCGGGCGTTGAAAACGAGTTGGCTGACTCCCTGTCTCGTTTTCAGTGGGACCGGTTCCGGGAGCTGGCGCCGGGTGCGGAGGCGGACGGGGCGCCGTGCCCGGAGTGGATCTGGAAGCTGCCATTGGAGTCGCGGCCGGATGGATTCGGCGGTCAGTGAGTGGGCCCACCTGGGTGGCCTATTCAAAGGTTTGGTCGGAATGGTATGGTCTGGTTCGGGAGGCGGGGGTGGTCGCTCAGGGCGCTGATTGGCGGTTGTTAGTAATCTACTTTCTGGCTAGGAACATGGAGGGTGGGGCGTCGGTCTCTGCGATCGGTCGGAAGTTGGCGGGTTTGGCCTTTTTGTTTAAGCTGATGCGGGTTGAGGACTGGACGAAGGATTTTTGGGTGCGTCAGGCGTTGAAGGGATATCGCAGGCGATGCAGGGTTCAGGATACGAGGAGGCCAGTGACGTTTGCTATTTTGCAGGCCATCTGTGCTCAGTTGGGGGTGGTGTGTTCTTCGGAGTATGAGGTGCGATTGTTTCGGGCTGCTTTTTCTTTAGCGTTTTATGGGGCTTTTCGCGTTGGGGAGTTGGTCAGCCCGTCTAAGCACGTGGCCGGGGGGTTGTTGGACGGGGAGGTGCGCTTGGGGGCGGACAGGGTTGGCCTCTGGCTGCGCAGGTCCAAGACGGATCAGCTGGGCAGAGGGGTGCTGGTGTCGCTGTTTGCTCTACCAGGATCGGGGGTGTGCCCGGTGGCGGCGGTGCGGGAATTTCGCGAAATCCGTGTTGGGGGGGAGGGACCATTCCTGTGTCACTCTGAAGGGTCCTTCTTGTCGAGATACCAGTTTGTGTCGGTTTTTCGTAAGTGTTTACAGGCGGTAGGCCTGGTTGGGAAGGAGTTTGCATCCCATTCATTCCGGATCGGGGCGGCCACGGAGGCGGCCCGGTGCGGTTTGGATGAGGCTGCGGTTCGCAGGATTGGGAGATGGGAGTCGCGGCGTTTTCGTTCTTACGTCAGGCCGCACTTGGTTTTACTTTAATCGTAGTTTGTGCTCTTTCAAAAAAAAAAAAAAAAAAAAAAAAAAATGAACTAACAGGGGTTTGAACTCCGGCATAGGACGGGCACGGGATTTCGTTTAGTGGGTTTACTGCACTGCCCGTGCGGGGGTTGCGAGTATTGTTCTCTTTTCATGTTGGTATGTTACTGTGTGTGACTTTGTGTTAAGCTTGCTGTTTTGTTCCTTTCTCTGGGGGTTTTTGCTGGTGGGTTGGTTTGCTGGGGGTTGGGGTGCTTTTACGTTGTTGTTTTTTCTTTCAGATGGAGGTACGGCTCGCCTCGTCTGGATCGTGGGCCACTCCTACGTGTGTTGGGGGGCCAGGAGAGGAGATCAGCGTCCGGAGGGCAGGCAGCTGGGGATTTCCAGGGGGGAGGCGTGTTTGCGGTGGTTGGGCGTCCCTGGGCTGCGCTGGGGTAGTTTGGTGTCGGAGATTGAGAGACATGTGTCTCGGGGGGGTCCCCCGGCGGTGTTGGTGATCCACGCGGGGGGGAATGACCTGGGGGTCGTGAAGATTCGGGACTTGCTGGCGGAGATCAAGTCTGATTTTCTGCGGCTGCGTTCCCGCTTTCCGGGTACGGTACTGGTGTGGTCGGACATCGTGGCGCGGACGGCGTGGCGGTGGGCTCGTTCGGTGTCGAGCATCCAGAGGACCCGCATTCGGGTCAATAAGGTTATTGGGCGTTTTGTGGCCAGGCAAGGCGGGATTGTGGTTCGCCACCGGGAATTGGAGTGCAATGTGGGCATGTACCTTAGGCGGGATGGGGTGCATCTGTCTGATGTAGGGATTGATTTGTGGTCCTTGGGTCTGCAGGAGGGCATCCGAAGGGCGTTGCGGGTGTGGGGTGGCCCGCAAGGGTAAGGTAGTCACCCTTGTGGGCTGTGGCGGTGTGTGTCTGGTGGTCTTTGACGGTTGGCGGTAAAAATCAGAAGTCATCTGATATGGGGTGGGGGGCCCATTGCTAAGATGGGTCCCTCCGGTGTATTCCTGAACGTTGGAGGGAATACCGGTATGGTTGTCACTGCGGAGGTTGTCTCCGAGCGTTCACAGCTCGAGGCCTGGAGAAGTGGGAAGTGGGTACCGCAGTGACTTGTTGGTTGGAAAAGTTATGGGTCACCGTCAGAGATCACCAGACCGGGCATGTTTGTGTGTTATTGGTTATATGTTTATGTTTACAAGTACATTTGATATTGCACATTTTCTTGGTTATATATATATATTTATGGAGATATATATTTATATATATTTATATATTTTGGTTGGAGTATTTTTGAGGTTTGTAATAAAGGCTGTTGTGGCCATTTTACTCCAAGCAAGGTGTGGTCTCTTACTTATGGAATAACATGGGGGGTTGAGGTGGGAGTATATGGGCAACAGGTAATAGTGGTGGGCCCTTAGACTACCCTGGTCAAGTGAGGCCCGGAGTGCAATGACTGCAAGGAAGATAACGGAGGACCGGGCATGACAGGGATGGATAGGGCAGCAGGGGGTTAATTTTCAGGCAGAAGCTGGGAGGAGGAGCTGGGAGTGTCCGTTGCTGTAGGGGGGCGGAGCGGCTTAAAAGGTGGAGGGGGCGGAGCTTTGAGCCAGTTCGTCGGAGGGGAAACAGAGAGGAGGCAGTTGTCCCACCCTCCCTCCCTACTTTTTCAGATGGGTTCTTGGTTCTTGTGTTTGTTTGTTTTTTCTTGTCTTGCAGGTTTTGTGGATCGCATGTCATGACAGCGGTGGAGTCGGAATTGGACGCTGGCGGTGTGTGTCTGGTGGTCTTTGACGGTTGGCGGTAAAAATCAGAAGTCATCTGATATGGGGTGGGGGGCCCATTGCTAAGATGGGTCCCTCCGGTGTATTCCTGAACGTTGGAGGGAATACCGGTATGGTTGTCACTGCGGAGGTTGTCTCCGAGCGTTCACAGCTCGAGGCCTGGAGAAGTGGGAAGTGGGTACCGCAGTGACTTGTTGGTTGGAAAAGTTATGGGTCACCGTCAGAGATCACCAGACCGGGCATGTTTGTGTGTTATTGGTTATATGTTTATGTTTACAAGTACATTTGATATTGCACATTTTCTTGGTTATATATATATATTTATGGAGATATATATTTATATATATTTATATATTTTGGTTGGAGTATTTTTGAGGTTTGTAATAAAGGCTGTTGTGGCCATTTTACTCCAAGCAAGGTGTGGTCTCTTACTTATGGAATAACATGGGGGGTTGAGGTGGGAGTATATGGGCAACAGGTAATAGTGGTGGGCCCTTAGACTACCCTGGTCATGGTGTTTGACTCATCCCTACTCAGAAATAAAGAGCACTTTACTAATCAGAAAACTTTAGAAAAAATGCTAGCGATACAAAGGACAACTAAAAATCATTCAGATAATGTTTGGGCGTTTCATGACCATTAAAAGCTAATCTTAATGTAATGTATTTTTTTCATTTGAACCTACAATGACCTGTTTCAAAGTTTGAATCCTGTAACTTTGAAATCACAGAATATATCTAAACTTTTAACAAGGCTGACACCTAGTGGCAATAAAGGATAATGTAACCTTGACTTGTCTCCTTTGTTTACAGATGAAAAAATACACTTTGAAACACTTTTCATTTTATTTAAGCTGACCTTTTTTTTTTACATATACATTTACTCGATTTCATTATTCCCTGTACTATTTAATCTTGCAGTCTTAATGAACCATCTATAGTGCATGTTTTTCTATACATAGCAATAACCTAGATGGCTATCAAATATTACAATTGTTGTATTGCTATAAGTTCCATAGTCCACACATTACTTCAGAACTCTAAACAGACTTTAAAGCCAGTCATAGATGGATCAAAATGTGGCTGGAACTATTGGCAGGCTGGTTGTACTGAAGTGGATTGACAGCCGCCAGCAGTGATCATTGTATTCTAAAACAAGAAACCCTCCGGCTGTCAGAATACAATAGTGCAGTGTGGCCAGGATAAGGCTCGCTTAGGAAAACTATCAAAGTTCTTAAAATAAAACAATTATCACAAAATGAATATAATGTTAACTTTTCTTTTAACTGTTTAGTTATACACATACCATAAAAGCTGAACTGATCTATATTTACAATCATTGATAATGTTATTCTTTCTTTACAAAACATATCTCTCCACTAGAGTTGGGCAAACGGTTTGGCCCAAGCATCACAATGCTGCACAGTGCATTTTGCACCCTGATTGGGCAAAGCTTTGCCCAATCAGAGCGCAATATAAGCAGGTTGTTAAGGAGCAGGGCCGGGAAGCCAGCTACAGCATCCTTAACAACCGACGACTCATCAGCTGTCAATGGGTTTCCCTTGTCTGAGCATGCAGCCTGGCAGGTCAGGAAAGGGGGAGGGACAAGCAAGAGATACACCCTAAACCACCCCACCTCCTGAACCATACCAGGCCACATTTCCTTAACCGGGGGCAGCTTTGTAAAAAAATGTAATAAAGGAATTGTCAAAAACTGTCTCTGTGTTTTTATTACTTAGGGCCATAATAAGGGAAATGACCAAGAACCCGATGGTGACTCTCACAGAGCTCCAGCCTTTCTCTGTGGAGAGAGGAGAACCTTCCAGAAGAACAACCATCTCTGCAGCACTTCAGCAATCAGGCCTGTATGAAAGAGTGGCCAGACAGAAGCCACTCCTCAGTAAAAGGCACATGACAGCCCGCCTGGAGGACAGCACCTGAAGGACTCTCATCACATGAGAAACATAATTCTCTGGTCTGATGAAACTAAGATAAAACTCTTTGGCCTGAATGGCAAGCGTCATGTCTGGAAGAAACTAGGCACCGCTTATCACCTGGCCAATACCCTCCCTACAGTGAAGCATGGTGGTAGCAGCATCATACTGTGTGGATGTTTTTCAGCAGCAGGAGCTGGGAGACTAGTCAGGATTGTGAGAAAGATTAAAGAGGAAGTAAACCCTGATGAGTTTACTTCCTCTTTCATTCCCTGCAAAGGTAAAGCATAATGGGCTACTATGCATCGCATAGTAGTCCATTATGTGTCACTTACCTGACACAGGAGCCAGCGAAGTCACCACTATCCCCTGTAGTCCGGAGCATCCATCTTCTCGGTGAGGTCTCGCAGCTCCACCGCTGTCATTCGGCGAAGCCGCGATGACGTCACTCCCGCGCATGCGCACGGGAGCCAACACGTGTGGCAGCTCCGTTGTTGGAAATGCCGCGCTCAGTGCGCCTGTCTTCGGGCAAATATCTCCTAAACGAATCCCCTGATTCATCCAGTGACCAGATAGCAACCGATGGATGCACAGGAGGTTCTGTACCAAAGACACCGTTCACCCTCCAGCACAAAATCCATTCCAGCCCTGATGGCTCAACGCCACAACCTGAGCCCTACGAAAGCTGCCCTGTCCCGCAGGGCATGACGAGACCACCAAACTGACCTCTGATGCATGCACCCAGAGCAGATAAGTAAGCAGACCCATTCACTTTGCACCCTCTCCCTGCTTTGCCACCCTGTTATGCCTGATGGCCATAAATCTCATAGACACAGCACTGCCTGCTAGGATGAGACTAAATTTCACCCACAACATCCTTTGCTACAGCTCACCATACAGTGCTATAACAACAATGAGTCAATTTTTGACCCCAGCGTAGCCCCCACTTAGATTTCCCAACCCCTAATCTCCCAGACATTTTATCCAGGTGGGATAAGCTCCTCTGTGCCCCAGTGGCCTTTCACCACTTTACTCTAGTGAAGAAACAGCTTACGTTCATCCTCCATGTCCCAGCATCATCCCTACTCATTAAGCCAAGCCTACATCCACGTTGCGCTTACGGATCTCAAGCCCTTGAACAGTAAATTCCTCACCCACACCTATCCTCGCATCCTAACAAAACTGCTCATATTGCAAAATGTCAAAACTAGCAGAAAAAAATGTATTTCCTCCCCCCATTTTTTTTTCTGCTGTACCTCCCCACCCGAAGTAATCGTCTGCTTTACCCTCAGAGAAGAAGCCAGACGTGTACAGCAAAACTTATGAGCAAGGGACTAATGCTTCTATTTCCCACAGAGATCCACACCATGTACTTCCAAGAGAGACAAACTCCATGGACACTATCCCAACACGCAAGATTTCAATTAACCATACAGGAAAAACGAAGAGGAGAGCTGCAATCATTCAACATGTTTCGCCCGGATTGAGCAGCTGCTCAAATAATTTTCCTGAAGAAGCCCAATCCGGGCGAAACATGTTGAATGATTGCAGCTCTCCTCTTCGTTTTTCCTGTATGGTTAATTGAAATCTTGGTCAACCTTGTTAACACGCCTGTTCATGCACCAATAGGCAAAATTATTGTTTTTATGAATGTTTAATCTATATCAAATTTTTTGCATAATATCAAATAAAATTATATTATTTTATTTTAACTTTTTATTAATTCTTTGATTTGATACCCTAAAAGTCCCAGGGGTTGGTGATTCCCCAGCCCCTTTTTGGCCCTTCATTTTTCTCTTCACATTCTGACATTGCGCACCATACCCACCATAGGCTATGCCAGGGTGATTAGAAAACCCTACATAGTATCTTGTTCCTGTTAAAGGTCTCCATTAGGGCCTTCTCTTACTGGGTGGCATCCATGCAAAAGGTCTAAGATGCTCTGCTTTCCAATGGCAATTGTCCTAACCTGATGGGCTCTTGTTCCTGGTTTCTGTTTAAACAACCTTTAGATAGAGATAAAACGGTCCATAGAAAACGGTCGTATAATAGGCATAAACTTTACATTACAGCCAAGACAGTCTCCTACACTACCTTCTGAGATGTTAACCCCTCAGATAGCAGGTCTTCCAAGATACTCACACCACTCTCGCAACACCAAGCCCCAAACCTGCCAACATGACACAACTAAACATACCCCTAAAAGTAATACCCTTCCTCATCAGCTTACATAATAATCTATCATGGCTGTCAATCTGCTGGAGTACCCAGATCAGTACTTCTCCCTTGACAGAACACCTCCCACACAGTGGAAACCTCCTGCACCACTACTGTATAGATAGCTCCACATCAAGCATAACATTGATCTTTTCCGGCAATACCGCACATACGGTACACTCCACACCTGGGCAAGTGAACTAGATCTCACCTGCCAACGGACCACCTTCTCTTACACTTCTCATATTACACCGAGACTCCCCATTCCCTTCCTCTCCCATCCCTGAACCCACCCCCAAAAAACCTACCCCCTTCACACCCTTCGCCCCCTCCCCCCTAATCGGAAACCACCGAAACCTAAAAACCCCAACCCAATCCCTGTTCTCCCCTTTGCCGCAGCTCTCGGGGCCCTACCAACTGCAGCGCTAGGAGGTCTTATTTGACTGATCCAAACACCCACCACAACCATGCCACATTTGATGCCTACCCCCCCCCCCCCAAACAATGACAAACTCCTTGTCAAAATGATCTCACTTAATGCCAGAGGTCTAAATATACCTGAAAGACTCTCCCAGCTCCTCCTCACGATGCAACAGAACAAAGCCGACATAATATTTCTACAAGAAATGTACTTCCGCACAGACTCCATCCTGAAACTAATGAATCTTTACTATCCAAATACATACCAGGCGTCCAACCGAACGTCCAAATCAAAAGGAGTATCCATACTCTTAGCAAAACACTGCCCCTTTCAACTAATGGATACACTAACCAACGTAGACGGTAGATTTATCTTCCTCAAGGGATCATACCTTGGCAGAAAGGTTACTTTAGCTAATGTCTATGCACCAAACCACCACCAGGTCAGATTCTTTCGCAACATAAATAGAGTGTTGACATTTCAAGAAGACACCCTTATCTTAGGAGGCGATTTTAATATCCCCCTAAACCCTCTTCAAGACACTCCTACTGGTACGTCCTCTCTCCCTTATACCACTCTATGATCCATCAAATCTAGACTTCAAGACTGCTGCTCCATGATTCTTGGCGCACATTAAATCCTAACGGCAGAGACTTTACTTTCTTTTCAGCACCACACAATAGGTACTCCAGGATCAGCTACCTATTCATCACACAGAAAGACCTACCCCTCCTTAAGAGTACTTCCATCTACCCCATGTTCCTATCGGATCATCACCCTATCTCCATGACTATTTTGTTCCAAGAAGTACACATTCGCCCACGCTTCTGGAGACTAGACCCCTCTCTGCTAACAAACCTTCCTATTGCAGAAGAGGTTAAAATCCGCATTAAACAATATTTCACAGAAAACAAACCTACTGATGCCTCCCCAGCCACTACTTGAGAAGCTCACAAATGCGTAATATGGGGCATCTTTATCGCAGCAACCACCAAATGAAATAGAGAGAAAAAGAAGCATATCCTAGAACTTACTACCCAAATTCAAAAACTTGAAGGGGCACATAAACACACACAAGTGGCCGACACCCCACACACCTTAGTAAAAACCAGGAACAAACTCATGGACATTCTCGGCAAACAACTTAAACGCAAATACATCTTATCCCAAAAGATGTACTATGAATACGGCAATAAAGCTGGAAAGTTATTAGCTAGAGCCCTACAAGCTAAGAGAGCTGCCTTTACAATACAGTCCTTGACGGACACCTTGAGACATACAGTCAATTCACCCCCTGACATAGCTAAACAATTAGTAGACTAGTATGTAAAACTATATATCTTACCCCCAATGGACCCATTGAATAGCACTGCATTAAGGACCCAGTTAATCACGGATTTCTTGACACAATACAGCCCCTCCCCAATATCAAATACCATTGCTCAAGACCTAGATGGCCCTCTGACAGAAAAAGAAGCCAAACTGGCACTGAAACAAATGAAACCGGGCAAATGTCCAGGCCCGGGTGCACTAACCCCCGCTTTATCTCAAAGTTCAACTGTTTTGCCTCTCCAACAGAACCCCATGGGACCTACTGAACGTACACATAGCAGTTATTCCGAAACCAGGCAAAGACCCCTCCCTGGTCACCAATTATAGACCAATTTCATTCCTGAATGTGGACCTTAAGTGGTTTGCCAAAATTCTAGCCAACTACTCCAATCCCACGGGCAGAGTCTGCATAAATGGCCACCTGTCGGATGCCTTCTCCATATCGAATGGAACTCGCCAGGGTTGCCCCCTATCCCCACTTATCTTTGTCCTCACACTCATACCACTATTGAGACGCATCAAAGCGAACCCTGACAGTAAAGCAATCGAAACCTACAAACTAGCCACCTTTGCAGATGATATCCTGCTTTTCCTTACTGAACCACTTACGACAATCCTCAACTTATTTAAAGACTTTAATACCTTCAAAGCTCTAACCAACCTACAAATCAGTTTGACAAAATCCAATGCCCTTAAAGTCACTCTATGAAGAGACACCTGCTGACAATGCCAGGCAAACTTCCTGTTTAAATGGGAAAAACATGCTCTAACGTATTTAGGAATCCAGCTACCCACTTCCCTCTCCAACCTTTACTCTGACAATTACACACCCCTATTACACATTATAAAAGACCTGAAGGTGTGGTCTGCAGGACTTTTCTCCTGGTTTGGAAGAGCTGCTATCATAAAAATGAAGGTACTACCCCGAATTTTATACTTACTACAAGCAAACTATGTCCCGATCAAACTTTCACCCTCGTTCTTCTCAACATATCAGAAAGCATGTACACACTTCATTTTAAACAATTCACGTCTGAGACTGAGCTATTTCAGACTTACCATCCCCAAGCTCAAAGGAGCTTTAGGTCTCCCAGACCTACGCAAATACCACCAAGCCTGCCATGTGTCCAGAATTATAGAATGAATTATCCACTCCAAGCTAAAAGTCTGGGTTCAACTGGAACATCATTTGTCCCCTATCCCATTATATCAAAACCCATGGATAGTCCTGAAACACACCCCTCTGCATTGTAAAACTCACCCACTTATTCAACCTACGCTAATCTCCTTCCGGGAAGCTTGCCGCAAAAATAAAATATCCTCACTACTAGGCCCCATGACTCCATTACGCCACAACCCAGACTTCCCACCGGGTACCTCCTTGTCCTTTCTATCCGAATCATGGCCACACCATAGTATGTGAGCAGGACATTTCTTCAAAAAAGATCACCTCAGCACCCATCCAAACTAGCTGCCCTGATGATAAATGGTACATTTCCTTTCTGGATATAGACTGGGAGATCTGGTCCCCAAACCAGAGCTACAAAAAAACAAAAAAGAGCTAGTGGACTATTGCGGTACATATTGAAAAAATAAATACAAAAATGTATTAATACAATAAAACCATTTGACAATTCACAAACTGGTACAGGTGGTGAAGTATTTCTACTAGTTTCGCTATAACTTAGCTTCTTCAGGTAATATATACAAAAAACTGAGCATTGATGATGGCCATAAATCCTGCCAGGTAACCAACTGGCAGGATCGAGATAACCCTGTAGACCAAGGAAACCTCAAGGGTGAACAAGCAGTGTATGGTGGAAAACATGTACAGTGGTGTGAAAAAGTGTTTGCCCCCTTCCTCATTTCCTGTTCCTTTGCATGTTTGTCACACTTAAGTGTTTCGGAACATCAAAACAATTTAAACAATAGTCAAGGACAACACAAGTAAACACAAAATGCAATTTGTAAATGAAGGTGTTTATTATTAAAGGTGAAAAAAAATCCAAACCATCATGGCCCTGTGTGAAAAAGTGATTGCCCCCCTTGTTAAAACATACTTTAACTGTGGTTGTCCACACCTGAGTTCAATTTCTCTAGCCACACCCAGGCCTGATTATTGCCACACCTGTTCACAATCAAGGCATCACTTAAATAGGAGCTGCTTGACACAGTAAGGTCCACCAGAAGATCCTTAAAAGCTACACATCATGCCGAGACCCAAAGAAATTCAGGAACAATTGAGAAAGAAAGTAATTGAGATCTATCAGTCTGGAAAGGGTTATAAAGCCATTTCCAAAGCTTTGGGAATCCAGCGAACCACAGTGAGAGCCATTATCCACAAATGGCGAAGACATGGAACAGTGGTGAACCTTCCCAGGAGTGGCCGGCCGTCCAAAATTACCCCAAGAGCGCAGCGATGACTCATCCAAGAGGTCACAAAAGACCCCACAACAACGTCCAAGGAACTGCAGGCCTCACTTGCCTCAGTTAAGGTCAGCGTTCATGCCTCCACCATCAGGAAAAGACTGGGCAAAAATGGCCTGCATGGCAGAGTTCCAAGGAGAAAACCACTGCTGAGCAAAAAGAACATCAAAGCTCGTCTCAATTTCTCCACAACACATCTTGATGATCCCCAAGACTTTTGGGACAACATTCTGTGGACCGATGAGACAAAAGTGGAACTCTTTGGAAGGTGTGTGTCCAAGTATATCTGGCGTAGAAGGAACACTGCATTTCATAAAAAGAACATTATACCAACAGTAAAATATGGTGGTGGTAGTGTGATGGTCTGGGGCTGTTTTGCTGCTTCAGGACCTGGAAGACTTGCCGTGATAAAAGGAACTATGAATTCTGCTGTCTACCAAGAGATCCTGAAGGAGAATGTCCGACCATCTGTTCGTGTACTCAAGCTGAAACGAACTTGGGTTCTGCAGCAGGACAATGATCCTAAACACACCAGCAAGTCCACCACCGAATGGCTGAAGAAAAACAAAATGAAGACTTTGGAGTGGCCTAGCCAAAGTCCTGACCTGAATCCTATTGAGATGTTGTGGTATGACCTTAAAAAGGCCGTTCATGCTCGAAAACCCTCTAATGTAACTGAATTAGGACAATTCTGCAAAGATGAGTGGGCCAAAATTCCTCCAGGACGCTGTAAAAGCCTCATTGCACGTTATCGCAAACGCTTGGTTGCAGTTGTTGCTGCTAAGGGTGGCCCAACCAGTTATTAGGTTTAGGGGGCAATCACTTTTTCACACAGGGCCATGATGGTTTGGATTTTTTTTCACCTTTAATAATAAACACCTTCATTTACAAATTGCATTTTGTGTTTACTTGTGTTGTCCTTGACTATTGTTTAAATTGGTTTGATGTTCCGAAACACTTAAGTGTGACAAACATGCAAAGGAACAGGAAATGAGGAAGGGGGCAAACACTTTTTCACACCACTGTACATTAGACCGTGTAAAGTGGGATGTGACGGTGAATGCGAGGAAGGGGGGGGAGGGGGAATAAATAAATCCTGGTCCTCTTTATGAATATGTGGGAAGAAAAATATATCTATGGAAAAAAGCAATCAGAAATCAAATTCTATAGGAGGCATATAGACTATGTAATTATATTGTGGGAGGGGATGACCGAATCCTTCTAAAAAAATTTGAGTGAAATGAATCAGAATAATTATGGAATCTTTTAATAGTGATCTACAGCAGATAGACTATCTGGATTTACAGATTTTCAAGAGGAATGACGAGTTACACACCAAAACATTCTTTAAACCAACAGATCGTAACGGCTATATACCGACCACAAGCTGTCATCACCCACGATGGAAAGAAAATGCCCCAAGGGTCAGCTGATGAGACTGCAGGGAATCTTTTACGGTTTAGAGGGGTTTTTTTTATTGCAATATATTTTTATTTAATTTTTTCAGAAAAAAGTACAAGGTCTGCCGTAAACATGTTATAACACAATAACAAAGATAAACATAATATTAGTAGCGTCTGTTCTCATATGTTACCAAGCAATTGTAAGCACTTATAAAGACTTCTTAATAGACCGATTCACGGTAGTATCCACCATCTTATTATTGTAAGAAGGTGAATCTCCCCCTCCGATAGCCCTTCTGGGTTCACCCTGTGTCCTGGAGGAGGAGGTTCCGTATCCCTCCTTATTTCAAGCAGTGTTTATTGGGTGTCAACATATATAGTAAAGTGCAGAATATAATATAAAATTATCAAGCAGTTTTAACTACTAGGAACAATAGTTCAATCATTCTTATCATAAAGTAGACCTCAGTATACATGTTAACAAGTGGAATAGGCATAAGAAAGAAAAAAAAGTAAGTAACGCAGAAATCAAAAAGGAAAAGAACAAAATCAAATAACAGTCAACCAATCCTTCTGGGTGGATTTCCATATTAAAGGTTTTAAATATAGGCTGATAGTATATCAATCAATGCTAACCATCTGAGGAATACAGTCCTCTGTGCTGTGAATACCACCTATTCCATGGGCTCCAGAGTTCACTTATTGTCAGATATTTACCAGTGCTGAGTGCGAGTTGTGTTTCATATACGCCATGTGTATCTATTATTTGTAGTGTTTCTGCTAGTTTAGGAGGTGAGTTGTCTTTCCAGTGCCTGATCAGGGTGAGACGGACTGCTAGGAGGATATGGGAGATTATTGTTCTCTTTTTAGTTGGGGTTGCCTCTATCCCTAGGGAAAGAAGTGCCATACCTTAGGAGGGGCTAAGCTTCACCCCTGTGCCTTGCCTGATCACTTTAAAAACTTTAGACCAATAGTTTTGAATGATTGGGCAAAGCCATAGTATGTGTGATAGGGTCCCCACTGCGCTGCAGTCCCTCCAGCATTTCGGGGGAAAGGGTAGGGTTGAGTTTGGATAGATGGTGTGGAGTGAGATACCATCGTAGCAGGAATTTTTGATGGAGTTCCCATAAGTTGACCCCTTTGGTGGCTGAAAAGGTAGTGCTGAGTGCTTTCTCCCACTTATCTTCACTATATTTCTTACCCAAGTCCTCTTCCCATGCCTGGATGTTGGATGTTTTACTGAATGTATGTTTTTTGGTCACACTATATGGTTATATAGTGCTAAGCCCACTTGCTGCGTCAAAGTACCCCAAATTAGTGGGTCCTACCCTAGTAATAGAATGAAAGATCCTGCGTCTCAATCATGGTAGCCAAACCCCTCTGTGGGAGAATTGAAGGGATTCCTCCTATGCACTGGTGGCCACTAAATAAGAGGTAATGAAAAGAGGGAGGGGTGCTCCATCCCAAAAAAACATGGTCAGGGTCTATTACAATATACAAAAAACATATTTGAGGGGCACACCCTAATGCGTTTAAATTCAAGATGATGCTGCTATAAGACCAACAAACAGTACAAAACATATTACAGCGCACACATTCAAGAATGATATTTCCAGCAGGCTAGTTAAAAACACCTGAACATTCTTGACTGTGTATGCTGTAATATGTTTTGTATGGTTTGTTGGTCTTATAGCAGCACCATCTTGAATTTAAACACATTAGGATGTGCCCCCCTAAATATGTTTTCTGGGCCTACATACATGTCCTCCAAGAACAGGGTTTTAGAGGCTCCCCACTTGTATAGGAATATACCCGGGATCAGGAGTGATAGTGATGATATTGGAAATTTAAGGTTTGTAAGAGTAGTTCTAGGAAGTTCGGATTTTAGAAGATACTTCCAGGATTCGATGGAAGCCTGGATAGTGGGTGCTGTTGTATCAGGGGTAGACAGGCTTGGCAACTAATTATGAGGTAGTTGTAGAGATCCCCCCCCCCATGGCCTGGTGTTGTTCTAATTCAGCCCATAATGCAGTGTGGTGTGTGGTAAACCATCCCCTTAGTTGGGCTAGTATAGTAGCCATCTAGTAGTCCTTGTGCGTGTGACCTATGCCTCCTGCTTTTTTAGCCCGGATAAGGTTACTGAAAGTGCAACGTGCTTTCCCCCCCTCCACAAATATTCGTTTAGCAATGATTGTGCCTGCGAGAAAAAATAATTGGGAACTGGGATGGGCAATGTCCTAAATATATATAGGAGCTGGGGGAGAATTTTCATCTTAAATGCTGCCAGTCTGCCCGTCCAGGAAAGCTTGCGTTTCCCTAGTTTCTCTAGCTGGGAGCGTAATGGGTGGAGGAAGTTTAGGTAGTTTTCTTTTACCAAGTCTGATGTTTGAGAGGTGAGGGTAATGCCTAGATATTTTATGCCATTGTCTTTCCAGGTGTAAGTGAACTCCTTGCTGATGCTATTCTTTATCTCTTTAGATAGTCCCAATCCTAGCAAATATGATTTAGATTTGTTGACCTTATAGTATGAAATTGAATTAAACTTTTGCAATGTGTGGTATACTGAAGCCAGGGAAGTTTGGACATTGGTGAGCATTAGAATTATAGTACAGTAGAGTGAAGATCAATGGTGACAATGGACACCCTTGGCCGGTGCCATTTGTTATCTGAAATGGGGTTGAGAGTGATCCTGAAACATATACTAGGGCTGATGGTCGAGTGTAAAGTGCCATGATGGCTTGATATATTTGACCTCCGAAGCCGAGACTCCTCAGGGTTAGTGATGGCCGAACGGTTCGCCCGGCGGTCGTTTCGCGGCGAATTTCCGACATTCGCGGTCCGCACGTTCGAACGCCTTTTTCCGTCGTTCGCCGCGGCGGACTTACGTGTTTAATGTATACAAGAACTTTAACCTTTGGTGACACGTTTATCATGTGATACAGGACAGCCAATTGAGACATGACAGCACATGGACACTTGTACATTCCCCCTAACCTATAAATACACCCGATCCGGTGGCCATTTTACATTCTTTCTTCTGTTACGATAGGGACAGGTTCCTGTGTGGAGTAGGGAGAGATAAACCACTAGCTATTTGGTACACAAAAGTTCTTTTCAGGACTGGTATAGGTGTTAGGTGTTGATAGGTTTGCTGTGCTGCTGATTCTTGCAGCAGCCTGAGTGTCTTTTGTTAGTTTAGAGAAAGGGAAAGGACGGTGTATGCTACAGGGACAGCCAGATTAGTCTTTCATCATCATCATCATCATCATTAGCTGTTACTATCAAGGTCCACAAAAGAGCTGTTCCAGTAACCACTAATCGTTCTCTTTTTTTGCCAATTTGTATAGGGACAGGAAGGAAGCAGTGTTGTCAGGCAGTGAGGGTAATTTTAAAGACTTGCTGTTATTATTAGTTCCACAAAGGTTCTTTTCAGGACTGGTATCAGTGGTACAGTAATAGGCTTGTACATGTATAATATTCTTTCTTCCAAATATAGAAAGGATATTATACTTGACTGCTGCCCTTCTGCTGCAGTCTGCTAAACATTCACAACTCACTTGTTCCACAAAAGTTCTTATAAGGACTGGTAACTTGGTATAGGGTGCTACGGTACATAGGCTTGAGTGCGGTACAGTCTGCTGTTCTGTAAGGACCGCTATCGGTCCACAATAGATAGGGTTGACGTGCACCACTGCTGACCGCTGCCCTATACTGCAGCAGTCCTTCAGCGGTATAGGGACTGACGTACAGTCTGCTAATCACTAACACACAACCTGCTTGTTCCACAAAAGTTCTTATAAGGACTGGTAACTTGGTATAGGGTGCTACGGTACATAGGCTTGAGTGCGGTACAGTCTGCTGTTCTGTAAGGACCGCTATCGGTCCACAATAGATAGGGTTGACGTGCACCACTGCTGACCGCTGCCCTATACTGCAGCAGTCCTTCAGCGGTATAGGGACTGACGTACAGTCTGCTAAACACTAATACACAACCTGCTTGGTCCACAAAAGTTCTTATAAGGACTGGTAACTTGGTATAGGGTGCTACGGTACATAGGCTTGAGTGCGGTACAGTCTGCTGTTCTGTAAGGACCGCTATCGGTCCACAATAGATAGGGTTGACGTGCACCACTGCTGACCGCTGCCCTATACTGCAGCAGTCCTTCAGCGGTATAGGGACTGACGTACAGTCTGCTAAACACTAATACACAACCTGCTTGGTCCACAAAAGTTCTTATAAGGACTGGTAACTTGGTATAGGGTGCTACGGTACATAGGCTTGAGTGCGGTACAGTCTGCTGTTCTGTAAGGACCGCTATCGGTCCACAATAGATAGGGTTGACGTGCACCACTGCTGACCGCTCACCTATACTGCAGCAGTCCTTCAGCGGTATAGGGACTGACGTACAGTCTGCTAATCACTAACACACAACCTGCTTGTTCCACAAAAGTTCTTATAAGGACTGGTAACTTGGTATAGGGTGCTACGGTACATAGGCTTGAGTGCGGTACAGTCTGCTGTTCTGTAAGGACCGCTATCGGTCCACAATAGATAGGGTTGACGTGCACCACTGCTGACCGCTGCCCTATACTGCAGCAGTCCTTCAGCGGTATAGGGACTGACGTACAGTCTGCTAATCACTAACACACAACCTGCTTGTTCCACAAAAGTTCTTATAAGGACTGGTAACTTGGTATAGGGTGCTACGGTACATAGGCTTGAGTGCGGTACAGTCTGCTGTTCTGTAAGGACCGCTATCGGTCCACAATAGATAGGGTTGACGTGCACCACTGCTGACCGCTGCCCTATACTGCAGCAGTCCTTCAGCGGTATAGGGACTGACGTACAGTCTGCTAAACACTAATACACAACCTGCTTGGTCCACAAAAGTTCTTATAAGGACTGGTAACTTGGTATAGGGTGCTACGGTACATAGGCTTGAGTGCGGTACAGTCTGCTGTTCTGTAAGGACCGCTATAGGTCCACAATAGATAGGGTTGACGTGCACCACTGCTGACCGCTCACCTATACTGCAGCAGTCCTTCAGCGGTATAGGGACTGACGTACAGTCTGCTAATCACTAACACACAACCTGCTTGTTCCACAAAAGTTCTTATAAGGACTGGTAACTTGGTATAGGGTGCTACGGTACATAGGCTTGAGTGCGGTACAGTCTGCTGTTCTGTAAGGACCGCTATCGGTCCACAATAGATAGGGTTGACGTGCACCACTGCTGACCGCTGCCCTATACTGCAGCAGTCCTTCAGCGGTATAGGGACTGACGTACAGTCTGCTAATCACTAACACACAACCTGCTTGTTCCACAAAAGTTCTTATAAGGACTGGTAACTTGGTATAGGGTGCTACGGTACATAGGCTTGAGTGCGGTACAGTCTGCTGTTCTGTAAGGACCGCTATCGGTCCACAATAGATAGGGTTGACGTGCACCACTGCTGACCGCTGCCCTATACTGCAGCAGTCCTTCAGCGGTATAGGGACTGACGTACAGTCTGCTAAACACTAATACACAACCTGCTTGGTCCACAAAAGTTCTTATAAGGACTGGTAACTTGGTATAGGGTGCTACGGTACATAGGCTTGAGTGCGGTACAGTCTGCTGTTCTGTAAGGACCGCTATCGGTCCACAATAGATAGGGTTGACGTGCACCACTGCTGACCGCTGCCCTATACTGCAGCAGTCCTTCAGCGGTATAGGGACTGACGTACAGTCTGCTAATCACTAACACACAACCTGCTTGTTCCACAAAAGTTCTTATAAGGACTGGTAACTTGGTATAGGGTGCTACGGTACATAGGCTTGAGTGCGGTACAGTCTGCTGTTCTGTAAGGACCGCTATCGGTCCACAATAGATAGGGTTGACGTGCACCACTGCTGACCGCTGCCCTATACTGCAGCAGTCCTTCAGCGGTATAGGGACTGACGTACAGTCTGCTAATCACTAACACACAACCTGCTTGTTCCACAAAAGTTCTTATAAGGACTGGTAACTTGGTATAGGGTGCTACGGTACATAGGCTTGAGTGCGGTACAGTCTGCTGTTCTGTAAGGACCGCTATAGGTCCACAATAGATAGGGTTGACGTGCACCACTGCTGACCGCTCACCTATACTGCAGCAGTCCTTCAGCGGTATAGGGACTGACGTACAGTCTGCTAATCACTAACACACAACCTGCTTGTTCCACAAAAGTTCTTATAAGGACTGGTAACTTGGTATAGGGTGCTACGGTACATAGGCTTGAGTGCGGTACAGTCTGCTGTTCTGTAAGGACCGCTATAGGTCCACAATAGATAGGGTTGACGTGCACCACTGCTGACCGCTCACCTATACTGCAGCAGTCCTTCAGCGGTATAGGGACTAAGAGTTTTGTCACAGGGTCATTTAAAAAATGACATGCAGAGGAAGAGGCAGGCCCTTCCGCAGGGGTGGTAGGGGTAGGGCAGGAGCAACAGGCTTGAGCCAAAGTGGGAAGTTGCAGAAGGTGCGTTCAATTACTTTAAAGGATGCACCAGACTTGGTTGAGTGGCTCGCTCAGCCTTACTCTTCTGCACCCTCCTCATCCTCTCGATCTGCACCCTCTTCTTCACTCTCTGCTATGTGCACCCCCAAAGACACTACCACCAACAACACGACCACCACCACCACCACCACATACCTTCCGCTTGAGTCACTGGAATTATTTTCCGATCCATATCAAGAGGACATTTCTGATGCGCAGCCACTCTTGGTATTGGATCAGGAAGAGGAGGTAGCAACAAGCGCTACTCAGCAGTCTGACGCCAGTACCCAGATCAGCCCAAGGAGGAGGTTGGTCCCCGGTGTTGCTGCCTACTCCGAGATCTCTACTTATAGCGGTGGGGAAGGTGACGTTGATGATGACGTGTCTAGTGATGTCACGTGGGTGCCCACAAGAGAGGAAGAGGAGGGGAGTTCAGAGGGAGATATGGACCAGCAGATAGGGAGGAGAAGCAGCAATGACTTACATTGCACAGCAGGGACAAAGCAGACTGCAAATGTATCAGGAGCGAGTCATCGACCATGTACGGTCACATCTGGCGCTCCCAGGACACCGGCACATGGCTCCGCAGTGTGGGCTTTTTTTAACGTGTCCGCTGCTGACAATAGCGTTGCCATCTGCAATCTTTGCAGTCAACGCGTTAGTCGCGGTAAGCCCAATACTCACCTAGGGACGACCGCCTTAAGAAGGCACATGAGCAGCCATCACCGAGCCCAGTGGGAGCAACGGAACACACAAAGCCACACTGCAGGCTCTCACCGTCCAGCCTCGTCTTCTACTTCTCCTTCTCCTCTCTCCTCACAATTGTCCTCCACTCCACCTTCCATCACGCCAAGCTCACATTTTTCTGCAAAAAGGCAGGCTTCCGTGGGCCTAATGTTTGAGCGTAAAAAAATGATGATGCCGGATAACCCTCTTGCCCAACGGTTGGCGGCTGGCTTGTCAGAACTCATAGCCCGCCAACTACTGCCATATAAACTGGTGGACTCGGAGGCCTTTCGCAAATTTGTGGCCATTGGAACACCACAATGGAAGGTCCCAGGAAGGAAGTATTTCTCAGAGAAGGGCATCCCAGAGCTATATGGCCATGTTCAGCGGCAAGTGAATGTATCTCTGGCACACAGTGTCGGTGCCAAGATACATCTGACCACAGACACGTGGTCTAGCAAACACGGGCAGGGAAGGTATATCAGTTTTACTGCCCACTGGGTGAACCTTCTGACGGCCGTCAAGCATGTAACCCGTGGCACCCGTGTAGATTTGGTTTTACCGCCACGGATTGCATGCAGGCCTGACTCTTCTTCTCCTCCTCCTACTCCATCCTCCTCCCTCTCCTCCTCAGCTGCCTCCTCCTTTTCCGCTGCTAGCGTCTCTTCCACTGCACCGCCCAAGCTCCCCAGAACCTATTCCACATGCCAGGTGAGACGTTGCCATGCCGTGCTGCGTCTGTTGTGCCTGGAAGCAAAGAGCCACACTGGCCCGGCACTCCTTTCAGCTTTGCGTTCACAGGCAGATGAGTGGCTAACACCGCTCAATTTGACAGTTGGTAAAGTGGTGTGTGACAACGGTGCCAATCTGCTTAGCGCATTGAAACAGGGCAAAATCACGCACGTGCCGTGCATGGCACACGTCTTAAACTTGGTCGTGCAGCGATTCCTTGTCAAATACCCTGGGGTCCAGGACATCTTGCGGCAGGCAAGGAAAATCTCGGCCCATTTCAGAAGATCTTACACGGCCATGGCTCGCCTTGCTGACATTCAGCGGCGACACCATCTGCCGGTCAGACGTCTTATTTGCGATTGCCCGACGCGATGGAACTCAACCTTCTATATGCTTGATAGGCTGCTCCAGCAGAAACGTGCAGTTAACGTCTACCTGTATGAACTCTGCGAAAGAAACGGTTCTGGGGAGCTGGGTTTTTTTTCACCGCGCCAGTGGCTGCTCATGCGCGACACATGCAGACTTCTGCGGCCATTTGAGGAGATCACCAAACTGGTCAGTCGCAGCCATGGCGCCATCAGTGACATGGTACCTTATGCCTTCTTTCTGGAGCGTGCATTGCGTCGTGTCATTGATCAGGCTGTGGAGGAGCAGGAGCGGGAAGATGAGGAAGTCGCAATGCTGGATGAATTCCCAGGGGGGGCTACTCTATCTGAGACAAGTCAACAACAGGAGTCTGATGAGGAGTCAGAGGAGGATGGTGCCGGGGCGGATGAGCAGGAGCAAGAAGAGCATGCTTTAAACCTTTCTGGGATCCCTGTTGTGCGTGGATGGGGAGAGGAGAATGAAGAGGACGACATTATCCTGGATGATGAGCAGGAGCCAGGCCACCACACCGCTTCCACTTTAGTGCAAATGGGGGCCTTCATGCTCCAGTGTTTTAATAGGGACCCCCGTATAAAAAGCATGAGGGTCAAGGACCAGTACTGGGTGGCAACGTACTTAGACCCCCGGTACAAACACAAAATGGCGGAAATGTTACCGCCGTCGCAGAGGGCTGTCAGAATGCAGCACTTCCAGGCCTTGCTTCGAGAAATGCTGCATTCTGCTTTTGCGTGCGCTGGCAGAGGAGCAATTCCCACTCCCAGAGAAGGATTTGCGGGTACCAATCCAACAGCGCCTGCAAGAAGAGGCCGGTTTGAAGATGTGTTGGTGACTTCGGATATGAGGTCATTCTTTCAGCCGACCCATCGACAGGTGTCATCCGGATCCAGCATCAGGGAACGCCTAGACCGTCAGGTGTCCGACTACATTGGGTTAACGGCCGATGTGGACGCTCTGAGGAGTGATGAACCCCTAGACTACTGGGTGGGCAGGCTTGACCTCTGGCCAGAGCTTGCCCAATTTGCAATCGAACTGTTGGCTTGCCCCTCATCCAGTGTCCTGTCCGAAAGGACGTTCAGCGCAGCAGGGGGGATTGTGACCGATAAGCGTACTCGCCTAGCTCACCACAGTGTTAACTACCTCACATTTCTAAAAATGAATGAGGCATGGATCTCGGAGGAATTCAACACATGTGACCAGTAGACCATGTATATGTCTATAAACTATTTTTTTAATCAAGCACACAGACCTTCTTAATTCATTTGGCTCACTTCCTTGACCCAAAAAAGCACACCGTACTATATGCCCCTACCCTCCTCTTTGAAGAGGTTGAGCGGTGTCATATTTCTACTGGGGCTGCTTATGATATCCCTGTGCTGTGCTGACTTCCTCCTGGGGGTTCTTATTATGAAGGGATCACACTATCCCTGTGCTGTGCTGACTTCCTCCTGGGGGTTCTTATTATGAGGGGATCACACCATCCCTGTGCTGTGCTGACTTCCTCCTGGGGCTGCTTACGGTGCTGCTGTCAGTGCTGTATGTCACGGTGCTGCTGTCAGCGCTGTATGTCACGGTGCTGCTGTCAGCGCTGTATGTCACGGTGCTGCTGTCAGCGCTGTATGTCACGGTGCTGCTGTCAGCGCTGTATGTCACGGTGCTGCTGTCAGCGCTGTATGTCACGGTGCTGCTGTCAGCGCTGTATGTCACGGTGCTGCTGTCAGCGCTGTATGTCACGGTGCTGCTGTCAGCGCTGTATGTCACGGTGCTGCTGTCAGCGCTGTATGTCACGGTGCTGCTGTCAGTGCTCTGTATTACGGTGCTGCTGTCAGATGCCTCTATCACGGTGCATGTGTCATTCCGGTATGTCACGCTGCTGGTGATCATCTCCTGCACCCTCTTCTTTGCCTACCCTGGTCCCTGACCTTCCCTCTCCTCCATTGCCTTCATTAGCTCCATAGTCCTGAATTGTTAGAACAATTTCCCAAATAAAATAAAAATGCTTGTAGTTATCGATCCCAAATTCACCTCATACATGTATTATGTCATTGTCCAGATGGTGGGACTACGTTTTACCCCCTAATAATTACCACGTGGCCGCAAATTCGACATGAAGGTTTGCAAAGTTCGCCTCCCATTGAAGTCAATGGGGCCCGCGGCGAACGTTCTGTTTCGCGAACGTTTGGGTCCGTTCGCATTTCGCGTTCGCGAAACGTCCCGTCGGAAGTTCGTCCATCACTACTCAGGGTCTGTGCGAGGTATACCCATTTCGGTCGAACGCCTTCTCTGCGTCCAGAGCTAGGAGCAGAGAAGGCATTCCTGTTCTGTTGGCCAGGTGTATGATGTTGATCAAGCGTCTAGTGGCGTTGGTCGTTTGGCAACCTTTAGTGAATCCAGATTGATCTGGGTGAATAAGGGATGGCAATAAATTCACCAACCTGCCTGCTACCAGTTTCACATATATCTTCATTATTTAACAATGAGATGGGGCAAAAATTTTGGGGCATGTTCGGCAGAGCAACAATCATGGCTTGGAGCATTACAGAGGGGAAGGAGGACAAGGAGACGGCATGGTTATAAATGTCAGTTAGGTGTGGGGCTAAGATGCTTTTGAATACTTTAAAATATTCCCCCGTAAAACCATCTGGCCCAGATGTGATTTATTGTTTGGGAGTGAATCTATGGTTTGGGTAACCTCTAGCGGGGTAAATGGAGCATTCAAGGCAGTCAGTTGCTCCTCCGTTAGTTGTGGAAGTTTGACTGTTTGTAGGAATGCTGAAATCATAGAGGGGGTAGGTTGAGTAGTTTTAGGGTCCTGGCACAAGTTATACAATGAGCTATAGTAAGTACTAAAAGCATCCACAATGGCCTGAGGATGGTATCATTTAGCTTTGGAGGTTGGATGTATTATATATGGAATTTTGGCTTTCTGTCTATAACCTTTGAGTCAAGTAGCAAGCAGCTTCCCTGCCTTATTGTCACCAGCATAGTATGACATTTTTAGCCTCCTAGGGACTTATCAAAATCATCCAGTAGGAGTAGCCGCAGCTCATGTCTAAGGCCTGATTCACACTTATGCATTTTTAGTGCTTTTTGCATTTTTCAGATTTGCACTACAGTCCATTTAACATGCTTTCCTATGGAACACATTCTGTAGTGCAAATCTGCAAAATGCAAAAAGCATTAGAAATGCATAGGTGTGAATCAGGCCTTAGATTGGTTAATTGCTGAGATGTTGTAGCTTTAGTTTTGTTTTTAACTTCAAGGTGTTGAATCTTAGAGGTAAGTTCCTGTATTTGCCGTCCCCTTTGTCTCCTGGTCCTCACTCCCAGTTTGATAAACAGACATCGTAGAAATGCTTTATGATCATTCCAAATTACAAATGGATCAGTTACTGATTCTACATTAAATTGAAAAAATTCAGTTAACGCCTTCATTAGTTCAGACCTGGTACGATCTGCCTGGATCAGTCAGGGGTTTAATCGCCAAATAAATATGGGAGAGGTTTTTCCGATCAGGTTATGGTGTTAATGTTGGACAACCCAATTCTGGTCAGTAGCCACTTGTCCAACAGGAAAAGGTCCAATCTCGTATAGACTCTATGCCTTGTGGAAAAAAAGGAGTAGTCCCTTTCTGAGGCATTTAAGCACCTCCACGCATCGTACAGGCCATGACTAGTGATTGTAGGGAACTTTGATGTCTGTTGGAGGTTGTAGTAGAGTCTACTGCAGGGTCTGGAGATGGATTGAAATCCTCGCACAGCAACAAGGAACCCTGCCTGATATGGTTAGCCTTCCTTATGACTCTGTGGAAGAATCGGGTTTGATGCACATTTGGTGGGTACACGTTTACTATTGTATATTTGGTATGATTAATGTCACAAACCAATATATGGTACCTTCCTTGTGGGTCAGATAACTCGCTGTGCAACGTGAAGACAACTGTATCCTTTATAGCTGTGAGTACACCCCTCTTTTTCACTGCTGTATTGGCAAAGAAGATGTGCGGGAACTTAGGGTTTGAAGATTTGGGCTGTGCTTGGCTGTGGAAGTGCATTTCTTGGACGCAGAGGACATAGCACTTTTGTTGCTCCGCCTCCTTCCACATAGATTTGCATTTAGCCGAATGATTAAGACCTTTGGCATTGATTGTCATAAAGGTTATAGCCATTCCTGCGTGGTGAAGTATGGAGTTGTGTGCAAGGTGCATAAACAGCACTTACATATTGTGGATGTTCCATGCAACAGTCTCCTATGGCAGGAGTTGCTCCATCCAGGCTCTTGGCTTCCGGATGCAGTGCGCCTTCTGGTACAGGAAGATATCCTCATCGTTGACTGTAGGCAATGGTTGACTGTAAAACTTAAGAAGGTACAAAACAGATATAGAACTGTAAACAAGTAGTTAGAAAGGATCTTTGTGATCCGGGTGCAGCTGTTGCCACTCAACATGTTCAGGGGTAACATTAAAAAAAAACAAGTGAGCTCCAAACGTCCGCCGAAAGGAGAAGGACAGCAGAGGAGCAAGTAATTCTGCTATCAAAAGTCTCCTATACATGGCGGTGGGAGTGGTTTTATTCAGCTGCAGAGTGGTCAAGTGTGTTTGCGGGCATTTTTCACGTTAACAAGGTTCCAGTCCCCAGTTATACGTTCGGGGCTTTTAGCGGGGTTTGAGTGAGGAGAGTCCTCTGGTACTATCTGCCACGTTTTGAGAAGTTGCAAGCCTCTAGCCAGAGAGTCCACCATGTGGTCTTTCCCCTTCCTGGTTATAATCAGCTTTGTAGGAAAGCTGATTACTCTGGAGATGGTGTTGAGGTTCCTTCTTTTCTGAAGGGTAAATTGGGATAAATCCACAAAGAATTGCATATTTTGGTATGTGAAGGAAGCTGATTTCTGTTGCGCACTGCTGCCATTAGTCACTCTTTCACTTGGAAAAAGTGTAAGCGTAATATGACATCCCTAGGTATGTTGTCCGATAAATATGTTTGCTTTGGGAGTCTGTGAATTCTATCCACTGCAATGTCCAGTTCAGTTAATTCAGGTAAGATGGACTTGAACAGTTGCGCCACATACTTTGCGAAGATCAGAGTGCCTGACTGACTCGGGGACCCCTCTGATTTTTAAATTGTTCCACCTTGAGCGGTCTTCAATGTCAGCGAGTTTAGATTTAACTGCCTCCATCTCATACTCATTAGTGTCATTGGCGTCCACCAAATCATTGATAGTGATGGTGAATTCTTCCATTTTAGTTTCTATATAGTCCACCCGAGATGCTGTTGCCTGTAGTTCCACCCCAAATCTATGTATACAAGACATCATATCTTCATGGAGTGAACTCCTTAGGGAGACCAACTGGTCCTTTAGTGTGGTGTCTGGCACAGGCTGATTGCTGGTGGGGAATAGGTGTATGGAGTCTGGGAGGTCTCTGGTGTATTCCTCTGATTTTAAGCCCCTGCTCACCTCATGGCTTGCATCCGTGGCATCCAGTCTCATCCTGGCTTTTTCAGGGCTCCCTGAGGTAGGACTGTGGGCTCTTAGATGCGCTGTTTCTTTTTGCTGGATTGCTGTTGGATAATCCGCACTGTGGAGTACTCGCGATCATGCGCGTCATCGGACCTCCGCCATCTTACCTGTGCTCCAGGGGATAATCACAGCGTGCCCCGATATCGTGGGCGTGTTTCGGTGCTCGCCGGGAGTCATGGCTGCCACTCTATGTGCCGTTGTGTGTCTGCCTGCTCAGGAGCTCCTCTCTCAGGTATCCATCTCCTTCTGCGGCTAGCTCCGCCACCAGTTTAGAGGATTTTTATGTACAAGCCAACATTCTAATTGAGAAATTTGAAGATAAGCGTTACTGGAGAGGGACTCTGATGAATTTGAAGGCTGAAGTAATCAATATGAACTGAAACAATTCACTGATGAAAAAGAATAAGAATGAGAATTCCCACATGGATGTAGCCTTTGTTACTGGTTTTAATAGCCAATACCAAGGAATTGAATATATCATCAGGACATAGTGGCCTATTCTCAAATCTGATAGGGTTCTCTCTAAAATCCTCCCCAAGAAACCAAAATGTGTTTATAAAAAAGCCCCAACTCTTAAAGACCAACTTGTCCATAACGTTATTGACCCTCCAAAAACCACAAAATTATTCTCAGAAATGAAAGGGTTCTATAAATGCCAAAGATGCCTACCTTGCAGTGTAAGCAAGAAGCAACCAAGGAAGAAGGAATTGTTTAGGTCTAGGACCAACAATAAACAATATCAAATTAGGGATCTCATCACATGCAGTAGTACACATGTGACATATGTTATTGATATTGAGTGTCCTTGCCGCTTACAGTATATAGGCAGGACCACCAGACCACTTTGTGTAAGGATCAGAGATCATATTAATAACATAAAGAAGGGTTTCCCTAACCACAATCTGTCAAGGCATCAAAGAGGTGCATCAAAGTGACCCTACAGGTTTAATTTTTTATGGGATAGATTTGGGATAGATTTAATTAAGAATCATTGGAAGGGTGATAACAAAAGGATATGGGTATCACAAAATAAGACTAAATGGATATACTCATTAGGGTCTTTAGTGCCTGGGAGGGCTCAATGTTGATATTGACCTCAATTGCTTTTTATCTAATTTTTAGTTGTTTTTTGATTGAAGACTTTTAAAGTTAAAATTTCTGAATGAATGAATGATTTGTATAGCGCTGCAATGTGAACTGAATTGCCTCAAGGTGCTGGATTCATCCTGTGTTGTCCAGCTTCTTAGAAGAGGTAGGTCTTGAGTTTTTTCCTGAAGGCCTGATGGTTTTCTTCCATGTGGATGTAAGTCGGTAGATTGTTCGATAGCCGTGGTCCTTGGACTGCGAATCTTCGTTCTCCCTGCGATTGGGTGTGTAATGTTTTATCTTCTTGCGTAGGTATGCATTTGTGGGTGAGGCAGAGGGTCTTGAATGTGATCTGATTCTTTACGGTTAGCCAATGTAGGCTCCTCAAGGAAGGGGAGATGGATTCCCAGGGTTTTTTCCCATTATCAGTCTTGCCGCCGTGTTTTGTAATTGTAAGCGTGCAAGTTGATATTGGGGTAGTCCTATGTAGAGGGAGTTTGCATAGTCGAGTCGGGAATTAACGATTGTTCCAACTACCAGTGCTTTGTCCTCTTTTGGAATGAAGGGGATGAGTCTATGTAGCAGGCGGAGGAGATGGTGAGATCCGCTGACTATTGATCCTATTTGTGCATCCATTGACAATTCTGAGTCAAAGATGACTCTGAGATTCTTGGCTTTGGTGCTTGGAAAGATGGTCTGTCCAAAGATGGTGGGATGTGTCCATGGGGTCTTAGTTTTGGAATTTTGGTTTGCTTGTAGAAGAAGAAGCTCTGTTTTTGATTCATTGAGTTTGAGGGAGCTAGTGGTCATCCAGTCGTCTATCAAAGTGAGGCATTTTTCTAGTTGCTGATGATGGTCTTTTTGTCCGATGATGCGAAAGTAGAGTTGAATGTCATCAGCGTATGAGTGGAAGGAGGGGTCTGATATTCTGATGATTTTGAGGAGTGGGCGGATGTAGATGTTGAAGAGCACCGGTGACAAAGGTGAACCTTGAGGGACTCTGCAAGTCCAGGATATTTCCTTAACTCATGATTAGGGATGAGCCGAACATCCCCCGCTTTGGTTCGCACCAAAACTTTTGAAAGGACCGAAAATTTGTGCGAACTTTAGAACCCCATTGAAGTCTATGAACTTTCGAAATAAAAAGTGCTAATTTTAATGGCTAATATGCAAGATCTTGTCCTAAAAAGGGTTTGGGGACCAGGCTCCTTCCCCAGGGGCGTTTTTACGGGAGCACTGATTTCTAATGACGATTAAAGTGAAAAAAAGTGAAATATTCCTTTAAATATCATGCCTGGGGGGTGTCTATAGTATGCCTGTGAAGTGCCGCGTGTTTCCCGTGTTTAGAACAGACATGACATTTAACGGAAAAAAAGTAATTTAAAACTGCTTGCGGTTTTAATGTAATGTCTGGTTTCGGCAATACGGATGAAAATCATTGCGAAAAATGCCATGGGTAGTCCCCCTGCCCATTACCAGCCCCTTTGGGTCTTGTACAGATATTAAGGGGAACCCTGTACCCAAAAAAAAAAATGTGTGGGGCCCCCAGGCCCTATATACTCAGAACAGCAGTATACAGGCTCCTCCTCTTCCTGCCTCTGTTCTGCCTCAAGTTCCCTGTCCATTATTCCATGCAGCGTATGCTTCTACAGGTGGACAAGAGGTACAGCATCACTGAAGCATGCACTGTCACTGCTCACCATCCTTGTGGCTTCCTCAAATGGTGACAGGACAGTGCATGCATCCCTGATCATGCCCTACTGGCGTGGTGAGAAAAAACCGAGCTCCCCTGACCCTGTCCTGGTGCCGTAGTCACACAGGTACTCATTGATGGCCCTCTGCTGCATGTACAGCCACTGCAGCATGGCCAACGTTGAGTTCCACCTGGTGGGCATGTCACATATAAGGCGGTTCTTGGGCAGGTTCAACTCCATTTGGAGCTCAGCCAGCCGAGCACTGGCATTAAATGATCGGCGGAAATGCACACATACTTCCCTGGCCTGCCTCAGGACATCCTGTAAGCCTTGGTACCTGCCCAAGAACCGCTGTACCACCAGGTTAAGGACGTGAGTCAGACAGGGCACATGGGTCAGTTGTCCCTGTCAGAGGGCGGAGAGGAGATGGTGCCATTGTGGCAAACCACCATTCCTGGCTTAAGCTGGCGTGGCATCAACCACCTCTCGGCCTGCCCCTGCAGAGCTGACAAAATATCTGCCCCAGTGTGGCTCCTGTCCCCCAAACAAACCAGCGCAAGCACGGCATGGCATCTTTTTGCCTGTGTACTTGCGTAGCCTCTTGAACGCCTACGGAGCATTACTGGTTCCGAGGACAGAGCACTGGAAGAGGCCATGGAGGAAGAAGAAGAGAAGGGGGTGGAGGAGAAAGGTGTGTCACAACCAGTAGTAGCATTTTGGAGGCGTGGTAGCGGAACAATCTCCAACACTACTGCACCTTGTCCTGCATCCTTCCCAGCTGCCAGAAAAGTGACCCAATGGGCCGTGAAAGATAGGAAACGTCCCTGTCCATGCCTGCTGGACTATGAGTCAGCAGTAATATGCACCTTACCGCTGACTGCCCTGTCCAGTGAGGCAAGGACATTGCCTTCCACATGCCGGTAGAGAGCCGGAATCGCCTTCCGTGAGAAAAAGTGGCGTTTGGGGACCTGCCACTGAGGAACCGCACATTGCACAAACTCACGGAAGGGGGCCAACTCTACCAACTGAAAAGGCAGCAGTTGAAGTGATAGTAATTTAGCCAAGCTAGCATTCAGCCGCTGGGCATGGGGATGGCTGGGAGTGAACTTCTGTTGACGGTTCAGCAGCTGGGGCAGGGAAATTTGCCTGCTACAATCAGACGTGGGTGTACTGCTAGCAGAGTGCCCGCAAGTACTTGGCTGTGACACACCTAATTCTACACCTTCATTCCTCTCAGTTCAGGTTTCAGAGAGGACTGAAGGTCTAGTGGGGTTGGAGATCCCAGCTGATGAGGAGCAAGGAGAGGTCCGCTTTGTTCTTTGGTGTGGGTCTTTAAGGTACGCTTGCCAATGAGCTGCATGGCAGGTCAACATATGTCTGGTCAAGCATGTGGTGCCCAAGCAGCTGATGCTTTGGCCACGTGAGATACGCTTGAGACATATGTTGCAAATAGCAGCGGTGCGATCTGATGCACTCGTCTCAAAAAAGCCCACACCAAAGAACTTTTGGAATAACGCGCAGAGGCAGATCCCTGCACAGGTGGAGCTCTGCGGTGTGATTCAGTCGGTGTGCTGCCCCCAAGCTGGCCCCCTGAGGGCTTCCTGCCTCGTTGGAGATGCCTCCTCCTCCTGTCTCCTATCAGGCACCCACATGGAGTCAGTGACCTCATCATCCACTCCCTCTTCATCACTGGAGCAAACCCGGCAGTATGCTGCAGCTGGTGGAACATGACTGCCAGATTGCTGTCCTTCAAAACGCTGGGCATCCTCCTGGAGCTTGTACCCAACACTGTGCTCAAACAGTTCGGGGGACTCCTCTGGAGGACATGGAGGGTCTAGGGAAGGAGTGACTGATGATGACATTGAGAAGAGGGAAGAGGACACGTTGGCAGCTGCTTTGCTAGTACCCTGAGCCTGAGTGAGAGAGGATGAGGAGGATGAGGAGGATGAAGAGGGCTTGGTCATTCACTCTACCAAGTCTTCGGCATGATGTGGCTCAACACGTCCAGCTGCCGAAAATAAGGACAAGCGTGTCCCATGGCCACATGCTGATGATGACGCACCTCATCCATGACCAGCACTGTTGTCTCTAGACACAGAGCCTGCTTGCCCTCTTTTATTGCCTCGTGACTGTCTGCCTCTCCTTGTTGGCCTTCCAGACATAGTAATGGCCTGAAGGAAGATGGGAAAACCAGCAATTGGGTAGTGTATATTGTACTGGAGGCACACAACACCCACTAACTCCTGCAGATGCCTGTATGAGAGAACACCAGCAATAAAAGGTAGATACAAATGATAGTGTTTTATTCCTGCGCTACCACTGGTGATCTATCAAATGTCAGGGGCTGCTGCTACTACCGGAATGGATCACACCGTATCCACTTAATATGAAACTAAAGATATGTTGGTATTGCGCTGCCCCTATATTAAATAACCCTCCGAGGGTGATAAGTATAATGCCTAGTTACATAAATCAATAGTGTGATATAAAAATATATATATAAATGTCTACTGAATAATATCAAAAAGTGCAAAGTGCTACATTAAATAAAATAAAATAAACACACCACAGAGGTGATAGAATCCAAATAAATGAAAATCAAGTGAACAAAGGTAAGTAACTAAAAACAGTCTCTTAAAAAATGACTATTTTGATAAAGTGCAGAGAAAATGCAAAAAAAAAAGTAAAACACTACAGAGTCAATTGAAAACCTCCACGGAAACACAACTGCTTCAATTGAGTGCAAAGCCAAAAAACAGTGAATTGATCATAAAGTGCCAAGTGCATCTTATAAATGTGCAAATAAGTAAACACTCTCCAGAGGTGATATAAGTGAACCACCCTAATAATAAACAAATGATATGACGGACGGATGTGCCTTGGCTGAGCTCCGCAGAGACCTCTCAGCATCTATAGCCATCCGTGCCCGCCGGGCATTTTTTCGCCCTTCCAGGCTATCCATCCATCCCAGGGACCATCCGAGCTCCGGACGGAGCTGCTATTTTCGGCCGATCCATCGCCGAAACGGACCCCGGGGCTGCGAGCGGCGAGACAGGCCGGTCTCCGCCGCCATCTTGCGGCCTACTCCGTGCCTCGAGACCTCCGGATGGCGGCTCTCGAGGCGTATCCAGAGACGGATCCCACGGCGCATCTCCCTACTGGACCCACCGGACCCCCTCGCCTGCGACAGGAGCCGGATGAGCGCCCGCCGGAGGCCCGGAGAGGATCCAGAGCTGCGCCCTGAGAGGTGAGACCTGGCGGCCATCTTGGTACACCCGAGGCCTAAAGCAGTCCTCCTGAAAACCCCTTTTGGCAGCTGCTCCACAAATTCCTGCAGGGAGAACATTGCCCCCACTCTCAATTCAGCCTGTCCCCCACTGGATCGCTGCCCACTTGGTTCTGGTGCCTCTCTGAGTCCTGCACACACGCCCTAGGCCCCACCAGCGGCCATCTTGGTGCACCCAGTCCCTCCACCCACCCTCCTGAGGCCTACATCTCTCTCAGCCGCATCCTGGTTTATGCCTAGACTCTTCTCATACTCCAGTGATATAGTGTTACCTGGGCTCCAACCCCCCCACTACCCCCTAATCTGCAACGTCCTATTCTGGGGTCACACCCCGGGTCCCTTTACTTGACAGACATGTGATCACTCTCTACGAGCCCTAGCCGCCTTTCAATGTTCCCCTACAGCTCACAGTCGCTACCTTTACATGGGGAGCTCCACGTGTAACTGAATGTATGCCTAGTCCCAACGCCTCATGGTGAAATACGGTCCGAAACACCTCCCTCAATCTCTGTCTCCTGAACTGCGGCCCTCACAGACTTTAGATCGCTTCCTAAGCAGGCCGGCCTCCCCTGTTCCAACTCCGGGTTCTTCCACATACGCACAAGTGGCTTCCCAACTGTCCGTACAAGATAATCCGACCCCTTTGTCAAAGGGCCACTTTGACACGATGTCCGCCCCTGTTACAGTTGAAGTACTCGATGATAAACTGCGAGTTCTCCTGCAAGACTTGACCAGTAATGTTTCGAAGGAAATGGGCAAACTCGCCCATGAACTGCGGGGGGAGCTGGCCCAGATTGGGGAACGGACTGACGTCCTGGAAACCAAATTTGACGATTTATTGCAATATGTACACGTCTTGGAGGAGGATAATGCCGGTTTGAAGCAGTCTGTCTCACAGCTCCAGTCCCAACAGGAGGACTTGGAGAACAGGGAACGCCGCCAAAACCTACGCATCAGAGGAGTCCCCGAGACCGTTAGTGAGGGGGAGATTAAACCTTACCTTCTCAGCCTCTTCAATGTTGTCGCCCCTAAAATCCCGGACATTGATTGGAGATTGGATAGGGCCCACAGGTCTTTAGCCCCAAAGCCCCCAGCCGGGGCCAACCCTAGAGACATCATTGTACGCTTCCACTACTACGACAGCAAAGAAGCTCTGACTGTGGCCACCCGTAACAAGTCTCGTCTGGAATTTAAAGGGGCCAAGATACAAATTTTCAGTGACCTATCCCCCATTACCTTGGCTAAACGTCGCAGCTTCCGCCCTGTAACTGCCCATCTGCAGACTCACCAGTTTCCGTATCGCTGGGGTTTCCCCTTTCGTCTTTCGGCTACTAAAGATGGGATTCAATACTCCATGAGGGACCTTCAGGAAAGTGAAGCTTTCATACGCAGTCTGGGTTTGCCACCACTGCCTGACGAAGACCCTGTCCCGCTTCCAACGACACCCAGACCCACGGCCATCCCGACACGGATTTGGACCCCAGCTCGTCAGAGATCACAGAAATCCTTCTCTACTCCCCAGCGGAACTTGCATCCCAGACTACCTCCTTGAAGAGAACATTTAAGTGCTGTGTTTGGTTTATCTTGGCTTCGGACCCTATTTCGCCATGTTTGTGTTTTTTTTTTTTTTCCCCCCCTCTTGACAGGGGGGTATTCGCACCCCTATTTACGGGTTGTGACTTTTCTTTTTGTTTTTGTTGATTGGGACTATGGTATATTGTTCACGCTGCCTATAGCTTTTTTCTGGAAGGTGGCGGGGTCCCTCTAGACGAGCAGGTACCCCTGATGTGCCTCCTTTTGTTCCGCGGCTGCGGCTGCGGACTCCTGGGTGGTTTTTACCCCCCAGGCCTTTTTGCTATTACTTATAGTTTACTTTTTTACTTTTTAGGCCTTTTTTTTGGCCTTTTTTTCATTTCTTGCCCATTTTGGCTGTTGTCTTTTTCAATCTCTAGATGCATTATTGTTGTTATTATATGTTTCTACTCGCTTTTCATTCCTAGGATACACCACGGCTCCCAGTATTTCCTTGGTTTACTCAGGTATATTTGTTTATTGTATGTTGGTTATGGGTACTTTAAGCTTCAACTACTTGGTGCACAATGGCTTTAAGGGTACTTACATACAATGTTAAAGGCTTGAACTCTATTCATAAGCGATGGTTGGCTCTGAAGGAGTTCAAGTCCTCCAACGCAGATGTGGTCCTAGTCCAGGAGTCTCACTTCCGCCCAGGAGGCTCTCTTAAATTTGCTGCTAAACATTTTCCGGTTTCTTTTATGGCTTCCGATCCCTCTGGTAAAGCAGGGGTCGCGATACTGATTAAAAAAACCTGCCCGTTGCGGGTGAAGTCCTCATTCCTTGACCCTCAGGGTAGATACATTCTCCTGGACTGCGACTACTTATCCCGCTCACTTACTATAGTTAATATTTACGCCCCAAATTCGGGCCAGGTTCAGTTCCTCTCTGGGGTCTTGGATGCTCTGGGCTCCTATGCCCAGCCATTCATGATCATTGGCGGGGACTTTAATATGACCATGTCCGCTAAGAGGGACAGACAAACCCTTTTCCCAGGTAACCCCTCTTCCAAAACTGAACGTCAATCCACTGCGTTTCGCAAGCTTATTAGATCCCATCACCTGCTAGATATTTGGAGGATTAAACACCCCACACACCGCCAATTTTCTTTTTATTCCCCCCCACATAAAATGTACTCTAGATTGGATTATATTTTTGTAACGGCACCTCTACTGACGTCGGCAGTAGCCTCAGAGTTGAATCCCATGACGTGGTCGGATCATGCCTCGGTCCAGCTCGACCTTACCCTCTCCTCCTCTACACCCAGGACCTGTCATTGGAGACTTAATGACTTCCTTCTCCGGGATCCGGTCACTAAGGCTCATTTATCTCAAAGTTTAACTGACTTTTTCCGATTTAACGTGGGATCTGTGCGGGACGTAGCCACCCTTTGGGAGGCGCACAAGGCCTTCTTTAGAGGAGAATGTATCTCAGCCGGCTCCCGCCTTAAGCGGGACTCGGCAGCGCAGAGACTAGATATTCTTTCTCAGTTGCAAAAAGCTGAAGCTCTGCTCCTGTCCTCCCCTTCGGTGTCTCGTCTCCGCGCAGTGACCTCCCTACGCGAACGGTTAAAATCACACCAACCTATTGCCCCTTAACAATGTCTAAAGTTTTTGGTGCTTTCTATAAGAAACTATATAACTGCCTAACCTCCGATCCCAACCACGCTTTCTCCCAAGATAACTTTAATGACTTCTGCACCTCATTGAAACTACCAGTCTTATCCTCTTCCCAGGTGAATATCCTGAACGCTGCCGTCACGCCAGAGGAATTGGCTGCGGTAGTAAAAGCTCTCCCATCCCATAAATCCCCAGGCCCAGACGGACTTCCCTATATCTATTATAAATCTTTCCTTCCGACTCTGAGCCCTCATTTGCTAAATCTTTTTTCCTCTTTACAGAAAGGTAGAGTGCCTCATTCCCAATTCCTACATGCGCACATAACGGTTATCCCGAAGCCGGGTAAATCCCCTACCCTACCGGACAATTACAGACCCATAGCCTTACTTAACTCCGATTATAAGATCTTCACCAAAATTTTAGCTAATAGACTTTCCTCGATGATTCCCGCCCTGGTCCATAATGACCAGGTGGGATTTGTCCTGGGTAGACGTGCCGGTGATAACACTAGACGCACTATCGATCTTATAGACCTGCTCGACAAGACATCCCGCCCTGCCATTATTTTGAGTTTAGACGCACAAAAAGCCTTTGATAGGCTGGGATGGCCGTACATGTTTGCCACGCTCCAGCGTTTTGTTTTTTCTGGTTCTTTCCTATCAGCCCTGCAGGCCTTGTACTCACTTCCCACGTCCCAGGTCCAATTGGCATCTTATAGATCCCCACTCTTTACGCATAGTAACGGCACTAGACAGGGATGTCCCCTATCCCCCCTGTTGTTTATATTATGCCTTGAGCCCTTGGCCGCAGCTATAAGGGAAGACTCAGATATAAGCGGGATTTCTCTCAAACTGAAGGAATATAAGTTGTCCCTTTTTGCAGATGATATCCTCCTCACCTTGACGAAACCTCAAATTTCCCTCCCCAAACTTCATACACTCCTGGATACATTCAGTAAACTCTCGGGGTATAGGGTTAACACGACTAAAACTGAAGCGCTCCCCATCCACATTCCTCCTCCACTTCTGGCTTCTTTAAAGAATGACTTCCCCTACCATTGGTGCCCGGTCTCCCTTAAATACCTTGGCATTAATTTGACCGCTACATATAATTCCTTATACGAAGCTAACTTTGTCTCTCTGATAGCGGAAACACATAGTCTGCTCAGAAGCTGGTCAACTTGCCCTCTGTCCCTCCTGGGTAGGATTAATGTATTAAAAATGGCCATACTCCCTAAATTTTTGTATCTCTTTGAAACGTTACCAATTTCTATTTCCATGTCTCAGCTTCGGAATATTCAACGGGCCTTCACTAAATTTATATGGGGAAATAAAATGCACAGAATCGCCCAGACCGTGGTCTTTGCTCCGCGGTCTCATGGGGGGTTGGGAGCTCCTGATATAGTGAAGTAATTTTATGCGACTCACCTTCTGCCGGCTATCTCCTGGTCGTCCTATTTCGCTACCAGTAGATGGTCGGAACTTGAAAGAGTGTCATTGGTCCTGTTCACCCTTGCTCCATGCTGTGGTCAGATCTGCCCTCCTCTATGGCTCAGCTTAGACGCATACTCCTTGGGCCGATGTTATTTACTCTATCCATATGGAAAAAATGTTATGGGAGGTACTCTCTCTCTTCTCCATGCTCACCTATGTTAAATGTCGTTTTCAATCCAGACATACCTGATAGTCTCTCCTTGAAGAATATGTACCCCTGGTTCAGTTCGGGTATCTTCCAACTTCGCCACCTAGTAAACCCGATATCTCGTAAATTTCTATCCTTTTTAGAACTTCAGAATAAGTATGATATCCCGAGCCAACTCCTATTTTCATACCTCCAATTTAAACACTATTTTCATTCCAGATCCCCTGACCTGGCTCTGGTCAATCCTACCACCTTTGAAACTTTATGTTCCCAGGGTCCTTGCCAGAAGGGCCTCATATCCGTCATATACAGCATTCTTCACAATTCTACTGCTCCCACCGCGGAGGCTCACCTCTATATGAGGAAATGGGCCACTATTTTACAGACTCCCTTAACCCTATCTCAATGGCAAGATGTTTGGTTGTCCACCTCCAAGGTTTCTAGGTGCGTGGAGCAGAGAGAGACAGCCTACAAGGTACTGATGTTTTGGTACAAAACTCCTGAAATGCTACACAAATATGACCCCTCTATATCTAAGATGTGCTGGAGGTGCCTACGACATGAGGGCACTCATTATCACATTTTTTGGAGTTGCCCCTTAATTGTACCTTTTTGGTCTATGGTCCAATCCCTACTCCATACCGTGTTGGGGATCACCATCCCTTTAGACCCGAGGCATTACTTGCTGGGCCTGCCTGTTGCGACGCTTTCAAAAAGCGCTAAGAAGCTGACAGCATATGTCCTCCTAGCTGCCAAGAGAGTGATACCTGCTCTTTGGTTGTCCTCCTCCCCCCCAACCCACTCTCAGTTGATTTCCGCTATTGCAAACATACGTAGAATGGAACATATGACTGCTTTGGTACAAGACTCTCTACCTAAATTTTCTAAAATATGGGACAGATGGGACAACTCTACATCGAATCCTGAGGCAACACCCCGATGTATAGACATGAGCTTCCAGGAAATTGTTCCCATGGCTCACTCCCGAGATCCTACCCCTGTGTTACCTCTATAAAATACGGTACTTGGTTTAACTATGCATCTTTATATGCGAATCCGTGGTGTATCCTGTTCCTTCCCCTTTAATGTGATATTTTAAGTTACCGACATTTGATATCCCACCTGCGGCGGTACTTGCTGTTACAGTTGCAATATTAATTTTGATTGTATGTATCGGAAGCATATATACTTTGTTCTGTGAAAGAAATCTTTTTCTCAATAAAAATACATTTATAAAAAAAAAAAAATATTGTGTTAGGCATCAGAGCCACAAGCAAGACAGAATTATTATTATTTTTTTTTAATATACTGGAAACTATAAAATAAAATCTGTTAATGCATCACCAATCATCACTGAGCTAAAATTGTACAAATAAACGTTGTTTTACTCGTTAAAAAAACAAAAAAAAAAACAAAAAAACAAAAACAAATGATATACAAGAAAATAAGAAAGAGGGTACCCTCTCCTGATCACATGGAAATAAACTTTAGAATTAAACAAAAAATATATATAGTAGTAAACGCACTACAGAGCCGGCTGTAACATACATTATATCCGAATGAATCCGACCTCTATAGATTAAATATACATATTGAAATCCATCAAAAATAAAAAAAATAAAAAGATATAAATATTCAAGTCCATAAATAAACAACAGTCTCCTTTAAGTGCAAGTGCTTTGTGCAAACTTGTGCAAATTCAACTGAGGTGTGGATCTCCCAGTGCTTAATCCCGCTGTGATCACACTTTAGTGGGCAGTGGCCCCTTACCTATAGCAAGGAGGGATTCACATAGAGGTATATAGATTTCTTTATATGTCTTCTCTCCTGGTAAATTCGGTCACCTTCTCCTTTAAATTTTATTCTTATTGCTCCAGAGGACCCAATAGATTAATAGAGAGGGAATACCATAGTGTAGTATTTCACAAATAGCATTTATTAAAAATTTTCATACACAGGGTACTCACACATTAATAGATAGAAAAAAGCCTTTTTCTAGTAATCAGCAGAAAGTGCATCCACAGTCAGCTTCCTTCCCATCCCTATGCGTGACATCACATCACGTGACTTCATTACTCCATTGGGTAATAAATTTAAAAAAGCGAACAAAAGTCCAGGATGGCTTAGCTCCAATGTAAAAATGAACACAAAAGTAAAGGAGAAGGCCTTCAAAAAATACAGGGTTGAGGGATCATCATCAGCATTCAGACTTTATAAAGAATGCAACAAGAAATGCAACCAGAAATGTAAGGGTGCAATTAGGGCGGCTAACATAGAACATGAAAGATACATAGCGGAGGAGAGCAAAAAAAACCTTATGTCCTAAAGAAATATCCTTATTTCCTAAAGAAGTTCTTTAAGTATGTAAACAGTAACACAGGGAGAAAAGACCATATTGGCCCCATAAAGAATGAGGAAGGACATCTGGTTACAAAGGATGGGAAATGGCGAAGCTATTGAATTTATTCTTCTCCTCAGTCTTCGCAAAGGAATCAGGGACTTCAGTAACCAAAACTGCAGTATTTATCCTCATGACGCATCACAGGAAGCACCTCCATGGTTAACAGAGGACAGAATTAGAATTAGACTTAGGAAACTTAACATTAACAAATCACCGGAACCAGAGGGTTTGCATCCGAGGGTACTTGGGGAACTCTGTCAAGTAATTGCCAGACCATTGTTCCTAATTTTTACTGACAGTCTACTGACCGGAATGGTACCAGTTGATTGGAGAAAAGTCAATGTAGCACCAATATTTAAAAAGGGCCCACAATACATCCCTGGGAATTAGAGACCAGTTAGTCTAACATCAATAGTATGCAAGCTCTTGGAGGGGATCATAAGGGACTATATACAAGATTTTAGTAATGAGAATGGTATAATTAGCAATAATCAGCATGGATTCATGAAGAATCATTCTTGCCAAACCAATCTTTTAACCTTCTATTAGGGAGGTGAGTTTCCATCTAGATAAAGGAAGGCCAGTAGATGTGGTGTATCTGAATTTTGCAAAAGCATTTGACACAGTTCCCCATAAACGTTTACTGTGCAAAATAAGGTCTGTTGGCATGGACCATAGGGTGAGTACATGAATTGAAATTAGTATGTCCAAACTGTGCTGATATTGCCTTCTTCAGATGGGGTGATGTCACCCCTGTGAAGCCAAATTTTGAAGATGCACACAAATTGAGACTCAAAATGGGGATTTCCCTCCTGATCCGATGTCTAAGGTCAACATGTGCTAGCTCCCATCATGGGGGACCAATGGACCTTTTTTCAGGGGTGCAACACCTTCCTCTCATCTACTTTAGTTGCGAGGGAGGGGTTGCACCCCCAAAATGCTTACCTTGATATCCCGTGATGGCAGATAGCACATGTTGACACACTGTGTGCATCTTAAAAATTTGGCTTTCTAAAAAATATTTAAAATCTGTGAAAATAAATATTTAAAAATACAAACAAACTAGAAGAATTTTGGAGTGTTTTAGATTCTGCCTAAAACATTAGTGATGTGGAAGCTTGGAAGTGTTGTACAATTGTCTTTTTGGCAGAGTTCCAAGCTGAAGAAATATTTTTTTTCCCTTTATAAAGCTGGAATACTTACCTTTTTTGTACATTTCCCCCCATGGAGACACCCTAGTATCCACTGGAGCACCTATGTGGGACACCCTAAAAAGGAAAAAACTATGGAGATCACTAGAAAAAAATTAAATAAAAAAAAGGGGACGGGATTAGTAGACAGGCTCTAGCGTCCCTATTGCAGGTACCGCTGGTGAACAGGTGTCTTTAACATAAAGTAGCAGGATCAGGTCCCCTCTCTAGCCAGCCCTTCTGGCAAGAGAGAGAAAATTGACAGAGGTGCTCACTCCTCTAGATCCTGGGTGCAAAAAAGCCTCTTTCCTAGGCACTGTAGGCAGTGTAAATAAAAATCTCCTTCAGCTCTGAGTCTATATGGATTTCTAGTTCAGAAAGTCAATTCCTGAATTGCGAGGATGCTGTTTTGGACTAAACCTTACATAACCCTAAGTGCTCTGCAACAGAGTCTATGGGCTTGCTTGGCTTGCTCTCCTGTTCCCTGATTGGTCCTTTGCTCTGCTGCCAGTTAGGGAGAAGTGAGTCGGGGGGAAGTACCCCACAGAGCTGCAGCAAAGCCAGCAGAAGAAGAGGATTTTTACACAGGCTGCTCTGTCTCCCAGCCATGGCTGTTCCAGGTCTAGTGCAGCAGTGTTGGCTAGGAGAGGAGGGGGAGACGACCTCTCCTCTGTGTCTCCCATTGCCCGCATCAGCAAGGTGTGTCTACATGTGGGGAGAGGGGGACCGTACAAGACAGCCGGGCTCTGGGCTACATATGTTTGCACTGGAACATGCTACCCCTGACAGTGCCCCACTTCTCGTGCCCTTTTTTTGACAATTCCTATCACTTTAGCATTAAAAATGGGCAAAATAATTTGTAGGGTTTATTCCCCATAGACTTCAATGGGTTTAGGGTACTTTCCCGAATTTTAAACCTTTTCTTAAAATTTCAGTGAACATCCTTTAAACCTAACCCAGGCACAATCAGCCTATCACTGATTAATGCATAAACAAATGTATTTTTCAAATGCAAATGGTACAAAACCTATATTTTACTTGATATCAGCCTTTCTAAGAGGAAGAAGCAGTACAGAGTGCCAATTAGTTTATGTGCTGACAAAAGCAGACTGATAAGATGGCAAAAAAGAGTGCCGGAGAGGTGAACTCCTCACTGTGTTGCCCCTTTTTTCGGTGTCCAGTCATAACCTGAAATGGGTCCAGGATGACCTTGGAATTGGGGGGAAGTGGGCTGAATGATAGCAGCTTAGGACATCTAGTGGCAAAAGAAAGGTACTTCAGGGAAATCTCTGGACTGAAGGTGGCTTAGTGGCTAACACTTCTACCTTGCAGCACTAGGGTCTTTGGTGTAAGTCATGGTCAGGACACTGCATGGAGTTTGCATGTTTTCCTGTGCTTTCATAGGTTTCCTCCAGGTGCTTGTCTTCCACTCTAAATGCATGCTGCTAAGTTAATTGGCCTCCATGGAGAAATTTTCTATAGATAATAAATGGATATTATTCATTTTATCTTACTGTATTTTTGGTTGGAATTTTGTTTCCATAACTAGAATACTTAGATATATAATAAATCCTACATAATTATACCTACACCTACATCTTCTCACTATACCTTATTTTATGAAAAACTGCAAAACCAGTTATGAAAAAAAATCTTAATTGTTCATTAAGGTACACACGAATATAGTACTGTATGTCTTATGCTGTGTACACACGAGAGGAATTTATGTCAGAAAACGTCAGACGGAACCATTCCGACGGACATTCTACTGGTGTGTGGGCTTCATCCGGCTTTTTTTTCTCAAAATTCTGACGGACCTAGAAATAGAACATGTTTCAAATATTTCCGCGGGAACCAGTTCCTATCGAGGAAACCGTTCATCTGTATGCTATTCAGATGGACGGAAAATGACACAAGGGCAGCTATTGGCTACTGGCTATTGAACTTCCTTATTCTAGTCCTGTCGTACGTCATCACGTTCTAGACGGTCGGACTTTGGTGTGATCGTGTGTAGGCAAGTCCGTTTCGGCGGAACTCCGGAAAAGTCTTTCGGAGTTCAGTCCGATGAGAAATCCGCTCATGTGTACGAGGCATAAGAGATTTGGTTTTCCTATAAGATTGGATGCTTTTTTCCTTAACTCTGCTGAGAAAAGTTCTAATTATAATTTTGCCAATTTATTAGTATCCTCATCATAGTCTTATAATGCTTTACAGTATGAGGCTAAGACCTCCCATACTTTCCCAAGACCTCTAATTGCCACTGGAAATGTTACCAGTTTGCACAATTATCAGCAATCTGCTTGCAGGCAGGGCTGGTTCTACCACTATGCAAACTAGGCAGCCACCTAGGGCGCCCTGCTGCCTAGGGCGCCTGGCCACTGGTGTTCTCTCTGCAGCAAGTAAACTAAGTCTCAGCATCAGCAGGCAGCTGCTGCTCCAACAGCACAGAATGTCAGAGGTGCAGTGGCGGCGGAGGACTGTGTTGGGGTCCCAACTCTCGAAGGAATGGATACAAGCAAACATTCATTGATGGCCACTGGTAGGCTGCATTTGATGTGCGTTGGTGAAGCTATATTTGATGGGCCAAGATGAGGCTACATTTTATGGGCACTGCTTGAAAGCTGCACTTGATGGGCGCTGGTGAGGCTGCATTTGATGGGCGCTGGTGAGGCTGCATTGATGGGCGCTGTTAGGCTGCATTGATGGGTGCTGGTAAGGCTTCCTTGATGGGCACCGATGAGGCTGTGTTTATGGGCACTGGTAGGCTACATTGATGAGGCTGCATTTGATGAGCACTGGTGAGGCTGCATTAATGGGCGCTGGTGAGGCTGCATTTGATGGGCACTGGTGAGGCTGCATTTGATGGGCACTGGTGAGACTGCATTTCCTGGGCACTTCATTAAAAAGGTGGGGTTTACATGGGCAGGGAAAAGGGGGTGAAGTCAGGGGTGGAGCCGGGGGGGGCAAAATTAGGATTCTCCTAAGGTGTCAGAAATCCTTGCAACAGCCCTGCAGGGATTCTAAGCTAGCTGAAAGCGTTTCTCTAATGCCATGTACACATGATCGGACTTGGTCCGGTGGACCAGAGTCCACCAGACAATTCGATCGTGTATGGGCTCCAGCGGACTTTTTCTTCTCCAAAGTCTGGCGGACCCAGATTTAAAACATGACCAACTACGACGCAACGGCAACTACAGCACCTGCCCACGAGAATGTTTCCTAGCGAGCTGGTTCTCGGCTACAGGGTACTGTACACAAGGCCCTTAGGTCTGGTATGGATCTTAAGGGTAAACCCCAAGGCAAAAAAAACGGCATGGGGTCCCCCCAAAATCCATACCAGACCCTTATCCCTGCAGGCAGCCCGGCAGGTCAGGAAAGGGGGTGGGGACGAGCGAGTGTCCCCCTCCTGAACCATACCAGGCCACATGCCTTCAACATGGGGGGGTGGGTGCTTGTGGGAATGCCTCCCCACCCCAAAGCACCTTGTCCCCTGGCCGTTGGTTGTCGGGGTCTGCGGGCGGGGGGCTTATCGGAATCCGGGAGCCCCCTTTAACAAGGGGGCCCCCAGATCCCAGCCCCCCACCCTATGTGAATGAGTATGGGGTACATCGTACCCCTACCCATTCACCTGGGGGGAAAGTGGCAATAAAAAAACACACTACAGAGGTTTTTAAAGTAGTCTCCTCATCATTTGAACATGACTCCAGGTACGACAGGGCTAGAGAAGGAAGTCAATCTTCGCTGCTTTCATCGGCGAGATCGACACCTTGCGAGCCCCGTCACCTGCTATGGAACTTAAGGGTAACCTGCTACGCTGAAAACCCGCTACGCCAAGATCCATACCAGACCCTTATCTGAGCAAAATGAACACACTTTAGTCCGTGTGTGGGAAAGTCCGTTCATTTTGAAAGTCCGTCGGACCTCCTCCAAAAGTCTGCCGGAAAGTCCGATCGTGTGTACGTGGCATAAGAGACCAGGAACCAACCTATGACAATCGTTTGGATTTTCTACTTAGTGATCAGCTTTCAGATTCCTACTCTTAGCTCCTAGGTGGAAATGTTGCCCTTTGCAAGTAAAGGTTAGGCAGGTTATAATGTGGCTAATGCACCCCTGACACATTTTTGTTGTGATTTGAAAGAACTCCTTCTCATCTATCTTGTCCTGATGTCTCTGTACTACAATTTGTGTTAAACTATATCCTCGTCCCTACACACCATGTTATATAGACATTGTAGAACACCCTTTCTTTTTAAGGAATTTAGGATTAATACCAGTGGCAGTGTGTCCATAAGGGCACATGTGCGCCACCCCCTCTCTCCAGCCACCCCCTCTATGACCAATGGATAGATTCATGCATTGCATGAATCTATCCATAGCCACTGCTGCTACACCCTATTGGGGCGCCGTGTGCCTGAATTACAGCGGTGGGGGGTGTTTTGAGGCACCTGATTAGAGCCATAGGCTCTAATAGGCATCAAAAAAAGTGACCTGCAAGCGCAATGCTTGGCGCTCGCAGTTCACCCAGGTGTGTTAGAACAGCAAATAACTATTCGCTTTCCTCACACTTTCCTAACACTGAACCACCTCTCTGCTAATCAGGTGCTCGGGTCTGTTACCCATCACCTGATTGGCTGAAACGGCAGGCGCTGTGATTAGGTGCCTATCAGGAGGAGAGGACAGAAGGACGCTGCTCGCCATCGTCGCCCACTGCCCCACCGAGACAGAGTAAGTGCGGGTGGGGAGGTCACAGTGGTGGCATTCGATGGCACAGTGGCAGCATTCGATGGCACAGTGGCAGCATTTGATGGGCACGGTGGCAGCATTTGATGGGCACGGTGGTTGCATTTGATGGGCACAGTGGCAGCATTTGATGGGCACAGTGGCAGCATTTAAAGGCACAGTGGCTGCATTTAAAGGCACAGTGGCAGCATTTGATGGCACAGTGGCAGCATTTGATGGGCACATTGGCTGCAATTGATGGGCACATTGGCTGCATTTTATGGGACAGTGGCTGCTTTTGATGGCACAGTGGCTGCGTTTGATGGCACAGTGGCTGCAATTGATGGGCATAGGGGCTGCAATTGATGGACATAGTGGCTACGTTTGATGGGCACAGTGGCTACGTTTGATGGGCACAGTTAAGCTGCAATTGATAATTGATAATTGATTGATAAGGATATTAATCAGCTGTCACTGATTAATATCCTTCTATTTTTTTGCTTAGGGATTATTTACTCTCCGTTTAGATTGCTGTTGTTAGGGCTGTCATATCCATGCATAGCTCTTCATAGATTTCATATTTGTCACATACATCCTTCATATTATGAGCTAAGTGTGTTCCACATATCTGAAGCTTTGGCTTATATTCCAGTAAAAAAAAAATGTTTGTTGACCGCCTAGGCTCTTGGTCAGTGCTGATTTTCACTGCCGTCTATTTGTGCCACCTATCAGTGCTCATCGGTGCCGCCTATCAGTGCCCATCACTGACACCTATCAGTGCTCATCAATGACACCTATCAGTGCCTCCGCAGCAGGACTCTGAGCTGAGAGCATCTCTCTCATACAGCTCAGAGCCTGCACTGACAGTTCCCCTCCCTTGCACGGGATGAGGAAAAAGTCGATCTGCTCCTTCTCCTCCTGTCCCTCACTTCCTGTGTGTGCACTGTGGACAGTGTGAAACCCAGCAGCTGAATGATCAATGATGCGCACACACAGGAGGAGAGGGGCGGGAGGAGAAGAAGCAAATCTGCTTTCTTCTCTCCTATCTGTGCAAGGGAGGGGGATCTGTCACTGCAGGTTCTGAGCTTTATGAGAGAAACACTCTCAGGCCGCGTACACACGGGCGGACTGTTCGCCCAACTTTGTCCGCTGAACAGTGTTTCAGCGGACAGTCCGCTCGTGTGTGGGCTTCAGTGGACAGTTTCAGCGGACAGTCTGACGAACAAAGTTTTTCGGAATTCCCATAAGACAGTCCGCTGAAACTTGGTTTGAGCGGACAGTCCGCTCGTGTGTAGGCTTGTTCGTCAAACTAAGTTCCGCGCATGCTCAGAAAGGATTTACACGCCGAAGGTTGCATTGCAGTGTATAGGACGTCGTTTTTCTAGTCCCGTCGTACGTGCCGTTCACGTCATCGTGCACGCTTTCAGCGGACTGTTTGTTCATCGTGTGTGGTCAAGTCCGCTCATGCAAATTTTGAGCGGACTGTTTGTCGGATTGTTTGACAAACTAAGTTGGGCGAACAGTCCGCCCGTGTGTACGCGGCCTCACTCTCAGAGTCCTGCGGCAAGCAACCCTGCTGGAGGATCCCGACAGTGGTGGAATGCCAGGGCTGGTCGCTATTGCGACCTTTGCGACCCTGGTAGTTATGACACTGGGTTAAGTTCATTACCCTATTCTGGGAAAGATATTGCCACTTAGTTTATTAATATCTAAAAGGAACAGTGGTGGAACTACCAGGGTCGCAACAGTCGCACTTGAAACTGGGCCCTGGAGTTCTGCCCATGTGGGGGGCCCAAAAACCTGTAATGTGGCTTCAGGGTTGCTCGCTGCAGCTATGAGCAGAGAGTGTCTATTACACTCTCTGTACCACTGCCCAAACCCCACATTGTCAGCCCACCCCCCTCTACACACGGACAGGAGAGGAGAGAGATAGAGAGAGCAGGATCTTCTCCCCCTCCTTGTGTGTGTGCCCTCAGCCTTGCCCACATTCTAATCCCCGGCAGCTCCGTGCTTCACAAAGAGAAACTCTAGCAGCCTGCAGGTAGATAGTGGAGGAAAAGCCAGCCTGCACTATGGATGCTGCAACCCTCCACAGGGGATCCACAGCTCTCCAGTTCAGCCAATCACCATGCTTTCTAAGGCCTCATTGTACACTGCTGCTGGTAAATGGATGTTTAGGAGCAGATGGGCATGTTTTTCAGCTGCTCCTGAACTCTCCTCTATGTTATCTTATCAGTACATGTACACAGGGTCATTTATAGTCGTTACTAGGTAGTTGAGTTTAGAAGCATTGTTTGGAACACAAAAAAATGGGTTCAGACTACTGTTCAGAGGCATTTGAAACGGCAAATGCCTGTAATAGCCTGTAAATGCTGCTAAACGCAGTAACTCGCTTTAGCAGTGTTTCGTTTGCAGACGTTTAATTTTTAACAAAAAAAAGAAAGTTTTTTTAATTATTCTTTTACAAATGCTTCTAGACGCAAACGTGACAAGTAAACGCGGCTAAGCTGACATTTTTAAACGCTGGTTTCTAGCTCTCAAGTTAAATAGTTCAGGAGAGGTTAAACCACATCCCGTGTACATGAAGCCTACGTCTCAGTGATTGAAAACAAAGCAGCACACAGGTGGGTCAGTCATTGAGGGAACTGCAGATAGAGTGTGTTGTCACCTCCAGAGCTACTCAACCAACACAGAAGCCCGCAGGGGGTTCCCTGGTGTGGTGCACTACAAGCCCCAGCATGCCCTGCCAGCCTAGGTGTATGTATAGCACATGCTAGTAGGCATTCCCCCCAACATTTAAACTTCAGAATGAGGGACACTTGAGGAATGAAGTAACCTTGCATAGCGCTCCGTAGTAAATGTGGGCATGGTCAAACCTCTGACAGTGGGAGGAGCTTAATGGGCATCATTAAATAAAACTTGGGCTTCCTTTTATGTATAAAATATGTTTTAAATTATTGTTCTGCAAGCAAGAGTCTCATGGATACATACATACCCCAGCACATTCATTTAATAAAAGGATAAAAGCATGCAGGGTTTGGAGTGCAGGGTTTGGAGTACAGGGTTCTGGGATGAGCTATGTACAGAGCTATGTACCAGGGGCGGATCCAGAGTCTAGTCTCGGGAGGGGCTCTGCTAGAAAATATTTTTTTTTTGGGGGGCAATTTATATGGGAAACGGCTGGTATTGGCGCTTCAATCATCACGGCACCATAGTTGTTATGGTGTCAGGATGATTGAAGCACATTATTTCTATTATTACATTGTAATACAAAAATAAATGGTTCAACTCACCATAATGCAGAATCAGTGGGAGCCCTGAGGGTGTCACTTGCCACGTCGCCTGCCACCAAATGTGGATTGTCACTTGCCACGCACTGCGGATTGTCACTTGCCACGTCACTTGCCACACACTGCGCATTGTCACGTCACTTGCCACACACTGCACATTGTCACTTGCCACGTCACTTGTAACCAAATGCGGATTGTCACTTGCCACATGACCTGCCACACATTGCGGATTGTCACTTGCCACATGACCTGCCACACATTGTGGATTGTCACTTGCCCCTTCGCCTGCCACACATTGCGGATTGTCACTTGCCACGCAGCCTGCCACACATTGCGGATTGTCACTTGCCACGTAGCCTGCCACACATTGTGGATTGTCACTTGCCCCTTCGCCTGCCACACATTGCGGATTGTCACTTTCCACGCAGCCTGCCACACATTGCGGATTGTCACTTGCCACGTAGCCTGCCACACATTGCAGATTGTCACTTGCCACGTAGCCTGCCACACATTACGGATTTTACTTGCCACGCAGCCTGCCACACATTGCGGATTGTCATTTACCATGTAGCCTGCCACACAGTGCGCATTGTCACTTGCCACATCACCTGCCACACATTGCAGATTGTCACTTGCCACAGGTTGCAGACTGTCACTTGCCACATAGCCTGCCACATGTTGCAGACTGTCACTTGCCACGTAGCCTGCCACACATTGTGGATTGTCACTTGCCACGTCGCCTGCCATATGTTGCAGATTGTCACCTGCTGTGTCACTGGTCTTTTGCTGTGTCCCAGAGTGAAGTTAGGCAGCAGAGAGATAATGTAATCTCTCTGCTGCCCACTGCTTCCCGCACAGTGCAGAACTGCAGAGATGCAGGGCAGTGAGAGATGATGTCTCTCACTCCCCTGCCCGCTTCCTTATTGGCCAGCAGCCCACTCACACACTGAGCCACCCAGCTGCCCCCCCCACCCACCCGCGCTGTCACCCACCCGCGCTGTCACCCACGGACCGCCCGCGCTGTCAACCACGAAACCCACCCGCGGAACCGCTAGCCTGCGCTGTCACCCGCAGAACCCGCCCGCAGAACGAGACCCGCGGAACCGCCAGCGCACGGAACTGCCGTCCCACACTGTCACCCACCACATTCTCAGAGGGGACAATTGCCCTGTTGCCCCCCCCCCCTGGATCCGCCCCTGCTATGTACAGAGTTCAGGGTTCTGGCATGAGCTGCTTACAAAGGCGGATCCAGAGTTAAATCTCGGGAGGGGCACTGCCAAAATTCTTGCTCTTTTTCTGTTTATATCGCAAAAATTAAAAAACGCAGAGGTAATCAAATGCCACAAAAAGAAAGCTCTATTTGTGGGAAAAAAAGGACATACATTTTATTTCGGTACAGCGTTGCACAACCCCTCAATTATCAGCCAGTCAAAGTAACGCAGCGCAGTAACACAAGAAATAATCATACATAATGGCACACATGTATTTTGCGATTTGTCACATGACATTCATTCATACTTTCACTCACATTTAGTCAATTATTTTGGTACTCTGGTGAGGCCGAGGGGTTCCCATTCAGGAGCAATGGAGTGGAGATGGATGGGATGGATGGATCCAGTAATCTTCTCAATACTGTCATGTATTCTATTCACTCTACAGACTGCAGCACTGCGCAAGCCGGTGGAGAAGATGGAGGAGGTGGGTGGAGCCAACACTAACTCAGGGGCAGCGGAGCGGAGGCCTGTAGTGTGGACAAGATGGAGGGGGAGGAGGGTGCCGGTGGGTGGGGCCAACATAATCAGGGCGGACTCCAGAACTAAGAATGCTGGCGCTCTGCCTCACAGACTGTGCTGGATGCTTATGCTGGACATGTTCGTTTAGGAGGAACAGCGGTGGTGGTTGGAATGGTATCACTGGCACATAACATTGACTCTCCTCTCCCTGGCTGCCTGACCTGTTCTCCAGCAGCTCCCCCTCCGTCACGTTGGCTCAGTCTGAGAGTGAGACTCCCTTCCACGTGACTCACTCACTGTTACTGACTTCACTCGTTGCTAGAGGCAGGCGGCCCAGGCGATAGCAACGAGTGCAGGAGAGAGGCTCCACCCACCGCTGTTCCTCCTCCTGGTATCCTGGTCAGTGCTGGGCGTAACTACAAGTTGAGTATCTCTCTCTCTGCACCACTGATCGGGTTATGTGAGACAGACTCAGGCAGAGGAGGCAGCAGCACGGTAGCGCAGATAGAGCAAGTGAGAATGTGACAATGACATGTCACTGTCAGTGTCACTGCTACTATTTCGGGGGGGGGGGGGGCAATTGCCCTGTTGCCCCCCCCCCCCCCCGATCCGCCCCTGGCTGCATACAGAGTGCAGGGTTCTGGAATGAGCTGTGAAAATAGTGAAGGGTTCTGGAATGAGATAAGTACACAGTGCAGGGTTCTGGGATGAGCTATGTACAGAGTGCAGGGTTCTGGGATGAGCTCTGTACAGGGTGCAGGATTGTGTGATGACCTATGTACATGGTGCTGGGTTCTGGAATGAGCTATTTACAGAGTTCAGGGTTCTGGCATGAGCTATGCATAGAGCGCAGGGTTCGGGGATGAGCTATGTACAGAGTGCAGGGTTCTGGGATGAGCTATATAGAGACTGCTGGGTTCTGGGATGAGGTAAGAACACAGTGCAGGGTTCTGGGATGAGCTATGTACAGAGTGCAGGGTTCTGGGATGAGATAAGTACACAGCGCAGGATTCTGGGATGAGCTATGTACATGTAAAACAAAGTCCCTTGTATATGAAGCCTACATCTCAGTGATTAAAAACAAAGCAGCATACCGGTGGGTCAGTCATTAAGGGGACTGCAGATAGAGCTATGTACAGAGTGCAGGGTTCTAGGATGAGCTATGTAGAGACTGCAGGGTTCTGGGGTGAGATAAGAACACAGTGCAGGGTTCTGGGATGAGCTAAGAACACAGTGCAGGGTTCTGGGATGAGCTATGTACAGAGTGCGGGGTCCTGGGATGAGCTATGTACAGAGTGCAGGGTTCTGGGATGAGATAAGTACACAGTGCAGGGTTTTGGAATGAGCTATGTACAGAGTACAGGGTTCTGGGGTGAGATAAGTACACAGTGCAGGGTTCTGGAAGGAGCTATGTACAGAGTGCAGGGTTCTGTGATGAGCTGTGTACACAGTTCAGGGTTCTGGGATGAGTTGTATACAGGGTACAGGGTTCTGGGATGAGCTATGTACAGAGTTCAGGGTTCTGGGATGAGCTAATTACAGAGTGCAGGGTTCTGGGATGAGCTAATTACAGAGTGCAGGGTTCTGGGATGAGCTAATTACAGAGTGCGGGGTTCTGGGATGAGCTATGTACAGAGTGCAGGGTCCTGGGATGAGCTATGTACAGAGTGCGGGGTTCTGGGATGAGCTGTGTACAGAGTGCGGGGTCCTGGGATGAGCTATGTACAGAGTGCAGGGTTCTTGGATGAGCTATGTAAAGAGTGCAGGGTTCGGGGATGAGCTATGTACAGAGTGTAGGGTTCTGGGATGAGCTGTGTACACAGTGCAGGGTTCTGGGATGAGCTAATCACAGAGTGCAGGGTTCTGGGATGAGCTAATTACAGAGTGCAGGGTTCTGGGATGAGCTAATTACAGAGTGCAAGGTTCGGGGATGAGCTAATTACAGAGTGCAGGCTCTAGGATGAGCTAAGTACACTGTACAGGGATGCACAGCACAGTTCTGGGATGAGCTGAGTACACAGTGCAGGGTTATAGGATTAGCTATCTACAGAGTGCAGGGTTCTGGAATGAGTTATGTACAGAGTGCAGGGTTCTGGGATGAGAAATGTATACGGTGTAGGGTTCTGGGATGAGCTCTGTACAGAGTGCAGGGTTCTGGGATGAGCTATGTACATAGTGCAGAGTTTTGGAATGAGATACATATACAGTGCAATATTCTGGGATGAGCTATGTACACAGTACAGGGTTCTGGGATGAGCTATGTACAGAGTACAGTGTCCTGGAATGAGCTATGTACAGAGTGCAGGGTTCTGCAATGATCTGTGTAAACAGTTTGGGGTTCTGGGATGAGCTATGTACAGAGTTCAGGGTTCTGTGATGAGCTATATACAGGGTGCAGGGTTCTAAGATGAGCTATGTACAGGGTGCAGGTTTCTGGGATAAGCTATATACATAGAGTAGGGTTATGAGATGAGCTATATACAGGGTGTAGAGTTCTGGGATGAGCTATGTACAGAGTGCAGGGTTTTGGATTGAGCTATGTACAGAGCACAGGGTTCTGGGATGAGCTGCGTACAGGGTGCAGTTCCACCAGTGGTGTCAGTGTGGACTGTGAATGGCTTCAGTCAGTACAGCAGTGGACATGGTCAGTAGGGCAGTGGACATGGTAAGTAGAGCAGTGGACATGGTAAGTAGAGCAGTGGATATTGTCAGCATGGCAGTGGATATTGTCAGTAGGGCAGTGGATGTGGTCAGTATGGAAGTGGACGTGGTCAGTAGATCACTTGACATGGTCAGCAGAGCAATGGACATCTTCAGCGGGGAAGGGGACATGGTCAGTAGGGCAGTGGATGTGGTCAGTAGATCAGTGGACGTGGCCAGTAGATCAGTGGACTAGGTCAGTGGATGTGGTCAGTAGGGCAGTGGACGTGGTCAGTAGGGCAGTGGACGTGGTCAGTAGGGCAGTGGACATGGTCAGTAGGGCAGTGAATGGGATCAGTAGTTTTTGTTATTTTATATTTTTATTGTTTTTTCCCATTATATTTTATTTTACAATTTTATTTTTTATAGTTTTTTTTTTTTTGATGAGAGAGGGTGGCAGTGGAGGGCAGTATGATAGGAGGGGTGGCAGTGGAGGGGAGTATGATGGGGTGACAGTGGAGGGCAGTATGATGGGAGGGGGAGGAAGTGGAGGACCGTATGATTGGAGGGGTGGCAGTGGAGGGCAGTATGATGGGGTGGAGGGCAGTATGATGGGAGGGGGTGGCGGTGGAGGGCAGTATGATGGGTGGGGTGGCAGTGGAGGGCAGTATAATGGAAGGGGAGGCAGTGAGGGTAGTATGATGGGAGAGGGAATAGTGGAGGACAGTATGATGGCAGGAGTGGTAGTGGAGGGCAGTATGATGGGAGAGGGGTAGTGGAGGGCAGCATGATGAGAGGGGTGGTAGTGGAGGCCAGTATGATGGGAGGGGTGGTAGTGGAGGCCAGTATGATGGGAGGGGGTAGTGGAGGGCAGTATGATGGGAGGGGGTGTAGTGGAGGGCAGTATGAATGGAGGGGAGTAGTGGAGGACTGTATGATGGCAGGGGGTGTAGTGGACGGCAGTATAATGGGAGGGATGGTAGTGGAGGGAAGTGTGATGGGAAGGGTTAGTGGAGGGAAGTGTGATGGGAGGGGGTATTGGAGAGCAGTATGATGGGAGGGGATAGTGGAGGGCAGTATGATGGGAGGGGGTAGTGGAGGGCAGTATGATGGGAGGGGGTGATAGTAGAGGGCAGTATGATGGGAGGGGGGTAGTGGAGGGCAGTATGATGAGGGGTGGTAGTGGAGGGCAGTGTGATGGGGTAGTGGAAGGCAGTATGATGGGAGGGGGTAGTGGAGGGCAGTATGATGGGAGGGGGGTAGTGGAGGGCAGTACGAGGAGGGGTGGTGGTGGAGGGCAGTATGATGGGGGTAGGGGAAGGCAGTATGATGGGGGGTAGTGGAGGGCAGTATGATGTAAGGAGGGTAGTGGAGGGCAGTATGATGGGAGGAGGGTAGTGGAGGGCAGTATGATGAGGGGTGGTAGTGGAGGGCAGTATGATGGGGTAGTGGAGGGCCGTATGATGGGAGAGGGTAGTGGAGGGCAGTATGATGGGAGGGGGTAGTGGAAGGCAGTATGATGGGAGGTAGAGTAGTTGAGGGCAGTATGATGGGAGGGGGGTAGTGGAGGACAGTATGGATGGAGCTAGGTAGTGGAGGGCAGTATGATGGGAGGGGGTAGTGGGGGGCAGTATGATGGGAGGGGGTAGTGGAGGGCAGTATGATGGGAGGTAGAGTAGTGGAGGGCAGTATGATGGGAGGGGGATAGTGGAGGGCAGTATGATGGGAGGGGGTAGTGGAGGGCAGTATGATGGGAGGTAGAGTAGTAGAGGGCAGTATGATGGGAGGGAGGGCAGTATGATGGGAGGGAGTAGTGGAGGGCAGCATGATGGGAGCGGGGTAGTGGAGGGCAGTATGATGGGAGCGGGGTAGTGGAGGGCCGTATGATGGGAGGGGGAGGAAGTGGAGGACCGTATGATTGGAGGGGTGGCAGTGGAGGGCAGTATGATGGGGTGGAGGGCAGTATGATGGGAGGGGGTGGCGGTGGAGGGCAGTATGATGGGTGGGGTGGCAGTGGAGGGCAGTATAATGGAAGGGGAGGCAGTGAGGGTAGTATGATGGGAGAGGGAATAGTGGAGGACAGTATGATGGCAGGAGTGGTAGTGGAGGGCAGTATGATGGGAGAGGGGTAGTGGAGGGCAGCATGATGAGAGGGGTGGTAGTGGAGGCCAGTATGATGGGAGGGGTGGTAGTGGAGGCCAGTATGATGGGAGGGGGTAGTGGAGGGCAGTATGATGGGAGGGGGTGTAGTGGAGGGCAGTATGAATGGAGGGGTGTAGTGGAGGACTGTATGATGGCAGGGGGTGTAGTGGACGGCAGTATAATGGGAGGGATGGTAGTGGAGGGAAGTGTGATGGGAAGGGTTAGTGGAGGGAAGTGTGATGGGAGGGGGTATTGGAGAGCAGTATGATGGGAGGGGATAGTGGAGGGCAGTATGATGGGAGGGGGTAGTGGAGGGCAGTATGATGGGAGGGGGTGATAGTAGAGGGCAGTATGATGGGAGGGGGGTAGTGGAGGGCAGTATGATGAGGGGTGGTAGTGGAGGGCAGTGTGATGGGGTAGTGGAAGGCAGTATGATGGGAGGGGGTAGTGGAGGGCAGTATGATGGGAGGGGGGTAGTGGAGGGCAGTACGAGGAGGGGTGGTGGTGGAGGGCAGTATGATGGGGGTAGGGGAAGGCAGTATGATGGGGGGTAGTGGAGGGCAGTATGATGTAAGGAGGGTAGTGGAGGGCAGTATGATGGGAGGAGGGTAGTGGAGGGCAGTATGATGAGGGGTGGTAGTGGAGGGCAGTATGATGGGGTAGTGGAGGGCCGTATGATGGGAGAGGGTAGTGGAGGGCAGTATGATGGGAGGGGGTAGTGGAAGGCAGTATGATGGGAGGTAGAGTAGTTGAGGGCAGTATGATGGGAGGGGGGTAGTGGAGGACAGTATGGATGGAGCTAGGTAGTGGAGGGCAGTATGATGGGAGGGGGTAGTGGGGGGCAGTATGATGGGAGGGGGTAGTGGAGGGCAGTATGATGGGAGGTAGAGTAGTGGAGGGCAGTATGATGGGAGGGGGATAGTGGAGGGCAGTATGATGGGAGGGGGTAGTGGAGGGCAGTATGATGGGAGGTAGAGTAGTAGAGGGCAGTATGATGGGAGGGAGGGCAGTATGATGGGAGGGAGTAGTGGAGGGCAGCATGATGGGAGCGGGGTAGTGGAGGGCAGTATGATGGGAGCGGGGTAGTGGAGGGCCGTATGATGGTAGAGGGTAGTGGAGGGCAGTATGATGGGAGGGGGTAGTGGAAGGCAGTATGATGGGAGGTAGAGTAGTGGAGGGCAGTATGATGGGAGGGGGGTAGTGGAGGGCAGTATGGATGGAGCTAGGTAGTGGAGGGCAGTATGATGGGAGGGGGTAGTGGGGGGCAGTATGATGGGAGGGGGTAGTGGAGGGCAGTATGATGGGAGGGAGGGCAATATGATGGGAGGGGGATAGTGGAGGGCAGTATGATGGGAGGGGGTAGTGGAGGGCAGTATGATGGGAGGTAGAGTAGTGGAGGGCAGTATGATGGGAGGGAGGGCAGTATGATGGGAAGGAGTAGTGGAGGGCAGCATGATGGGAGCGGGGTAGTGGAGGGCAGTATGATGGGAGGGGGTAGTGGAGGGCAGTATGATGGGAGGGGGTGATAGTAGAGGGCAGTATGATGGGAGGGGGGTAGAGGAGGGCAGTATGATGAGGGGTGGTAGTGGAGGGCAGTGTGATGGGGTAGTGGAAGGCAGTATGATGGGAGGGGATAGTGGAGGGCAGTATGATGGGAGGGGGGTAGTGGAGGGCAGTACGAGGAGGGGTGGTGGTGGAGGGCAGTATGATGGGGGTAGGGGAAGGCAGTATGATGGGGGGTAGTGGAGGGCAGTATGATGGAAGGAGGGTAGTGGAGGGCAGTATGATGGGAGGGAGTAGTGGAGAGCAGCATGATGGGAGCGGGGTAGTGGAGGGCAGTATGATGGGGGTAGGGGAATGCAGTATGATGGGGGGTAGTGGAGGGCAGTATGATGGAAGGACGGTAGTGGAGGGCAGTATGATGGGGCGGGGTAGTGGGGGCAGTATGATGGGAGGGGGCAGTGGAGGGCAGTATGATGGGAGGGAGGTAGTGGAGGGCAGTATGATGGGAGGGAGGGCAACATGATGGAAGGAGGGTAGTGCAGGGGCATTATGATGGGAGGTAGAGTAGTGGAAGGCAGTATGATGGGAGGGAGGGAGGACAGTATGATGGGAGGGGGTAGTGGAGGGCAGTATGATGGGGCAGTGGAGGGCAGTATGATGGGAGGGGGTGTAGTGGAGGGCAGTATGATGGGAGGGGGTAGTGGAGGGCAGTATGATGGGAGGGGGATAGTGGAGGGCAGTACGAGGAGGGGTGGTGGTGGAGGGCAGTATGATGGGGGTAGGGGAAGGCAGTATGATGGGGGGTAGTGGAGGGCAGTATGATGGAAGGAGGGTAGTGGAGGGCAGTATGATGGGGGAGGGGTAGTGGGGGCAGTATGATGGGAGGGGGCAGTGGAGGGCAGTATGATGGGAGGGAGGTAGTGGAGGGCAGTATGATGGGAGGGAGGGCAACATGATGGAAGGAGGGTAGTGCAGGGGCAGTATGATGGGAGGTAGAGTAGTGGAAGGCAGTATGATGGGAGGGGGTGTAGTGGAGGGCAGTATGAATGGAGGGGTGTAGTGGAGGACTGTATGATGGCAGGGGGTGTAGTGGACGGCAGTATAATGGGAGGGATGGTAGTGGAGGGAAGTGTGATGGGAAGGGTTAGTGGAGGGAAGTGTGATGGGAGGGGGTATTGGAGAGCAGTATGATGGGAGGGGATAGTGGAGGGCAGTATGATGGGAGGGGGTAGTGGAGGGCAGTATGATGGGAGGGGGTGATAGTAGAGGGCAGTATGATGGGAGGGGGGTAGTGGAGGGCAGTATGATGAGGGGTGGTAGTGGAGGGCAGTGTGATGGGGTAGTGGAAGGCAGTATGATGGGAGGGGGTAGTGGAGGGCATTATGATGGGAGGGGGGTAGTGGAGGGCAGTACGAGGAGGGGTGGTGGTGGAGGGCAGTATGATGGGGGTAGGGGAAGGCAGTATGATGGGGGGTAGTGGAGGGCAGTATGATGTAAGGAGGGTAGTGGAGGGCAGTATGATGGGAGGAGGGTAGTGGAGGGCAGTATGATGAGGGGTGGTAGTGGAGGGCAGTATGATGGGGTAGTGGAGGGCCGTATGATGGGAGAGGGTAGTGGAGGGCAGTATGATGGGAGGGGGTAGTGGAAGGCAGTATGATGGGAGGTAGAGTAGTTGAGGGCAGTATGATGGGAGGGGGGTAGTGGAGGACAGTATGGATGGAGCTAGGTAGTGGAGGGCAGTATGATGGGAGGGGGTAGTGGGGGGCAGTATGATGGGAGGGGGTAGTGGAGGGCAGTATGATGGGAGGTAGAGTAGTGGAGGGCAGTATGATGGGAGGGGGATAGTGGAGGGCAGTATGATGGGAGGGGGTAGTGGAGGGCAGTATGATGGGAGGTAGAGTAGTAGAGGGCAGTATGATGGGAGGGAGGGCAGTATGATGGGAGGGAGTAGTGGAGGGCAGCATGATGGGAGCGGGGTAGTGGAGGGCAGTATGATGGGAGCGGGGTAGTGGAGGGCCGTATGATGGGAGGGGGAGGAAGTGGAGGACCGTATGATTGGAGGGGTGGCAGTGGAGGGCAGTATGATGGGGTGGAGGGCAGTATGATGGGAGGGGGTGGCGGTGGAGGGCAGTATGATGGGTGGGGTGGCAGTGGAGGGCAGTATAATGGAAGGGGAGGCAGTGAGGGTAGTATGATGGGAGAGGGAATAGTGGAGGACAGTATGATGGCAGGAGTGGTAGTGGAGGGCAGTATGATGGGAGAGGGGTAGTGGAGGGCAGCATGATGAGAGGGGTGGTAGTGGAGGCCAGTATGATGGGAGGGGTGGTAGTGGAGGCCAGTATGATGGGAGGGGGTAGTGGAGGGCAGTATGATGGGAGGGGGTGTAGTGGAGGGCAGTATGAATGGAGGGGTGTAGTGGAGGACTGTATGATGGCAGGGGGTGTAGTGGACGGCAGTATAATGGGAGGGATGGTAGTGGAGGGAAGTGTGATGGGAAGGGTTAGTGGAGGGAAGTGTGATGGGAGGGGGTATTGGAGAGCAGTATGATGGGAGGGGATAGTGGAGGGCAGTATGATGGGAGGGGGTAGTGGAGGGCAGTATGATGGGAGGGGGTGATAGTAGAGGGCAGTATGATGGGAGGGGGGTAGTGGAGGGCAGTATGATGAGGGGTGGTAGTGGAGGGCAGTGTGATGGGGTAGTGGAAGGCAGTATGATGGGAGGGGGTAGTGGAGGGCAGTATGATGGGAGGGGGGTAGTGGAGGGCAGTACGAGGAGGGGTGGTGGTGGAGGGCAGTATGATGGGGGTAGGGGAAGGCAGTATGATGGGGGGTAGTGGAGGGCAGTATGATGTAAGGAGGGTAGTGGAGGGCAGTATGATGGGAGGAGGGTAGTGGAGGGCAGTATGATGAGGGGTGGTAGTGGAGGGCAGTATGATGGGGTAGTGGAGGGCCGTATGATGGGAGAGGGTAGTGGAGGGCAGTATGATGGGAGGGGGTAGTGGAAGGCAGTATGATGGGAGGTAGAGTAGTTGAGGGCAGTATGATGGGAGGGGGGTAGTGGAGGACAGTATGGATGGAGCTAGGTAGTGGAGGGCAGTATGATGGGAGGGGGTAGTGGGGGGCAGTATGATGGGAGGGGGTAGTGGAGGGCAGTATGATGGGAGGTAGAGTAGTGGAGGGCAGTATGATGGGAGGGGGATAGTGGAGGGCAGTATGATGGGAGGGGGTAGTGGGGGGTAGTGGAGGGCAGTATGATGGGAGGTAGAGTAGTAGAGGGCAGTATGATGGGAGGGAGGGCAGTATGATGGGAGGGAGTAGTGGAGGGCAGCATGATGGGAGCGGGGTAGTGGAGGGCAGTATGATGGGAGCGGGGTAGTGGAGGGCCGTATGATGGTAGAGGGTAGTGGAGGGCAGTATGATGGGAGGGGGTAGTGGAAGGCAGTATGATGGGAGGTAGAGTAGTGGAGGGCAGTATGATGGGAGGGGGGTAGTGGAGGGCAGTATGGATGGAGCTAGGTAGTGGAGGGCAGTATGATGGGAGGGGGTAGTGGGGGGCAGTATGATGGGAGGGGGTAGTGGAGGGCAGTATGATGGGAGGGAGGGCAATATGATGGGAGGGGGATAGTGGAGGGCAGTATGATGGGAGGGGGTAGTGGAGGGCAGTATGATGGGAGGTAGAGTAGTGGAGGGCAGTATGATGGGAGGGAGGGCAGTATGATGGGAAGGAGTAGTGGAGGGCAGCATGATGGGAGCGGGGTAGTGGAGGGCAGTATGATGGGAGGGGGTAGTGGAGGGCAGTATGATGGGAGGGGGTGATAGTAGAGGGCAGTATGATGGGAGGGGGGTAGAGGAGGGCAGTATGATGAGGGGTGGTAGTGGAGGGCAGTGTGATGGGGTAGTGGAAGGCAGTATGATGGGAGGGGATAGTGGAGGGCAGTATGATGGGAGGGGGGTAGTGGAGGGCAGTACGAGGAGGGGTGGTGGTGGAGGGCAGTATGATGGGGGTAGGGGAAGGCAGTATGATGGGGGGTAGTGGAGGGCAGTATGATGGAAGGAGGGTAGTGGAGGGCAGTATGATGGGAGGGAGTAGTGGAGAGCAGCATGATGGGAGCGGGGTAGTGGAGGGCAGTATGATGGGGGTAGGGGAATGCAGTATGATGGGGGGTAGTGGAGGGCAGTATGATGGAAGGACGGTAGTGGAGGGCAGTATGATGGGGCGGGGTAGTGGGGGCAGTATGATGGGAGGGGGCAGTGGAGGGCAGTATGATGGGAGGGAGGTAGTGGAGGGCAGTATGATGGGAGGGAGGGCAACATGATGGAAGGAGGGTAGTGCAGGGGCATTATGATGGGAGGTAGAGTAGTGGAAGGCAGTATGATGGGAGGGAGGGAGGACAGTATGATGGGAGGGGGTAGTGGAGGGCAGTATGATGGGGCAGTGGAGGGCAGTATGATGGGAGGGGGTGTAGTGGAGGGCAGTATGATGGGAGGGGGTAGTGGAGGGCAGTATGATGGGAGGGGGATAGTGGAGGGCAGTACGAGGAGGGGTGGTGGTGGAGGGCAGTATGATGGGGGTAGGGGAAGGCAGTATGATGGGGGGTAGTGGAGGGCAGTATGATGGAAGGAGGGTAGTGGAGGGCAGTATGATGGGGGAGGGGTAGTGGGGGCAGTATGATGGGAGGGGGCAGTGGAGGGCAGTATGATGGGAGGGAGGTAGTGGAGGGCAGTATGATGGGAGGGAGGGCAACATGATGGAAGGAGGGTAGTGCAGGGGCAGTATGATGGGAGGTAGAGTAGTGGAAGGCAGTATGATGGGAGGGGGTGTAGTGGAGGGCAGTATGAATGGAGGGGTGTAGTGGAGGACTGTATGATGGCAGGGGGTGTAGTGGACGGCAGTATAATGGGAGGGATGGTAGTGGAGGGAAGTGTGATGGGAAGGGTTAGTGGAGGGAAGTGTGATGGGAGGGGGTATTGGAGAGCAGTATGATGGGAGGGGATAGTGGAGGGCAGTATGATGGGAGGGGGTAGTGGAGGGCAGTATGATGGGAGGGGGTGATAGTAGAGGGCAGTATGATGGGAGGGGGGTAGTGGAGGGCAGTATGATGAGGGGTGGTAGTGGAGGGCAGTGTGATGGGGTAGTGGAAGGCAGTATGATGGGAGGGGGTAGTGGAGGGCAGTATGATGGGAGGGGGGTAGTGGAGGGCAGTACGAGGAGGGGTGGTGGTGGAGGGCAGTATGATGGGGGTAGGGGAAGGCAGTATGATGGGGGGTAGTGGAGGGCAGTATGATGTAAGGAGGGTAGTGGAGGGCAGTATGATGGGAGGAGGGTAGTGGAGGGCAGTATGATGAGGGGTGGTAGTGGAGGGCAGTATGATGGGGTAGTGGAGGGCCGTATGATGGGAGAGGGTAGTGGAGGGCAGTATGATGGGAGGGGGTAGTGGAAGGCAGTATGATGGGAGGTAGAGTAGTTGAGGGCAGTATGATGGGAGGGGGGTAGTGGAGGACAGTATGGATGGAGCTAGGTAGTGGAGGGCAGTATGATGGGAGGGGGTAGTGGGGGGCAGTATGATGGGAGGGGGTAGTGGAGGGCAGTATGATGGGAGGTAGAGTAGTGGAGGGCAGTATGATTGGAGGGGGATAGTGGAGGGCAGTATGATGGGAGGGGGTAGTGGAGGGCAGTATGATGGGAGGTAGAGTAGTAGAGGGCAGTATGATGGGAGGGAGGGCAGTATGATGGGAGGGAGTAGTGGAGGGCAGCATGATGGGAGCGGGGTAGTGGAGGGCAGTATGATGGGAGCGGGGTAGTGGAGGGCCGTATGATGGGAGGGGGAGGAAGTGGAGGACCGTATGATTGGAGGGGTGGCAGTGGAGGGCAGTATGATGGGGTGGAGGGCAGTATGATGGGAGGGGGTGGCGGTGGAGGGCAGTATGATGGGTGGGGTGGCAGTGGAGGGCAGTATAATGGAAGGGGAGGCAGTGAGGGTAGTATGATGGGAGAGGGAATAGTGGAGGACAGTATGATGGCAGGAGTGGTAGTGGAGGGCAGTATGATGGGAGAGGGGTAGTGGAGGGCAGCATGATGAGAGGGGTGGTAGTGGAGGCCAGTATGATGGGAGGGGTGGTAGTGGAGGCCAGTATGATGGGAGGGGGTAGTGGAGGGCAGTATGATGGGAGGGGGTGTAGTGGAGGGCAGTATGAATGGAGGGGTGTAGTGGAGGACTGTATGATGGCAGGGGGTGTAGTGGACGGCAGTATAATGGGAGGGATGGTAGTGGAGGGAAGTGTGATGGGAAGGGTTAGTGGAGGGAAGTGTGATGGGAGGGGGTATTGGAGAGCAGTATGATGGGAGGGGATAGTGGAGGGCAGTATGATGGGAGGGGGTAGTGGAGGGCAGTATGATGGGAGGGGGTGATAGTAGAGGGCAGTATGATGGGAGGGGGGTAGTGGAGGGCAGTATGATGAGGGGTGGTAGTGGAGGGCAGTGTGATGGGGTAGTGGAAGGCAGTATGATGGGAGGGGGTAGTGGAGGGCAGTATGATGGGAGGGGGGTAGTGGAGGGCAGTACGAGGAGGGGTGGTGGTGGAGGGCAGTATGATGGGGGTAGGGGAAGGCAGTATGATGGGGGGTAGTGGAGGGCAGTATGATGTAAGGAGGGTAGTGGAGGGCAGTATGATGGGAGGAGGGTAGTGGAGGGCAGTATGATGAGGGGTGGTAGTGGAGGGCAGTATGATGGGGTAGTGGAGGGCCGTATGATGGGAGAGGGTAGTGGAGGGCAGTATGATGGGAGGGGGTAGTGGAAGGCAGTATGATGGGAGGTAGAGTAGTTGAGGGCAGTATGATGGGAGGGGGGTAGTGGAGGACAGTATGGATGGAGCTAGGTAGTGGAGGGCAGTATGATGGGAGGGGGTAGTGGGGGGCAGTATGATGGGAGGGGGTAGTGGAGGGCAGTATGATGGGAGGTAGAGTAGTGGAGGGCAGTATGATGGGAGGGGGATAGTGGAGGGCAGTATGATGGGAGGGGGTAGTGGAGGGCAGTATGATGGGAGGTAGAGTAGTAGAGGGCAGTATGATGGGAGGGAGGGCAGTATGATGGGAGGGAGTAGTGGAGGGCAGCATGATGGGAGCGGGGTAGTGGAGGGCAGTATGATGGGAGCGGGGTAGTGGAGGGCCGTATGATGGTAGAGGGTAGTGGAGGGCAGTATGATGGGAGGGGGTAGTGGAAGGCAGTATGATGGGAGGTAGAGTAGTGGAGGGCAGTATGATGGGAGGGGGGTAGTGGAGGGCAGTATGGATGGAGCTAGGTAGTGGAGGGCAGTATGATGGGAGGGGGTAGTGGGGGGCAGTATGATGGGAGGGGGTAGTGGAGGGCAGTATGATGGGAGGGAGGGCAATATGATGGGAGGGGGATAGTGGAGGGCAGTATGATGGGAGGGGGTAGTGGAGGGCAGTATGATGGGAGGTAGAGTAGTGGAGGGCAGTATGATGGGAGGGAGGGCAGTATGATGGGAAGGAGTAGTGGAGGGCAGCATGATGGGAGCGGGGTAGTGGAGGGCAGTATGATGGGAGGGGGTAGTGGAGGGCAGTATGATGGGAGGGGGTGATAGTAGAGGGCAGTATGATGGGAGGGGGGTAGAGGAGGGCAGTATGATGAGGGGTGGTAGTGGAGGGCAGTGTGATGGGGTAGTGGAAGGCAGTATGATGGGAGGGGATAGTGGAGGGCAGTATGATGGGAGGGGGGTAGTGGAGGGCAGTACGAGGAGGGGTGGTGGTGGAGGGCAGTATGATGGGGGTAGGGGAAGGCAGTATGATGGGGGGTAGTGGAGGGCAGTATGATGGAAGGAGGGTAGTGGAGGGCAGTATGATGGGAGGGAGTAGTGGAGAGCAGCATGATGGGAGCGGGGTAGTGGAGGGCAGTATGATGGGGGTAGGGGAATGCAGTATGATGGGGGGTAGTGGAGGGCAGTATGATGGAAGGACGGTAGTGGAGGGCAGTATGATGGGGCGGGGTAGTGGGGGCAGTATGATGGGAGGGGGCAGTGGAGGGCAGTATGATGGGAGGGAGGTAGTGGAGGGCAGTATGATGGGAGGGAGGGCAACATGATGGAAGGAGGGTAGTGCAGGGGCATTATGATGGGAGGTAGAGTAGTGGAAGGCAGTATGATGGGAGGGAGGGAGGACAGTATGATGGGAGGGGGTAGTGGAGGGCAGTATGATGGGGCAGTGGAGGGCAGTATGATGGGAGGGGGTGTAGTGGAGGGCAGTATGATGGGAGGGGGTAGTGGAGGGCAGTATGATGGGAGGGGGATAGTGGAGGGCAGTACGAGGAGGGGTGGTGGTGGAGGGCAGTATGATGGGGGTAGGGGAAGGCAGTATGATGGGGGGTAGTGGAGGGCAGTATGATGGAAGGAGGGTAGTGGAGGGCAGTATGATGGGGGAGGGGTAGTGGGGGCAGTATGATGGGAGGGGGCAGTGGAGGGCAGTATGATGGGAGGGAGGTAGTGGAGGGCAGTATGATGGGAGGGAGGGCAACATGATGGAAGGAGGGTAGTGCAGGGGCAGTATGATGGGAGGTAGAGTAGTGGAAGGCAGTATGATGGGAGGGGGTGTAGTGGAGGGCAGTATGAATGGAGGGGTGTAGTGGAGGACTGTATGATGGCAGGGGGTGTAGTGGACGGCAGTATAATGGGAGGGATGGTAGTGGAGGGAAGTGTGATGGGAAGGGTTAGTGGAGGGAAGTGTGATGGGAGGGGGTATTGGAGAGCAGTATGATGGGAGGGGATAGTGGAGGGCAGTATGATGGGAGGGGGTAGTGGAGGGCAGTATGATGGGAGGGGGTGATAGTAGAGGGCAGTATGATGGGAGGGGGGTAGTGGAGGGCAGTATGATGAGGGGTGGTAGTGGAGGGCAGTGTGATGGGGTAGTGGAAGGCAGTATGATGGGAGGGGGTAGTGGAGGGCAGTATGATGGGAGGGGGGTAGTGGAGGGCAGTACGAGGAGGGGTGGTGGTGGAGGGCAGTATGATGGGGGTAGGGGAAGGCAGTATGATGGGGGGTAGTGGAGGGCAGTATGATGTAAGGAGGGTAGTGGAGGGCAGTATGATGGGAGGAGGGTAGTGGAGGGCAGTATGATGAGGGGTGGTAGTGGAGGGCAGTATGATGGGGTAGTGGAGGGCCGTATGATGGGAGAGGGTAGTGGAGGGCAGTATGATGGGAGGGGGTAGTGGAAGGCAGTATGATGGGAGGTAGAGTAGTTGAGGGCAGTATGATGGGAGGGGGGTAGTGGAGGACAGTATGGATGGAGCTAGGTAGTGGAGGGCAGTATGATGGGAGGGGGTAGTGGGGGGCAGTATGATGGGAGGGGGTAGTGGAGGGCAGTATGATGGGAGGTAGAGTAGTGGAGGGCAGTATGATGGGAGGGGGATAGTGGAGGGCAGTATGATGGGAGGGGGTAGTGGAGGGCAGTATGATGGGAGGTAGAGTAGTAGAGGGCAGTATGATGGGAGGGAGGGCAGTATGATGGGAGGGAGTAGTGGAGGGCAGCATGATGGGAGCGGGGTAGTGGAGGGCAGTATGATGGGAGCGGGGTAGTGGAGGGCCGTATGATGGGAGGGGGAGGAAGTGGAGGACCGTATGATTGGAGGGGTGGCAGTGGAGGGCAGTATGATGGGGTGGAGGGCAGTATGATGGGAGGGGGTGGCGGTGGAGGGCAGTATGATGGGTGGGGTGGCAGTGGAGGGCAGTATAATGGAAGGGGAGGCAGTGAGGGTAGTATGATGGGAGAGGGAATAGTGGAGGACAGTATGATGGCAGGAGTGGTAGTGGAGGGCAGTATGATGGGAGAGGGGTAGTGGAGGGCAGCATGATGAGAGGGGTGGTAGTGGAGGCCAGTATGATGGGAGGGGTGGTAGTGGAGGCCAGTATGATGGGAGGGGGTAGTGGAGGGCAGTATGATGGGAGGGGGTGTAGTGGAGGGCAGTATGAATGGAGGGGTGTAGTGGAGGACTGTATGATGGCAGGGGGTGTAGTGGACGGCAGTATAATGGGAGGGATGGTAGTGGAGGGAAGTGTGATGGGAAGGGTTAGTGGAGGGAAGTGTGATGGGAGGGGGTATTGGAGAGCAGTATGATGGGAGGGGATAGTGGAGGGCAGTATGATGGGAGGGGGTAGTGGAGGGCAGTATGATGGGAGGGGGTGATAGTAGAGGGCAGTATGATGGGAGGGGGGTAGTGGAGGGCAGTATGATGAGGGGTGGTAGTGGAGGGCAGTGTGATGGGGTAGTGGAAGGCAGTATGATGGGAGGGGGTAGTGGAGGGCAGTATGATGGGAGGGGGGTAGTGGAGGGCAGTACGAGGAGGGGTGGTGGTGGAGGGCAGTATGATGGGGGTAGGGGAAGGCAGTATGATGGGGGGTAGTGGAGGGCAGTATGATGTAAGGAGGGTAGTGGAGGGCAGCATGATGGGAGGAGGGTAGTGGAGGGCAGTATGATGAGGGGTGGTAGTGGAGGGCAGTATGATGGGGTAGTGGAGGGCCGTATGATGGGAGAGGGTAGTGGAGGGCAGTATGATGGGAGGGGGTAGTGGAAGGCAGTATGATGGGAGGTAGAGTAGTTGAGGGCAGTATGATGGGAGGGGGGTAGTGGAGGACAGTATGGATGGAGCTAGGTAGTGGAGGGCAGTATGATGGGAGGGGGTAGTGGGGGGCAGTATGATGGGAGGGGGTAGTGGAGGGCAGTATGATGGGAGGTAGAGTAGTGGAGGGCAGTATGATGGGAGGGGGATAGTGGAGGGCAGTATGATGGGAGGGGGTAGTGGAGGGCAGTATGATGGGAGGTAGAGTAGTAGAGGGCAGTATGATGGGAGGGAGGGCAGTATGATGGGAGGGAGTAGTGGAGGGCAGCATGATGGGAGCGGGGTAGTGGAGGGCAGTATGATGGGAGCGGGGTAGTGGAGGGCCGTATGATGGTAGAGGGTAGTGGAGGGCAGTATGATGGGAGGGGGTAGTGGAAGGCAGTATGATGGGAGGTAGAGTAGTGGAGGGCAGTATGATGGGAGGGGGGTAGTGGAGGGCAGTATGGATGGAGCTAGGTAGTGGAGGGCAGTATGATGGGAGGGGGTAGTGGGGGGCAGTATGATGGGAGGGGGTAGTGGAGGGCAGTATGATGGGAGGGAGGGCAATATGATGGGAGGGGGATAGTGGAGGGCAGTATGATGGGAGGGGGTAGTGGAGGGCAGTATGATGGGAGGTAGAGTAGTGGAGGGCAGTATGATGGGAGGGAGGGCAGTATGATGGGAAGGAGTAGTGGAGGGCAGCATGATGGGAGCGGGGTAGTGGAGGGCAGTATGATGGGAGGGGGTAGTGGAGGGCAGTATGATGGGAGGGGGTGATAGTAGAGGGCAGTATGATGGGAGGGGGGTAGAGGAGGGCAGTATGATGAGGGGTGGTAGTGGAGGGCAGTGTGATGGGGTAGTGGAAGGCAGTATGATGGGAGGGGATAGTGGAGGGCAGTATGATGGGAGGGGGGTAGTGGAGGGCAGTACGAGGAGGGGTGGTGGTGGAGGGCAGTATGATGGGGGTAGGGGAAGGCAGTATGATGGGGGGTAGTGGAGGGCAGTATGATGGAAGGAGGGTAGTGGAGGGCAGTATGATGGGAGGGAGTAGTGGAGAGCAGCATGATGGGAGCGGGGTAGTGGAGGGCAGTATGATGGGGGTAGGGGAATGCAGTATGATGGGGGGTAGTGGAGGGCAGTATGATGGAAGGACGGTAGTGGAGGGCAGTATGATGGGGCGGGGTAGTGGGGGCAGTATGATGGGAGGGGGCAGTGGAGGGCAGTATGATGGGAGGGAGGTAGTGGAGGGCAGTATGATGGGAGGGAGGGCAACATGATGGAAGGAGGGTAGTGCAGGGGCATTATGATGGGAGGTAGAGTAGTGGAAGGCAGTATGATGGGAGGGAGGGAGGACAGTATGATGGGAGGGGGTAGTGGAGGGCAGTATGATGGGGCAGTGGAGGGCAGTATGATGGGAGGGGGTGTAGTGGAGGGCAGTATGATGGGAGGGGGTAGTGGAGGGCAGTATGATGGGAGGGGGATAGTGGAGGGCAGTACGAGGAGGGGTGGTGGTGGAGGGCAGTATGATGGGGGTAGGGGAAGGCAGTATGATGGGGGGTAGTGGAGGGCAGTATGATGGAAGGAGGGTAGTGGAGGGCAGTATGATGGGGGAGGGGTAGTGGGGGCAGTATGATGGGAGGGGGCAGTGGAGGGCAGTATGATGGGAGGGAGGTAGTGGAGGGCAGTATGATGGGAGGGAGGGCAACATGATGGAAGGAGGGTAGTGCAGGGGCAGTATGATGGGAGGTAGAGTAGTGGAAGGCAGTATGATGGGAGGGAGGACAGTATGATGGGAGGGGGTAGTGGAGGGCAGTATGATGGGGCAGTGGAGGGCAGTATGATGGGAGGGGGTGTAGTGGAGGGCAGTATGATGGGAGGGGGGGTAGTGCAGGGCAGTATGATGGGAAGGGTGGTAGTGGAGGACAGTATGATGGGAGGGGGTAGTTGAGGGCAGTATGATGAGAGGGTAGTATTATAGGGGGTAGTGGAGGGCAGTATGATGGGAGGGGGTAGTGGAGGGCAGTATGATGGGAGGGAGTGCAGTATGATGGGAGGGTTGTAGTGGAGGAAAGTCTAATGGAAGGGGGTATTGGAGGGCAGTATGATGGGAGGGATGGTAGTGGAGGGCAGTATGATGGGAGCGGGGTAGTGGAGGGCAGTATGATGGGAGGGGGTAGTGGAGGGCAGTATGAATGGAGCGAGATAGTGGAGGGCAGTATGATGGGAGGTAGAGTAGTGGAGGGCAGTATGATGGGAGGGGGTATTGGAGGGCAGTATGATGGGAAGAGGATAGTGGAGGGCAGTATGAGGGGAGAGAGGGCAACATGGTGGAAGGGGGATAGTGGAGGGCAGTATGATGGGAGGGAGGGCAGTATGATGGGAGGGGGAGTAGTGGAGGGCAGTATGAAGGGGGTAGTGGATGGCAGTATGATGAAAGGGGGGTAGTGGAGGGCAGTATGATTGGAGGGGGTAGTGGAGGGCAGTATGATGGGAGCAGGGTAGTGGGGGCAGTATGATTGGAGGGGGTAGTGGAGGGCAGTATGATGGGAGGTAGAGTAGTGGAGGGCAATATGATGGGAGGGAGGTAGTGGAGGGCAGTATGATGGGAGGGAGGGCAACATGATGGAAGGAGGGTAGAGGCGGGCAGTATGATGGGAGGGAAGGCAGTATGATGGGAGAGGTTAGTGGAGGGCAGTATGATGGGGAGTAGTGAAAGGCAGTATGATGGGAGGGGGTGTAGTGGAGGGCAGTATGATGGGAGGGTGTGTAGTGGAGGGCAGTATGAATGGAGGGGGTGTAGTGGTGGGCAGTATGATGGGAGGGGTGGGTAGTGGAGAGCAGTATGATGGGAGGAGGTAGTGGAGGGCAGTATGATGGGAGGGGGTAGTGGAGTGTAGTATTATAGGGGGTAGTGGAGGGCAGTATGATGGGAGGGAGGGCAGTATGATGGGAGGGGTGTAGTGGAGGTCAGTATGATAGGAGGGGGGAAGTGTATGGGAGGGAGCAAAGTGACCATGAGTGTCCTCGGGGCAGGGAACATTTCTCCTACCTTTCTTCCACTGGCAGGAGCAGCCTTTTATAGTATTTTTTCAGTCTTGAGGACTGAGGACGGGGCCACATGATGACATCGCCGGCAGACCTTGCACAGGGTCACTCGGTTACTTCTTTTTTAAGCTCAGTAGGAGCAATGATCCGAATGCAAAGAGGGTGATTAGGATGTGCCTAGGCACATCCGGCACACCCTGTGTGCACACCTATGGCTGCCCCTTGTGTCTGTCACATGCCCCACTCTTCATCATGAACTACACACTGCTATTTCCTAAGGTAAAACCCATCTATTGGCATGAGCCTGCTGTACACTTTTTTAAATTTGTTCCTATCTATCCCTTGAAGGGATACTAACATTTTGCATTTCCCTAACTTTCTGTCCTACCTTACAAAATTTTACCAGTCAGGTAGTGACAGACACTCTCTAATAGCAACACAATAAATGCAAATCTCTCTAATGCCGCGTACACACGAGCGAATTGTCCGGCGGATAGTCAGGTGGACTTTCTACCGAACGGACTTGGCCACACACGGACACACAGAAAGTCCGGCGTTTGCTAGCGCGATGACGTACAGCATGTACGACGGGACTAGAAAAAGGAAGTTCAATAGCCAGTAGCCAATAGCTTCCTTTTTCGTACTTGCTTCTGAGCATGCGTCATTCTTAGTCCGCCGTACTAGCATACTGATGAACGTATTGTCCTCTGAAACCCAAGTACGACGGGAAGATTGGAGTGCAAAAATACTTTCTTAGTCCGCCGGACTTCACGCTGGAAAAGTCAGCTGAAGCCCACACACAATCGAATTGTCCACTGAAATGCGTTTCGGAGGACTAAGTACGCCGGACAATCTGATCGTGTGTACGCGGCATAACATATCCCTGAATAGCATAGGATAGGATTTCTAATGTCTCACCAATCTATCCATATCATATGACACATGGGATGATTTCTGGGCTCCACTGCACCTGAGCTCTGAAAAGTGAATTTTACAGAGTAAGGGGTTATGTTGTGGGCAATTTAGCTATGGAGGAAAGATGTTTGCAATAGTAGGTGTTTTTATTTTATTTAATTTTTTTGCTTTTTGTGTGGAGATGCCTGTCCTCTGCACTGTGTGTTACATATTGCTGACCTCTGCACTATGCATTACTTTGTACTGACCCCTGCACTCTTCCTTACATACAACTGACCTCTAAACTCAATGTTACTCATTACTGAACCTTACACTCTGCATTAAATACTGTGCTCTGAAATACTCCTGACTTCTGCGTTCTGGATTATTTACTACAGACCTCTGTTCTCTGTGTTTCTTACTCCTGACTTCTGACCCCTGCACTCTGTACTCTTTAATCATCACCTATGCAATTTGAATGACGGGGGCGTGCCCTTTACTGACATACTTTGAGCTAAAAGGTGTTCCTCTTTACCATGTCAGAAACTCAGGAAACATAAGACATATGAAGAAAACTGCAGATGCCTACTTTTAAGTCAAATATTTTTTTTAATTGTATTTATGTATTTATTTTTTAAACTGGATTATTGATTTGGGGCTTAAAGGGGCTCTTAGGTCCCATGCCCCCTCCTTTTTGTTTTCTCTTTTCTCACCTGTTATCCAATGTTGTCCTAATTTTAGAACCTCACCAGCGAATTGTCTTCTGCAATCCACAGCTCAAGGGCTGCCATTTGATTAGATTTTTGTGCTGATACTATAAGTATGCAGAAAATAAATGGCTATAGAAGAATGGTCATTTTCTTTTCAGTTTCAACTTTAACCACTAGAGGGCACACCTTTAATGTATATTGGTACATATTTTCCTTCTCATAGATGCATGCAGAAAGTCTGGGATTTAAGTGATACAATTTACTGGCTAACTTAAATCAATAAAGATGTATGACCGAAAACATGCATCTTTAATAGTTAAAGTTATCCAATAAAGGCTGTCACTGAAACTCCAAACTTTGTTCATTACCTGATGACTAGTATTATACCTTTACAGAGCTGCAAAATTCTACTGCCATACTGTTTTATGGCCACTAGAGGTCAGTGTTATGCACATGTTAAGTAACTATATTCTTGTATTTCTACTTCGTTTACAAATTATTTTATTTTTATATATATTTTGAAGTTTATATAACCTTGTTTTAAACATATAAAAAGCATTTGTAATGCTTAAAAAAAAGTATCATCTGGGATCAGAATATATAATAAATTGTTACATGAAATGGTTCTAAAGTACATTCCCACTTACAAAAAAGTTAGGACGCTGTGTAAAATCTACATAAAAACAGAATGCAATGATTTAAAAATCTTATAAACCCATTTTTTACTTACAATAGAAAATAGAAAGCATTTCAAATGTTTAAAATGGGAAAATGTACCATTTTAAGAAATTGATGATAGTAAAACGTTTAAACAAAATTGGGACAGGGCAACAAAAAGCTGGCAAAGTAAGTGGTAGTAACAAGAAAATGCTGGAAGAACATTTTGCAACTAAATAGGTTGATTGGCAACAGGTAATTAACATGATTGGGTATAAAAGGGCATCTTAAGAAAGTCAGAGGGACCAATTTCTGGAATTGTGAGCAATGAATGCTGGCCCATTCTTGCCTGAGCATATGTTTCTCTAAAACCTGGATATATCTTTCAGAATTCATGGTATTTTTCCAGATGTGTAAGCTGTCCAATTACATATTGAGTAATGCACCCCCGTACCCTATGACAATGATGGCGAACCTTGTCACCCCAGATGTTTTGGAGCTACATTTCCCATCATTTTCAACTACACTGTGCATGAGCATCATGGGAAATGTAGTTCCAAAACATCTAGGGTGCCAAGGTTCGCCATCACTGCCCTATGAGATGCAGGCTTTTGAACTGAGCTCTGATGACAAGCCAGAATGTCCCTCTCCTCTTTAGTCCTAAGGTCCATGGTTGCCAAAAAGAATGTAAAATTTTGATTTGTCTTACCACAGAACAGTTTTACACTTTGCAATAGAGTTTTTAATTTTAAATGAGCTTTGACCCAGAGAAGACAGAAGCGTTTCTGAATCATATTCAGATATGACTTCTTCTTTGCATGATAGAATTTTAACTTGCGTTTTTGGATCTATTAATGATATGTACTGTAGATGAGGATATATTGAAAGTGGAGTTCCAGTCTGTAGTAAAAAATGTTTTACAGTATTTATAGCTGCTGACCTTTAATATAAGGACACTTACCTGTCCAGGGATCCCGCGATGTCAGCACCCGAAGTCAACCCATCCATTGGCTTCAGGTGCAGGCAATGGCATCCTTACTACTGTGCAGGCAATGGCATCCTTACCACTGTACATGCGCGAGACATACTGCTTTCTTCTGGGACCTGTGTTTATCTCCCAGAAGGCAGCAGGGGGAAGGAGGAGGGACCATAAATGACGTAGGTCACCACAGCACCCTTACACGGAAGTGGGAGCGAGTACGCATACACACACAAACAATTCAACAACAGGAGACTGATCTACAGGCCCTTATGCATGAGCAGAAAAAAAAACCCCAGCTAGATTAAAGACACAAAATAGATGCAGTGCGCACGGCTTTAAATCTTAGCCTCGCTATCAAAGCGGAGAAGCAACTCCACTGGTCTAGACATCAATTCTACACTTTGGGAGACAAGTCAAATACCTATTAGCTAGGAAACTCACTCCTCGCCTGTATAATCCAGCCCTACCAAAACTACATTTGAGCGAAGGTAAAGTAACCCAGAACCCACAACTGCCGATACAGGAATTCTGCACCTTCTATTCTAAATTATACGCCTCTCCAAATGCATTCCCCATAACTCTAGCTGATAAGTACTTTAGGGACATATCTATACACAAGGTGGCAAAAGATTATATTGAGCTGATGGAGGGAGATTTTACAGAGGGAAAAATCAAAGAGGCTATCAAGAGTCTAAACCCCTCAAATTTACCCGGTCCTGATGGTTTCTCGGGTCGCTATTGCAAGAAATTCTCAGAGTTATTGGTTCCCCACCTATGCTCCTTTTTTAATGACCTGAAGAGAGGCACATGAGAATGCTGCCTTTATTCATGTCATCCCTAAACCTGGGAAGGACCTTGGGGATTGTTCCAATTATCGCCCAATTTCATTAATTAGTGTAGATCTTAAATCGATGACCAAAGTTTTGCAAACCAAATGAATACCTTCCTATCCAGTTATATCCATCCGGACCAGGTGGGGTTTGTGCCCAATCACCAGGGGCCAGATCAGACTTGGCGATGAATAGATGTCATATCAGCAGTTCAGTCCAACTGGGACAACCATGCACCCAGGAGGAGCATGTTGTTATCACTAGACCTTTGTAAGGCCTTTGACACTCTGTCATGGGATTACCTATTTTATGCACTGAAAGGCTACGGGTTTGGGCCAAAATTTTTAGGGGGGCTGCGGATCCTTTATAGCATACCCTCAGCAAGAATCCAGGTCAAGGGTGTCCTTTATCCCCCATCCTTTTTTTATGGGCCCTGGAACCCTTAGCTATCAGACGTCACCCTGACATAAAAGGCATACATTGTGGAGAGCTTGAGCACAAGTGTGCTATGTTTGCTGACGATATCCTTATGCTCCTTTCATCCCCGGTCACGTCACTACCAAACTTATACCGCATATTGTGCCACTTCTCCATGATCTCAGGTCTTTCCATGAACCACTCCAAATCGGTCGCCCTTAACCTATCACTAGACGCGGACACAGTAGCACAACTACAAACCTCATTCAGAAGCCCTCCCATAATGAATGAATGAATGAAATACTTATATAGCGCACAATGCGAACTGAATCGCCTCTAGGCGCTGTGGCGAGCTTTGATCATCTGCTAAAAGAGGAAGGTCTTGAGTTTTTTCCTAAAAGCCAGGTGATTTTCTTCCAGGCGGATGTTGATTGGTAGAGCATTCCATAGCCGAGGCCCTTGGACAGCGAATCTCCGATCACCCTTGGATTTATACCGGGCTTTGGGCACGAGGAGGAGGTTTTTGTTGGCTGATCGAAGACTGCGGTTTGGTGTGTAATGATTTATTTTCTCCATTAGGTATTGCGGAGCTTCTCTATGCACGCATTTGTGGGTGAGGCAAAGGGTCTTGAACGTGATCTGATTTTTTACGGTTAGCCAATGTAAGCTCCTCAGTGAAGGAGAAATGGATTCCCAGGGTTTTTTTCCTGTTATCAGCCTTGCCGCCATGTTTTGGATCAATTGTAATCGCGCAAGTTGATATTGTGGTAATCCTATATAAAGCGAGTTTGCGTAGTCCAGTCGTGAATTAATACATAGGTATCTTCCTTACCCCCACTCTAGATAAGTTGTATCCAGCAAACTAGCCCCCTCTTTACAACAAGATGATGGCTGATTTCCGTTGGAGGGCACTAATCCTCCATCGTGGGTTGGTAGACTGCACGCAATTAAGATGAATCTACTGCCGAGGTTACTTTACCTATTCAGAACACTGCCGATATCCATTTGCATGCTAGATGTATGCAAATTCCAAAACAAGGTCTTAACATTCATATGGGGGAACAAGAGACCTTGGGTGAATAAAAGCACCCAGGTGGAGGCCTGGGAGTCCTGGATTTAGCAAAATATTTCTATGCAGCGCAATTGGCACAGTTAATTTGCTTTCACGCCTCAACACCCCCATCCATCCGGATGAAAATTGAATCAACCTTGCATCCTACTAAACCAATCAGTCATCTGATGTGGTTGAAACCAAAGAACAGACCAATCATGATGTGTCCCACACTATCATTCTCATTGAACTTATGGGACAGACTGTCAAAATCTCATGAATTCAAGTCCCTACACACTCCCATGGCCCCCCTAGTGGGCAACCCGGATTTCAACACAGGCCTCAATTACCAGTCCCTTGCTTGGTGGACAAACAAGGGCCTGATACATAAAGCTGACCTCTGTGATCATAGGGGGATTCTAACACAAGGATCCCTTCAAGAGAATTCAGAAATCATGCACTCCTTGCAACACGCAGCCGATATAACCACATCCACCCCAATGGAGTATTGATAAGCACACTGGCTTCATCTCCAAAAGCTATAGTATATTGACATCTGTTCAGAAAAAATGTTTTACATGAAGAAGTGGGAAGAAGACATGGGTGAGACGCTCACTCTTGCCAAATGGTCCACAACGTCGCAGTGTGTGACAAAATCATACATAAATACCTCATTAATTGAAGAAAGATTGTCAAGATTTTGCTTAGATGGTACATGTTACCCACAAGAATAGCCTTGTTTGTTACAGGGGCCTGTTTTTGAGGGTGCGGTCTGCAAAGAACAATGTTTCATATATGGTAGTTTTGTCCCAAGTTGAAACGTTTTTGGATCCGCCTTTACAACTTCATCTTTTCACTTACACATGTGAATTTAATTAAATCCCCACAACAAGCTCTCCTGGATCGTCCGGTAGAAGGCACACCCAAACAAGTAGGACGACTTGTAGCCTTTATTTTTAGGGCAGCCAGAATAGCAATTGCCAGATCATGGAAGACACCCTCGATCCCTTTTGACTTGGTTAGAAATAAGTTGACATACATCATGGTAAATGAATGCCTTTCGGAGATCCTACGTTAAAACGAGACCAATTTGACAAGGTGTGGGAACCCTGGATAAGATATTTGTCAGACCCCGGTGAGATATCAGGGATTCACTAAATCAATCTTAGGGAGTGCACTTCTCGTTTCTCTCTGAAATTTCTCTCTTCTTACTACTATTCTTTTCCTTTTTCTCCCTATCTAGTCCTTTGTGGTCTTGACAATCCCCTCAGTGGAGTGTGGGGGAATGGGGGGACCAGGCGATAATTATATTTGCCTCCTAGACTACAGAAATGGTAATTGTTTTTTTAGTGTTTAGTCTTTTCCGGAATTGCAACAATATAATAACAGATGTGCTGGCCGGAAGTTAATAATTCGCTTCTCTGTGAAGATTTTGTTGTATACTTATATTGAGATATGGCAAATCGTTTATGCCAAAATGTCAAACATGTTTTGCAACTTTCAATAAAAACCATTGAAATACAAATGTTGTAATATGATATAATGAGATATATGATTCAAAGTCCCATGACCAATTTCTCTCTGCATTAGAGCTAAGGTGACAGTCTATACCAGGGGTGCCCAACCAGTGGCCCTCAACATCTTGCTCTCTGATGGCGGGTTGGCAAGCCCATCTGGCCACCCCAGAGCATCAGTGTTGTTAATGAAGCTGGCAGTAGAGAAAGCAAGTGGCTACAGAGCTGCCTAAATCGATGCATCCTGTATAGCGCCACCTCCTGGTACAGGCAGAGTGATCCCAAATGCACTCAGCCAGCGATACCTGAATGGAAGACTGTTATTACAGGTAAGTTTATTACTAAAATCACAGTGTATATATGTGCATATCTCTTCTGCAGTGGTTACTGGGCTGCTTCAAACTGATCCGCAGGTGCAGCGCAGAACACCTGTGGGTTACCTGCACTGAGCCATAGACTTCTGTTATTACCTGCAGGTGTGGGGAGCTTTCAGAAAGTGCATCACACCTGCAGGATATAATAGAAGTATAAGACAAAGTGCAGCTAACCCACAGGAAAGCCACAGGTGTACTGCACTCCACTTGTAGTACAGGTAAATCACAGCACGTCAGTGTGAAAGCAGCATTAGGCACATTTGGCATGATTGGTCCCCAATCGGACCCTCCATTCACCTCTATTGAGCCACAGATGTATACACTCACCTACCTCCAATCCGGTCTACTCCGGTCCACTAAAAAAAAGCAGAAGGTGGGGGGGGATCCGTCCCATTCCATCATAGCAGATAAGATCGGAAGGCCCATAGATTAGAGTGAAGCATGTCCGTGTCGGCTCTGCATATGCAGGGTGGACATGAACCTCTCATCCGCCCGCTCCACTCATTGTGGCCCGTGATTGGTTACTAAGTCGCTTAAGTGGCCCTCACTCTTTAAAAGGTTGGGCACCCCTGGTCTTTACCATTCCACAGAGCAGGTAAGTAAAACAACTTTTTATTTTAATGAAAAAAATGTTGTCTTTACAATTATTTTAATTCTTGCATACATGGTAGCATTGGCAAAGGGAAGTGCCTGGTTAGTTAGAATAAGATTCAGGTCCAGAGCTACCTTTGGTTTGAGGTGGATCTCACATTTTGTTCAGCAAAACTCTGAATTGTAGGATGAAAATTAATGCTTGAACTTTGTCCTTGGTCAGATGGGTCATGAGAGAGTAAAATCAGAAAAAATGGACAAGCCCTTACTATCATTTGCTAAAGACTATAGCCATAAGCTTAGTGTATGTTGCAGCTAGTTAACGAAAGTTGACAAATCAGTATAGGAAGAGGTTAGGGAGAGATACAGAGCAAAACTATTCTATACTGTGTTATACAATGCTATATCTCACTGTGCAATGCTCGAACCAACTGTCCTATCTAGGACTCTTTTTTCTGTATCAGCAGCAGGTGTTCTTTCTTGCTAGCCTCTGAGCCACCCCTTTCCATATTTTTTTATTTTGTGATTTTCTTTTTTTCCATTTAACTCACCCCTTTGTCGCCATAAATGCTAGGCAATCCATTCACCTACCGAAAAAAATACTACAATGAGAGGCAAGTATAATACCCATTAGTAGCATACACTTCTGAGGTTGTGTATAAACACTCTAAGGTGTGTGGTAACAAACCACAAGGCAAACCGCAGGAGTACACATGGGGAGAGAGGTGCTATGGACACTCCTATATAGCACTGAAGATATATATGATCCACTATATATGGTCGACTTATCTGTGATGTTATCTGAAGTGCTTCTCAGATACTACCTAGAGGTTCCATTTATGCCTTTATGGACTATCCATTTAAGAATATTTTGAATACTGTGGGAGAGCTAAGCAGACTTGGTTGAATCCTACATAAGTGTCAGAGAAATTGTGTATAAGCTCCCAAAGAAACGGTTCCCCTCAAAAGACGTCAAGCTTCCTTCAATTCATATTTTGTACTAGCCATCATGATAATAGTTGGGGTTGTCACCGGTATACCCCTAACGTAGACGGCTGTCTTGGAGACATATATTTGACCTCGGTGTGCTTTCTCAATTACTGTCTTTTAAATTCAGTTTTCATATTTATGTGGTGTGTTTAATAAAATGTATTACTTTTTATCAGTTCATTTTTCAGTAAAATTTCTCCTCACTTTCTTGCTATTGGCTGATGTCACTGAGCCAGTCCAGGCTCTGGAGAGATCCCGTCAGCAGGATCCACCCTGTTTCCTGAGCAGCAGGTGGCTCAGCCTCTCCACTGGGAGAGGGATTTACTAAAACTGGTGCACACAGAATCCGGTGCAGCTGTGCATAATAACCAATCAGCTTCCAACTTCAGCTTGTTAAAAATAAGCTTTAATAATAAAACAGAGAAGCTGGCTGTCTAGTATGCACAGCAGCCCCAGATTCTGTGTGCAACAGTTTTAGTAAGTCCTCCCATCATATTTGGTGAGGTGCATTTTATTTATGAACATCACTGCCCACAGATGTTGGGATCAGGGCACATAGGAAGCAATAATGTGAAGAAGCCCTTGGGCAGGCCATACACAGTTCAAATTTCGGCTGGTTCCTGTTAAACCGGCCAAGATTGGAACTGTATATGGGCAGGCTGAATGTACCAAGTTGATAGATGGATCAACTTGGGTACAACCAGCGGGTATCGCCAGCCTTACACTTTGGTTTTGGTCCTTGTGTTGTTTTTTGGTTGACTTGTGAACTTGTCTTCACTTTACACAGCAGAGTTGTTAAACCATACCTCCCAACATTTTGAGATTGGGACTGAGGGACACCTACTAACCAATGTATGTAGGCATAGGACACGCCCCCGCCACACACCCTTAAAAGGGAATTAACCAAAAAAAAAAAGGTTAATTCTTATTATTATTTTTACTTACCACTACTATTTCTTTATATTGGCTTTTAAAATGTAGTAATGCAGCAATTTAGAAATTGGATGAAGGGTTTAGCACTGGGAAACACTTTTTGAAAGATTAAAAGTGCATTTTTTATGTAACTATATGTATCAGACCAAAATGAGGGACAAATGAAGGGGAAGAGGGACAGAGGGACATTGCTCCAAATCTGTGTCATTAAAGTTCATCTTTTGCAAAAATATTGTTTTTTTTTTAAAAACTGTTATTAGTATATAGGTAATGAGAGAATTCAGGTTATTCCTCCTTTTTATATATTCTGCATCTTTTTATTTCTCTGTTCTTTCCATATCAACCTATCTGGCCAACAAAAACGACAATGACAGGGGTTGGGAGAAACCATATGGGCTTGTGTTTATGGGCATTACACACAGAAATATGTCATATACAATAGGATTTCTGGTGCTTCTCAGGTGCTTTGACTAACTGGAAACATAGCTGCTTTGCTAAGGACAGCATTCCAGTAAAAGCATATCTAAACCCCAAAACAAGGAAATATAATATACTGCAGCTTACTAGTAGTGATGGACGAACTTCCGACGGGACGTTTCGCGAACGCGAAATGCGAACGGACCCAAACGTTCGCGAAACCGAACGTTCGCCGCGGGCCCCATTGACTTCAATGGGAGGCGAACTTTGCAAACCTTCATGTCGAATTTGCGGCCACGTGGTAATTATTAGGGGGTAAAACGTAGTCCCACCATCTGGACAATGACATAATACATGTATGAGGTGAATTTGGGATCGATAACTACAAGCATTTTTATTTTATTTGGGAAATTGTTCTAACAATTCAGGACTATGGAGCTAATGAAGGCAATGGAGGAGAGGGAAGGTCAGGGACCAGGGTAGGCAAAGAAGAGGGTGCAGGAGATGATCACCAGCAGCGTGACATACCGGAATGACACATGCACCGTGATAGAGGCATCTGACAGCAGCACCGTAATACAGAGCACTGACAGCAGCACCGTGACATACAGCGCTGACAGCAGCACCGTGACATACAGCGCTGACAGCAGCACCGTGACATACAGCGCTGACAGCAGCACCGTGACATACAGCGCTGACAGCAGCACCGTGACATACAGCGCTGACAGCAGCACCGTGACATACAGCGCTGACAGCAGCACCGTGACATACAGCGCTGACAGCAGCACCGTGACATACAGCGCTGACAGCAGCACCGTGACATACAGCGCTGACAGCAGCACCGTGACATACAGCGCTGACAGCAGCACCGTGACATACAGCACTGACAGCAGCACCGTAAGCAGCCCCAGGAGGAAGTCAGCACAGCACAGGGATGGTGTGATCCCCTCATAATAAGAACCCCCAGGAGGAAGTCAGCACAGCACAGGGATAGTGTGATCCCTTCATAATAAGAACCCCCAGGAGGAAGTCAGCACAGCACAGGGATATCATAAGCAGCCCCAGTAGAAATATGACACCGCTCAACCTCTTCAAAGAGGAGGGTAGGGGCATATAGTACGGTGTGCTTTTTTGGGTCAAGGAAGTGAGCCAAATGAATTAAGAAGGTCTGTGTGCTTGATTAAAAAAATAGTTTATAGACATATACATGGTCTACTGGTCACATGTGTTGAATTCCTCCGAGATCCATGCCTCATTCATTTTTAGAAATGTGAGGTAGTTAACACTGTGGTGAGCTAGGCGAGTACGCTTATCGGTCACAATCCCCCCTGCTGCGCTGAACGTCCTTTCGGACAGGACACTGGATGAGGGGCAAGCCAACAGTTCGATTGCAAATTGGGCAAGCTCTGGCCAGAGGTCAAGCCTGCCCACCCAGTAGTCTAGGGGTTCATCACTCCTCAGAGCGTCCACATCGGCCGTTAACCCAATGTAGTCGGACACCTGACGGTCTAGGCGTTCCCTGATGCTGGATCCGGATGACACCTGTCGATGGGTCGGCTGAAAGAATGACCTCATATCCGAAGTCACCAACACATCTTCAAACCGGCCTCTTCTTGCAGGCGCTGTTGGATTGGTACCCGCAAATCCTTCTCTGGGAGTGGGAATTGCTCCTCTGCCAGCGCACGCAAAAGCAGAATGCAGCATTTCTCGAAGCAAGGCCTGGAAGTGCTGCATTCTGACAGCCCTCTGCGACGGCGGTAACATTTCCGCCATTTTGTGTTTGTACCGGGGGTCTAAGTACGTTGCCACCCAGTACTGGTCCTTGACCCTCATGCTTTTTATACGGGGGTCCCTATTAAAACACTGGAGCATGAAGGCCCCCATTTGCACTAAAGTGGAAGCGGTGTGGTGGCCTGGCTCCTGCTCATCATCCAGGATAATGTCGTCCTCTTCATTCTCCTCTCCCCATCCTCGCACAACAGGGATCCCAGAAAGGTTTAAAGCATGCTCTTCTTGCTCCTGCTCATCCGCCCCGGCACCATCCTCCTCTGACTCCTCATCAGACTCCTGTTGTTGACTTGTCTCAGATAGAGTAGCCCCCCCTGGGAATTCATCCAGCATTGCGACTTCCTCATCTTCCCGCTCCTGCTCCTCCACAGCCTGATCAATGACACGACGCAATGCACGCTCCAGAAAGAAGGCATAAGGTACCATGTCACTGATGGCGCCATGGCTGCGACTGACCAGTTTGGTGATCTCCTCAAATGGCCGCAGAAGTCTGCATGTGTCGCGCATGAGCAGCCACTGGCGCGGTGAAAAAAAACCCAGCTCCCCAGAACCGTTTCTTTCGCAGAGTTCATACAGGTAGACGTTAACTGCACGTTTCTGCTGGAGCAGCCTATCAAGCATATAGAAGGTTGAGTTCCATCGCGTCGGGCAATCGCAAATAAGACGTCTGACCGGCAGATGGTGTCGCCGCTGAATGTCAGCAAGGCGAGCCATGGCCGTGTAAGATCTTCTGAAATGGGCCGAGATTTTCCTTGCCTGCCGCAAGATGTCCTGGACCCCAGGGTATTTGACAAGGAATCGCTGCACGACCAAGTTTAAGACGTGTGCCATGCACGGCACGTGCGTGATTTTGCCCTGTTTCAATGCGCTAAGCAGATTGGCACCGTTGTCACACACCACTTTACCAACTGTCAAATTGAGCGGTGTTAGCCACTCATCTGCCTGTGAACGCAAAGCTGAAAGGAGTGCCGGGCCAGTGTGGCTCTTTGCTTCCAGGCACAACAGACGCAGCACAGCATGGCAACGTCTCACCTGGCATGTGGAATAGGTTCTGGGGAGCTTGGGCGGTGCAGTGGAAGAGACGCTAGCAGCGGAAAAGGAGGAGGCAGCTGAGGAGGAGAGGGAGGAGGATGGAGTAGGAGGAGGAGAAGAAGAGTCAGGCCTGCATGCAATCCGTGGCGGTAAAACCAAATCTACACGGGTGCCACGGGTTACATGCTTGACGGCCGTCAGAAGGTTCACCCAGTGGGCAGTAAAACTGATATACCTTCCCTGCCCGTGTTTGCTAGACCACGTGTCTGTGGTCAGATGTATCTTGGCACCGACACTGTGTGCCAGAGATACATTCACTTGCCGCTGAACATGGCCATATAGCTCTGGGATGCCCTTCTCTGAGAAATACTTCCTTCCTGGGACCTTCCATTGTGGTGTTCCAATGGCCACAAATTTGCGAAAGGCCTCCGAGTCCACCAGTTTATATGGCAGTAGTTGGCGGGCTATGAGTTCTGACAAGCCAGCCGCCAACCGTTGGGCAAGAGGGTTATCCGGCGTCATCATTTTTTTACGCTCAAACATTAGGCCCACGGAAGCCTGCCTTTTTGCAGAAAAATGTGAGCTTGGCGTGATGGAAGGTGGAGTGGAGGACAATTGTGAGGAGAGAGGAGAAGGAGAAGTAGAAGACGAGGCTGGACGGTGAGAGCCTGCAGTGTGGCTTTGTGTGTTCCGTTGCTCCCACTGGGCTCGGTGATGGCTGCTCATGTGCCTTCTTAAGGCGGTCGTCCCTAGGTGAGTATTGGGCTTACCGCGACTAACGCGTTGACTGCAAAGATTGCAGATGGCAACGCTATTGTCAGCAGCGGACACGTTAAAAAAAGCCCACACTGCGGAGCCATGTGCCGGTGTCCTGGGAGCGCCAGATGTGACCGTACATGGTCGATGACTCGCTCCTGATACATTTGCAGTCTGCTTTGTCCCTGCTGTGCAATGTAAGTCATTGCTGCTTCTCCTCCCTATCTGCTGGTCCATATCTCCCTCTGAACTCCCCTCCTCTTCCTCTCTTGTGGGCACCCACGTGACATCACTAGACACGTCATCATCAACGTCACCTTCCCCACCGCTATAAGTAGAGATCTCGGAGTAGGCAGCAACACCGGGGACCAACCTCCTCCTTGGGCTGATCTGGGTACTGGCGTCAGACTGCTGAGTAGCGCTTGTTGCTACCTCCTCTTCCTGATCCAATACCAAGAGTGGCTGCGCATCAGAAATGTCCTCTTGATATGGATCGGAAAATAATTCCAGTGACTCAAGCGGAAGGTATGTGGTGGTGGTGGTGGTGGTCGTGTTGTTGGTGGTAGTGTCTTTGGGGGTGCACATAGCAGAGAGTGAAGAAGAGGGTGCAGATCGAGAGGATGAGGAGGGTGCAGAAGAGTAAGGCTGAGCGAGCCACTCAACCAAGTCTGGTGCATCCTTTAAAGTAATTGAACGCACCTTCTGCAACTTCCCACTTTGGCTCAAGCCTGTTGCTCCTGCCCTACCCCTACCACCCCTGCGGAAGGGCCTGCCTCTTCCTCTGCCTGTCATTTTTTAAATGACCCTGTGACAAAACTCTTAGTCCCTATACCGATGAAGGACTGCTGCAGTATAGGGCAGCGGTCAGCAGTGGTGCACGTCAACCCTATCTATTGTGGACCGATAGCGGTCCTTACAGAACAGCAGACTGTACCGCACTCAAGCCTATGTACCGTAGCACCCTATACCAAGTTACCAGTCCTTATAAGAACTTTTGTGGACCAAGCAGGTTGTGTATTAGTGTTTAGCAGACTGTACGTCAGTCCCTATACCGCTGAAGGACTGCTGCAGTATAGGGCAGCGGTCAGCAGTGGTGCACGTCAACCCTATCTATTGTGGACCGATAGCGGTCCTTACAGAACAGCAGACTGTACCGCACTCAAGCCTATGTACCGTAGCACCCTATACCAAGTTACCAGTCCTTATAAGAACTTTTGTGGACCAAGCAGGTTGTGTATTAGTGTTTAGCAGACTGTACGTCAGTCCCTATACGGCTGAAGGACTGCTGCAGTATAGGGCAGCGGTCAGCAGTGGTGCACGTCAACCCTATCTATTGTGGACCGATAGCGGTCCTTACAGAACAGCAGACTGTACCGCACTCAAGCCTATGTACCGTAGCACCCTATACCAAGTTACCAGTCCTTATAAGAACTTTTGTGGACCAAGCAGGTTGTGTATTCGTGTTTAGCAGACTGTACGTCAGTCCCTATACCGCTGAAGGACTGCTGCAGTATAGGGCAGCGGTCAGCAGTGGTGCACGTCAACCCTATCTATTGTGGACCGATAGCGGTCCTTACAGAACAGCAGACTGTACCGCACTCAAGCCTATGTACCGTAGCACCCTATACCAAGTTACCAGTCCTTATAAGAACTTTTGTGGACCAAGCAGGTTGTGTATTAGTGTTTAGCAGACTGTACGTCAGTCCCTATACCGCTGAAGGACTGCTGCAGTATAGGGCAGCGGTCAGCAGTGGTGCACGTCAACCCTATCTATTGTGGACCGATAGCGGTCCTTACAGAACAGCAGACTGTACCGCACTCAAGCCTATGTACCGTAGCACCCTATACCAAGTTACCAGTCCTTATAAGAACTTTTGTGGAACAAGCAGGTTGTGTGTTAGTGATTAGCAGACTGTACGTCAGTCCCTATACCGCTGAAGGACTGCTGCAGTATAGGTGAGCGGTCAGCAGTGGTGCACGTCAACCCTATCTATTGTGGACCTATAGCGGTCCTTACAGAACAGCAGACTGTACCGCACTCAAGCCTATGTACCGTAGCACCCTATACCAAGTTACCAGTCCTTATAAGAACTTTTGTGGACCAAGCAGGTTGTGTATTAGTGTTTAGCAGACTGTACGTCAGTCCCTATACCGCTGAAGGACTGCTGCAGTATAGGGCAGCGGTCAGCAGTGGTGCACGTCAACCCTATCTATTGTGGACCGATAGCGGTCCTTACAGAACAGCAGACTGTACCGCACTCAAGCCTATGTACCGTAGCACCCTATACCAAGTTACCAGTCCTTATAAGAACTTTTGTGGAACAAGCAGGTTGTGTGTTAGTGATTAGCAGACTGTACGTCAGTCCCTATACCGCTGAAGGACTGCTGCAGTATAGGGCAGCGGTCAGCAGTGGTGCACGTCAACCCTATCTATTGTGGACCGATAGCGGTCCTTACAGAACAGCAGACTGTACCGCACTCAAGCCTATGTACCGTAGCACCCTATACCAAGTTACCAGTCCTTATAAGAACTTTTGTGGACCAAGCAGGTTGTGTATTAGTGTTTAGCAGACTGTACGTCAGTCCCTATACCGCTGAAGGACTGCTGCAGTATAGGGCAGCGGTCAGCAGTGGTGCACGTCAACCCTATCTATTGTGGACCGATAGCGGTCCTTACAGAACAGCAGACTGTACCGCACTCAAGCCTATGTACCGTAGCACCCTATACCAAGTTACCAGTCCTTATAAGAACTTTTGTGGAACAAGCAGGTTGTGTGTTAGTGATTAGCAGACTGTACGTCAGTCCCTATACCGCTGAAGGACTGCTGCAGTATAGGTGAGCGGTCAGCAGTGGTGCACGTCAACCCTATCTATTGTGGACCGATAGCGGTCCTTACAGAACAGCAGACTGTACCGCACTCAAGCCTATGTACCGTAGCACCCTATACCAAGTTACCAGTCCTTATAAGAACTTTTGTGGAACAAGTGAGTTGTGAATGTTTAGCAGACTGCAGCAGAAGGGCAGCAGTCAAGTATAATATCCTTTCTATATTTGGAAGAAAGAATATTATACATGTACAAGCCTATTACTGTACCACTGATACCAGTCCTGAAAAGAACCTTTGTGGAACTAATAATAACAGCAAGTCTTTAAAATTACCCTCACTGCCTGACAACACTGCTTCCTTCCTGTCCCTATACAAATTGGCAAAAAAAGAGAACGATTAGTGGTTACTGGAACAGCTCTTTTGTGGACCTTGATAGTAACAGCTAATGATGATGATGATGATGATGATGATGAAAGACTAATCTGGCTGTCCCTGTAGCATACACCGTCCTTTCCCTTTCTCTAAACTAACAAAAGACACTCAGGCTGCTGCAAGAATCAGCAGCACAGCAAACCTATCAACACCTAACACCTATACCAGTCCTGAAAAGAACTTTTGTGTACCAAATAGCTAGTGGTTTATCTCTCCCTACTCCACACAGGAACCTGTCCCTATCGTAACAGAAGAAAGAATGTAAAATGGCCACCGGATCGGGTGTATTTATAGGTTAGGGGGAATGTACAAGTGTCCATGTGCTGTCATGTCTCAATTGGCTGTCCTGTATCACATGATAAACGTGTCACCAAAGGTTAAAGTTCTTGTATACATTAAACACGTAAGTCCGCCGCGGCGAACGACGGAAAAAGGCGTTCGAACGTGCGGACCGCGAATGTCGGAAATTCGCCGCGAAACGACCGCCGGGCGAACCGTTCGGCCATCACTACTTACTAGTAGCTATGAGCTGTCAGTTTGGTCTGCATTTTGCTTGTTTGGAAGATTGATTAATGACCAAACTAGATGGATGTTTGGCCAAACTGAACCTCCTGCTGCAGTGACAAGTGAAATATTTAGAAGTGGTATTACTACTGATGCTAAATGTGAAAGTTTCCTTCAAGCTGGAGTCAAATAGTTGGCAGCTGTGGGCTTCCTAGTGTAGCCGGGTGCTGCTGCTGGCTGAGTGCCGCTCCCAATCTTGTTTTTTGTACAATTCTCCTTTAGGGGGCGTGGCAAGGGGTGTGTCCTATGCCTGCAGACTTTTGCTGATAGGTGTCCCTCATTCCCATCTTAAAAAGTTGGGAGGTATGCGCTCCCTCCCCCTCTCCCACTGAGACTGTTGTGCATCTCACAGCACAGGCTTGTGTCTGCTCGCTTCTCCTACTGCTGGCTGGGAGTGGCTCTGTGGTATAAAATCCCCCGCTCATACTCTAAGCTGGAAAAGCTCTGTGTAAACAGAGTGGCCGTGAGAGCCGCAGATATGGGCTATGTGTGTCTGCCTGCTCTGTCCCCCACTCACCCTTGTTCCCCCTCCCTCCTGGCAATGGTGCTTGAGTCAGTCAGTGCAGGGAGAGAACTTGCTATGCGGCATGGTAGATCATGGAATGTGTAGACCTTAAGACAGTGCTGCAATGTAAATGGATAGGGCCTTGAACTTCAATACACAGAATTCCCAAAGTGTGCAAAGTGAAAGAGAGAAGAAAGGTTGGAGCAAGCAAATGAGGACCTGCTACAGGGGGTGTCTGCATGCATACAGAAGGCTGAGAGGCTGAACTGCTATGGACCTTTTGTGTGTTGAGGTCTGGAGCAGGGCAGACTCAATGCTAGGTGTCTGTGCTCATACCAGGAACCAAGAGACTGAGTCATGAGTGTTATTCTGTCTCAACTGAACCTAAATCTGGAGGAACTCATTACTGTGTGTGCCTACAGCTTTGGTGAGCCAGTCAGGACCAGAATGTGAGGACTGAGAATTCTGAGACAATTAACCTCCAGGTGCTTGGGACCAGACCTTCTGCCTGCCAGAGGTGGAGAGCTGAACTATATGTCTAAAATTTCCACTACATGCTTTGAACTCAAATAAAGACCGCTCTTACTTAACAGCCATTCCTTACTCACATTCTTAACCTCCCTGGCGGTATGATTATATCAGATTTTTGATGCTGAAAGCGGTACATTGTTTTTCATGGAAATTTGGTGTTTATATTGTAGGCCTATAATTCTTAGGAATAACTCGCTTAAATCTGTCCAAACAAGAGTCTAGTAAACATCTCGGGTATGATAAAGTTTAAAACACAAAATCATAAACTATAATATAATAAATAACTATAAATAATTGTAGTGCCGGCTCCTGAAGAGCATGCGTTTTTTGAACCTGAACTGCAGCTTGGTTTGGGTATAATTATTCTAAATTTGGACCTCAGCATCAGTCTGACTGGACTATAGGGTGTTCAGCCTGGCCATAGGCGGCACTGTCTCTTCTGGCAGGCCTGGTAACACAGTCTGGTTGGGTGCTTTAAGGTTACTTTCTCTCGGAGTCCGCCAGTGGGAGTGTCACTCTTTCTGTGCTTTCTGGGAGAGGGTACTTAAGATGCGGCTGTCACGTGGTTCGGGGTTCAGGTCCAGAAGTATGTTCTGACTCCATGGTCCTGGTCCTCCTGACCAGCCCCCAGGAAGGCTATGGCCTGGGGTGAGGATCCACCCGACTTTATGTTTCGGGGCTAACTAGCCCAAGGCAAGGAAACTAAGGAAGGGATTCGGAGGTGGTTTGGTGCCGTCTCCAATTGTGGAGAGGCCCAGCAACTTCGTATCTATCCAGGGGAGGACTCTTCAGAAGAAGGCCGTACGGGTTGGCTTCTTAGCAAGAGCCTGGTGAGGCTGAGGGACCTAAGTGAGTCCAATCTCATGGGTATCGCCGAACTGGCTGAAAGATCCTGGTACCACATGAGTGTTCTACAAGTCCTAGTTTCCTACATGTTCTACAACAACGTCTGTGGCAGAGACTTATTTCTATGTGTTCTACAACAAAGTCTGTAGCAGAGACTTATTTTTAATTTAAGCACCTTGTTGGCTGCTAAGCCTTGTGAAAGAGGGACTATCCAACTTGAGTGGACATCCAGCTGTGAATGGCTATTCTCTGGATTTAGTCAAAGTAAGCAAGTTCTTTATTATTAACTTTGACACTAATGCCCCGTACACACGATCGGACTATCTGGTGGACCAGAGTCCGCCGGAAAATCCACCTTGTCCCTATATAAGTTGCCGCACAACGCGTCCCTGTCATTGTGGCCAGAGACAGCGTCAAGTCAACATCTCAAGGAAGAAGAGAAGAAGAGAAGAGAAGGCGGCGACGACAGAAGACCGGGCCACCGCAAGTAAAAGAGCTGGAAGAAGGAAGCGGAGGCCCGGCAAGAAGAACCAGAGAGGGGGACAAGACCCCCCGAAGTTGGAAGAAGAGGCGGCGGCGACAGAAGACTGGGCCACCGCTAGTAAAAGAGCTGGGAGAAGAAAGCGAAGGCCCGGCAAGAAGAACTGAAGAGGGGGACAAGACCCCCGAAGTCAGAAGAAGACCCCCGGGTGGCGGCGACGAAGAAGAAGAAAACCGGGCTCCTCCGCTAGTAAAAGAGCTAGCAGAAGATAGCGGAGGAGTCCCCAAGACGGAAGACCACCGGAGCTGTGCAATAAATTATTTTAAAACCTTCTGTTGTGTTTTATTTACACTTTTTTCACCAGGTGAATGGGTAGGGGTACATGGTACCCCAATACTCATTCACATAGGGTGGAGGGCCGGTATCTGGGGGCCCCCGGATTCCGATAAGAGACTGTTCGTTAACTAAATTTTTGCAAATAAAAATCCCTTTAATCGGATCTGTCATCAGTCTCTAAAGTTTCTGCGGCATCTACCATGGGAGACCCCTAGACGCAAATCAAGGAGAAGAAGGTAACGGTAAGCCCAATCAAACCAGCAGCTCCTTCGGGGACTAGTGCTACATAATTATGTACAAATAATAACATAATAATAATACTTTTTTTTCAATAATATAATCAAATCAAAAACACTGACATTTGCTCAGTTGCAGAATTGTTGCTGTCGTTACTTTCAGTGTTTGATGACGAATTTCCTCACAAATCACTATCGCTCAATTCTGCAAGTGATTGTAATTTATTATCATGGTTTTCTAGCTGGTCTAAAACCACTTTTGGGTTGCTATGGACAATCCCAAGTTTCCAGGCAGAAAGAACAGTATATATAATAAAAAATGACATGCGGGGCACTGGACAAAGCATTAGGGGCAAAAGGGAGGTAAAATAGTTTGATACAGTAATATAATCTGTAATATTACAGTGTACTGTATGTGTTTTATGTTTTTCACTTTTTTTGAGTTTGGCACCGGGCTCCGTCCCAGTGCGTCGCAATGCTGAAAGGGAATGGAGCCCGGCACTGTGATGAATCAAGCAGCTCGCACACATAGTGGGAGGACATCGCAGGATCCAGGGGACAAGGTAAGCCACACTCGGGAATACCACCAGGGAGTTTAAAGGAGCAATTTAAGTGCACCACCTACAGAAGGGTCCCACTGAAAACCAGCCATCTAAACTATTAGGTGTCAGGTACATTCAATCACCTTTAAAGTGTAACCCATACATTAGGAATGTATACTCTCACCCACTGCTGGGTTTATATGCATAGTGTGCACACATTTTATTTTTATGTGTTAGTTAAGGCCATTCTATGTCCCTAGTTGGAGCTGTTATAGTTCATTTTAACTTTGCTATAGTCTGTTGTGTGCCAGTTAGTGGGTCATTGACCATTTTTTCCATTCATCCATTAAAATGCCCTTAACTCTGTGTAATTATCTGTTCATCGATTTGTACCTTGTTTAACTGCATTGCCATAGTACATTTAATTAATTTACCACCACGTTGCTTGTGGCCTAATTCTTGTGCATTATTATAGAGTAGTAGCTTACTAAAGCCCTGTACACACGGGCAGAATGTTAGAAGACATTTGCCGGTTCAAAAAAAATGACCAGCATTCTGCCTGTGTGTATGTGGGTTGGACGTTTGGCCTGCTTCTGTGTGACGTACATGCTGAAAAACCAGCATTTGACCAACTCTTGATCAGTGCTCTCAGCCAATGGCAGAGAGTGCTGATTGGAGTGTTCTGGCAGGGGTGGGTCCTGTCCCCCTGTTTGAACACAACAGCTGGGCGGTGGGGATCCAGAACTAACCTCTCCATTAGACAGCACTGACATTTTTTTTTGTTTAACCCACTGATAGTGTGTACCTGGCTAATCTACGACCAGGTGTGTCAGAGGGGATAAAGCAGTTAAGAGAGTTATATCAGAACACAGATCCCATTATCACCAGCAGCTCATGTGGAGGTAAGCTCTACACTAGCAACTAGGGATGAGCTTGGGTTCTATCCAATCCTGGTAAGCAGCTGTCAGCGACAAGCTAATGAGCTTTGGGCAGGAGAGTTTCCACCCTGCAGCTTCCCACACACAAAGAGGCGAGGATGCTTTTGACTAATATGGGGAAGAACATGTACCCAAACTTCCCAAACCACACCAGGCCACATGCCATCAACAAGGGGAGGACAGGAGGACAGGGGCCTCTTCTTCATAACCCTGACCTGGTGTTTGCGGGGATCTGCCGGTGGGGAGCTTATTGGAATTAAATGTAGGGGAGACCCCAAATATAGTACAGAGATAAAAATAGACAGTATAGAAAAAAATTAAATAGTTAATAGACAAACACATTAGTGTAATTTAATAAAAAATAAAAATAACCCATAATACCCTGCAATGTAAAGTCATTGTTAATCATCTTGTACAGTACTGTGGATCCTTGTCAATTGCATAAACTACGGCTTCTGACCCCCTGAAAGAAGAAAACTGACCAACATATCTGATCCCATCACTCACTAGCCATAAATAACAGCTCCCGGACCCCACAGTGAAATGTAAACAAAGGGGCAGAGAGGGTGATGCCATTGATCAAATATGGATCCCACACAGTTTTTTTCTTTTTGTTTGTTTTTATTTACCTAGGATCCCCCTTGACACCCAAACTCATCAAGGATAAGGGTCTGGTGTATATTTTTAGAGGAGCCTGAGAGGATGAAGGTAATCCCCAGTTGCTTTGTTTAGAAGCAGCCAAGAGCTGTCGGTTACTGTCATGTACTTTCAATTTACTTACATTTACTGTCACCTTTCACTGTCATTTTCAAAGGCCAAAGCAATAGCAATTAAAGTGGAGTTCCGCTTAAAAAAATAAATTAATTAAAAGTCAGCAGCTACAAATACTGCAGCTGCTGACTTTTAATAATCGGGCACTTACCTGTCAAACACCTACCTGTCCCAGGGTCCAATGATGTAGGGGATCCCTTCTCTCTGCGGCGCCGGCATTGTCACTGTGGGCACCCAGCTGTGGCTTCACATCTGGACACGCACTGCGCATGCGCGAGCCACGGGCGTGCCTTGACTGGCCAGGCAATCATCTGGGACCTGTGACCTGTCCCAGATGATTAGTGTAGGGTGGGTACTCCTGCGCTAAAAGGAATTTGTGATGTATATAAAGTGATGGGTGCTGCATCCACCGTATGGACCAAACTCGTGTCCAAATTTGTGTAATTTGTGAAGGGAGGGGGGTGGTGTTGCGCTTCCTCTAGTATATTTTTTGGTATATTACCACGGTATTGCCAAAATATTAGTTATATATCCAACAATTAACGATAAAGTGCATTAAGTGCAAAATCAGTGAATGATCTTAAATTAATTAATAGGTGTGTTAGAAAAACATAGTAGTTTTAAAACAACAAAAGACAAAATCACCAATATCTAAACAGCAAAAAAAAATAAAAATAAAATGGTAGCTAAAAGGTGACTCTATCACTTGTGCAATATATATAGAACATAGGTGAATGGTTCATGAGGTGAATGATATACAAACGAATAAAACAAAATTGACTCAAAATATATGTAACGTATACACAGATAATTCAACTAACTACATAAATATACAGTGCGGTATTGGATTTAGTCCTTGATCCAGTGTGCAAATATTGGTGCAAACGTGCAAAGTGTTTCGCTGGAACACTGTGTATAACTATCTTGGTATTAAGGTGACACTGTGCCTTTAAGTGCAGAAAGTAAGTTAGATCTTCAGTGTCGTAGACACCCGTGGAAAAAAATGGGTGATTACCTTACTGCTGTAAGGTATACAGCGTGTAGCAGAGTAATCTTTAGGAGGAGGGGGGAGTCCCTTCAGCTCGGTTCAATCCTGGATATTCGTTCACTTTTAAGTGGAGCCAGGGCTCCGACTTCAGAAAAGGTTCCTGTACTACTTTTAGCCAACTTGTAGGCGACTGGTACCCATTGATTTCAATGGAGTTCGCCTCCAAGTCGGATCTCCGTCTATACGGAGGCGACTCTCACAGAATTATCAGCTCTTAAAAGGGAACTCCACACCAAATTTATTTAAAAAAATTGGCGTGGGTTCCCCCTCCTAGAGCATAACAGGCCCTTAGGTCTGGTATGGATTTTAAGGGGAACCCCCTATGCCAAAAAAAATGCGTGGGGGTCCCCCCCAGATCCATACCAGACCCTTATCCGAGCCCCCCCAGATCCATACCAGACCCTTATCCAAGCACGCTACCCGGCCGGCCAGGAAAGGGGGTGGGGACGAGCGAGCGCCCCCCCCCTCCTGAGCTGTACCAGGCTGCGTGCCCTCAACATGGGGGGGCGCCTTGGGGAAGGGGGGCCGCGTGGCCCCCCACCCCAAAGCACCTTGTCCCCATGTTGATGAGGACAAGGGCCAACGGCCAGGGTTGTCGGGGTCTGCGGGAAGGGGGCTTATCGGAATCCGTGAGCCCCCTTTACTAAGGGGGCCCTCGGATCCCGGCCCCCCACCCTATGTGAATAAGTATGGGGTACAATGTACCCCTACCCATTCACCTGTGAAAAAAAAGTAAAAAAAAACACAATGGTTAAAATAGTTTATTGCACAGCTCCGGGGGTCTTTTTCCATCTTCGGGGGTCTTCTCGCCGCACTCCTCTGCTATCTTCTGCTAGCTCTTTTACTAGTGGAGGAGCCCGGCTTTCTTCTTCGCCGACCCCCCCTCTTCTTCCGACTTCGGGGGTCTTGTCCCCCTCTTCGGTTATTCTTGCCGGGCCACCGCACCTTCTTCTAGCTCTTTACAAGCGGTGGCCCGGTCTTCTGTCGCCGCTGCCGCTGTCGCCATCTTCTGGCGTGCGGGGACTTATATAAGGACATCATCGGATGATGTCCCCGCCCATTATGATGTCACAGTCCCAGAGGATGCCCTATGTTGAGGGCACGCGGCCTGGTACGGCTCAGGAGGGGGGGGGGCGCTCGCTCATCCTCACCTCCCTTCCTGGCCGGCCGGGTAGCGTGCTCGGATAAGGGTCTGGTATGGATCTGGGGGGGGGCACGCTGTTTTTTCGGCATAGGGGGTTCCCCTTAAAATCAATACCAGACCTAAGGGCCTGGTATGCTCCTGAAGGGGGAACCCACACCGTTTTTTTTTTATTTGGCGTGGAGTTCCCCCTTGAGAGCTCATTCTCTGATTGGCCACAAGTCGTGTTGAAGTCATGTCCAAGTTGCCTCCAAAAGTCGTGTTGAAAGTCGTGTTGCCCCTGTTTGAACCGGCTCTAACTGTGTGAGAAAAACACGGGATTATGGATAAATCTTATACCCATAAACCCATGCTTTTCATTTTAGTTAAGAGGGCTGCGCTGGAAGGGAACATGTGTGTGAAGCATTTTTATTGGACAGCTTGGACCAATGGAGTTTTACCATTGGTCCAAGGCTCCAAGCTGTCCATTAAGCTCAATGTTTTTTGGGGGGGAGCGGATACCCTCTTTTTTGAGGGTTCTAGCTCCCACTTCCTCCTGCCGCACTGCAGCACTGGAAGGGAGATCACCTCTCTCACCTCCCTCTCGGCAATCATCTGGGACAGGTCACAGGTCCCAGATGATTGCCTGGCCAGTCAAGGCACGCCCATGGCTCGCGCATGCGCAGTGCGTGTCCAGATGTGAAGCCACAGCTGGGTGCCCACAGTGACAATGCCGGCGCCGCAGAGAGAAGGGATCCCCTGCATCATTGGACCCTGGGACAGGTAGGTGTTTGACAGGTAAGTGCCCGATTATTAAAAGTCAGCAGCTGCAGTATTTGTAGCTGCTGACTTTTAATTAATTTATTTTTTTAAGCGGAACTCCACTTTAATTGCTATTGCAAGCTTACAATCTAATAGGGTAGGGCAAGTGGTACAAAAGGTTATAAATGTGATGAATAAGCTGATGGAAGTGGTAGGAGATTAGTTGGAGACGTGATAGGCTTCCCTGAAGAGATGAGTTTTCAGGAATCGCCGGAAGGTAGCAAGAGTAGGGGATAGCCGAACCAGTGGAGGTAGCAAGTTCCAGAGGATGGGAGAGGCTCTGGAGAAATCCTGGAGATGAGCATGGGAGGAGGAGACGAGAGAGCTTGAGAGTAGGAGGTCTTGAGAACAGCGGAGGGGACGATTTGGGTGATATTTGGAGGCAAGATTGGTGATGTAGCTCGGAGCAAAGTTGTGAATGGCTTTGTATGTTGTGGTTAGTATTTTGAATTTAATTCTCTGGGTTGTTGGGAGCCAGTGTAGGGATTGGAGGAGAGGGTTGGCAGACACTGAGCTGTTGGTACGGTGGATAAGTCTGGACTACACTCTAATATCAGGTGATATAAAAAATTGGAACCACTACCATTCCATTCTTCAGGTTTTCTACTTTAAAAAAAATATACAATTGAATTTCCGGAATGCCCACGGCGTAACACTATGGTGGTAATTCACACTTGAACGTGTTCTGACATGTTCTAACTTGCACTCACCTGGGTCGCAGACCAGTCGACTAAGTCTTTATGTGGTAGTAGAAGAAATAACACGTGTGTGGAAAATGAGTGACAGGATCAGGAAGAGCGGATTAACATCAAATTTTGCGTGAGAACTTTCCAAAAACGCAAAGGATGGATGAAATTGTGAGTGCAGACCCTTGTACATGAAGGATGGCAGAAGAATTGAACATGAACAGGGAAACAGTGCAGCAGATAGTGTTTGTTTTATAGAGTAAATATTGGTCCATTCCAGAAATTAAAGTGTCACTAAATCCACAACAGTAAAATCAGTCTGTATATGCAGTAAAGCATGATTGTTATACTCAATGTAGAACCTAAGGGGTTAATGTCTTGAATTGTGTAAAAAGGCTGTTTGATCCTGTCTTCTCTGATTCTCCCCTTCTTTAACTGTCCCTAATCCATCTACTGATAGCACAGAGCCGTGGGGGCATTCTGCACATGCTCAGTTTGGTGTGTATTGCTTGAGAGGTTTTAGTTTGGGAGGATACGTGTGATCAGCACAGGGCCAATCAGCACTGTCCAGACAGAAAGTCAGGAATCATGCAGCCTCATATGACAGTCAGGGGAGAATGAAAACTCTTCCTACAAGTTTTAACCAGTGCTCGGCCGGACACTGATAGAAGTCACAAGACTGCTATATAAAGCTGATGAGAAAATGTATTTAGCAGTTTGTATTTACTAAAACTATTTTATTCAATGCTCTGTATTCTGTGGGAGAACAGGTATAGTGAATGCATGGTTCTGGGTTTAGTAACACTTTAAATTGACAAACCTCGTATACTGTTTGGGAGTTTTAACTAATCTGCAGGCCTAATACTTTTTTTAAATGTGTGCACAAAAAAAAAAAAAAAAGGACAGTTTTGAATGCAATAAATCAACAAATTGCTTGAAATATTTTTCAACACAGATCTTTCATCAATCATTTTATTTCTTGCAACAAAAACACTAAAGTAGTATTAAACCCAAAACCAAAAACATATATATTTTGCAGTTTACTAATCCTTTGATGTAACGAATGCATCAATTTTCTCTTTTTGGCTTGTCCGCCTCTGTTTATATCTGGTGATCTGGCCAGTAACACACCTCCTGTTTTAGTGAGACACAACCCTGGAGGAATGAGCACACCAGGCACAGCAGACAGCAGCATTGTCAGTCTGGGGGGGTGGGAGTGTTAAATGTGTTAGCCGATTTACATACACTAACAAATTGAAGGAAAAAAGAAGAACTGCGCTAAGAAACTACTAACAAATTGAAGCCAAACCAAAACTCTTTATAATTTTTGTTTTCCTTTTGGAAGGGGTTTTTTGTATAATTAAATACAACGTATCGTTTTAATCACCCTTGTCAATGTTAAAGTGGTTTGTCCCTTCCATGTAAACTGATACATTCTGCTGGAGAGCATGTTCATTTGAAAAACAACAGACTTGTTGGCTGGAGTACCAGTTGAAAATAGAAGAAAGAAAGACTAAAAAAGAAAACAAATACAGCCATTACACCTAATGCCCCGTACACACGATCGGACTTTCTGACAACAAAACCGTGGAATTTTGTTTGAAGGATGTTGGCTCCAACTTGTCTTGCATACACACGGCCACACAAATGTTTGCCAACAATTACGATACACACGGTATCGGACTTTCCACCAACAAGCTCACATCCAATATTTCCCATTGGAAAATCCGATCGTGTGTGCGCGGCATAAGGCAAACAGTAAATTTGGAGATGCTGCACATCTCTGTTAAAAATTGGTTGTGCAACATGTGTGCCATGGGACTTAAGCACTTCTTCTCCAGAAGGTTTACCCCCCTTCATGACCAGGCCATTTTTTGCGATACGGCACTGCATTTCTTTAACTGAAAATTGCGTGGTCGTGCACAAAAAAATGTATCTCCTTTTTTCCCATACATATAGAGCTTTCTTTTGCTGATAATTTTTTTTTTTTGCGCTATAAACAAAAAAAGGCCAATGGTTTAACGACTTCCCACTCGCCATATGCAGAATGATGGCCGGGAAGTGGTTCTGTTATCCTGACTGGGCATCATATGATGTCCAGCAGGATAACATGCCAGCTCGTGCTCCCCACGGGGGAGTGCAGCGCAGCGATCGCGAGTGCAGTCAGTCTGACACCCCGCATCTCCAATCGTGTTAAGAAGCCTCTGTCAGAGGCTTCTTACCACGTGATCAGCTGTGAGCAATCACAGCTGATCACAGCGTGAACCAGGAAGTGCTGATAAACGTCATTCCTCGGTTCGTGCTGACAGGGAGAGCCGACAGGGCAACTCTCCCTGTCAGAGGTGGTTCTGTGCTGATAATCAGCACATTGATTATCAGCACAGCCCCCTCAGATATGCAAATAAGCTACCAATCAGTGTCTAGCATTCCCCAATAAAAAAGTCTTCAAGTGCCCACCACAGTGCCAATCAGTGCCCACCACAGTGCCAATCAGTGCCCAGCAGTAACACCTGTCAGTAACACATCAGTACCTCATCATCAGTGCTGCCCATCAGTGTCACCTGTCAGTGCCAATCAGTACCAGCTATCAGTGCCAATCAGTGCTGCCTGTCAGTGCCCATCACAGCCACCTGTCATTGCTCATCAGTGCCGCCTGTCAGTGCCCATCAGTGCCACATATCAGTGCCCATCAGTGCCGTCCATCAGTGCCCATCAGTACTGCATATCAGTGCCGCCTATTGGTGCCCAACAGTGCCGCATATCAGTGTCGCCTATCAGTGCCCATCAATTCTACATATCAGTGCCTCCTCATCAGTGCCCATCAGTTCCGCCTCATTAGTGTCTGTCAGTGAAGGGGAAAACAAAATTTTATTCCAAAAACTAAGAAAAAAATTTATTTTTCCAAAATTTTTGTCTTTTTTAGTTTGTTTATCAAAAAAAAAAAAAAAAACCCAGAGGTGATCAAATACCACCAAAAGAAAGCTCTATTTGTGGGAAGAAAATTATAAAAATGATGTTTGGGTACAGTGTTGTATGACCGTGCAATTGTCATTCAAATTGTGACAGCGCTGAAAACCGAAAATTGTCCTCGGCAGAAACGGGGTGAAAGTGCCTGGTATTGAAGTGGTTAAAAAAAAATAAAAGATTTTTTTACTTTCTGCTATAAAACATATCCAATAAAAAAAATGTAAATAATCAAATCAGACACTAACTGACACTTTTGACATTTTTGGGTTACCAGCAACACGAATACAGTGATCAGTGCTAAAAATATGCACTGTCACTGTACTAATGACACTGGCAGAAAAGGGGTTAACATCAGGAGTGATCAAAGGGTTAAATGTTTTCCTAGGGATTGCTTTCTAACTGTGTGGCAGATGTGCATTTACTGTGAGAAGGCAGAGATCCATGTTCCTGCTTAGCAGAATCAGGATCTCTACATTCCCTTCTCAAAAGTACGACGATCTGCCTTGTTTACATAGGCAGACCTCCGTTCTGCTAATCTCCGGAACGATCAGGGGTTCCCACCTCACACAGCAGGAGCACGCCCCAAACCCTAAAGTGTCAGATCACATACTAGGTACGGGATCTGGCACAGAGAGGACGCCCTGCTGCAGTATATCTGCGTTGGGCAGTCACTAAGCGGTTAAAGTGGATGTAGCATTAGTTCAATTTTTTTTTTTGACCTGTTTCTGAGCTGCACCATTGAAGATTTACCCTAGCTTCATGCTCTGGTGACAACTTTAAAATTTGGGGTTTGCCATCACTATCCGTCTGATTGACAGTTGTCACCAGGACTAAAATAGGAGTGACACAGACAGCAATACAAACTTGACAAAGGTTTAAGCCAACCAAAACTTAAAAAATAATAATAAAAATAAAATTCTTTACATACACTTTTCATGATATGTTTTATAAAAAAAAATTAAAAGAATATGCTGTACAACTTGTAATGTGTCTAATATGTTTATTTTTTATTTTTTATTTTTTCTTTATAGAGTTATTTAGCATATACTCATTGGATCCTACATTCTCTTTATATCTTAGACGCCCTCCACCCCATGCTCTGAATTTAAATATTTTAAGTGAGTACTCATTATTTTTATATAAACATTTCTTTATTTTTAATTTTCCCAATTTTTTACCTTTTTTTTGTTTTTGGCATTTTATTGCCTTTTAGTTGCCATTATATTTTTTTATATGATTAACTTAACCACTTTCAGACCGGACCATTTTGCTGGTAAATGACCAGAGGTCTTTTTACACTGCGCTGCTTTAACTGGTAATTGCGCGGTCATGCAATGTTGTACCCAAACAAAATTTGCGTCCTTTTCTTCCCACAAATAGAGCTTTCTTTTGATGGTATTTGATTGCCTCTGCGATTTTTATTTTTTGCGATATAAACGTAAAAAGACCGCAAATTTTGAAAAAAAATGATATTTTCTACTTTTTGTTATTAGAAAAATCCAATAAACTCAATTTTAGTCATACATTTAGGCCAAAATGTATTCAGCCACATGTCTTTGGTAAAAAAAAAGTCAATAATTGTATATTTATTGGTTTGCGCAAAAGTTGTCACATCTACAAACTAAGGTACGTTTTCTGGAATTTACGCAGCTTTTAGTTTACGACTGCCTATCTCATTTCTTGAGGTGCTAAAATGGCAGGGCAGTACAAAACCCCCCCAAATGACCCCATTTTGGAAAGTAGACCCCCTAAGGAAATTGATAAGAGGCATGTTGAGCCCATTGAATATTTTATTTTTTTGCCTCAAGCGATTGAATAATGACAAAAAAAAATTTTTTTTTTTTTTTTACACAAAGTTGTCACTAAATGATATATTGCTCACACATGCTATGGGCGTATGTGAAATGACACCCCAAAATAAATTCTGCTGCTTCTCCTGAGTACGGGGATACCACATATGTGGGACTTTTTGGGAGCCTAGCCGCGTACGGGGCCCCGAAAACCAAGCACCGCCTTCAGGCTTTCTAAGGGCGTAAATTTTTGAGTTCACTTCTCACTACCTATTACAGTTTTGAAGGCCATAAAATGCCAAGATGGCACAAAACCCCCACAAATGACCCCATTTTAGAAAGTAGACACCCCAAGCTATTTGCTGAGAGGCATGTTGAGTCCATGGAATATTTTATATTTTGCCACAAGTTGCGGGAAAATTACAAACTTTTTTTTTTTTTTTTTTTTTTCACAAAGTTGTCACTAAATGATATATTGCTCACGCATGCCATGGGCATATGTGAAATGACACCCCAAAATAAATTCTGCTGCTTCTCCTGAGTACGGGGATACCACATATGTGGGACTTTTTGGGAGCCTAGCCGCGTACGGGGCCCCGAAAACCAAGCACCGCCTTCAGGCTTTCTAAGGGCGTTACAGTTTTGAAGGCCATAAAATGCCAAGATGGCACAAACCCCCCCCAAATGACCCCATTTTGGAAAGTAGACACCCCTAAATTTAGGGGTACACTAGTGAGACTAGGTAATAAATGGCGGGTGCCCTGAAACTATAAAAAAATAACTAACCAACCAGCGTCACCTGTAACAGTTATATGGTGATCACTGGTGAAAGGGTTAACTAGGGGGCAATTAGGGGGCTTTATGCGGTAGTATATGGGGGTCCCTGGCGCTATAAAAAGCTGCAGCGAACCTAAATACCTACCTGCCTAACTAGCGTCACCTGTGACACTAATACAGCGATCAGAAAAACGATCGCTTATTAGGCTGGGTTCACACTGGAGCGATGCGGGAACGCCACGAATGCGCGGCGGGTTCCCGCATCGCATGCCTCCCGGCGGCAGTTCACACTGCCCTATGCGAACTGCTGGGAGTGTCAGTGAAATGTTACTGACACCCCCAGATCAGTTCGCATATCGCAGTGCGATCTGCAAACTCGGATTGCATGGTGTGAACACCCATGCGATCCGATTCTGCTGCGGGCCAAAAAAAGGGTCCCGTGCGAATTTGCGGCGGGTGCGGCGGGTGCGGCGAATGGCTGAACTCGAATCGCACAGAGATCGGATGTGATTTGCACTGCAGTGCGGTGCGAATCACATCCGTTCTCATAAACCGCTGCAATGTGAACCCAGCCTTAGTGACACTGGCGACGGGGGGTGATCACGGGGTTAAACCTTTATTGGGGGGGTTAGGGGGGTACCTTAGAACTAAAGGGGGCTAACCCTAACTGCCCTAACAGTTATTAGTCACAAATGACACCCGCCGGGTGATCAGGGGGTTAAACCTTTATTAGGTAATAAATGGCGGGTGCCCTGAAACTATAAAAAAATAACTAACCAACCAGCGTCACCTGTAACAGTTATATGGTGATCACTGGTGAAAGGGTTAACTAGGGGGCAATCAGGGGGCTTTATGCGGTAGTATATGGGGGTCCCTGGCGCTATAAAAAGCTGCGGCGAACCTAAATACCTACCTGCCTAACTAGCGTCACCTGTGACACTAATACGGCGATCAGAAAAATGATCGCTTATTAGGCTGGGTTCACACTGGAGCGATGCGGAAACGCCGCGAATCCGCGGCGGGTTCCCGCATCGCATGCCTCCCGGCGGCAGTTCACACTGCCCTATGCGAACTGCTGGGAGTGTCAGTGAAATGTTACTGACACCCCCAGATCAGTTCGCATATCGCAGTGCGATCTGCAAACTCGGATCGCATGGTGTGAACACCCATGCGATCCGATTCTGCTGCGGGCCAAAAAAAGGGTCCCGTGCGAATTTGCGGCGGGTGCGGCGGGTGTGGCGGGTGCGGCGGGTGCGGCGAATGGCTGAACTCGAATCGCACAGAGATCGGATGTGATTTGCACTGCAGTGCGGTGCGAATCACATTCGTTCTCATAAACCGCTGCAATGTGAACCCAGCCTTAGTGACACTGGCGACGGGGGGTGATCACGGGGTTAAACCTTTATTGGGGGGGTTAGGGGGGTACATTAGAACTAAAGGGGGCTAACTCTAACTGCCCTAACAGTTATTACAGTCACAAATGACACCAATGCAAAAAAAAAAAAAAAAAAAATGACATTGGTGTCACTGGGGGGCAGGGGTAATTGGGGGGGTGATCGGGGGGTAAAGGGGGGGTGTGAGTGTGCCTGGCATGTTCTACTGTGTGTGTAGAGTGTTGGTGCAACTCACCGATCCGCTCTCCTCCGTGTCGGAACGAAAAATACCGACACGGAGGAGAGAATACATCACTTCCTCTCCTGTGTTTACATTACAGGAGAGGAAGTGATGTCACCGGGGATTTCTATTCGTCGGGAGCGATCGCGAGGGGGTGGCCATGAATGAATGGCCGCCCCCTCGTCCCGGATCGCTCCCGGACGAAAACCGACCGCCACAGGCACCGGGCGGGGGCCCCCGACCCGCGGGAGGCAAGGGACGTACATGTATGTCCTTATGCCTGCCCGTGCCATTCTACCGACGTACATCGGCGTGCGGCGGTCGGCAACTGGTTAATAAATATATTTCCTATTTGCGTTATACATTTAATTTTCCTTCTTTTTTCTTCCTTGCACTCACAGCCTGGTTACATTGTGTGTCTTCTGTGGCCGCACAGTGCCCCTTTTACTTGGGTCGACTGGTTCCCCGTGGCTGTGGCTGCTTCTAGGAGGTCTGGCGCAGTAGGTTCACCTTCTCTAGGGGCGGGCATTGGCAAGAGATATTTATATCTTTATATTGTATGATACTTATGTTCTGTATATTTTGTACTTAATTCATTTTATAGGTTAATGTCTCATCTCACTTTAACTCTCATATCATATATATATATATATATATCTGTTTAAATTTGAAGAGTCCTTTAGAACCCCCCGCATCTGCCGTGGGAGGAAACCGATGGGTCCTGTGATCTACTGCTTCCTCCTTTGCGGGTGAGCTGATCCCCTCGCTATTTAAATTACTGTAACTCTTCTGTTATGTCATTATATGATTCGCTGCTATTTGATTATTTGCAAATATTTTTATTTACTCTGTAGACTATCCTCCTGAAGAAGCGGTTCGCCGCGAAACCCGTAGAGGAAACGTTTCTGTACCCCTCTTCAATAGAAACCTTACGGGTTTACCCGTCGGTAGTTTATTAAATTGTGGTGTATATGATTTTAGCAATATGAAAGTTTTGATGGATTTCATTTTTTTGTCCTTATTAAATTACTTAGTAATTTTTTATAACAAAGTCTTTTATGATTTATTTAGTACCGCAATAGTCCCCTCAACAAACATTTTTTGGGTGTGGATATCAAGGGAGCAGCCTCAGCAACTACCCCAATATCCTTAGAATTCCCAATTCTTGACAATTAATTCATTTTTCCTTTTGTATCTTTATGCAGTTTTTACACTTTTTTGATTCGTATATCCCCTGATGAAGCTAATGTGAAACATGTTGGGTTAATATACGAAAAAGCAACTCCCGTTAAAGCTGAGTATCTGCCTTGTGACCACCTGTACTATGAACTGTTAATCACTAGTGAACAAAGTGGCCCTGTTGTGTTTTAACTATATTCTCATTAAAATTACTATATATATTTTTTAATTATTGGTTTCCATTATTATTTGTAAGCACTGGAAAAATCCCCTTTCCTCTCTTCAGCTACCCCTAGCTGGACATACCTTACATAAATGTTTATTTCCTATGATAGTCAGCTCCATCTAGTGATCATAATGCAGTATTTTCCTAAATTAACTCAGTCAGGAAAATACTGTATTATAGCCACTAGATGGAGCTGATGAACATAAAAGATAAACATATTAAAGAGGGATTCCACCAAAAAAAAATATATTAAAAGCCAGCAGCTATAAATACTGCAGCTGCTGACTTTTAATAAATGGACACACACCTGTCCCGGGTTCCAGCGATGCCAGCAGCCGAGGCCGATCGATCGCTCGGCCCTCGGCTGCTGTCGCCACCATTCTAGGTGAGGGAATCAGGAAGTGAAGCGAATCGGCTTCACTTCCCGGTTCCCTACTGCGCATGCGCGAGCCGCGCAATAGGAAATCTCCGCGCTGTCACTGGGACCCGTGTGTGTCCCAGCAGACAGCGCGGCAGGGCAGGAAATGGCGTAGACTCCCACGGGAGTCTATGCCCGGAAGTGGGGGAAAATACCTGTATTTGACAGGTATCTCCACCCCCCTCCCCCCTGAAAGGTGTCAATTGTGACACCGGAGGGGGGGTGGGGGTTCCGATCAGCGGAGGTTCCACTTTAGGGTGGAATCCCGCTTTAAACACATTATGGGGATTTATTCACAATGGCTGTGTGAATATTTGCGACAATCACAGCAATGTGTTTTATCAATAGAGCCTTTGTAGTGTAGAACTACTGAAACAAGAACTCTCATTGAAGACTATGGACTGTTCAGCAGCTGATTTTGAGTATATATTCTGCCAAACCTGCAACGTGTAATAGACAACAAATAGTAAATCAGATGAAAATACAAGAGTGACCCGATCAAAGTGTCAGGTCACTTTACTTTAGGCTACACATTGCCCAGATATTTCTGGTGGAAGTTTTTGGGCTTTCGTTATTAAAGCGGGAGTCCGCCGGGACTCCGCGTTTTTTTTTTTTTTAAAAGCCAGCAGCTACAAATACTGCAGCTGCTGACTTTTAAAATAGTGACACTTACCTGTCCAGCGCGCCCGCGATGTCGGCACCCGAAGCCGATCTGTAGATCGTTTCTCGGGTGCTGCCGCCGCCATCTTGGGTATGGGAATCAGGAAATGGAGCCTTTCGGCTTCATTTCCCGGTTCCCTACTGCGCATGCGCGAGCCGCGCTGCGCAATAAGGACGGTCCCCGCTGCCTCTGGGATCTGTGTGTTTTCCCAGCAGGCAGCGGGGCACTTGTGGAAAGGGGCGGGCACTTGCGGAAAGGGGCGTAATCTACGCCCCTTTCCGCAGAGAGCTATCCCGGAAGTGGGTGCAGTTACCTGGATTATCCAGGTAACTGCACCCCCCTCCCCCCTGAAAGGTGCCAATTGTGGCGCCGGAGGGGGGGAGGATTCCGATGAGCGGAAGGTCCATTTTAGGGTGGACCTCCGCTTTAACCTCCCTGGCGGTATGATTATTTCAGATTTAGGTCATGAAAGCGGTACAATTATATGGCATGAAAATTTGGCGTTTTATATTGTAGTCCTGTAGTTCTTAGGAATAACTCACTTAAATCTGTCCAAACCAGAGTCTAGCAGACATCCCGGGTATGATAAAGTTTGAAAAACAAAATCATAAATTAAAATATAATAAATGACTATAAATAATTATACCAAATAATAACAATAAGAACCTCAAAAACCAAAGTAGAATCTTTTGCATCTTACCAGCTTTTAGATGAGATGCCTGAATTTGTGATCTTTCCAGTCTTTTATCCTTTTTTTTTTCCACCAGGTAATTCTGGTAATGAGCCCCTTCCTGTCGCTTGGTGGCTATGCTTACACCAACAGTGTATCTATGGAGGGAGCCACGGCTGCCACAGGGTGAACTACAAATAAATGTTTTCCTTTGTTCATATCTATTGCTTGGGGCGATGGGATAATTAGTTAACACAAATAAGATACATTGTTGTATTTGCTTCCAGTTCATCTCACAGCAAGTTACAAGGACACTTTGAATAAGAACAAACAAACTCTGGACAGCCGCACTCCGGATCAAATGAAAAGTGAAAAAGTGCCTTTATTTCTTCAAATGAAAAAACACCATATTACACGAATCCCCACAGCAAGGGGAAAAATATAAAACAAAAGCACTGACGTGTTTCACGCTAAAACCAGCGCTTACTCATATACTTTACTTCTGGTAAAATCAAATGGTATTTTCTGTACTTTCCAAAGATGTTCTTAGCCTCAAAATTAAAACCTATAATAGCCCTCAACATTGGTGTCTATGGATGCAATAATAACCCCCAACATTGGTGTCAGTGGACGCAATAATATGCTAGGGCTATGGAGAGTTTGTACTTTGCTGTTGACTTAAGCTGGTGTTCTGTCAAATTCTCCAACCCATCAGAAAATCCAACTACTTAACTTCCGGTTTATTTAAATCAGCAGTAATTGGCGTTTTTGACGAATTGGTGGTTGGACAACGACCGGCAACCAATATCTGGTGCAGGATATTATGAGCGGAGATTCTTACTCCACTCCGATACTAGCCAACAAAATAGGCACCTCTGAGGCAGCGACAACGTTGTCCTCATTAGCCACTGTGCTGTTAAAGCAGCTCAATCTTACTGTACCGGACTCTATTCGGTTGCCGGTATGGTGTTCAACCACCAATTCATCAAAATCTACAATAACTAAGGGTTTAAATAAACCGGAAGTGACGTGGTTATGATGGGTTTTGATGGGTTTGAGAAAATGACATCATACCCACTATGGATAGTTTGAATCTTGACCAGTTCAGCAGATGAAATTCATACCATGTATGGGAAGTAGTGATGGACGAACTTCCGACGGGACGTTTCGCGAACGCGAAACGCGAACGGGCACAAACGTTCGCGAAAACGACCGTTCGCCGCGGGCTCCATTGACTTCAATGGGAGGCGAATTTCGCAAACCTTTAGGTCGAATTTGCGGCCACGGGGTAATTATTAGGGGGTAGCACGTAGTCCCACCACCTGGACAATAGCATAATACATGTATGAGGTGAATTTGGGATCGATAACTACAAGCATTTTTTTTTTATTTGGGAAATTGTTCTGACAATTCAGGACTATGGAGCTAATGAAGGCAATGGAGGAGAGGGAAGGTCAGGGACCAGGGTAGGCAAACAAGAGGGTGCAGGAGATACAGAGCACTGACAGCAGCACCGTAATACAGAGCACTGACATCAGCACCGTGACATACAGCGCTGACAGCAGCTCCGTGACATACAGCGCTGACAGCAGCTCCGTGACATACAGCGCTGACAGCAGCTCCGTGACATACAGCGCTGACAGCAGCTCCGTGACATACAGCGCTGACAGCAGCTCCGTGACATACAGCGCTGACAGCAGCACCGTGACATACAGCGCTGACAGCAGCTCCGTGACATACAGCGCTGACAGCAGCTCCGTGACATACAGCGCTGACAGCAGCTCCGTGACATACAGCACTGACAGCAGCTCCGTGACATACAGCGCTGACAGCAGCTCCGTGACATACAGCGCTGACAGCAGCACCGTGACATACAGCGCTGACAGCAGCTCCGTGACATACAGCACTGACAGCAGCTCCGTGACATACAGCGCTGACAGCAGCTCCGTGACATACAGCACTGACAGCAGCTCCGTGACATACAGCGCTGACAGCAGCTCCGTGACATACAGCGCTGACAGCAGCACCGTGACATACAGCGCTGACAGCAGCTCCGTGACATACAGCGCTGACAGCAGCTCCGTGACATACAGCGCTGACAGCAGCTCCGTGACATACAGCGCTGACAGCAGCTCCGTGACATACAGCGCTGACAGCAGCTCCGTGACATACAGCGCTGACAGCAGCTCCGTGACATACAGCGCTGACAGCAGCTCCGTGACATACAGCGCTGACAGCAGCACCGTAAGCAGCCCCAGGAGGAAGTCAGCACAGCACAGGGATGGTGTGATCCCCTCATAATAAGAACCCCCAGGAGGAAGTCAGCACAGCACAGGGATGGTGGGAGCCCCTCATAATAAGAACACCCAGGAGGAAGTCAGCACAGCACAGGGATGGTGGGAACCCCTCATAATAAGCAGCCCCAGTAGAAATATGACACCGCTCAACCTCTTCAAAGAGGAGGGTAGGGGCATATAGTACGGTGTGCTTTTTTGGGTCAGGGAAGTGAGCCAAATGAATTAAGAAGGTCTGTGTGCTTGATTCCAAAAATTGTTTATAGACATATACATGGTCTACTGATCACATGTGTTGAATTCCTCCGAGATCCATGCCTCATTCATTTTTAGAAATGTGAGGTAGTTAACACTGTGGTGAGCTAGGCGAGTACGCTTATCGGTCACAATCCCCCCTGCTGCGCTGAACGTCCTTTCGGACAGGACACTGGATGAGGGGCAAGCCAACAGTTCGATTGCAAATTGGGCAAGCTCTGGCCAGAGGTCAAGCCTGCCCACCCAGTAGTCTAGGGGTTCATCACTCCTCAGAGCGTCCACATCGGCCGTTAACCCAATGTAGTCGGACACCTGACGGTCTAGGCGTTCCCTGATGCTGGATCCGGATGACACCTGTCGATGGGTCGGCTGAAAGAATGACCTCATATCCGAAGTCACCAACACATCTTCAAACCGGCCTCTTCTTGCAGGCGCTGTTGGATTGGTACCCGCAAATCCTTCTCTGGGAGTGGGAATTGCTCCTCTGCCAGCGCACGCAAAAGCAGAATGCAGCATTTCTCGAAGCAAGGCCTGGAAGTGCTGCATTCTGACAGCCCTCTGCGACGGCGGTAACATTTCCGCCATTTTGTGTTTGTACCGGGGGTCTAAGTACGTTGCCACCCAGTACTGGTCCTTGACCCTCATGCTTTTTATACGGGGGTCCCTATTAAAACACTGGAGCATGAAGGCCCCCATTTGCACTAAAGTGGAAGCGGTGTGGTGGCCTGGCTCCTGCTCATCATCCAGGATAATGTCGTCCTCTTCATTCTCCTCTCCCCATCCTCGCACAACAGGGATCCCAGAAAGGTTTAAAGCATGCTCTTCTTGCTCCTGCTCATCCGCCCCGGCACCATCCTCCTCTGACTCCTCATCAGACTCCTGTTGTTGACTTGTCTCAGATAGAGTAGCCCCCCCTGGGAATTCATCCAGCATTGCGACTTCCTCATCTTCCCGCTCCTGCTCCTCCACAGCCTGATCAATGACACGACGCAATGCACGCTCCAGAAAGAAGGCATAAGGTACCATGTCACTGATGGCGCCATGGCTGCGACTGACCAGTTTGGTGATCTCCTCAAATGGCCGCAGAAGTCTGCATGTGTCGCGCATGAGCAGCCACTGGCGCGGTGAAAAAAAACCCAGCTCCCCAGAACCGTTTCTTTCGCAGAGTTCATACAGGTAGACGTTAACTGCACGTTTCTGCTGGAGCAGCCTATCAAGCATATAGAAGGTTGAGTTCCATCGCGTCGGGCAATCGCAAATAAGACGTCTGACCGGCAGATGGTGTCGCCGCTGAATGTCAGCAAGGCGAGCCATGGCCGTGTAAGATCTTCTGAAATGGGCCGAGATTTTCCTTGCCTGCCGCAAGATGTCCTGGACCCCAGGGTATTTGACAAGGAATCGCTGCACGACCAAGTTTAAGACGTGTGCCATGCACGGCACGTGCGTGATTTTGCCCTGTTTCAATGCGCTAAGCAGATTGGCACCGTTGTCACACACCACTTTACCAACTGTCAAATTGAGCGGTGTTAGCCACTCATCTGCCTGTGAACGCAAAGCTGAAAGGAGTGCCGGGCCAGTGTGGCTCTTTGCTTCCAGGCACAACAGACGCAGCACGGCATGGCAACGTCTCACCTGGCATGTGGAATAGGTTCTGGGGAGCTTGGGCGGTGCAGTGGAAGAGACGCTAGCAGCGGAAAAGGAGGAGGCAGCTGAGGAGGAGAGGGAGGAGGATGGAGTAGGAGGAGGAGAAGAAGAGTCAGGCCTGCATGCAATCCGTGGCGGTAAAACCAAATCTACACGGGTGCCACGGGTTACATGCTTGACGGCCGTCAGAAGGTTCACCCAGTGGGCAGTAAAACTGATATACCTTCCCTGCCCGTGTTTGCTAGACCACGTGTCTGTGGTCAGATGTATCTTGGCACCGACACTGTGTGCCAGAGATACATTCACTTGCCGCTGAACATGGCCATATAGCTCTGGGATGCCCTTCTCTGAGAAATACTTCCTTCCTGGGACCTTCCATTGTGGTGTTCCAATGGCCACAAATTTGCGAAAGGCCTCCGAGTCCACCAGTTTATATGGCAGTAGTTGGCGGGCTATGAGTTCTGACAAGCCAGCCGCCAACCGTTGGGCAAGAGGGTTATCCGGCGTCATCATTTTTTTACGCTCAAACATTAGGCCCACGGAAGCCTGCCTTTTTGCAGAAAAATGTGAGCTTGGCGTGATGGAAGGTGGAGTGGAGGACAATTGTGAGGAGAGAGGAGAAGGAGAAGTAGAAGACGAGGCTGGACGGTGAGAGCCTGCAGTGTGGCTTTGTGTGTTCCGTTGCTCCCACTGGGCTCGGTGATGGCTGCTCATGTGCCTTCTTAAGGCGGTCGTCCCTAGGTGAGTATTGGGCTTACCGCGACTAACGCGTTGACTGCAAAGATTGCAGATGGCAACGCTATTGTCAGCAGCGGACACGTTAAAAAAAGCCCACACTGCGGAGCCATGTGCCGGTGTCCTGGGAGCGCCAGATGTGACCGTACATGGTCGATGACTCGCTCCTGATACATTTGCAGTCTGCTTTGTCCCTGCTGTGCAATGTAAGTCATTGCTGCTTCTCCTCCCTATCTGCTGGTCCATATCTCCCTCTGAACTCCCCTCCTCTTCCTCTCTTGTGGGCACCCACGTGACATCACTAGACACGTCATCATCAACGTCACCTTCCCCACCGCTATAAGTAGAGTAGGCAGCAACACCGGGGACCAACCTCCTCCTTGGGCTGATCTGGGTACTGGCGTCAGACTGCTGAGTAGCGCTTGTTGCTACCTCCTCTTCCTGATCCAATACCAAGAGTGGCTGCGCATCAGAAATGTCCTCTTGATATGGATCGGAAAATAATTCCAGTGACTCAAGCGGAAGGTATGTGGTGGTGGTGGTGGTGGTCGTGTTGTTGGTGGTAGTGTCTTTGGGGGTGCACATAGCAGAGAGTGAAGAAGAGGGTGCAGATCGAGAGGATGAGGAGGGTGCAGAAGAGTAAGGCTGAGCGAGCCACTCAACCAAGTCTGGTGCATCCTTTAAAGTAATTGAACGCACCTTCTGCAACTTCCCACTTTGGCTCAAGCCTGTTGCTCCTGCCCTACCCCTACCACCCCTGCGGAAGGGCCTGCCTCTTCCTCTGCATGTCATTTTTTAAATGACCCTGTGACAAAACTCTTAGTCCCTATACCGCTGAAGGACTGCTGCAGTATAGGTGAGCGGTCAGCAGTGGTGCACGTCAACCCTATCTATTGTGGACCTATAGCGGTCCTTACAGAACAGCAGACTGTACCGCACTCAAGCCTATGTACCGTAGCACCCTATACCAAGTTACCAGTCCTTATAAGAACTTTTGTGGACCAAGCAGGTTGTGTATTAGTGTTTAGCAGACTGTACGTCAGTCCCTATACCGCTGAAGGACTGCTGCAGTATAGGGCAGCGGTCAGCAGTGGTGCACGTCAACCCTATCTATTGTGGACCTATAGCGGTCCTTACAGAACAGCAGACTGTACCGCACTCAAGCCTATGTACCGTAGCACCCTATACCAAGTTACCAGTCCTTATAAGAACTTTTGTGGACCAAGCAGGTTGTGTATTAGTGTTTAGCAGACTGTACGTCAGTCCCTATACCGCTGAAGGACTGCTGCAGTATAGGGCAGCGGTCAGCAGTGGTGCACGTCAACCCTATCTATTGTGGACCGATAGCGGTCCTTACAGAACAGCAGACTGTACCGCACTCAAGCCTATGTACCGTAGCACCCTATACCAAGTTACCAGTCCTTATAAGAACTTTTGTGGAACAAGCAGGTTGTGTGTTAGTGATTAGCAGACTGTACGTCAGTCCCTATACCAATGAAGGACTGCTGCAGTATAGGGCAGCGGTCAGCAGTAGTGCACGGCAACCCTATGTATTGTGGACCGATAGCGGTCCTTACAGAACAGCAGACTGTAACGCACTCAGGCCTATGTACCGTAGCACCCTATACCAAGTTACCAGTCCTTATAAGAACTTTTGTGGACCAAGCAGGTTGTGTGTTAGTGATTAGCAGACTGTACGTCAGTCCCTATACCAATGAAGGACTGCTGCAGTATAGGGCAGCGGTCAGCAGTAGTGCACGGCAACCCTATGTATTGTGGACCGATAGCGGTCCTTACAGAACAGCAGACTGTAACGCACTCAGGCCTATGTACCGTAGCACCCTATACCAAGTTACCAGTCCTTATAAGAACTTTTGTGGACCAAGCAGGTTGTGTGTTAGTGATTAGCAGACTGTACGTCAGTCCCTATACCAATGAAGGACTGCTGCAGTATAGGGCAGCGGTCAGCAGTAGTGCACGGCAACCCTATGTATTGTGGACCGATAGCGGTCCTTACAGAACAGCAGACTGTACTGCACTCAGGCCTATGTACCGTAGCACCCTATACCAAGTTACCAGTCCTTATAAAAACTTTTGTGGACCAAGCAGGTTGTGTGTTAGTGTTTAGCAGACTGTGCGTCAGTCCCTATACCGCTGAAGGACTGCTGCAGTATAGGGCAGCGGTCAGCAGTAGTGCACGGCAACCCTATGTATTGTGGACCGATAGCGGTCCTTACAGAACAGCAGACTGTAACGCACTCAGGCCTATGTACCGTAGCACCCTATACCAAGTTACCAGTCCTTATAAGAACTTTTGTGGACCAAGCAGGTTGTGTGTTAGTGATTAGCAGACTGTGCGTCAGTCCCTATACCGCTGAAGGACTGCTGCAGTATAGGGCAGCGGTCAGCAGTAGTGAACGTCAACCCTATGTATTGTGGACCGATAGCGGTCCTTACAGAACAGCAGACTGTACTGCACTCAGGCCTATGTACCGTAGCACCCTATACCAAGTTACCAGTCCTTATAAAAACTTTTGTGGACCAAGCAGGTTGTGTGTTAGTGATTAGCAGACTGTACGTCAGTCCCTATACCAATGAAGGACTGCTGCAGTATAGGGCAGCGGTCAGCAGTAGTGCACGGCAACCCTATGTATTGTGGACCGATAGCGGTCCTTACAGAACAGCAGACTGTACTGCACTCAGGCCTATGTACCGTAGCACCCTATACCAAGTTACCAGTCCTTATAAGAACTTTTGTGGACCAAGCAGGTTGTGTGTTAGTGATTAGCAGACTGTACGTCAGTCCCTATACCAATGAAGGACTGCTGCAGTATAGGGCAGCGGTCAGCAGTAGTGCACGTCAACCCTATGTATTGTGGACCGATAGCGGTCCTTACAGAACAGCAGACTGTACTGCACTCAGGCCTATGTACCGTAGCACCCTATACCAAGTTACCAGTCCTTATAAAAACTTTTGTGGACCAAGCAGGTTGTGTGTTAGTGATTAGCAGACTGTACGTCAGTCCCTATACCAATGAAGGACTGCTGCAGTATAGGGCAGCGGTCAGCAGTAGTGCACGGCAACCCTATGTATTGTGGACCGATAGCGGTCCTTACAGAACAGCAGACTGTAACGCACTCAGGCCTATGTACCGTAGCACCCTATACCAAGTTACCAGTCCTTATAAGAACTTTTGTGGACCAAGCAGGTTGTGTGTTAGTGATTAGCAGACTGTACGTCAGTCCCTATACCAATGAAGGACTGCTGCAGTATAGGGCAGCGGTCAGCAGTAGTGCACGGCAACCCTATGTATTGTGGACCGATAGCGGTCCTTACAGAACAGCAGACTGTACTGCACTCAGGCCTATGTACCGTAGCACCCTATACCAAGTTACCAGTCCTTATAAGAACTTTTGTGGACCAAGCAGGTTGTGTGTTAGTGTTTAGCAGACTGTGCGTCAGTCCCTATACCGCTGAAGGACTGCTGCAGTATAGGGCAGCGGTCAGCAGTAGTGCACGGCAACCCTATGTATTGTGGACCGATAGCGGTCCTTACAGAACAGCAGACTGTAACGCACTCAGGCCTATGTACCGTAGCACCCTATACCAAGTTACCAGTCCTTATAAGAACTTTTGTGGACCAAGCAGGTTGTGTGTTAGTGATTAGCAGACTGTACGTCAGTCCCTATACCAATGAAGGACTGCTGCAGTATAGGGCAGCGGTCAGCAGTAGTGCACGGCAACCCTATGTATTGTGGACCGATAGCGGTCCTTACAGAACAGCAGACTGTAACGCACTCAGGCCTATGTACCGTAGCACCCTATACCAAGTTACCAGTCCTTATAAGAACTTTTGTGGACCAAGCAGGTTGTGTGTTAGTGATTAGCAGACTGTACGTCAGTCCCTATACCAATGAAGGACTGCTGCAGTATAGGGCAGCGGTCAGCAGTAGTGCACGGCAACCCTATGTATTGTGGACCGATAGCGGTCCTTACAGAACAGCAGACTGTAACGCACTCAGGCCTATGTACCGTAGCACCCTATACCAAGTTACCAGTCCTTATAAGAACTTTTGTGGACCAAGCAGGTTGTGTGTTAGTGTTTAGCAGACTGTGCGTCAGTCCCTATACCGCTGAAGGACTGCTGCAGTATAGGGCAGCGGTCAGCAGTAGTGCACGTCAACCCTATGTATTGTGGACCGATAGCGGTCCTTACAGAACAGCAGACTGTAACGCACTCAGGCCTATGTACCGTAGCACCCTATACCAAGTTACCAGTCCTTATAAGAACTTTTGTGGACCAAGCAGGTTGTGTATTAGTGTTTAGCAGACTGTGCGTCAGTCCCTATACCGCTGAAGGACTGCTGCAGTATAGGGCAGCGGTCAGCAGTAGTGCACGGCAACCCTATCTATTGTGGACCGATAGCGGTCCTTACAGAACAGCAGACTGTACCGCACCCAAGCCTATGTACCGTAGCACCCTAGACAGACCAAGTTACCAGTCCTTATAAGAACTTTTGTGGAACAAGTGAGTTGTGAATGATTAGCAGACTGCAGCAGAAGGGCAGCAGTCAAGTATAATATTCTTTCTATATTTGGAAGAAAGAATATTATACGTGTACAAGCCTATTACCGTACCACTGATACCAGTCCTGAAAAGAACCTTTGTGGAACTAATAGTAACAGCAAGTCTTTAAAATTATCCTCACTGCCTGACACACTGCTTCCTGCCTGTCCCTATACAAATTGGCAAAAAAGAGTAGGCTGGAACGATTAGCTGGAACAGCTCTTTTGTGGACCTGATAGTAACAGCTAATGATGATGATGATGATGATGATGAAGAAAGACTAATCTGGCTGAGCTGTCCCTAAAATAGCAGCATACAGCGCTCTGTCCCTTTATCTAAACTGACAAAAGAAACTCAGGCTGCTGACCTAACACCTATACCAGTCCTGAAAAGAACTTTTGTGTACCAAATAGCTAGCGTTTTCTCTGTCCCTACTCCACACAGGATCCTTTCCCTACAGTGACAGAAGAAAGAATGTAAAATGGCCACCGGATCGGGTGTATTTATAGGTTAGGGGGAATGTCCAAGTGTCCATGAGCTGTCATGTCTCAATTGGTTGTCCTGTAACACATGATAAACGTGTCACGAAAGGTTAAAGTTCTTGTATACATTAAACACGTAAGTCCGCCGGGGCGAACGACGGAAAAAGGCGTTCGAACCCGCGGACGGCGAAAGTCGGAAATTCGCCGCGAAACGACCGCCGGGCGAACCGTTCGGCCATCACTAATGGGAAGGCTGAATGTACCCAAACTGATCAGCCTGCTGGATTTTTGGACGCCGGGCGCAGGGATTCCAATGAGGGGAGGGGGGGGGGTTAAGCACCTGATTAGAGCCAGAGGCTCTAATAGGCTTCAAAATAGGGTGGGCTTTGGGTGCATAGAATGCGAATGGAGCCCACCCAGGTGTGTTACAACAGTGAGTGAATATTTGCTGTTGTAACACTGATCCTCTTCCTGGCCAATCAGGAAGCGGGTTTTGAGACCTATCACCTGATTGGCTAAGAAGACAGGCAATTCTATTGGACACCTACAGGAGGAGGGGAGGAGATGCACAGCCGCTGAGATAGAGGAATGGAGGAGATCCCCAATGCCTACTGCCGCTGCCCAATCCTGCTGCCGATGCCCGATCCCTTTGCCCCATCCTACTGCTGATGCCTGATCCTACTGCCAATGCCCAAACTTACTGCCAATGCCCGATCCCGCAGCCGATGCCAAGTCCCGTTGGTGATGCCTGCTGGCCGATACCCACCACCTGCCACCTAGATGGGGTAAGATAGCGAGCTGGCAGGGGGCTGCGGGATTTGAGGTGCTGCAGGCCTCCGGGGGGGTAGTTGCTTGGTGCCCCCCCCAAAAAAATTAGATTATTGCTAGCAACTACTATAGCCCCTAGCAATAATCATTGTGTTTTTCTGGCGGGGATGGCTTACCCCGCCCCCATCCCCTTCCGCCAGGAGAACACAATGGCTCTGCGTGAGGGATTTCCCAGTCAAAGCTGTCTGTGTTAATGGAGAAATCGAGCAGCGGTTGCAGGAAAGATATTTGTTCCATCTTTTGTAGAGTCTTATTCTTTATTTTAATGTTGTTTAACAATAAAAATTGCATTTTTTTTAATCAGTGTTTTTGCTTTTCTCTATTTGTCCCTCAAAAAGTCAATGGCTACGTATCAGCTCTCTGTGTATGCAGTAATAATAATCCCAATCGTTGATATTTAGGGATGGGCCGAACACCCCCCAGTTTGGTTCGCACCAGAATATGCGAACAGGCAAAAAATGTGTGCGAAATGTGAACCCTGGAAAAATCTAAAGTGCTCATTTTAAAGGCGTAAGTGTATGGGGACCTGGGTCCTGCCCCAAGGGATATGTATCAATGAAAAAAAAGTTTTTAAAACTACAGTTTTTTCAGGAGCAGTGATTTTAATCATGCTTATAGTGAAACAATAAATATAAAATATTATTTTAAATATTGTGCCTGTGGGTCCCCTTGGTCTGCCTGTAAAGTGCTGCAGTAAAATTACACTTCTAAAGGAAAAAATGTAACTCAAAATTGCTTGCGGCTGTAATGTATTGCCGACTGGTGGCAATATAGATAAAGATTGAGGGACTTTTTTTTTTAATTGGCGGGGGGTCCCCCCCAAAATCCAATCCAGACCTTATCCTAGTAAGCAACCTGGCAGTTCAGGAAAGGGGGGAGACGAATGAGCGCACCACCCCTCCTGAACCATACCAGGCCACATGCCCTCAACATGGAGAGGGTGCTTTAGGGTCCCCCCAAAGCACTTTGTCCCTATTTTAATGAGGACAAGGGCCTGCCTTGTTCCCGCAACCCTGGCCCTGTGGTTGTGGGGGTCTGCGGGCAGGCGGCTTATCGGAATCTGCAAGCTCCCTTTAACCAGGGGGCCCCCAGCTCCCGGTACTCCTATGTGAATGGCTATAGCTGACAATTACAACCCTTATGGGTTATTTAACCACTTTCAGACCGGACCATTTTGCTGGTAAATGACCAGAGGTCTTTTTACACTTTGGCACTGCGCTGCTTTAACTGGTAATTGCGCGGTCATGCAATGTTGTACCCAAACGAAATTTGCGTCCTTTTCTTCCCACAAATAGAGCTTTCTTTTAAAGGTATTTGACTGACTCTGCGTATTTTATTTTTTGTGATATAAACGTAAAAAGACCGCAAATTTTGAAAAAAAAAATTTATTGGATTTATTGGTTTGCGCAAAAGTTGTCACATCTACAAACTAAGGTACGTTTTCTGGAATTTACGCAGCTTTTAGTTTACGACTGCCTATCTCATTTATCATCTATCTCAATTTTTTTTTTTTTTTTTTACACAAAGTTGTCATTAAATGATATATTAAATGATATATTGCTCACACATGCTATGGGCATATGTGAAATGACACCCCAAAATAAATTCTGCTGCTTCTCCTGAGTACGGGGATACCACATATGTGGGACTTTTTGGGAGCCTAGCCGCGTACGGGGCCCCGAAAACCAAGCACCGCCTTCAGGCTTTCTAAGGGCGTAAATTTTTGATTTCACTTCTCACTACCTATTACAGTTTTGAAGGCCATAAAATGCCAAGATGGCACAAAACCCCCACAAATGACCCCATTTTAAAAAGTAGACACCCCAAGCTATTTGCTGAGAGGCATGTTGAGTCCATGGAATATTTTATATTTTGCCACAAGTTGCGGGAATATTACAAACTTTTTTTTTTTTTTTTTTTTTTACACAAAGTTGTCACTAAATGATATATTGCTCACACATGCTATGGGTATATGTGAAATGACACCCCAAAATAAATTCTGCTGCTTCTCCTAAGTACGGGGATACCACATATGTGGGACTTTTTGGGAGCCTAGCCGCGTACGGGGCCCCGAAAACCAAGCACCGCCATCAGGCTTTCTAAGGGCGTAAATTTTTGATTTCACTTCTCACTACCTATTACAGTTTTGAAGGCCATAAAATGCCAAGATGGCACAAAACCCCCACAAATGACCCCATTTTAGAAAGTAGACACCCCAAGTTATTTGCTGAGAGGCATGTTGAGTCCATGGAATATTTTATATTTTGCCACAAATTGCGGGAATATTACAAACTTTTTTATTTTATTTTATTTTTTCACAAAGTTGTCACTAAATGATATATTGCTCACGCATGCCATGGGCATATGTGAAATGACACCCCAAAATAAATTCTGCTGCTTCTCCTGAGTACTGGGATACCACATATGTGGGACTTTTTGGGAGCCTAGCCGCGTACGGGCCCCCGAAAACTAAGCACCGCCTTCAGGCTTTCTAAGGGCGTTACAGTTTTGAAGGCCATAAAATGCCAAGATGGCACAAACCCCCCCCAAATGACCCCATTTTGGAAAGTAGACACCCCTAAATTTACGGGTACACTAGTGAGACTAGGTAATAAATGGCGGGTGCCCTGAAACTATAAAAAAATAACTAACCAACCAGCGTCACCTGTAACAGTTATATGGTGATCACTGGTGAAAGGGTTAACTAGGGAGCAATCAGGGGGCTTTATGCGGTAGTATATGGGGGTCCCTGGCGCTATAAAAAGCTGCGGCGAACCTAAATACCTACCTGCCTAACTAGCGTCACCTGTGACACTAATACAGCGATCAGAAAAACGATCGCTTATTAGGCTGGGTTCACACTGGAGCGATGCGGGAACGCCACAAATCCGCGGCGGGTTCCCGCATCGCATGCCTCCCGGCGGCAGTTCACACTGCCCTATGCGAACTGCTGGGAGTGTCAGTGAAATGTTAATGACACCCCCAGATCAGTTCGCATATTGCAGTGCGATCTGCAAACTCGGATCGTATGGTGTGAACACCCATGCGATCCGATTCTGCTGCGGACCAAAAAAAGGGTCCCGTGCGAGTTTGCGGCAGGTGCGGCGGGTGCAACGCGAATTCAGCCATACTATCTGTATGGCTGAACTCGAATCGCACAGAGATCGGATGTGATTTGCACTGCAGTGCGGTGCGAATCACATCCGTTCTCATAAACCGCTGCAATGTGAACCCAGCCTTAGTGACACTGGCGATGGGGGGTGATCACGGGGTTAAACCTTTATTGGGGGGGGTTAGGGGGGTACCTTAGAACTAAAGGGGGCTAACCCTAACTGCCCTAACAGTTATTACAGTCACAAATGACACCCGCCGGGTGATCAGGGGGTTAAACCTTTATTAGGTAATAAATGGCGGGTGCCCTGAAACTATAAAAAAATAACTAACCAACCAGCGTCACCTGTAACAGTTATATGGTGATCACTGGTGAAAGGGTTAACTAGGGGGCAATCAGGGGGCTTTATGCGGTAGTATATGGGGGTCCCTGGCGCTATAAAAAGCTGCGGCGAACCTAAATACCTACCTGCCTAACTAGCGTCACCTGTGACACTAATACAGCGATCAGAAAAACGATCACTTATTAGGCTGGGTTCACACTGGAGCGATGCGGGAACGCCACGAATCCGCGGCGGGTTCCCGCATCGCATGCCTCCCGGCGGCAGTTCACACTGCCCTATGCGAACTGCTGGGAGTGTCAGTGAAATGTTAATGACACCCCCAGATCAGTTCGCATATCGCAGTGCGATCTGCAAACTCGGATCGCATGGTGTGAACACCCATGCGATCCGATTCTGCTGCGGACCAAAAAAAGGGTCCTGTGCGAGTTTGCGGCGGGTGCGGCGAATGGCTGAACTCGAATCGCAGAGATCGGATGTGATTTGCACTGCAGTGCGGTGCGAATCACATCCGTTCTCATAAACCGCTGCAATGTGAACCCAGCCTTAGTGACACTGGCGACGGGGGGTGATCACGGGGTTAAACCTTTATTGGGGGGGGTTAGGGGGTACATTAGAACTAAAGGGGGCTAACCCTAACTGCCCTAACAGTTATTACAGTCACAAATGACACCAATGCAAAAAAAAAAAATGCATTGGTGTCACTGTGACTGGGGGGGCAGGGGTAATTGGGGGGGTGATCGGGGGGTAAAGGGGGGGTGTGAGTGTGCCTGGCATGTTCTACTGTGAAGTGTCGTGTTGGTGCAACTCACCGATCCTCTCTCCTCGGTGCCGGAACGAAAAATACCGACACGAGGAGAGATTACATCACTTCCTCTGCCTGTGTTTACATTACAGGAGAGGAAGTGATGTCACAAAGGATTTCCATTCGTCGGGAGCGATCGCGAGGGGGTGGCCATGAATGAATGGCCGCCCCCTCATCCCGGATCTCTCCCGAACGAATACCGACCGCCGCAGGCACCGGGGGGGGCCCGATCGGGCCCCCCACCCGCGGGAAGGCAGGGACTTATATATACGCCCATATGCCTGCCCGTGCCATTCTGTCGACGTATATCGTCGTGCGGCGGTCTGCAAGTGGTTAAGGCTTGCACGGACAGCGTTTTGAACGCTGCTTGCTGCATGCCGCCGTGTATTACTCATTTTACTTTGACTGAGGTGAGACACTATGCTACTTATTTACCCTGTTTATGGCTCAATTTGCTTATATTCCACTATATTTACTAGCTCTATGTCTTCTCTTTATTACCTAGATAACTAACTTTTCCCCACCATCAGCTGATGTTGTATTGTGGAGGCTAATTATCTGGCTTCCCAGTGGAGACCTTGTAGTCACAGTAACCCCGGACGCTTTGGCTTACTAGCCTTACTCTTTACAGCGCAGTATTTTCTGCTTTATTTTAGCCATATTTTAAACATTGTGGCACCTTCTTTGTGGGCATTTGAATACCTTCGCCTCCTGCTGGGTATCACTGGTAACAGGTCTCGGCTGGTACGTATTATCACCATTACTTTTTTGGAACTTGCTGTCCATTATCATCCATGACCAGTATACAGGCTTTGCATGCATTGTTTTAGATATATCTGTACTAATTTAATTACATTTATATTCTAGACTATGTACAAACGAGATACAATATATGCCTAGGAAAAAGGACGGATGGTCCGAAACATGTTGGCATTCTTCTCAAAAATTACATAAGTCGCAAGTTTCTTATTCATTCAATCAATGCTCTGTTTAGTATTGTTTGTATATATTCTGCCACAATAACGTTTTTATCACACATGTATGTAATATGTTCTACCAATAAATTACGGTACTATACTTGATTTATGGACTGGTCTATCTCATTCAAACATCCCCAGGGGTTCCGGCTGTGCTTTTTGCATTAGGCCAATTTTTTCTATGTGAATGGGTATGGGTTACATTGTACCCCTTCCCATTTACCAAAAAAAAAGTGTCAAAAAGTAAAAACCACAAAACACAGTTTTTGACAACTCCTTTATTAATTCCTATTTTTGGGGTCTGTCAGGTGGCATGATTGAAGATGTTTGCATGTGAACAGCAGTCAAAAAAAATCCAATGCGTTTCGGCCATCAGGCCTTAATTATGGCTGAGCCATGATAAAGGCCTGACGGCCAAAACGTGTTTGGTTTCTTTTTGACTGCTGTTCACATGCAATAATAAAATTATGTTTTAGCTGACTTTCATTTCACATCAGATATGGTTCGGGGTGGGGGGGAGTGCTCACTCGCCCCCCCTTTCCTGGCCTGCCAGGCTGATTGCTCAGATAAGGGTCTGGTATGGATTTTGGGGGGACCTCAGCCAATTTTTACAAAAATGTCTTTCCTCTTAAAATCTATGCCAAACCCAAAGGGCTTGTATGGATTTTTTTTTGGGAGGGGGGCATGTTTTTTTTTTAATTTTGGTGTGGAGTTCCCCTTAAAATCTACACCAGACCCAAAGGGCCTGGTATGGACTGAGGGGACAGGGATGACAATGTTGTTTTTCTTTCCTTAATTCTGTCATAGGGTTCCCCTTAACCACTTCAATACACTGTATTATAAACTTTAAAAATAAAACTATACATATAAACTGACTGCACTGTGTGTGTGTATTATATATATATATATATATATATATATATATATATATATATATATATATATATATATATATATATATATATATATACCAGGTTGCCTGCACTGTATATATAGTCTACACTGAATGCAGAATATATATATATATATATATATATATATATATATTACACTTTTTATATATATATATATATATATATATATATATATATATATATATATATTAATACACTGCCTGCACTGTATACTGTATATAGTCTACACTGCACTGACTACTACACTGTATTTGTATATATATATATATATATATATATATATATATATATATATATATATATATATAATGCTACACTGCCTGCATGCTGCCAACTAAGCTGCCTCTAGCTAATGTTCTCTCAATCTCATACACGTTATTATACCACTTCACACGGCCACCGTGTAAGCAGCCTTATATAGTGTGGCTCTCGCAGCAGAGCGTGTTGTGATTGGCCAAAGCAGGCAGGTCTGGCACATGCTTTAACCAATCATCAGATGTCAATGAACTGCGATCTCACAGTGCATTATGGGGTGCTCCGCGGTGCTCAAATTTGCCACGAATGCCCCATATTGTTCGCTATTCGGCGAAAGGGGCGAACACCCAATGTTATGCAATAATAATCCTCAACACTGGTTGCAGCCGATGCAATAATAACCCTCAACATTGGTGTCAGCAGATGTAATAATAACCTTCAACATTGGTGTCAGTGGATGTGATAAGAACCATCAACATTGGTGTAAGTGGATGCAATAATAACCCCCAGCATAGGTGTCAGTGGATGCAATAATAGCCCTCAATATTGGTGCCAGTGGATGCAATAATAACCCTCAGCATTGGCATCAGTGGACACAATAGATACTAAGCCCTTGTATACACGGTCAGATATTCCGGCAACCAAATCCGACAGATTTTGTCCGACGGATTTTGTCCGAAACTGTTGAATACACAAAGTCGGACAAAGTTGTCGGAAAATCCGATTGTACATAACGTGATGACGTTATTTCGTTAGGATGGGACTACGTTCAGGCTAGTAGCCAATAGCTTTGGTCTAGGAATTTGATCTGAGCATGCGTGGCACTTTGTCCGTCGGAGTAGGCTACACATGATCGGAGTATGTCCGATAGGAGCATTTTGTTGGAAAATTTTACCGGCAAGTTGGAAAAGTTGGTCCGTCAGATATTCTGACGGAAACAGTCCGATGGAGACCACACACAGTTGGAATATCCGACAAAACGGTCCGATAGGACACATTCCGTCAGAATCTCTGACTGTGTGTACAAGGGCTAAGGCTTTAGAGTGTTTGTACTCTGTTGTTAACGTAACAAACTCAATAATAGTAAATAAGGCAAAGCCGTTTTGTTTGGCATACTCAATCATATGGCAGCAAATACATTTTTTCTAGTGCATAATTGAAGTGAAAATAGATTCACTATATAAGGGTGAACCTTCACCTAGCTTAATGGACAGCCTCTATTGCTTTAGTAAATCAATCATTTGCATTACAGTTGAGCTAAACACCAATAGGATGATATTTTGTTCACTAACACACCGAGGTTGATTTAGAGGCTGCTCACTTTGAAAGGAAAGTTGCATTTGCAAGAAAATTTTCCCCAGAGCTTAGTAAATGTGATGAAATTTCTATTTGCAAAGAATAACCAATCACATGCAAGGAAAAAAAAAACAGCATTAATGCTTCCAAATTACTGGATGATGAAAAATTGCCTTGCAAAGTGAAAAAGTGAACAGTCTTATTTCTTTTAATAAATCAACCCCGCTATGTACAGTATAATAAACAATGACCATGTTTTTTGCTATCAGATCTTGTTTTCAGCTCTTTCTGCAGTGCTGGGCTCCTGCATCCTCTTCCACTCTGTCTGGACAGTGCTGATTGGCACATGCACCCTCCCAAAATAAGAAAAAACTCTCTAGCAATACACACCAAACTGAGCATGTGCAGAGTGCCTCTGTGGCTCTGTACTATCGTCAGATGGATTGAGGACAGTAAATAAAGAGGAGGATCAGCCACAACAGGATCAAACAGCCCTTTTACACAATGCAGAGGATTGACCCCTTAGGTTCCACAGTAGGTATAACACGCATGCTTTACTGTATATACAGGCTGATTTATTTTACTGTTGTGGGTTTAATAACACTTTAGGAGGCAGTTGTCACTATAGATGGAAGTACCTGAAAAAGTAAATCAGGATCACTAGATATTATTTTAAACAAATCTGGAGATTAACAAAAAGACTGGCAATAGTATTACAAAGATTGAACAGTAATACTGTTTGCTGAAGTTTGTTCCCGATGCAACAAAGTGCATCTATCGCTAGCCTCACCTCCCTCTGCATTCCTCTTGCTGGTGTATGCATTGGGCAAGTTCTGGGATCCAGAGACAGGCACTACAAAACAAAGCAGCTTCTGAGATGACCATGGACGAAGGGGGTGCCCTCTCTGATAGTGCAGCTAGAGTTACGTGGCACCCAGGAAGATGGGACAAACTATTTCATATGCTTTATCCAATCAAATTCTGCAAAAAAAAAAAAAAATAAATAACTCAAAATTCTGCATAAAAAACACACAAAAACAAAAACCTTGAAACTTCTTTTTTTTTTCTTTTAATTACAATCCTATGTTAAAAGCTTATGGTGGCCATACACGCTTTGATAAATGATCAATTTATTTTCCAATCAATCTCTTCCTATAGAAATAATCAATCAGTTAACAACCCATTTGACCAACGTGACAGACATGGGGAAGTTGATTTTAATCAATATTTGAAGTGTTACTAAACCCACAACAGTAAAATCAGTCTGTATATGCAGTAAAGCATGCTTGCTATACTTACTGTAGAACCTAAGAGGTTAATGCTCTGCATTGTGTAAAAAGGCTGTTTGATCCTGTTTGCACAGATCCTCCTCTTCTTGCTCTGCCAAAAACATGTCCGGATAAGACAGAGTTACTGGAGTCAGGCTGCACATGCTCAGTTTGGTGTGTATTGCTAGAGAGGGGTTTTTTTTCCTGAGAGAATGCATGTGATTAGCACAGGGCCAATCAGCACTGTCCAGACAGAGGGTCGGGAGTCATGCATCCTGATAGGACAGCCAGTGCAGTATGAACACTCCCCCCACAAGCTTTAACCAAGTACTGATAGAAGTCACAAGACTGCTATTTACTGCTGATAAGAAAAGGTATTTAGCATGTTCTGTGTACTTGATCTCTGCTTAAACCATGTAATCTCATTGATTGAAATATGATTGTGAATTTAGTATCCCAGTGATGCTGATTGATGCAAAAAGATCAATAATATTACACCCTAGCCCAGTGATGGCGAACCATTCACTGCATCATGGGAAATGTTCCAAACCAGGGGGGGTGCCAAGGTTCGCCATCACTGCCCTGGCCAACTCAGTTTAACTGAATCTGATCAAAACTAAGTCAAAATTGATGGAAAGGGAAGTTATACCTGTTTGTTTATTTGTGGATTCGATCATTGTGATTAAATCGCACATTGATCAGTCAGTAAAATCAAAGCGTGTATGGCCACTATTAGATGAGATGGGGATTGGGATGAGGTTGTGGCTCTGTGGATTGGAAGGTGTATAGTGGAATCTCCCACACTGACAATGATAATGCAGGGAAGCTGGGAGTGATGTGTGCGGTAAGGAAGTCATGTAGTCCAGGCAGAGGAGAAGGAGAGGCGGGTCTGGGAGAGGAAAGAAGGAAAACTGGAAGGAAGATCAGGAAGTTTTCTGTGATAGAGAGAGGGAGGAGGAGGTGATGTCCAGGATCTCCCCCACACTCATCCAGACAGACCAGAGACTGGATAGAAGGAACACACAAGGATCACTGAGCTCCGATCACAGCAAGGATCCCACACAGGACGATCTCCGTCCCCGGGACCCCCGATCTCCCTCCCAGCAGGCGGCCAGTGAAGAGTGACAGGTGACAGGGAGAGAGAGAGAGGGGCTGTCCTCTAACCTGGGGCTAGGAGGAGGAGACAAGTGTCAGGACAGTCCGCTCCTTATATCCCATCCATCACTATCTGCGATCACCTCCTCCGCTCCTACCGACCGTACATCTGGGTGAGTGTCCCAACCCATGCATGCCCTGCCACCATCCCGATCATCTGTCACATCTACCTATGTATTGCTTTCATCTGTCTGTCTGTCCGACCTCATTCTCTCTGGGAGCTAATACCAATATTCCTATCTCTATCGATATTCATTCCATTTTATGTCATTTAATAAACAGGCAATATTGGTATCAGTATAATCCTTCTCTACTTCCTACTCTATGACTTTAATATTATATATGTGCTATCTATTCATCTATATATCTTTCTTCTATCTTCTGTCATCTATCGTATATTTAGCACTTTGCCCTTTGGGCCAACTCTATCTATCTATGTATCTTCTGTATTTTTTGTCTTTCTTTCTTTCTTTCTTTCTTTCTTTCTTTCTTTCTTTCTTTCTTTCTTTCTTTCTTTCTTTCTTTCTTTCTTCTTCTGTCATCTATCACATATTTATCACTTTGCCCTTTGGGCCGAATCTATCTATCTATCTATCTATCTATCTATCTATCTATCTATCTATCTATATCCTTTCTTCTATCTATTTATCTTTTGTCTTTTTTTTGTCTTTTTTCTTTCTTTCTTTTTTTCTTTCTTTCTTTCTTTCTTTCTTTCTTTCTTGCTTTCTTTCTTTCTTTCATCACACATTTATCACTTTGCCCTTTGGGCATCTATCTATCTATCTATCTATCTATCTATCTATCTATCTATCTATCTATCTATCGACCTATCTATATTCTTTCAGCTATCTATTTACCTTCTGTCTTTTTTGTATTTCTTTCTTTCTTTCTTTCTTTCTTTCTTTCTTTCTTTCTTTCTTTCTTTCTTTCTTTCTTTCTTTCTTTCTTTCTTTCTTTCTTTCTTTCTTTCTTTTTTCTATCATATATTAATTACTTGGCCCTTTGGACTTATTCAGTATTTCTTTCTTTCTATCTATCTATCTATCTATCTATCTATCTATCTATCTATCTATCTATCTATCCATCTATTTATTTTCTGTCTTTTATGTATTCCTCCCTCTTACTTCTAGACATTAGAGCCAGCACAGAAATTATAAAGAAATATTTTGTGGTGTTTTCTTTCTTTCTTTCTTTCTTTCTTTCTTTCTTTCTTTCTTTCTTTCTTTCTTTCTTTCTTTCTTTCTTTCTTTTCTCTATCATTTATTTATCTCTTTGCCCTTTGGACTTATTCAATATTTCTATCTATCTATCTATTATCACATACTTCTCCCCCCACCTTTTGGAATTATTTTTTTCTTTACTTTTCTATCATTTGTTTGCACTCTGTTCTATCTATCTATCTATCTATCTATCTATCTATCTATCTATCTATCTATCTATCTATCTATCTATCTATCTACCTATCTATCTATCTATCTATCTATCTATCTATCTATCTATCTATCTATCTATCTATCTATCTATCTATCTATCTATCTATCTATCTATCTGTCTGTCTGTCTGTCTGTCTGTCTATTATATATCATCTATATTTTGTCTGTCATATATTTTTACTTTTGCTCTTTGGGTTGACTCATCAAAACTAGAGAAACAAAAATGAGCACAAAATTGGAGTTGTTTCCTATAGCAGCCAATTAATGACCACCTTTTATTTTTATTAATTTATTCTAGTTATTTGCTATGAACATAAAAAAAAAACTAAAATATTGTGTTCATTTTCAGTTTTAATGAATCAACGCTTTTGTCTGTGCACTAGGGCATCTATTTCTCCTTGCCCTGGGTTTACCTGGCTTTCAATTAATTAATGAATTGCCTCTTTATTTGTTTATTTATTCATTTATTTTATTTACATTTGGTTACAATGCTATTTTATTGTGCCAGTAAAATAATTATCTTTGTAGCGATGTCCTGTCAAATAAGGCATTTGGTCTCGTGTTCTCAACCAAGACTGACACCACTTTCACCCAAAATTCACACGTTTTTCGATTTGAAAAGTGAATATGTGTGACCCTTGGGTAAACATTGTTAAATAGACCCCCAAGTATATGTAATGATCTTCTGTATACATTGGAGACCCGGAACTTGTTTTCTTGTACATAAAATACCGATGTTCATAATATTGTACAAAATTATAGGAATGTCAATTTATTGAATTGCTATCCATGTACTGCTAAATTACACACTGCCTGCAATTTGTATATACAGATTCATAATTGATTACCAAGTATTGTTATATAGATATTTGTATACATGAAACACACTGATAAATTAGATATTTTTATTTTGAAATAAAGAAGCATTTCCAATATTTGTATCACTATACACAACAGTTTTTTTTTAAAAGCAGTTCATCCACATATTGGTATAATGACATTTTCATTGCTCTGTACAGGGGAGGTCTCCCAATCTCCCATGGACTTCTGAGACTTTATTACATTTGTACAGGTCCCTGATGTGTTGTTTGTACTTTCAGTGTGTCACAATGCTTGATGGGCTGAAAATGGGGGATAATATCCAGAATGTCCATGAGAACTCCGCCAATCTGTCTTTATTCGGTGAGTGCCGGCGGTGAGGGATGGGATTGGGTGTAGGATCGGGACTTATTCTACTATCGCTGTAGATCGGCCAAGCTGTGTGTGTGTGTCCATGGTTCGAATCATTTGTTGTACATCACAATAATTATATTATCACCAGATATATGAATATTTCAGGTCACCCATTACGTTTAACGTTTAAAGCTTTTCATTGGGAAGTTTGACATGATACAAATCTGTATTTTGAGTGTAAATCAGAGTTAATATAATAGAATATAGATTTGTTAACACGATATAAAACGTTGGTACATCCAAAACTGGAGGTATATATATAGAGAGAGAGAGAGAGAGAGAGAGAGAGAGAGAGAGGCAGGCATACCCCACTTTTAAGTACACAATGGGGTTTATAATGAGCTCATTGGCTTCTATGCAGAAGTGAGCCTGTTGTGTGTGTATGTATATATATATATATATATATATATATATATATATATATATATATATATGACCATTAACACAAAAACACAAAGGAGATGCAGATATATTAGATAAGTGAGTAGGCACAATGACACATAAGATTACCTGATTTATTGAACTGGGTCCATGGAAAACATGAAGGTAGAAAGGGAGAGAGAGAGAGAATGAGAGAGGGATTTATAGGATTTTTATTGGACTTTACATTATTAATTGGAATATTTTATGTCTATATTTATATCTTTTTTTTTTTCTAGTTTACTAATACCAAGTTTCCTGAGCCTTGTGTACTATTGAAAAACATGAGGATATATGGATATATAGACATAAGGAGAAAGAGAGAGAGAGAGAGAGAGAGAGAGAGAGATACAATAATAGTATCATTATTTGACTTTCAATTATTAGTTGCATGCATGTCTGTATTCAATGTTGTATATGTGATTTTGTTTGCATTTATATATATTTATTTTAGATCAGCGACACTATATATATATAGTGTCGCTGATCTAAAATAAATATATATAAATGCAAACAAAATCACATATACAACATTGGATACAGACATGCATGCCACTAATAATTGAAAGTCAAATAATATATATCTATATCTATATATATATATAATTATATATAGATATAGCTCTTTGCTGATACAAGATGTCAGAAGATAGATAATCGAGAAGAAAGAAAGAAAGATAGATAGATGGATAGGTGGATAAGGTAGATAGATAGATAGATAGATAGATAGATAGATAGATAGATAGATAGATAGATAGATAGATAGATAGATAGATAGATAGATAGATAGATAGGCAGTATCCCTCCACCCTCTCCCACACACAGTAATGAAGTCGGGTTCAGGACTTACACCTCGGGCTCCACAGATTTAATAAAGAATATTAACCCTTTCTGGCCCTCATGCCTGCGGGTTACATCTATTATGTTTTTATATGAGATTTCTCAGCAGCTGAGAGACCCCCTCAGTAGAGGGAATCCGATTCATATATTTTCTTATCCAGGGACATCCACCCTTTGCCAATCCTCAGTGTTGTGTGTATGATGTGTGAATGATTATGTAAATGTAGATTAGCAGATATATGTAATAAATCCAGGTATGGCCACAATACACTGATATGCACGCTGCATTATCTATATACTAACCTGTATGGGGGGCCCAACTTTATTCAGATTCCAAGACATAGTCACTTTGACAGCTGGAGTCAGTGAGATTGGAACAATGACATTCAGGAGCCTCAGCAGAAATATGGAGGATGGATGGATCATGGATGGGATGAATGAGATTATCACATGAAATACATAATTTACCCGAAGCAATCACATATAAAACAATAAACGGCTGCAGTACATAAATGCTGTGTAGTGTGTAGTTCTAAAAAGAGAGTGTATAGCCAATTCTCTTGGAATGTATCATAGACTTTACATTGCGAACTATTCTAAATTAACAAGATTAGAAATACCATGTATGGAAAAAGTAGTAGATACAAACAAAAAGATTGTTTTGCAACATCACTCATGTCATAGTGAATGATTTTGTATTTATTGTACAATGATGGAGGGGAGGTGTCTGTATTCCAGCAGGGGAATTAAGTGAAATAACGATTCTAGAAGAAATAAGGGCTCACTTATCACACTTTTATATTGGATATTTTTTTTCTACCATTAAAATCAAGTATACAACATTATTAAAATATATACATCATAGCAATCCCGTTTTTACTAAATTATCACTAATAGGCTCAATATACTTATGTGTTTTTTAGTTAATTAGCAACACAGATTATCGACAAATCTGATCAGTCATTGATCGAATAATTCATTTTGTTTAATATTGTACAGATTCGAACACATGACTTTAATGACTTCTTTATTGATTTGGACTTTCTTTTGGAGGGTTGTGGAGGAATAAAGCTCCCCGATTTTTATGGTCTTTGCTGGCTGGAGGCTTATAGAGCCAATATATACAGGAAGGCAGTAGATATTGATCATATACATCCATCTGATGATGGTGATTTTGTATAGAGGGTGTATAGCAGTGGTGACTTATCAATTTTTCCTCTTTTATGGCAGGGCGAGCTCTGGATCAGAAATGGGTGTGTGAGGGCTGTGATCGGGCGATCTGTGATCGCTTCCTCCTGAGGATCAGTGACAGTCTATGGCATGAACAGTGTGCTCAGTGCTGTGCCTGCAAAGAACCCCTGGAGAGCAGCTGCTTCTATCGAGACAAGAAACTCTACTGCAGGGCTGACTACGAAAAGTAAGTCCCTACAAACTAGATAAGGCTCCTATAACAATGTTGTATCAAGGTCAGCTTTTTTTGTAATAGCGACTTGATCTGTGCCACAAAGCATAGGGCAGTGTGTGAGTGTGACCTTATGATGACATATAATAATATGGCACTGCCTAATAAAAAGCTGGAGATGTTACCCACAGCAGCCAGTTAGACTTCTGTGTACACCTGCTTTGTACCTGGTACCAGAAATATGACAGATGCAATCTGATTGGTTGCCAGGAGACACACCTTCCCTGCTGTTTTTATACATAATAAACAATAGGCTCAGCTAACACACCAGATACCTATTTTATTTTTATTTTTTTAAATGACAGTTATTGTCAGCTAAGCCTATTTAACATTGCATTTACATAGCTGAAATAAAAAATATTATCTTTGTATTAAAGCTTTGTTAAGTGAGCCCATATACAGACATGCATGGTGCTACATTTTTATGGTCATTTGGGCATTGTTTTTTTGTATTCAGTTCCTTATTTGACAATATGAGATCAATATGCCCCTGAAAACACCATGATGCATAATATAAGCAGTGTTTTAGCTGATTATGTTTCTTTTTTCCCAAATGGATTTACTACTGTACTGTGTAGGCTGTCCTGTAAAAAAGAATGATTCATGGATAACCTAAATTAATGTAGAATATATTTTTATAATCAAGTCTTGAATAATTTTGAACAATTTCTACCTGTGCTATATACATTGTGTAGTTTGATCCCATAGTATACTGTGTGCAAGGATACAAATATTCTTGAATCTCCTTATTGATGGCAAATTGAGACATATATATATATATATATATATATATATATATATATACTCCACTTTTAAGTACACTAAGTAAAATTGTCTCACAGCTGCACATCTACAATGTACAATAGAAATATCCATACTGATACTGCAGCAATGCATACCCCACTTTTAAGTACACAATGGGGTTTATTTACTAAAGCTGGAAAGTGCGAAATCAGGCTCACTTCTGCATAGAAACCAATGAGCTTCCAGGTTTTATTACCAACACTTAATTGAACAAGCTGGGGTTAGAAGCTCATTCATTTCTATGCATAAATGAGCCTGATTTTGCACTTTCCAGCTTTAGTAAATAAACCTCATTGTGTACTACTTAAAAGTGGGGTATGCCTGCACACACACACAAATATATATATATATATATATATATATATATATATATATATATATATATATATATAGATATATAGATAGATATATATACATATACATATATATATATATATATATATATATATATATATATATATAGATATAGATATATAGATATGCCATTATATTGCTGAGGTAACAGTATGGATATTTCTTTTGTACATTGTAGATGTGCAGCTGTGAGACAATTTTAGGGTGTATTTCCCCAATCTAACATCAGATAAGATCATTATTTGTTTCTTTTTACACCAGAAGGGATTAGAGTTTGCACAAGTACAATATTGTTGCTGGAAGGCCACCAAGTTTCCTCTTCTTGCTGAAGTCAGTCATTTCAGTTATTAGGCTACCTGGAACTGCAAGAGCTAGTCATGGGTAACTTTTGACTCAAAATATTTAGAGACTTTTTAGATAAGTTTTAGCTTTCTACTAAAATGTTAAAAGGCCTTGCTTTAGTGGCATTCATTTACTAAAGGATACTGTCCATTTAAAAAAAAAAGTAAATGAAAGCTATAAATTGAAAAGGTAATGAGTACTGAGCTTAGTACAGTAAATATCATAAAGCTGTGTTCACTTTAATCTGTCAAATTTGTTTTAAAAAAAATATTATTTTTATTAATAGGGGACATAAGTTAACAGGTTGGGTTTTATTTACTACCATTCACTTTGCGAATTGAACATACATTTAGATGAGCAGCCTCTACTCCTTTAGTTAATGAACCCTAATTTGTACTTCATTGACATATGTCATTATGATACTTACATTGCTGGGAAATGTATAATACATACGTATGATCTTTGCTCCCTGGGCCATGCATTAGTTGTGGCCTTTTTGAAATGTAAGTGTGGCCCATAGATCAAAGAATTTTTAGATTTTTTTTGGGGGGGAGGGGATTTTTGCTGACACGTAATGCTCATACATCTTGAGGAGGTACAATTTGGCATGTTCGCCCTGGGCTCTAGATGACCTTGTCCCAGTACTGGTTGTACTGTACTTACACATGCTTACAATAAATATTCTGCAGACTCCAGATTCATATCTGGACTATATGAATCTCACTTCACAATAACTAAATGACATTGTGTGGTGTATATTAACCCCTTCCTAGACCAGCCACTGCAGTTGTACTGCGACAGGTTGGCTCCCCTGGGCCAAACAACGTAACTGTATGTCGGTTCACATTTTGACCACTAGGGGACGTATGCACGCACTGACGGCACCACGCTAGAGCTGATGCAAGTGCCCGATGGGCACCCGCGATCGCTCATAACAGAACACAGATCCCCGTTCTCTCATGGGAGAGGAGACAGATTGTGTGTTCATACCAAGTATCAACACCGATCTCTCTCTTACTGTAGTCACTCTCATCCTCCTACAGTTAGAACACACATTAGGGAAACAGTTAACCCCTTGATCGCCCTACTAGTGTTAACCCCTTCCCTGCCACTGACATTTATACAGTAATCAGTGCATTTTTAGCACTGATCTTTGTATAATTGTCAATGGTCAAGGCGTCACAAGAGTCCAATTTGTCTGCTGCAATATCGCAGATCACCACAATTACTAGTAAAAAAAATAATAATAAAAATGTCATAAATCTATTCCCTATTTTGTAGAGGCTATTACTTTTGCACAAATGAATCAATATACGCTTATTGCATTTTTTTACCAATAATATGTAGAAGAATACACCTTGGCCTAAACTGAGAAAAAAAATCATTTTTTTTTAAATTAATTGTGATATTTATTATAGCAAAAATTAAAAGCTATTGTTTTTTTTTTTTTCCAAAACTGTCATTCTTCTTTTGTTTAAAGCACAAAAAATAAAAACCGCAGAGGTGATCAAATACCACCAAAAGAAAGCTCTATTTGTGGGAAAAAAAGGACGTCAATTTTGTTTGGGTACAGCGTTGCATGACCAGGCAATTGGCAGTTAAAGCGATGCAGTGCTGTATCCCAAAAAATGGCCCGGTCATTGAGCAGTCAAATCTTCCGTGGCTGAACTGGTTAAATTACTTCTTCGTAGTCAGTTGGCATGATGCATAATTGGTATTGTAACAATTCGTTGTGTCTTGAGTTCTGGAATGGTAAGGCACAATATTTGAGGCATGAGGCAGTGGATAATCATGGGTTTATGTTGATATTTTAAATACAATTGTAAGGGAACATAATATTTTTTTAAATGGTTATCTAAATTACATTTTTTGAAGTTGATTAGCTTTGCATTGGGGCAGCCTAAAAGTATCTGTTAAAGATATGCTATGCTAAATATGCTATATTATTCCTTATGCCCTGTACACACGGTCGGACTTTCCAACGGAAAAATGTGTGATCGGATCGTGTTGTCGGAAAATCAGATCGTGTGTGGGCTCCATTGGACTTTTTCCATCGGAATTTCCGACACACAAAGTTTGAGAGCTGGATCTAAAATTTTCCAACAACAAAATCCAATCGTTTAAATTCCGATCATGTGTAGACAATTCCAACGGAGAAAGTACTACGCATGCTCAGAATAAATTACGAGGTGAATGCTACTGGCTACTGGCCTGTTTATAGTCACGTCGTACGTGTTTTACGTCACCAGTTTTTGAATGATTTTCTGACAACTTTGTGCTACCGTGTGTATGCTAGACAAGTTTGGGCCAAAATCCGTCAGAAAAAATCAGACGGATTTTGTTGTCGGAATGTTCGACCGTGTGTACAGGGCATAAGAGTTTGATGATCCTTTTCAAGCTTACTACATGTATTACAGTCTGGTTGTGCTATCTCCTTTAGTTCTACCAACAAATATGCAATGCAATAGTTCAGCAGGGAATATTCCTCCATCCACCTGGATGGCAAAATTGAGAATATTTTTTTTCTTCAACCTGTTTGAAAAAAAAAAAAAAAGACTAATTCATGTGCTTTAGTGAATAAGGTAATTGTGCAGTATGCTTGCTTCAAACATCCAATCATCAAGTCAAAATCTATATATATATATATATATATATATATATATATATATATATATATATATATATATATATATATATACATATATATATATATATATATATATATATTTTTTTTTTATTAGCCTACACATGCTCTTAGCCCCATGTACACTGGCGTTTAATCTCGGTGCATGGGGCTCTGGTGGGTGGAAGGCACAGGTGTTGGTCACAGGTTCAAATTTGATGAGACAGCTACCACGACTATATGGGTCTGCACGGTGCACTTAACTGTACAAACGATTAGGGTAGTATGCACCCAGGGAGGAATGCCTGGAAAACAAGAAGTCTGCTGTGCATAAAGCCCTAAACCAGGGCATTACCCAACCTTTTGAAGAGCGAGGGCCACTTAAGTAAATTAGTAACCAGTCGTGGGCCACAATGAGCAGATGACAGTTCTGTGTCCACTCTGCATATGCAAAGCAGACACAGACACAGCCCACTCTACTCTATGGGCCCTCTCATCTGATCAAATGGAAGGGGACGGATCCACTTTCCGTTTCTTTTTAGCAGATCGGATTGGGACGAGGCAGGTGTAACCATACACAAGTCTATTTACATCGGCCGCTCCAAAGAGGTGAATGGAGGCTCTGATTGGGTCAGACAGATCACGTTAAAGGGGCCTAAGGCCCCTTTCACACTGACGTCCCGTTCAGGCCCGCCTGTCAGTTTTTCAGGCGGACCTGAACGGGTGCTCCATAGAGCTCTATGGAGCGTTGGATGTCAGCGGTGACATGTCCGCTGACATCCGACCCGCTTCGATCCGAAAAAGTGTGACGGAGGAAAAAGCTATTTTTCCATCCGTCTGCGGATCGGATCGGGTGACGACGGGCACTGCGGTCCGTCGTCATCCGATCTCCCATAGGGGAGAGCGGCGCTGTGACAGGTCCGTCCCTGCGCAGTGTGCAGAGATGGACCTGTCATCTCCCTGCTCAGCGGGGATCGGCGGAGTGATCCCCGCTGAGCAAATGGATATCCACGGGGCGGATCAGAACTGATCCGCCCCGTGTGAAAGGATCCTAAGGCTACTTTTACACTGATGGTCTGCGGTTTACCCACACCTGTGGCTTTCCTGCAGGTTAGCTGTACTTTGCCATTTAACTCTATCATATCCTGCAGGTGTGGTGCACTTTCTGAAAGTGCACCAAACCCACAGGTAAAACCAGAAGTCTATGGCTCAGTGCAGGTAAGCCACAGGTAAACTGCACTATACCTGCGGATCAGTTTAAAAGCAGCCCAGTAACCACTGCAAAACAGATATGTCCATATATACACTGTGATTTTAGTAATAAACTTGCTGTCCCAGGCAGAGTGCATTTGGTATCACTCCACCTATGACAGGAGCCGGTGCTTTACAGGAAGAATTGGCTTATGCGGCTCTGCTCTGCAGCTGCTTGCTTCCTCTACCACTGGCTTCATTCACAACACTGATGCTCTGGCATGGTGGGTAGACAACCTGCAATCTGGGCTTGCCAACCCGCCATCCCAGAGCAGGAGGTCACGGGCCACATCAAAGGGCTCCACAGGCCACATGTGGCCCCCGGGCCACTGGTTGGGCACCCCCGCCCTAAACGTTCATATTAGCTAAGTGCACCCTCCAGCACTGTCCAGCTACAGCAATTGTCAGACTCTCAAAGAGTTTGGCAAACTGTCGGCAGTGGGGCTGGATGGGACACCTGTGCCCTCTGCCCACTGGAGATCCATGTACTGAGGGATAAGTGTGCCCAGTGCCCAGTGTGCATGCAGCCTAATGCCCCATACACACAAGCAGATTTTCCGTCAGATAAAACTTGGATGTTTTTTCTGACGGAATTCCACTCAAGCTTGGCTTGCATACACACGGTCACACAAAAGTTCTCTGAACTGTCGACCATAAAGAACGCAGTGACGTACAACACTACGACGAGCCAAGAAAATTAAGTTCAATGCTTCTGAGCATACGTTGAATTGTTTACAAGAATGCGTAGGATTTTTGCGCATCAGAATTTGTACAGGCGATCGGAATTTCCGATCAGAGCTTTTTTTGACCGAAAAATAGAGAACCTGCTATCAATCTTTTGCTGGCTGGAATTCTGCCAGCAAGAGTCCAATGGAGCATACACACAGTTGGAATTTCTGACCAACAGCTCACATTCGACTTTTGCTGGCAGAATTTATGATCATGTGTATGGGGCTTTAGAGTTAAAGAATATGTTAACCCAATATTTCATATTCCTGATATGTGCCTGTTGTAACATGTACTTGCATGAAAAGATATCCTGTTCTCTTTGTATTGCTTCCTTTGTGTGAAATCCCTGATGTTCCTACCAGTCCCTCTGCTCTCCTATTAAAAACTGACCACACTAGGCATGAGAGAACATCATTGTCAGTTCTCTAGTTGTGCTTGGAACTGAGCCTGCTCTCCTTTAATGATCACACTTGTCCTGACACCCCCGCCCCACTGCATTTCACTGGGAAGGTCAATGTGCTGCTGTTTCTCCATTCCCAGCTCGTATGCAGTTGAGAACAGAGGATATGTGTTTATATATTTTTTCATATATATGCACAGATGTTTTGCCTTTCATTTCTATTTTAAACGGGGTGAGTTGTTTTACAAGGTGATCATTTGCAATCACTTCAAAGTGATTGTAAAGTCTTGTTTTTTTTTTTTTTTATTTTTTTTTTAATAACAAACATGTTATACTTACCTCCTCCATGCAGCCTGGATCCTGCTCTTCTCAGGTGCCTCTTAGGTGCTCCTGGCCCCTCCCTCCTGTCGAGTGCCCCCACAGCAAGCAGCTTGCTATGGGGGCACCCAAGCTGAGCTTCAGCTCTGTGTGTCCATTCAGACTTGGAGCTGCCATTGGGCCACGCCCCCTCTCTCTCTCCTGATTGGCTAACTGACTTTGAGTGACAGCAGCGGGAGCCAATGACACCACTGCTGTGTCTCAGCCAATCAGGAGGGAGAGTCCAAGATGGCCAAGGGACTCGTGGAGAATCGCTGGACAGAGATGGGGCTCAGGTAAGTTTTAGGGAGTACTGAGGGCGCTGCTACACATAGAATGCATTAAGATAAAAAACCTTCTGACTTTACAACTCCTTTAATACAGCTTTATGTTATTCACTAAGCTAAGTGAACATTCTCTCCTCCTTTAGTAAATTAACCTCTGATAAATATACTGAAACATCATAATTAAATGTATTTGTTCTCAATGACAATGGTCACTAGATATTATGGCTAGCTCGTTTGTATAAAGTATTTAGCAACATTCACAAATCATTTGTAAAAACTGGGATATTATCAGAATTGAACAGATATAATTTAGGCTAAATGTGACACTGTACTATTGTCTATATTCAGTAGTGTAGATATACATCTGGATTTTGGCATATTTTAAGAAAATCAAGAAAATTAAGAAATCAATGTGTGTTTTTTTTAGATTTAATTTTGAATAAATGTACATGGCAACAACAATACAACCTTATTACATGCAAGCTATGTTTTTGATTATTAGTGCGGGGCTGTGAATATGTTTTTTTTTTTTTTTTTTGTTTCTTTCTGAAAATAAAGTAACCCAATGAGGTTGATTTGCTAAAGACAAAAAAAACGTACACTTTGCAAGTGCAGTTGCTTCAGCTTAGTGAATGACGTGAAGCTTCACTTTGCAAAGAATACTCAAATCACATACAAGGAAAAAATAAAATGCATTTTTGCTTGCATTGATTGGATGATGGAAGTCAGCAGAGCTGCCCCTCATTTACTATGTTCTATAGGGCAACTGTGTTTGCGGTCACAGTCATTTGCAAAGTCTATTTGCCCTTAGTAAATTAACTCCTGTGTGTTTTTTTTCTGTAATTTCACTAATCGATTTCCAGCAAATAAATTGTCAATGATATAAATAGTCACTAGAATGAAAATCAATAAATTGGTATATGAAAAAAGTTTTAAAAAACTAATGTCAAGTTCAAGCACAAAGAAAATGCAATATTGTTTCTTTTTAAGTTTTATTTAGTGAAATTTGCTAACATAGAACCATGAATGAATAAAAATACGGTAGTTAATTTAGATGTCAAATATTTCTGTTGCTACAATGTCAAATATTATACTGTAGTGCCTATTCTACCTATAACATGTGAACCACACCAATCAGTAGACATGTGCATCCATTTTCGTCCGAATGCATTTTCGTCCGAATTTACAGTATTTTCGCTATCATTTTAACAAACGATAACAAACACGCAGAATCCGAAAACCGAAAGATCCGACATAAACAAATGCTTTATTTTCGTTTTCCTTGTGAAAACAGTTTAATATAGATAGGAGATTCGACAATACGCTGACAAAAGCGATCTGTGTCCATCGAACCTGTGGTCGAATGTGCCTAACCATAGCTCTATTAGTTCAATATTATTCTACAAAGAGAGAAAAGATTCGACATTATAGAGACAATAGCAAAAAAGGTCGAATGTGCCTAACCTAACTCTATTAGTCCAAGATTATTCGACATTAAGATTCGACGAAGCAGCCGCCGCGAGTGGACATTTGTGGTCAAATGCTCTACACATAGGCTATGGAAGAATTCTAATGTTGGTTGACTATTAATAATAATTAATAAAAATAATTATTACTAGTGTCATACAACATTAGAATTCTACTATAGCTTGTAGGTGGAACATTCAACTGGAAATGTACAATTGTGGCGTTGTACAGTTTAGCTGCTCCGTCGAATCTTCTTAGTACATTCGACAGACACCATAAGCCTTCAATGACAGATTCGACCTTAATTATTTCGGATTTTCGGACGAATGCATTTTTTAATGAAACAAAACGAGATAAATAAAAATGAATTTCGCGAGTAACTAAATAAATTTATTTTTCGGAAGATGACAAAATATTTCAGTGTGCGCATTTCTACCAATCATTTATTAATGCACCTTTATAATGTGGCGATCTGTCCAGGGTACTGAATGTGTTTCCAAAGCCATAATAATCAGGGTCTTCTACCAACTTAGAGTCGAGATGCAGAGTCTATATTTTCTGTTATCTTCTCCAATGCTTCAAATACTATGAATTGGGCATCTTCTATTTGGGTTTCAAGGGAAGAGTTGCCCAACAGAATTTAAAGGATAAGTGCACTTTTCCCCTTCTGCCTTGACTTTACCTAACATACTCTTTACTCCACAGATATATAAACACTTTGATCTGATGGGCCCCAGCTGGTGTTTGTTTATATCCGGTGCCACTAATCTCATTGTCCTAGCTATGCCTTTGCTTTACAGCTCCACAGATTTCTATGGGGCTTTGTCCTAAGGCCCAAGATGTTGGACAGTGTTGGGCTGCATTGCTCAATGAAAGTCCAAGGCAATGACTATTTTTTTAACTTTTTTTTTTCCCTAGAACTTTATTAAAATGTCACACGTGATTTCATTGAGTTCTATTGGTTTCAGCATGGCGTGATGCTGTGGATTGCACCATACCTTGCTGCATTGAGAAAAATACTGTAAATTTTTTTTTACAGAAAAGTACTGCATGCTGTATTTTTTTCAGTGCACACCAGCACAGCACAGTGGTGTGAACTGACCCTGTACAATGTCTTGCACTGGCAAGTGTGCCCAGCGCAGTCCCAGTGAACTTGGTGTGAAAGGGATGTCAATGCATCATTGTACATATGGGTACCTTGATGGTTAGGTGATGGCACCACATCCATTCACATTGTAGAACTTAAATTTAGAAAATGAGACTTTCCTGATGCCATTCAAATGTACATTTAAAGGAGAAGTATAGCCAAAGTTCTTTTGGCTATACTTCTTCTGTAGGTCACAGGAGTGAAGTTCATTCTGCACTCCATTTTCAGCTGACAACGGGCTGAAATCCATTGTCAGCTGTCGTCACTCAACTGGTCCAGACTCTGGAAAGATCCTGACCATATAGAGCACTATGGTGCCGGCAGGGAACAAATGCACATTGGATTGACGCTGCATCCACCTAGGTATACTTTTTTTTTGTGCCCATACTCTTTTAATATGTGTCAATGCATGCTAAATACAGGTGAGGAATTTACTAAAACATGCGCAGCCAGAATCTAGAGCAACTATGCATATCAGCTTCTAATTTCAGCTTGTCCAGCTTAGCTTTAAAAATAAAAGCTAGAAGATGATTTGTTGCCATGCACAGCTTTTTCAGATTCTGGCTGCTGGTCTTAGTAAATTCCCCTTTAATGCATGTGATGTGAATCCACCCTAAAGTTTCCATATATTACCCCTTTCCTTATTTTTATTTTTTTCTTCTCTTTCTGATATATTTCCTCAGTTGACCCCCTTGCCTGTACAAAATGCTAATTTTTAGTTGAAAATTGTCTTCTGATTATTGAAAAAACTGCCGCCGGGTAAAGTAATTTAGTTTGCAATGAAAATTCATTATTACTTGGTATATGGTGGAGTGCCCCAAGAGATTTATTATACTGAATTGTGTTGCAAAATTCTAAGCTATAAATTCTAATCCCGGTAATAATATTTTTTGTCCTTAGTATTTTTATGCCTGTAGAAGGAAATAATATGAATGACATCCCGTAGCTTAATGCATAAGTACAGTCAGCATTTTTTATGTGTACATTTAAGATATCAAGTTCATTTTATTTTTATGTAGTCTTTACTAAAACATAAAATAAAGTAAGAGAGAAAGTGGAACTATACTCTATATCAGGCATGTCCAAAGTCCGGCCCGGTTTTGAACGGCCCACCTGGTTATTTGGACATACAGTGGTGTGAAAAAGTGTTTGCACCCTTCCTCATTTCCTGTTCCTTTGCATGTTTGTCACACTTAAGTGTTTCGGAACATCAAACCAATTTAAACAATAGTCAAGGACAACACAAGTAAACACAAAATGCAATTTGTAAATGAAGGTGTTTATAATTAAAGGTGAAAAAAAATCCAAACCATCATGGCCCTGTGTGAAAAAGTGATTGCCCCCCTTGTTAAAACATACTATAACTGTGGTTGTCCACACCTGAGTTCAATTTCTCTAGCCACACCCAGGCCTGATTATTGCCACACCTGTTCACAATCAAGGCATCACTTAAATAGGAGCTGCTTGACACAGTAAGGTCCACCAGAAGATCCTTAAAAGCTACACATCATGCCGAGACCCAAAGAAATTCAGGAACAATTGAGAAAGAAAGTAATTGAGATCTATCAGTCTGGAAAGGGTTATAAAGCCATTTCCAAAGCTTTGGGAATCCAGCGAACCACAGTGAGAGCCATTATCCACAAATGGTGAAGACATGGAACAGTGGTGAACCTTCCCAGGAGTGTCCGGCCGCCCAAATTACCCCAAGAGCGCAGCGACGACTCATCCAAGAGGTCACAAAAGACCCCACAACAACGTCCAAGGAACTGCAGGCCTCACTTGCCTCAGTTAAGGTCAGCGTTCATGCCTCCACCATCAGGAAAAGACTGGGCAAAAATGGCCTGCATGGCAGAGTTCCAAGGAGAAAACCACTGCTGAGCAAAAAGAACATCAAAGCTCGTCTCAATTTCTCCACAACACATCTTGATGATCCCCAAGACTTTTGGGACAACATTCTGTGGACCGATGAGACAAAAGTGGAACTCTTTGGAAGGTGTGTGTCCAAGTATATCTGGCGTAGAAGGAACACTGCATTTCATAAAAAGAACATTATACCAACAGTAAAATATGGTGGTGGTAGTGTGATGGTCTGGGGCTGTTTTGCTGCTTCAGGACCTGGAAGACTTGCCGTGATAAAAGGAACTATGAATTCTGCTGTCTACCAAGACATCCTGAAGGAGAATGTCCGACCATCTGTTCGTGTACTCAAGCTGAAACGAACTTGGGTTCTGCAGCAGGACAATGATCCTAAACACACCAGCAAGTCCACCACCGAATGGCTGAAGAAAAACAAAATGAAGACTTTGGAGTGGCCTAGCCAAAGTCCTGACCTGAATCCTATTGAGATGTTGTGGTATGACCTTAAAAAGGCCGTTCATGCTCGAAAACCCTCTAATGTAACTGAATTAGGACAATTCTGCAAAGACGAGTGGGCCAAAATTCCTCCAGGACGCTGTAAAAGCCTCATTGCACGTTATCGCAAACGCTTGGTTGCAGTTGTTGCTGCTAAGGGTGGCCCAACCAGTTATTAGGTTTAGGGGGCAATCACTTTTTCACACAGGGCCATGATGGTTTGGATTTTTTTTCACCTTTAATAATAAACACCTTCATTTACAAATTGCATTTTGTGTTTACTTGTGTTGTCCTTGACTATTGTTTAAATTGGTTTGATGTTCCGAAACACTTAAGTGTAACAAACATGCAAAGGAACAGGAAATGAGGAAGGGGGCAAACACTTTTTCACACCACTGTACATATCTTTTGTGGCCCCCGACGATCTCCCAGCGCCGGGGCCACAAAAGCTATATATGCTTCGGAAGGTACAGGGAGGAGGCAGGACCGAGCGTTGTACACAGGAGAATTTCTTGTTTACGGGCGGCCTCTGTAATAGGAAGTTCGTCTCCAGCACTGCCATTGGACGACTGTTCTGTACATCAAAGGAGGCGGGACTTTCTATTAAAGAGGCTGCTGTGTAAACAGGAGATTCTGCTTTGGCTCTCCTCAGTGCATTCCTGGCAATGGTGCTGCATTCCTGGCAATGGTGCTGCGTTCATGGCAATGGTGCTGCATTTCTGGCAATGGTGCTGCATTCCTGGCAATGGTGCTGTATTCCTGGCAATGGTGAGGCATTCCTGGCAATGATGAGGCATTCCTGGCTATTGTGGTACATTCCTGGCTATGGTTATGCATTTCTGGCTATGATGGAGCATTCCTAGCTATGGTGGGGCATTCCTTGCTATGGTGGGGGCATTCCTGGCTATGGTGAGTGCATTCCTGGCAATGGGGGGGGGCATTCCTGGCTATGGTGAGTGCATTCCTGGCAATGGTGGGTGCATTCCTGGCTGTGGTGAGTGCGTTCCTGGCTATGGTGCTGCGTTCCTGGCAATGGTGAGGCTTCATTCATGGCAATGGTGGGTCTGCAGATGGGCACTGATTAGGCTGTATTGGTGGGCACTGACCATTATTTTGCTTCACAGTTCTTTATTTAATTTTTTTTTTTCGTGAAACTTCCCTCTTAACCTCCCTGGCGGTATGATTCATTCTGGTTTTAGGTGCTGAAAGCGGTACAATTATTTTGCATGGAAATTTGCCGTTTTATATTGTAGTCCTGTAATTCTTAGGAATAACTCTCTTAAATCTGTTCAAACCAGAGTCTAGCAGACATCCTGGGTATGATAAAGTTTATAATATAATAAATAATAATAAAAATTATTCAATAATGTAATCAAATCCTAAAACACTGAAAAAGGGCCACTTTCTGGTTGCTATGGACAATCTCCAAATTTCAGGCAGAAAAAAAAAACAGTATTTATAATATAAAAGTGCATGCAGGGCACTGCACAGACCACTAGGGACAAAGGGGGTGTGTAATTTTTTAATACAGTACTGTAATCTGTAAGATTACAGTACTGTGTGTGTTTTGTGTGTTTTTACTTTTTTGAATTTGGCGCTGATCTCCGCTCCCGTGCGGCGTAACGTCGCAGGGAATGGAGCTCAGCGGCATTCGGCACTGTGTGAATCAAGCGGAGGACAGCTCAATCACACAGCGCGGAGGACATCGCTGGATCCAGGGGACAAGGTAAGTAACTCTCCCTGTGTCCTCCCTGTATCCAGCGATGCGATCCCAAGTCTGGCTCGGGGTTACCGCTTGTGTTAGTAAAATCCCAACCCGAGCCAGACTCGGGATTACCGCTAGGGAGGTTAAAGTGAAGGTTCATGTTATACGCCAATTAATACAGTATGTACAAATACGCCCAAGTTCATCTCTTCCCACACACAGCTACAAAGGCAAGAGAATTCTTGTTGGGCCGTGTATTAGTGCTCGAACGAACACACTTAGACCGAATTTTAACGGTTCAAAGAATGTCAGGCAAAATGGTCGGCCCTCACGCATGTTCACTTCATCAAATCCGGCCCTCTTTGAAAAAAGTTTGGACACCCCTGCTTTATATACATCTATACTCACCTCCCCCCACTCTTGTCGGCACCGACATCTTGACCCAGTTTTTATCTGGGATCTTCGACATCTTGAATGGCTGGGCCAAAATGATGAAACCTCCTGCGCATGGGAGATTATTCATTCTGAAACGGAGCCATACCTAAAGAAGTCTGCAAACTACCAGGCATTGTATGTTTGTTTGATCGCAAAAGAGACATAGCATATAAAGAAAATGCTCACTTGAATGTTTTTATATTTTTTTACTTCCTTAGATCCTCTTCAAAACAGAGCTTCACCCAAAAGTACTCTCCCCCACCATATTTGGAAGGGGGGCAGGTACCTAGTTTTGATAGGTGCTCACTCTCATTTCTGCTGGGATTGCCTAGACAATCCAAGTGGAGGTTTTCCTGTACCCCTCCCTCCCTGCTGTCTTCTAGGACCTGTGGGACCATTTACAAAGCACAGTTAAAGTGTTACTAAACCCAGTAATATGAAAATAGTTAATATGCCCCCTCCCCCACAGTGCCCACAGTTTATAATTCTTCTTTTTACATTAAAATATATCCACTATATACCTTTTTGGCTGATCTGTATACCACGATCAGTGACCAACTGCACAGTTGCTCCAGTGCTGAGAGTTCAGGTGGGAGGAGAGTTCCATTAAGGCCTGTATACACGCCCACATGTGTGATGTCAATATCATGTGACCTGACTAGCTCTAAGAACAAGTAGATGTTCTCTCCAGCATAAAAGACACAACTGAAATGTGCAGGTTGGCTACTGCCTGTGTGTTAGCTGGCCTTTCCAATACTGACAATGCAAGAAGAGAAGGCTAGTCAAGAATGCATACAGGATCTTCTTGTTAAAAAAAAAGGATGCCTTTTTACACAATGCAGAGGATTAACCGCTTAAGATCCACAGTGAGTATAACAAGCATGCTATGCTGCATATACAGACAGACTTTACTGTTGTGGCTTTAGAAACAATTTAAGATGCCAGCACCGCAAACCTGAAGGCTAGTCAAGAACCATCCTGGGTGAGGACAGAGCTGGATCCCTGGACAGGTAAGTGTCCTGTTATTAACCGCTTCACAATTGCCCATGTAGATATACTGCGGCAGGGTGGCTGCTCTGCGCCAGATCACGTACCTAGTACAGGTCTTGCGCACTGCCAGTGACCCGCTACTGCTGTGATCACATGCAGTGGGAGCCCAGCGGTGGGGACCGCATACTCTATGTATGCCGAGACCCGCCCATTATACAGGACACAAGCAGAACAGCAATCTGCCTATTTAAAGGCAGATTATTGTTCTGTCAGAAGGGAAAGCATTGATCCTGTGTTCCTGCTTTGCCTTCTCCTAGTCAAAGCTCCCCCACAGTGAGTAAGCACAACCTAGGCACACATTTAGCCCTTTGATTGCCCCTGATGTTAACCCCTTCCCAGCCATTAACCTCCCTGGCGGTATGATTCAGTCTGATTTTAGGTGCTGAAAGCGGTACAATTATTTTGCATGGGAATCTGGCGTTTTATTTTGTAGTCCTGTAATTCTTAGGAATAACTCTCTTAAATCTGTTCAAACCAGAGTCTAGCAGACATCCCGGGTATGATAAAGTTTATAATATAATAAAGAATAATAAAAATTATTCAATAATGTAATCAAATCCTAAAACACTGAAAAAGGGACACCTTTTGGTTGCTATGGACAATCTCCAAATTCCAGGCAGAAAAAACTGTATTTATAATATAAAAGTGCATGCAGGGCACTGGACAGACCACTAGGGACAAAGGGGTGTGTAATTTTTAATACAGCACTGTAATCTGTAAGATTACAGTACTGTGTGTGTTTTGTGTCTTTTTACTTTTTTGAATTTGCCGCGGTTCTCCGCTCCCGTGTGCCGTAACGTCGCAGGGAACGGAGCTCGGCGGCATTCGGGCACTGTGAATCGAGCGGAGGACAGCTCGATCACACAGCGCGGGGGACATCGCTGGATCCAGGGGACAAGGTAAGTAACTCTCCCTGTGTCCTCCCTGCATCCAGCGATGCGATCCCGAGTCTGGCTCGGGGCTGCCGTTCCTGCTAGAAAATTCCCAACCCGAGCCAGACTCGGGATTACCGCTAGGGGGGTTAATAAAGTGTCAGTGCATATTTTTTAGCACTGATCACTGTATTAGTGCCACTGCTCCCAAAATGTGTCAAACATGTCAGTTAGGTTTCCGATTTGTCCACTGCAATGTCGCAGTCCCGCGATAAGTTTCTGATTGGTCACTAGTAAATAAATAAATAAAAATATTCCACAGTTTGTAGATGCTATAACTTTTTGCGCAAACCAATCAATATACGCTTATTAGGATTTCTTTTACCAATATGTAGCAGAATATATATTGTTCTAAATTTATGAAGAAATTCTATATTTTTAATATTTTTATATTGTTTATAATTAATTTTTTTATTATTTTATAGCAAAAAGTAAAAAATATGTTTATTTTAATTAATTTGTTTATAGGGCAAAAAAAACAAAACGCTGAGGTGATCAAATACCACCAAAAGAAATCTTTATTTGTGGGAAAAAAAGGAAAAAAATATATTTGGGTACAACATTGCATGTCCGCGCAATTGTCATTTAAAAGTCAGCAGCTATAGGATTTGTAGCTGTTGACTTTTTTTTTTCCAGAGTGGACCTGCTTTAAGTGTGATTTAATAGATGACTAATTTTGGTGTGATTTAATTTCTGATACTCAATTAAGTTCAGGGAATAAAAAAAAAAAAAAAAACCCTTGGAACAGGAAGGATTTTTAAATTAAATACAGAGCAGTGTAAACATTACTCCTTCAGTAAACTGGACATTTATGTACAGAAGAATTCTATATTTGTATCTGTAAATTTTGTTGGCAGGATACGAACAAACTGGTAATTTTATAGATAAACAAACACAGGACAGTATTTACACCGTCTGATTATAATAAGTGAAAAGACCTGTGCAATAAGCAGAGTATACATGCTGCCACCAGCACTGCCATGCATTCCCTCACCTTTAAGTACCATTTATATTTGTCACTAATAATGCAGAGCAACTGTACAAAACCCCAAAACCCCAAAACATCAACCTCTCTTATAGCAGAAAAAAATGTCCACAGAAAAAAAAGAGCCCCAAGGGAGTTTAGCCATAATGTGCTAGCATGCAGTGTATATAAGCACATTATGGTAGACTTACCTGGCAAGTGATCCCCTCCAGTGCTATGATGTCAGTAGACATGTGCACCGTCAATAAATTCGCTTAGTTTCCTTCCGTTTCGTATCAGCCGTTAATTCATATTTCGTAATCCGTGTCCGAAATCCAATTTGGATTCATTTGAAATATGAATTTTCGTTAGGTTTGTTAACTTTTTGTAACAATTACGAATAGTTGTTGTGATGAATTTATCATTATGAGGGGCTCCCACCATCCCTGTGCTGTGCTGACTTCCTGGGTTTTTAACTTCATCATAATGAATAATCGGAATTAGGGCCGGTTCACACAGCGAGGCGCGGCGAGGCGTCTCCGACTTACCTCGCCGCGACTTGCAGAGGACTTCTGTATAGAAGTCAATGCAAGTCGCCCCCGAAGTCGCCCCGAAGTAGTACAGGAACCTTTTTTCTGAGTCGGAGCGACTCGAGTCGCTCCTCTCAGAACGGTTCCATTGTACAGAACGGGGGCGACTTGCGGGAGCGAGGCGAGGCGAGGCGAGCCGTGTCGCCTCGCCTCGCCTCGCCTCGCTGTGTGAACCGGCCCTTAAGGAAAATTCTTATTTTGTCCAATTCTGAATCTCCCATTGGCTACCAGTACCAATCTCCCACTCCCATATTAAAAAGGGTCAGTTGTAATTCCATTGTAACGGAATTTGGGTCCGAAATTCATAAATGAAATTTCGTATTTTCGTACAAAATTCGGAAGTATGGAAATTCGTATTTTGGATCCTCCCGAATGTACGAATTTACATTATATTCTGTCACAGGCTTCTGGCTTCTCCCAGTCTTTCTTCTGGGTTTGGACTCTTTGGCCACTTGATTGGGTGAGAAGCAGTGTTAATTTTGGCAGAAAATTTTGATTTAGTTTTAGACTTAATCGTAGTCTTAGGACTAAAATGGCATTTTAGTTTCAGTCCCATTTTAGTCTTCTGCATTTGTTTTAGTTTTATTCGTATTTAGTCGACTAAATCTCCATTACATTTTAGTCGACTTAAATCTCCAGTACATTTTAGTCGATTAAATCTCCAGTACATTTTAGTCGACTAAAATCTCCAGTTCATTTTAGTCGACTAAAACTAATTTTGTTCGTCTGCAATTGAATGGGTGTAATTAAATTGTAATGCATTAGTTAACATTTCTCTACAATTTTCCAAACTCATTATATACTGCTGGAGTAAAAAATCTCATATGTTATTATTTAAGGTATTGAGGTATAAACATGCATCTCAATTATTTTAGTTTTAGTCGTAGTTTAGTCGACTAAAATAGTATTTATTTAGTCAACTAAAATGTTTTAGTAATTTTAGTCGACAAAATTAACACTGGTGAGAAGACAAAGTATCCCCCACTTGGATACGTTACTTTAGTGGAAAACAGTTCACCAAAGATAATTGATTAAAAATCTTGTTTTATTATTACATAATATATACATGTGAAATGGTATACAACAATAAAAATCCAAGGTTCAATATACAACCATGATGTTGACAAGTATAATAACTTTTGTGCTGTCTCCAGTCTACGCAATTTTGATTCTATCCATGGAGGCTGGTGCTCAGTATTTTGGGGGGCAGCAAACCAATGCCAACCCACCCAACCTGTGGAAGAGGGACAGTAGTGTGGCAACCCTCCCCTGCGGGAGACAGAAGGGAATGCACTGGCGATCAGAGGCCTCCTTACCTTAGGAAGGAGGCAGATCAGGCAGACATGGATCCGGGCTTCAGCTCTTCGGTCCAGGGCCATTGCTTCACCTCCAGGATGAACAGGAAGTGGGTCCTGTCTGAGACCCAATTGGCTGGGAGTCCTAAGACTCCCTGGCCAATCCGGTCTCAGGAACTGCTTCCAGATTGGCCAGGAGAAGAATCAGGAACACAATAGCGAATATTAATTCACTATTGCCACACAAGCCTCAGGCTCTAATCATTTGCTTTAAAAAAAAAACCCTATTGAAATCCATGTGTCCAGTACCCCGCATCTAGATTAGGGGGCCGTGCGCCCTGTATGGACGAATCAATCAATCCCATTGATGAAAAATACAATATTGTGAAGAAACAATACAGGCAGAAACATGCAAGTTCATCAATTGTACTTATAGTTGTAAGATCACATACCAGTGAAGGTAGTATACAGCCATGTGCACATTAAAAGCATAGATAATATCTGTTTGCCTTTGCCTAGGTGGAGTGGGTATAATAGAGCACCGCTGCCGCCGGGCCCACCGCCCCCCACAGAAGTCCACAATATGTAAGCCACTGAACTGGGACACCAGTAGGACCAATGAATTCTAGAGGGAGTAAAAAGTACTTCAGGAGAATAGATTTATATAGAGAGTATAGGTGTCTGCCATTTTGAGAGACTAAGCCAGTGTATGATCCCAATAGTATGTGAATAAACCCATATTTCTAAATACCTGTATCTTCAAAAGATATGGATAAATTATCCAGATGTCTTATGAGGTTAAGATGGTCAAAAATTTTGGCAAGAATCTTGATTGGGTGAGACGTGATGGCGTCACTGCTGCACATGTGCACAGGAGTCACATCGTCATAGTACAAAGAAGGTCCCGAAATGTGAAGTGCCCATGCACGGCTCAGTGTATAGCAACACTGACAGACAGGGTTTATGACAGAAGAGACCAATAGGGTCTCTTCTACCATAAATATTCTATCTGCCAGCATTTTTTTACTTTTTAGGTTTAACTTTTAAGAGAAAATTGGGGGGTGGTGGTCATGAGGCGTTCCCATTCTGCATGCTTGTTTTAGGTCACTTACTCAGAGAAGCTGATTTAGTTAAGGAGCAGAGACCATTCATTTAGCAAAGTAAATATTCACATGAGAAAGTGTATTTATACAGTGATTATTAAATAAACGTATGCTATATTCATACCTGATATGTGCAATCATATGCAAAGGGAGTTTAAAAAAACAGCAATTTGACATACATATGATTGGATGATTGAATTGAGCACAACTTTACCTTGGTTACTAAATTTAGTGAAACTTTTTGAAAAAAAATCCCCCAAAAACCAAAAAACATTCTCTACACCCTTATTAACCTAGCCTAACCTTTATATAAAGCATGCTAGTAACATAATGGCCAGATAACTCACTTTTTAAGAAGAAAAATACTTCTATGGCAGTCTCTATGTTTTTCTCATGACTGGTTTTCTTTGGGTCACATATATACAGATTGCCATTAACCTACCTGGCTGTATGATTATGTCGGATTTTAGTTGCTGAAAGTGGTACAATTATTTTGCATGGAAATTTGGTGTTTTATATTGTAGGCCTGTAATTCTTAGGAATAACTCACTTAAATCTGTCCAAACCGGAGTCTAGCAGACATCCTGTGTATGGTAAAGTTTGAAACACAAAATCATAAATTATAATATAATAAATAACTATAAAGAATAACACATAATATATCATAATAATACATTTTTATTCAATACATTTTAGTCAATAACATAAACAAATCAAAAACACCGAATTTCTTTTTGGGCCAAACAAGGGTACAATATAACTAGTCATATTGCTTCAGTAAACATTCCGGGTATGGTAAATTTTAAAACATGGGACTGCACAAAGTCCAACGTCACACTCAGGACAATAGAACCTGGTTTCTTTTCTGATTTTCCTTCCAGTGTCATCACGCTTTGAGCAGAAAACTACGCACATCTTTGTGGGTGCTGCCTTTTTTTTCTGTTGGTGGGATGTGGTCCATAAAGTGACGACCAGTCAGGCTTTCCTAGTTGACAACACCAGTAGCATGACGTCCAGCTCTGTTTGCAGCCGTTGGTGTTTGGTGGTTCCGAAAAATACGTTCTGCAACTTTCCGAACAAAGTCAGCATGAACTACAGGCTTGACACTCTTTTTTTTTGTAGAATGAAGGCATTCCATAGGCACTGTTCAAGAAGATGCCTGAAGATCTTCTTATAATATTTTTCTCGTTGTTTTCTCACAGCTAGATAAAATGTCATTGCCTGGTCAGCTCTGTCAACACCTCCTATGGTGTTGTTGTAGTCTATAGCCACTTGTGGTTTCATGATATCTTTTCCACCTTTTGTGTGTACCATGACAGCGGAGGTGTTATGGATTGTACTCATTAGGCACACGTCTTTTTTTGTCCCTCCATCGCAGTGCCATTATTTTGCCTTTCTGCCAGGCAACTATTTCACCCGTCTTGAGCCTTTTATTGCCAAAGGTTGGCGGCATGTCATGCTGGTTAGCCCTAACGGTTCCATAGACATTCGTTTTGTTATGTAGAAGGAACTCATAGAGTTCAGGAGATGTGTAAAAATTGTCTGTAGTTACACAATAGTCCTGATTCAGCAATGGCTCAATGAATGAAGAACTGAAGAGGTTGCCATTCCATAATGACTGTAATTTTGGTTGAATTTGGTTCCTTTACCGGTGTATAGGACAGAGGTCCAAATATAACCAGTGCTTGATTCACATAGCATGAAAGATTTTATGCCAAATCGTGCCCTCTTTGATGCTATATATTGTATCCAGCTTCCCTTGTAGGCCATTAGACTTTCGTCAATGCTGATGTCTTTATCTAGGACATAGCTCTGTTGGATATTTTTCATAATCATATGATATACTTCCCAAATCTTCTTAAATCTGGGGACTGGATGAGTGGTTTCATCAAATGCTTCATTATTTTCAAAGTTCAAATATTTCATTATCAGGGAATATGTGTACTACAACATTACCGTGCCAAAGTGGCTAGTAATTTATTGGTTGTCAAATTTCACTTCTGCACAGGTTTCCCCACCACTCCCTGAAGAATTATGATGCCCAGAAATTTCCAGATGTCCTTCTTGGTCACTGGTTCCCACTTTCTGCTCCTTGAAAACCTCAGAGGTGTAGTAGCTTGTTGCTTCTGGTAACTAATTTGTTTCCGTAACTATTTTTTAAATGACCTCATCGGTCAAAAATAGTTGGAGGTATGCCAATGGGTTATCATCTTCCACATCCACTTTGATACCAGGAGCTCCAGTAAATGGCAATCTATGTGATCTGTACCGCAGTCGATAGCGCACCAAGTCCGCACATCACTGATGTCAGTCGCAGGATCGTCGCTGAAATCACTTTCTGTGTCTGATGATGAACTTTCCCACGAATCGCTATCACTCAATTCTGTATTGCTATCGCTGTTTTCCAGCACATCATAAACTGCTTTTGAGGTAGAGGCATGCTTTTTTGATGCCATGGTCATTCTGGTGTGGGTGTGTGTTGTGATTTATACATTTTGAATTTGGCACTGGCCCCACCCCGCTGTGTTGTGACACTCGCAGGGAAGGGAAGCCGAAACACACAGAGGATTGAGTGGGGGATTCGGACGCTGTACACAGCAGGAATACGTGGGATCCCAGGGACAAGGTAAGTAACCTCTTCCAGGATCAAGCAAAGCAATCCCAAGTGTGGCTTGGGGTTACCGCTAATGGTTCTGAAATCTCACCCCGAGCCACACTTGGGAATACCACCAAGGGGGTTAAAGCACAATTCCAACCAAAAATTTTTTTTTTAGTTTTCCTTTAAGTTTGGATAGAGTGAGGATGTGTAAGAACCCCTGTTCATTCTTTAGTGCTGTTTAGATCCTTCTTCGGGAGATTTCCCCCTCAGTTTCTGTCTCAGTGACACCTATCACCAGCAGAAAAAGTTTGTCAGAGGATCTTACCCTTTCCGATCCTATCCAGAACAAAAGTTTGGACTAGGGCTTTGAAGGGAACATTTGCTTTGCCAATGCAGGGAAAAATGACAGGCCTACTTTACTGGCGGTCCTACCAACAGCCAATTCTCATATTCTCTATGCTTCTTCAACACTGTTTGGCTACCAGGAGCAATGCCACATGCCTGGTACTTCCAAGTAACATGTGACTCGCTCCTTAGTGCTTGGTGGCTGGGTGTCACATTGGCTGGGTGTCACATTGGGCAAAGAAAAAATCATCAGCTCTGTGTAAGCTCCAAGTTACAACTTAGATCTTACACAGGGCTCATTCTCTTCCCTCCCAATAGCTGAGCGGCTTAGTCTGGTGTTATTATGTACCTACAGTATTGGGGTTTATTTACTAAACTGTAGAGTGCAAAATCTGGTTCAGCTGTGCATGGAAACCAATCAGATTGTAACTTAAGCTCACTCAATTAAGCGTTCACAAAAAACAAACAAAGAAAAAACGTGTTTCTATGCAGAGCTGCACCAGATTTTACACTCTCCAGTTTTAGTAAATTTACTTTAAATGCAATGCAATCTTTAACTATGTGCAATACTGTATTGGCTTTGCCTTTATTTATGTTACTTTTTCATGTGACTATTTCTGTAATAAATATTTTATTGTATTTACATTTGTCCATTTTATCAGCCAGTTGTGCACACCTCATTTAAAGTCCCGAGGGTGACATCCATGTTTCCAGTTTTAATAAAGGTACAATATAAAGCACAAACCATTGACGATACACCGCATCTAAATCATCAAACAAGAAAAAGGCAGAGAAAAAAGAGGACTTTATAGGCTGCCACATATAACCTCTTCAGTGTTTCAATCTTATATTCCAATATCAAGAGATATAGATTTTTTCTTTTTATATTGAAACATACGATTGGCACACTGAATATTATAATTTATCGGACAAAGTGCCACGCATGCTCAGATCAAATTACGAGACCAAAGCTATTGGCTACTAGCCTGAATGTAGTCCCGTTGTTACAACCAAATGTCATCATGCTCCGTACAATCTGATTTTCCGGCAACTTTGTCCGACCATGTGTATGCAACACCAGTTTCGGACAAAATCCGTCGGAAAAAACCCACCGGATTTTGTCGTTGAATTGTCTGACCGTGCTTAGGCTGTATACTGCCCTGGGGGGGGGGGGGGGGGGGGTCTCCTAACAGCTATGTGTGGCCCTGGTACACTACTTTTCATCTTTTGGGGTGACCTGGACCCCTCTGTTTGGGATTGAGCATCCTTGAGCCCTTGAGTGAGTACTACATATTTACTTTGAGTAAGCACTAGATATGGTAGTTTCATAGGTAGATGTTTTAGCAAGTTTTGTTAGTAAATGTGATTAGCTTTTGATTAAAGCTATCTGCTGTTTGCTATCTGTTATTTCTGTGTAACTATGTTGTATACATTTCTTGGCTAGATCATAGATGGAGTACATATGGGCTATTGCTACCCCACTTGGGATGGCAGTTGACATCCTATATGGATGTAATAAGTTTTATACAGATTTTAATGATTATTGGATTATGAATACATTTTACACATTTTTATACACAAAAAGTCCTCCAGTTTTAGTAACCCCATTGTCTCATTAACTAATGGTGTAGCTGAAGAATCTGGATCTGATCTAACAAAAAAAAAGTAATACTATAAATATATGGCTTTTATACAAACAGCAATAACGAGAATTAAATAAGGTTACAAAGTCAACAAGTGAATAAAGAAAAAGGATCTCTATAGTATATATTCCTGCCGACTTATTATAAACTATTTCTGATAGGGCTGATAACAACAACAAACCATAGTATTTATGCAGCCAGGAGGTGTCTTTTCATAAGGAACCCCATAAATGTCAGTCTGAGGACATGTGGGATTTATTTTGTTACTGACTGTATGTACATATACATGCAGACCTATATTTATTGGTTCAAAGAGCTCCCTCTCGAGATGTTGAACATTTCTCGAAGTACTTTAATTCATGTCTACAGATAGTTTTGCTTAAAGGTTTAATTAGCTCTTTGAATCTGCTTCTGTGTAAACTCTGAGGGATCACAAGAGCTATTTCTGGAATGTCCAAGTGGGCCATAATCAGAAGCCCCTGCTGGGTGTCAGCCCTGTGGCTGCAACCTTTGTCATCTTCACAATCCCCCAGCAGAAGCACTGTCTCCGGACGCTCCTGCTAACTCTTTTGGGTTTAAAGGTTACAAGTGTTTTCAGGCTTTGCACTGCTTTATTTTCAGACTAAAGCAAATATGTGACACCGATGCTGAGGGAGACTACAGCAATCATGGTAGTAAATGTAGTAATATGGTCAAAGGAAAAAACATATATGATGCAGTCTGTCGATAGTACTAACACAGCATTCATTGTTTGTCCCCCTGTGACACAGTTTTAGTCGTTGTTCCTACTTCTAAACTTCCTTTAGTAGGGTGACACTGCTGTTCATTTTGCACTAAAATCATAGCAGCGTTGTTACCCTCTGGATAGGGTAGTTTTCGAAGTTGTCATGTTGTTTTTGACTTTAAGGCGTCTGTTTATGAAGCAGTGAACAGCGGTGATCTCGAGGGTCGCCACTGATCACAGTCCATAAACAGTTTATGAACCAGAGATAATTGGGGGTACATGATTGAACATGATCTCCCGCCAATGATCTCCGCACACTGAGAATCCTCATTGACTGACACAGAAACGGCCAGTTTATGAAGCTGTGATCTCACCGCTTCACTGGCAATCTGTGTCAGAATTCACACTCCTTGATTCACCAACTCAGAGGTGGAGAATCGGGAAGTGAAGAGAGAATCCAGGGGATCTGAGGAGGAAAGAGGAAGATTATTAACTTCCTTCTACCTCGATCAGACCCCCCATGACAGTAATCATGTCCCCCTGTCATATTTATGTGTGTTTGTATATATATATATATATATATATATATATATATATATATATACATATATGCGTGTGTGTATGTATATATACCCTGTTTCCCCGAAAATAAGACCTAGTGTGATTGTCGGTGATGGCTGTAATATAAGCCCTACCCCCCAAATAAGCCCTAGTTAAAGTTAAAGACCATGTAGGTCTTATTTTCAGGGTAGAGCTTATTTTGGGGGAAACAGGATAGGGCTTATTTGGGGGGTAGGGCTTATACTGCGGCCATCACCGACAATCACGCTAGGTCTTTTTTTTCGGGGAAACAGGGTATATATATATATATATATATATATATATATATATATATATATATATATATATGATGTAGGGGTACTCTTTAACCACGCCGTGCATCCGTGTATTGAGCAGTGATAATTTATCACTGCTTTATAAACTAACATCTCTGAGTTTCCATGAATTTCTGGTATTGTAATCTCGTAAAGTCCAGTATCAGCGGTCGTACTCCACTGTTTGAAGCGTCTGTAGATCTCTTCACTCCTCCAAAGGAGAAGCGATCTACAAAGCTTCATAAACTGGCACACAGAGGGGAAAGATCTCCACTTAGAATGCTGGAAAATGAAGCTGTGACATTTTTTCATAAACGGACACCTAAGTGAGCAACCGCCAAACTCCAGGTAACACTTTGTAAAGTGCACCTTCAAGCCCAATTTCTATGCACCGGTCTCCAGCCCCCTTGCTCTCCCATGGAAAGTACTTGGTTTCTTTTTTGAGCTGAAGGGCAGCACTTCCTCCTTTCTCTCCTAGGCCAGAATGACATTGTGCACACATACTCAGATGTGCTGAAGTGCTCTGCCTAGCCTTTGGGACCCAGCTGAGACCTTCAGCAGCTCTGTGTCTGCAGGCACCGGTTTTTCTGTGCATGTGTGTAAAGATGGTACAAGTAAAGAGAACTCCCGATCTCTGTTTGTCTGCACACACATATGAAAGTCTGCAGGTACTGAAGGCCAGGCAGAGTCTTCTGGCACATCTGCACATGTGCAGAACCTTCAAGGATGGTGGTTCTGGTGGGGCTGGGGGTTGCTGAAGGGCAGTACTATCTCCTTTCTCCCCTAGGCCAGAATGACATTGTGCACACATGCACAGATGTGCTGAAGTGCACTGCCTGGCCTTTGGGACCTAGCAGAGAGCTTCAGCACATCCATGCATGCACAAGTTTTTCTGTACGTGTTTGCAAAGATGGCACAATGAAGACCCTGACATCTGGTTGTCTGTGCAATTGCAGGGCCCAATCTAGTCTAATGTGGGGGCACAGTAAAAAATATCAGGGCGGGAGAGGATAAGAGGTCAGCAGGGCAGTGTACAGGAAGTCAGCAGAGGATAGGGTCAGCAGTTTGTAGGGCAGTGTACAAGGTCAGTAGAGCAGAGCAGAGGGCAGGGGTCAGAAGGGCAATGTAAGGTCGGTCAGTGGCTACTTTTGGCAGAGCAAATAACAGAAGTCACTTCTGGCAATTCAGAGGCTTTGGGGGGGGGAATTAAACCTGGGGGGAGGGGTGGACAGATCACCTCAGCACCCCCTAGATCCGGCCATGCACACCTTTGAAACTCTGCAGGTTCTGAAGGCCAGGCAAAGTCCTCTGGCACATCTGCGCATCCACGGGACCTTCAAAAAAAAAAAAGGTAAATGAAAGTAAATGACATAAAAATGACATAAAAAACAAATGCTTATACTGAATACCACCATTACAAGTTTTAACCATATTTTTCACAATAAAAAATTATTTAAAAAAATTCCCAAAATGCAACTCAGCAGAAACACAAACCTCATGATGTGTAAGAAGTCAGTGAACCTTTTTCATCCAATACATTGCTTTTTCCTACTGCAGGGGTCAGAGAACTGTTCTCATGTTACTCCGGAAACTCATCTGGTGACACTTCTTTTCTTTTTGATGCTTATGACTATCAGGTATCAGCATTATCCATAGAAAAGATAAAAATTATAGAATGCAGGTTAGTCAAGTTTATTAAAACTATATATGTGCACAGCATTAGGGTGTGCACCCCAAAGGTGGAACACATATGCATGTGTGTGCATGTGTATATATACTGACAGTGTCAGTAGGGCAGTGATTGGTGTCAGTAGGGCAATGTATGGTGTCAATAGGGCAGTGGACAGTGTCAATAGTTTTTAAATTTTATTATTTTTACTTTTTGTTTTTACCATTTTTTTTGGCGCCCCATTAGGGGGCCGGGTAAAATATCAGGGATCAAAATAGGAGCAACCATCACTACAAGGGGTGTTTAGGGTGTACCCAGTCACGCCTATGATTAAAACGAACATAAACATCACCTGACAACTCATGATCAAAACATCCAGCGCTAATGGCATTTGATATTACAGTTTTAAGTGACACTAAACTCTGGTTTGAAAAAAGCAAAAAAACAAAACAAAAAAATTGACCAATATTTTGTTTTCTTTTGCTGCTGTAGAGGGCGGTTAACTTCGTTCTCCATGGCCCCACAGTATGTAGGACCATAGCCGTCTTCTTTTGCTTGCACCTGAGATGGACTATGAACAATGATTTGTAGTGTGCTTAAAGCAGTCCCTATGACCAATCGGACTTTCCGCCAACAAAACCGTGGAATTTTGTCCTAAGGGCGTTGGCTCAAACTTGTCTTGCATACACACAGTCACACAATTGTTGGCCAACAATTACGAACGTAGTGATGTACTACGTTGTTTTTCAGCTCTTTAGCGACACTCTTTTGGCTCCTTCTGCTAATTTCGTGTTAGTAGAAGTTTGGTGAGTGTTGACTTTTCATTTTGCACTTTTCATTTAGCGCTCTTCAGTTTGTTTCTGAAGGGCCCATTCATCACCAGACATATTGAGGTATCGGAGGAGATAACGTGTTATTTATTATTGGCCTTGGAGTTATTGCTTTGACATTCTTTTTTTGGTTGAATAATGATTTGATTTGGTATATTTTCTATATTTTTGGATGCATAGAATGTACTTTTTGGTTAAGTTCTATTGGCAGATAGCATGTCTAATTGTATTTGTTTTATTTTTTTAATGCACAATAAAAAAAAATTGTGTAGAATAATACTTGGCTATGTGTTTTACTTCAAATGACAGTTTTGGAGCAGGCAGTTACATTTAAAAAAATAAAATGTAAAATTGACAAGGGACGGACACCAACATAGTTGTATCTTTGATCTTAAAAAATACGGGATAATGGTGTTGTGGTAACTTGCACAAATAAAAATAAAAATAAAAAAAAAAGCATAATAATATTATTCTTGATATTACTAGAAAAAAAAGCCTTTGAAAATGAGTTTGCAATAACCATCAGTATCACCAGCAAATCAGCTTCATTATTATCCCATTAAAGAAGAAGAGAATTGTGCGCTGCATTTGGAGATTTCATAATTTGCCACGTTACGAATAGTGATGGCCGAACGGTTCGCCCGGCGGTCGTTTCGCGGCGAATTTCCGACTTTCGCCGTCCGCGGGTTCGAACGCCTTTTTCCGTCGTTCGCCCCGGCGGACTTACGTGTTTAATGTATACAAGAACTTTAACCTTTCGTGACACGTTTATCATGTGTTACAGGACAACCAATTGAGACATGACAGCTCATGGACACTTGGACATTCCCCCTAACCTATAAATACACCCGATCCGGTGGCCATTTTACATTCTTTCTTCTGTCACTGTAGGGAAAGGATCCTGTGTGGAGTAGGGACAGAGAAAACGCTAGCTATTTGGTACACAAAAGTTCTTTTCAGGACTGGTATAGGTGTTAGGTCAGCAGCCTGAGTTTCTTTTGTCAGTTTAGATAAAGGGACAGAGCGCTGTATGCTGCTATTTTAGGGACAGCTCAGCCAGATTAGTCTTTCTTCATCATCATCATCATCATCATCATTAGCTGTTACTATCAGGTCCACAAAAGAGCTGTTCCAGCTAATCGTTCCAGCCTACTCTTTTTTGCCAATTTGTATAGGGACAGGCAGGAAGCAGTGTGTCAGGCAGTGAGGATAATTTTAAAGACTTGCTGTTACTATTAGTTCCACAAAGGTTCTTTTCAGGACTGGTATCAGTGGTACGGTAATAGGCTTGTACACGTATAATATTCTTTCTTCCAAATATAGAAAGAATATTATACTTGACTGCTGCCCTTCTGCTGCAGTCTGCTAATCATTCACAACTCACTTGTTCCACAAAGCTCTTTATCAGGACTGGTAACTTGGTCTGTCTAGGGTGCTACGGTACATAGGCTTGGGTGCGGTACAGTCTGCTGTTCTGTAAGGACCGCTATCGGTCCACAATACATAGGGTTGCCGTGCACTACTGCTGACCGCTGCCCTATACTGCAGCAGTCCTTCATTGGTATAGGGACTGACGTACAGTCTGCTAATCACTAACACACAACCTGCTTGGTCCACAAAAGTTCTTATAAGGACTGGTAACTTGGTATAGGGTGCTACGGTACATAGGCCTGAGTGCGTTACAGTCTGCTGTTCTGTAAGGACCGCTATCGGTCCACAATACATAGGGTTGCCGTGCACTACTGCTGACCGCTGCCCTATACTGCAGCAGTCCTTCAGCGGTATAGGGACTGACGCACAGTCTGCTAAACACTAACACACAACCTGCTTGGTCCACAAAAGTTTTTATAAGGACTGGTAACTTGGTATAGGGTGCTACGGTACATAGGCCTGAGTGCAGTACAGTCTGCTGTTCTGTAAGGACCGCTATCGGTCCACAATACATAGGGTTGCCGTGCACTACTGCTGACCGCTGCCCTATACTGCAGCAGTCCTTCATTGGTATAGGGACTGACGTACAGTCTGCTAATCACTAACACACAACCTGCTTGGTCCACAAAAGTTCTTATAAGGACTGGTAACTTGGTATAGGGTGCTACGGTACATAGGCCTGAGTGCGTTACAGTCTGCTGTTCTGTAAGGACCGCTATCGGTCCACAATACATAGGGTTGACGTGCACCACTGCTGACCGCTGCCCTATACTGCAGCAGTCCTTCAGCGGTATAGGGACTGACGTACAGTCTGCTAAACACTAATACACAACCTGCTTGGTCCACAAAAGTTCTTATAAGGACTGGTAACTTGGTATAGGGTGCTACGGTACATAGGCTTGAGTGCGGTACAGTCTGCTGTTCTGTAAGGACCGCTATCGGTCCACAATAGATAGGGTTGACGTGCACCACTGCTGACCGCTGCCCTATACTGCAGCAGTCCTTCAGCGGTATAGGGACTGACGCACAGTCTGCTAAACACTAACACACAACCTGCTTGGTCCACAAAAGTTTTTATAAGGACTGGTAACTTGGTATAGGGTGCTACGGTACATAGGCCTGAGTGCGTTACAGTCTGCTGTTCTGTAAGGACCGCTATCGGTCCACAATACATAGGGTTGCCGTGCACTACTGCTGACCGCTGCCCTATACTGCAGCAGTCCTTCATTGGTATAGGGACTGACGTACAGTCTGCTAATCACTAACACACAACCTGCTTGGTCCACAAAAGTTCTTATAAGGACTGGTAACTTGGTATAGGGTGCTACGGTACATAGGCCTGAGTGCGTTACAGTCTGCTGTTCTGTAAGGACCGCTATCGGTCCACAATACATAGGGTTGACGTGCACCACTGCTGACCGCTGCCCTATACTGCAGCAGTCCTTCAGCGGTATAGGGACTGACGTACAGTCTGCTAAACACTAATACACAACCTGCTTGGTCCACAAAAGTTCTTATAAGGACTGGTAACTTGGTATAGGGTGCTACGGTACATAGGCTTGAGTGCGGTACAGTCTGCTGTTCTGTAAGGACCGCTATCGGTCCACAATACATAGGGTTGCCGTGCACTACTGCTGACCGCTGCCCTATACTGCAGCAGTCCTTCATTGGTATAGGGACTGACGTACAGTCTGCTAATCACTAACACACAACCTGCTTGTTCCACAAAAGTTCTTATAAGGACTGGTAACTTGGTATAGGGTGCTACGGTACATAGGCTTGAGTGCGGTACAGTCTGCTGTTCTGTAAGGACCGCTATCGGTCCACAATAGATAGGGTTGACGTGCACCACTGCTGACCGCTGCCCTATACTGCAGCAGTCCTTCAGCGGTATAGGGACTGACGTACAGTCTGCTAAACACTAATACACAACCTGCTTGGTCCACAAAAGTTCTTATAAGGACTGGTAACTTGGTATAGGGTGCTACGGTACATAGGCTTGAGTGCGGTACAGTCTGCTGTTCTGTAAGGACCGCTATCGGTCCACAATAGATAGGGTTGACGTGCACCACTGCTGACCGCTGCCCTATACTGCAGCAGTCCTTCAGCGGTATAGGGACTGACGTACAGTCTGCTAAACACTAATACACAACCTGCTTGGTCCACAAAAGTTCTTATAAGGACTGGTAACTTGGTATAGGGTGCTACGGTACATAGGCTTGAGTGCGGTACAGTCTGCTGTTCTGTAAGGACCGCTATAGGTCCACAATAGATAGGGTTGACGTGCACCACTGCTGACCGCTCACCTATACTGCAGCAGTCCTTCAGCGGTATAGGGACTAAGAGTTTTGTCACAGGGTCATTTAAAAAATGACATGCAGAGGAAGAGGCAGGCCCTTCCGCAGGGGTGGTAGGGGTAGGGCAGGAGCAACAGGCTTGAGCCAAAGTGGGAAGTTGCAGAAGGTGCGTTCAATTACTTTAAAGGATGCACCAGACTTGGTTGAGTGGCTCGCTCAGCCTTACTCTTCTGCACCCTCCTCATCCTCTCGATCTGCACCCTCTTCTTCACTCTCTGCTATGTGCACCCCCAAAGACACTACCACCAACAACACGACCACCACCACCACCACCACATACCTTCCGCTTGAGTCACTGGAATTATTTTCCGATCCATATCAAGAGGACATTTCTGATGCGCAGCCACTCTTGGTATTGGATCAGGAAGAGGAGGTAGCAACAAGCGCTACTCAGCAGTCTGACGCCAGTACCCAGATCAGCCCAAGGAGGAGGTTGGTCCCCGGTGTTGCTGCCTACTCTACTTATAGCGGTGGGGAAGGTGACGTTGATGATGACGTGTCTAGTGATGTCACGTGGGTGCCCACAAGAGAGGAAGAGGAGGGGAGTTCAGAGGGAGATATGGACCAGCAGATAGGGAGGAGAAGCAGCAATGACTTACATTGCACAGCAGGGACAAAGCAGACTGCAAATGTATCAGGAGCGAGTCATCGACCATGTACGGTCACATCTGGCGCTCCCAGGACACCGGCACATGGCTCCGCAGTGTGGGCTTTTTTTAACGTGTCCGCTGCTGACAATAGCGTTGCCATCTGCAATCTTTGCAGTCAACGCGTTAGTCGCGGTAAGCCCAATACTCACCTAGGGACGACCGCCTTAAGAAGGCACATGAGCAGCCATCACCGAGCCCAGTGGGAGCAACGGAACACACAAAGCCACACTGCAGGCTCTCACCGTCCAGCCTCGTCTTCTACTTCTCCTTCTCCTCTCTCCTCACAATTGTCCTCCACTCCACCTTCCATCACGCCAAGCTCACATTTTTCTGCAAAAAGGCAGGCTTCCGTGGGCCTAATGTTTGAGCGTAAAAAAATGATGACGCCGGATAACCCTCTTGCCCAACGGTTGGCGGCTGGCTTGTCAGAACTCATAGCCCGCCAACTACTGCCATATAAACTGGTGGACTCGGAGGCCTTTCGCAAATTTGTGGCCATTGGAACACCACAATGGAAGGTCCCAGGAAGGAAGTATTTCTCAGAGAAGGGCATCCCAGAGCTATATGGCCATGTTCAGCGGCAAGTGAATGTATCTCTGGCACACAGTGTCGGTGCCAAGATACATCTGACCACAGACACGTGGTCTAGCAAACACGGGCAGGGAAGGTATATCAGTTTTACTGCCCACTGGGTGAACCTTCTGACGGCCGTCAAGCATGTAACCCGTGGCACCCGTGTAGATTTGGTTTTACCGCCACGGATTGCATGCAGGCCTGACTCTTCTTCTCCTCCTCCTACTCCATCCTCCTCCCTCTCCTCCTCAGCTGCCTCCTCCTTTTCCGCTGCTAGCGTCTCTTCCACTGCACCGCCCAAGCTCCCCAGAACCTATTCCACATGCCAGGTGAGACGTTGCCATGCCGTGCTGCGTCTGTTGTGCCTGGAAGCAAAGAGCCACACTGGCCCGGCACTCCTTTCAGCTTTGCGTTCACAGGCAGATGAGTGGCTAACACCGCTCAATTTGACAGTTGGTAAAGTGGTGTGTGACAACGGTGCCAATCTGCTTAGCGCATTGAAACAGGGCAAAATCACGCACGTGCCGTGCATGGCACACGTCTTAAACTTGGTCGTGCAGCGATTCCTTGTCAAATACCCTGGGGTCCAGGACATCTTGCGGCAGGCAAGGAAAATCTCGGCCCATTTCAGAAGATCTTACACGGCCATGGCTCGCCTTGCTGACATTCAGCGGCGACACCATCTGCCGGTCAGACGTCTTATTTGCGATTGCCCGACGCGATGGAACTCAACCTTCTATATGCTTGATAGGCTGCTCCAGCAGAAACGTGCAGTTAACGTCTACCTGTATGAACTCTGCGAAAGAAACGGTTCTGGGGAGCTGGGTTTTTTTTCACCGCGCCAGTGGCTGCTCATGCGCGACACATGCAGACTTCTGCGGCCATTTGAGGAGATCACCAAACTGGTCAGTCGCAGCCATGGCGCCATCAGTGACATGGTACCTTATGCCTTCTTTCTGGAGCGTGCATTGCGTCGTGTCATTGATCAGGCTGTGGAGGAGCAGGAGCGGGAAGATGAGGAAGTCGCAATGCTGGATGAATTCCCAGGGGGGGCTACTCTATCTGAGACAAGTCAACAACAGGAGTCTGATGAGGAGTCAGAGGAGGATGGTGCCGGGGCGGATGAGCAGGAGCAAGAAGAGCATGCTTTAAACCTTTCTGGGATCCCTGTTGTGCGAGGATGGGGAGAGGAGAATGAAGAGGACGACATTATCCTGGATGATGAGCAGGAGCCAGGCCACCACACCGCTTCCACTTTAGTGCAAATGGGGGCCTTCATGCTCCAGTGTTTTAATAGGGACCCCCGTATAAAAAGCATGAGGGTCAAGGACCAGTACTGGGTGGCAACGTACTTAGACCCCCGGTACAAACACAAAATGGCGGAAATGTTACCGCCGTCGCAGAGGGCTGTCAGAATGCAGCACTTCCAGGCCTTGCTTCGAGAAATGCTGCATTCTGCTTTTGCGTGCGCTGGCAGAGGAGCAATTCCCACTCCCAGAGAAGGATTTGCGGGTACCAATCCAACAGCGCCTGCAAGAAGAGGCCGGTTTGAAGATGTGTTGGTGACTTCGGATATGAGGTCATTCTTTCAGCCGACCCATCGACAGGTGTCATCCGGATCCAGCATCAGGGAACGCCTAGACCGTCAGGTGTCCGACTACATTGGGTTAACGGCCGATGTGGACGCTCTGAGGAGTGATGAACCCCTAGACTACTGGGTGGGCAGGCTTGACCTCTGGCCAGAGCTTGCCCAATTTGCAATCGAACTGTTGGCTTGCCCCTCATCCAGTGTCCTGTCCGAAAGGACGTTCAGCGCAGCAGGGGGGATTGTGACCGATAAGCGTACTCGCCTAGCTCACCACAGTGTTAACTACCTCACATTTCTAAAAATGAATGAGGCATGGATCTCGGAGGAATTCAACACATGTGATCAGTAGACCATGTATATGTCTATAAACAATTTTTGGAATCAAGCACACAGACCTTCTTAATTCATTTGGCTCACTTCCCTGACCCAAAAAAGCACACCGTACTATATGCCCCTACCCTCCTCTTTGAAGAGGTTGAGCGGTGTCATATTTCTACTGGGGCTGCTTATTATGAGGGGTTCCCACCATCCCTGTGCTGTGCTGACTTCCTCCTGGGTGTTCTTATTATGAGGGGCTCCCACCATCCCTGTGCTGTGCTGACTTCCTCCTGGGGGTTCTTATTATGAGGGGATCACACCATCCCTGTGCTGTGCTGACTTCCTCCTGGGGCTGCTTACGGTGCTGCTGTCAGCGCTGTATGTCACGGAGCTGCTGTCAGCGCTGTATGTCACGGAGCTGCTGTCAGCGCTGTATGTCACGGAGCTGCTGTCAGCGCTGTATGTCACGGAGCTGCTGTCAGCGCTGTATGTCACGGAGCTGCTGTCAGCGCTGTATGTCACGGAGCTGCTGTCAGCGCTGTATGTCACGGAGCTGCTGTCAGCGCTGTATGTCACGGAGCTGCTGTCAGCGCTGTATGTCACGGAGCTGCTGTCAGCGCTGTATGTCACGGAGCTGCTGTCAGCGCTGTATGTCACGGAGCTGCTGTCAGCGCTGTATGTCACGGAGCTGCTGTCAGCGCTGTATGTCACGGTGCTGCTGTCAGCGCTGTATGTCACGGAGCTGCTGTCAGCGCTGTATGTCACGGAGCTGCTGTCAGTGCTGTATGTCACGGAGCTGCTGTCAGCGCTGTATGTCACGGAGCTGCTGTCAGCGCTGTATGTCACGGAGCTGCTGTCAGCGCTGTATGTCACGGTGCTGCTGTCAGCGCTGTATGTCACGGAGCTGCTGTCAGCGCTGTATGTCACGGAGCTGCTGTCAGCGCTGTATGTCACGGAGCTGCTGTCAGCGCTGTATGTCACGGAGCTGCTGTCAGCGCTGTATGTCACGGAGCTGCTGTCAGCGCTGTATGTCACGGTGCTGCTGTCAGCGCTGTATGTCACGGAGCTGCTGTCAGCGCTGTATGTCACGGAGCTGCTGTCAGTGCTGTATGTCACGGAGCTGCTGTCAGCGCTGTATGTCACGGAGCTGCTGTCAGCGCTGTATGTCACGGAGCTGCTGTCAGCGCTGTATGTCACGGTGCTGCTGTCAGCGCTGTATGTCACGGAGCTGCTGTCAGCGCTGTATGTCACGGAGCTGCTGTCAGCGCTGTATGTCACGGAGCTGCTGTCAGCGCTGTATGTCACGGAGCTGCTGTCAGCGCTGTATGTCACGGAGCTGCTGTCAGCGCTGTATGTCACGGTGCTGATGTCAGTGCTCTGTATTACGGTGCTGCTGTCAGTGCTCTGTATCTCCTGCACCCTCTTGTTTGCCTACCCTGGTCCCTGACCTTCCCTCTCCTCCATTGCCTTCATTAGCTCCATAGTCCTGAATTGTCAGAACAATTTCCCAAATAAAAAAAAAATGCTTGTAGTTATCGATCCCAAATTCACCTCATACATGTATTATGCTATTGTCCAGGTGGTGGGACTACGTGCTACCCCCTAATAATTACCCCGTGGCCGCAAATTCGACCTAAAGGTTTGCGAAATTCGCCTCCCATTGAAGTCAATGGAGCCCGCGGCGAACGGTCGTTTTCGCGAACGTTTGTGTCCGTTCGCGTTTCGCGTTCGCGAAACGTCCCGTCGGAAGTTCGTCCATCACTAGTTACGAATGTTAATTCTCCATTACGAATGCTGGTTTACAAGACCGACCGCTTCCAGCTCGTCCTTGCTTCTGAGCATACGTGTTTGTACTTTGGACTTTTACCCAACGGACTTGTGTACACACACTCGGAAAATCCGACAACACACATTTGTCTGTGGAAAATTTGAAAACCTGCCATCCAACATTTGTCCATGGAAAATCCGACAACGATTGTCTGATGGAGCGTACAAATGGTCAGATTTACCGACAACAGCCTGTCGTTGAACATTTCCCTTTGGAAAGTCCGATTGTGGGTACGGGGCTTTAGGCTCCTTACTACATGAGCTTCATCCAGGACTAGTAATGTGACCTATAAATAAATATCTATTTGATTAACATATGCCAACCACCAAAGTCAGACTGTCGGTTTCTGATTATAACTTGCATACAGAATACTTCATTTAGTAAGTGCAACTTTCTAGGCACTAGATCTATGTGCAAATGTCCTAGGGACCATCATCTGCATCTTATTGGTTAAAATTTATTTAGTTAGCCAATTACTGTAAATTACAATTCAGGGGTTGCTTTGGATTGACTATTTTTATCAGGGATTAAAAACAAAGATCAAACGATACTAGATCATACGATTTTCGTTTAATAAATACAGTTGATGTCCAAAAATACAATACAAATATTCTACAACACATGACATCACTTCTGATTTTTTATTCTGTCGTATGAGAATTTTCGTAACTCCATTTTCTATATTCGACTACCATACAAAAAAAAACAAAAAAACAGACGATCTGTCTGATTTTCGGATCATGTGTACGGGCTTTAAGTGTAAATAGACTGTGCACTTTTTTCTTAGGTAATGTCAATGTGGTAACACTTCACTTTGTAAAGAATACCCAATCAGATGCAAGAAAAATAAAAAAAAAGGATTTTTGCTTTTACATGATTGGATATTGTAATTTAGCAGAACTTCACCACACTCACTAATCTCTGGGGAATATACTGCAACGTTCAAAGTGCACAGTCTATTTGCCTTTAGTAAATCAGCCCTATAGTCACATCATTTTTCATCACTTTTTCCCATTCATGGTGCCCTTCAATAAGGTTGTAGAATTTGATAACATGGAACCCAAGTCATAAGTGGTACACTTTATACACTAATGTGTACCACGTTGTGGATGGAACCTACAGATCTGCAGCTATTGATATTTTGACCATTAACTTGTATATTTGTTATTTAGCAAAATATGAAGCTACTGCATGCACAGTCATTTCCCATCTGTTACAAATCAGACTTTGTGTGTCTATGAAAATATATAAGGTTTGCCTACATGCTGAGCAAGGAAATAAAGGCTTGTAGGGAATACATCCCTTAGGCACAGGCCTACTGTGCCTGATGCTACATTTAAATCTGTTATGTCCTGTGCAGGATGTAGACTCGGTGTGTCATCAGGTCAGTCCACTGCCAATTGCGTCACTAAATTGTATGATATGATAAAGTAAAATGTACAATATTATATAACAGGAAAGGTTGATGTGGCACAGAAAAAGGTACATCAGATATTTCTACTAAATACAGTTTAGTGATTTGAAATATTTATCAGATTTTGTTCCCCTTTCAGGGGAATGCTGGTATAGTATTATTATTATTATTATAATACAGGATTTATACCGTGCCAACCATTCAAACTACAGGCTTTCTTGCGGCTGCTAACCAAGAACTCTCCCAAACTGTCTCCATGTTTAATTGTATTTTTTTTACTTTCATGTTATCATTAATTGATTAATTGGATCATCCAGTATTTTATTGCTGGCTGTGCCCCTATTTTGGAAGCATTCATGTCTATTTGAAAGGTGACAGACAGAACAGGAATTTGAAATTGTAAATGAAACTGGGGACACATTCTGCAATTAAAACACATTTTCCTCTAAAATAAAGAAGGTTTCGATTTTTTTTTTGCTGATAGTGCCCCTTGGGTGAGAATTATGCTTACTTCCTGTCTAGGTGTGCGGTATTGGACAGAACAGGAGGTATTGGGAAATTCTCCTTGACAGGAACAGCGATAGTATTGAAAAAAAATAAAAAATTAACAAGGCTTTCAATCCACCATGTAATGGAGATGATTAAAGGCAGACAAATCCAGCTTGTGTGATAACCATGACTGCCTCCATAGATACAATAGAGAAAGAAATGTGGACATGAAGGGCCAGAACATTTTCTATTTGCACATTTAGTAGGTGAAAGTAAAAAAAAAACTGAAAAGAAAAAGAAACGTAATGCATGCTCTACAACTAGGGCAGCTAAACTGTAATCAGGGTGGATACAAATCAATGGTTTAAAAAAAATAATCAAAAAAATCAGATTTTGTTTATTTAAATCTGTTTTTTTTTTTTGTTAATCAAATTTATTTTAATAAAATGCTTTTGGAGTAAAAATCTATCTAAAGATAGTTTTCTATTTAAGATACATTAATAATTGAGTTTATTCAGCATGAAATGGAGCTTAGTTATGTAGCACTGTATATGCTGCAGTATTTACATTTTTGGTAAACTCATTCAATGATTCCAAGCTCTGCAAGCTGAGATAACATGCACTGCATTGATGCATTCACACAATTTCACAGTAACCATGAGATGAAACAAAGTTCAGGAATATGACTTTATCTCATTGTTTTGCAAATCTATAGTATGTACACTACAAACTGTATGATTGAATTGGTTCTGATATCGCTGTTTTACTAACCTGACAGCTTATTATTCAAAATAGGAATCCTTAATTTTGTTTGCAGATATTAAAGATTCATACTACCAGCAAGAATGAGTCCTTACATTTAAAGAGCACAGACAGTTGCTCTTTAAAAATTATGAATTAAATCAAGCCTTTTTTCTAGTAATTTAAATTATGATTTAATTTGTGATTTAAATCGACTTTATTTAAATCAAATCCACCCTGCCTGTAATATATTACATTTTTTTTTGGGGGGGGGGGTTTGGATATACTTTAGAGGGACCTCATGTATTGATATACTTGGGATGGGCATATTCTTTGGTAATTCAGGCCTAATATTTTTTAACCACTTGCCGACCGGGCCATAGCCGAAAGACGGCTACAGCGTGGTTGGCTTATACTGGGAGGGTGTCCATGGACGTCCTCCCAGAATCTTGCTCTCGTGCGCTCCCTGGGGCGCTCTCCCAGAAACATCTGTGACCGCCGGGTCCGGAAGACCCAGCGCATCACAGATCCCGGTAAATGGCTGCTGGTAGCGGGCGTTTACCACATGATCGCTCCGTCAAATGACAGAGCGATCACTTGTAAACAAACTGGCATCATGTCATAACGTCGGTTCCTCCCTCCCCTCTCTGTACCAATCTGTACAATGCGAAGGGATAGGGGGAGAGGGGAGAGATCGTTTGCAGCAGCGCTGTGGGCTGGATCTGTAGTGCCCACAGTGCTGCTCAGTGCCCATACTCTGCAATACTCTGCCAATACTCTGCAATACCCTGCCATACTCTGACAATACTCTGACAAAACTCTGACAATACTCTGCAATACTCTGCCATACTCTGACAATACTCTGCCATGCTCTGCAATACTCTGCCATACTCTGCATTACTCTGTCAATACTCTGCAATACCCTGCCATACTCTGACAATACTCTGACAAAACTCTGACAATACTCTGCCATACTCTGCAATACTCTGCCAATACTCTCCCATACTCTGCAATATTCTGAAATACTCTGCCAATACTCTGCCAATATTCACCAATACTCTGCAATAAATTTGAACAGAAACAAAGAATTTTTTTTTACCAAATTTTCAGTCTTTTTTGATTTATAGCGCAAAAAAAAAAGAAAAAACTGCGGTGATTAAACACCACCAAAAGAAAGCTCTATTTGTGTGAAAAAAGGAAAAAAAATCATATGGGTACAGTGTTGCATGACTGAGTAATTGTCATTCAAAATGTGAGAGCACCGAAAGCTGAAAATTGGTCTGTTTAGGAATGGGGTTTAAGTGCCCAGCGGTCAAGTGGTTAAATATGCACAAAACATGATTCCCGATTTACAGGCACATAGAATGCCTGTAATATATTTTTCTTCAAACTTTTTATTTTTTATTTTTCTTGTATAAATGTCACTTACCTAAAAAAAAATAAAAAATCCAAATTCATCAAAGCAGGGAAGATCCACTTAGATGATGTAACTGTTTTATTGTTGCCCTGTGTTTTTTCCTCCTATGTGTTTTTTTCCTCTGCCCCAGGCAGTGAGTGTCTTCTCACTGTGATCTCGCAATCCCCACTGAGTGTCTCACAATAAGCGTCACCCAAATCTTTTCTCCCTTCCTAATACTGGTGACTAATGGGACTCCGTGGGGACTATTCTCTGCGTGACAGCGCAGCAAATCCTATTAAGTAAAATTATCACTGCCTACCCCTGGAAACTGATGGACCTTCGCAACTAGGGAGTGAATCATCTGTTACTAAGCCATTTAGTACAATTTAAACTATGACAGTAATGCAGGTACTTATAGTCTGGAATAGAAGATTGCAGCAGTACATAGAGTGGATATGAAATGTATTAGTGCTAATATCAAAGTTGTGATTTTTAAGTACCATTCTTTGAAAAAGTTTGGGACTTTTCAGTGCTGAGTGATAACAAAATTATTATACCCTCTGCAGGCGAAAAAACGAAATAAAACAAGACAGATTGCTGTAAATTTTAATGCACCATTACCATTACCAGCCCAGACCAATTCTGACATTTCTCTCCTACATGTAAAAATTATCTTTTTATTTTTTTTGGTAGAAAATGACTTAGGACCCCCAAACATTAGATATATTTTAAGCAGGGGTTCTAGAGAATAAAATGATAGGTGATGCAATTTTTTTATGTCACACAGTATTTTTTCAGCAATTTTTCAAAAAATACACATGACTTTTAATGCAAAAAAAACCATAGTATGTAACTCAATTCCTTAAAAAAAAACAAAAAAAAGAGGATGTTATGGCGAGTAAATACATATTTAAAATTGCACATACTCGTGAAATTAGAACAAACTCTGACACTTAATCTCCATAGGGGACGCTTTAAACATTTTTACAGGTTACCAGTTTAGAGTTAAACGGGAGATCTAGCACTAGAATTATTGTTCTCGCTATAATGTTTGCCGCAATACCTCACTTATGTGGTGTGAACACCATTTACATATGTGTGCACAACCTATGTATGCATTCACTTCTAGCACGGAGGGACAAAAGGTGCTTTAAAATAAAAAAATAAATAAAAACATTTCTTTGATTATTTTTTGATTTTTACACTGTCCCTTTATTTATATATTTTTTGATCATTTTTATTTCTATCACAAGAAATGTAAACATCCTTTGTGATAGAAATAAGGCATGGCAGTTCCTTTTTATCTGTAAGACCCCAGATCTCTTTTCTACCCTGGAAAGCATGAGATTTAAAAAAAAAAAAAACATTGATCTCTGCTTTCCAGGACAAAAAAATGGCAGTATTTGTATCTCCCAAAACCGGATGTGATGTCACAATGTCACTCCTGGCCCTCCAGGACCATAGAGATGGTCGAGGACCATCTGGTCCATAGTCAGATCTATGATAACCCAGCGGCACCACCAGATCGGATCCCGGGGTCCCTGATTGCACGGGAAAGTCCAGGGTGGTGCTGGTGGGCAGCAGGTGTGGGGGGGGGGGGGGGCATCCCCTCCTGCCACATGTAAAAGCCATCCAGTGGCTAATAAGCTGTTAGGATAGCTTTTACATTAAAGATAGCTGGATGAAAAAACAGTGCCAATAACAATATAATAACTGAAAGTCAAGGACTTCCATTGATGTCCACCTGGTGGGATATGGTTACTATTCTTAAACGGTACCCATTGTTGCAGGAAAGTAAAGAAAATTGCATAATCTATGGCCTGCCATACTGACTAAATCACCAGGTGAATATAAAGGAAAGAAAGACAAAAAAAACAAAACAAATGCATCCACCATATGTAAGGATTTGTAAGCTGCAATATAATACACTGTTTTGGGGTTTAAAATGGCTTTAATGATGCAGTCTTGTACCATGTTAGTTATCAGTTTTTGAAGGTTTGGAGATAAAGCAATACCTTTTGTTAGCCAACTTAAAGAAGAAATCCATCTATGGATATTTTTACACAGTTACATCCAGCTTGACCCAATGTAAGTATTTATGTGCCAATCCCCTGTGGGATTGTTGTGGAAAGTAGATATCACTGTAGTAGCCAACTCTACTCCAGCGATCTCCACTAGTTTCTGGGTCCTGTGGCTGCCCAGCTGCTTCTTGAACACAGGAGGTTGCCCACTCAGCATGGATGTCATTCAGAGAACACTGCATTTTCTCAATTATTGCAAAACGTTCTCTGATTGGAGAAAGTGAAGAGGTGGGGCAGTGACATCTCAATCTTCACCTTGAACCCTTTGCATTTATTGAGAACATACAAAGTGTTCTCTCAATGGAGCCCATGCCAAGTGGGCAACCTCCTGTGTTCAGAATGCAGCAGGGAAGCTGCTCGGCATGGGACCCGGAAACTAGTAGAGATCATACTACCTTGAGAAGAAAACAGGTTTATACATATCTGTCCACCAGGCCGTTTTTGATAAAACTTCACTCTGTCGCAAAACACTCAACATCAATTCTGTTCCACACTTCTAGGCATATACAATAGCATGATTCCTGCTGCTAGTACCAGAAGATGGAACATAATGGTATATCATACCCTTGACAATGTGTGCATTAAATCTTACATCAGCTAGAGAATGGAGGCATACATTTTATAATTTAACAACTGCTCAAAATTGGCATAAAAATAAAGTGAATATTTTGCCTGGTTTACTAAGCTGTGATAACACTTAAGTGATCTCTCAAGAAATGATGATGGCTGTTTAGTAAAACCTATATTTATTAATTACATGATCAATAAGCCTGAATTGGTGCAGCAATAAAAGTATCACTGTACAGAAACCTTTTGTACACCGTTTTATCATTTTTCTAATACTTCAAATGTGTGGGTAGCATACTGCTAATACATTAGCTGTTGGTAAAAGTTATTCACCTGTAGGAAGTTTCAAGGCAGTGAAGCCAAACATATTCATGTTCACTATATCAAGATGTATGCCATGTACACTATGTGGGATTCCTTCTCTTCTTATTGCACTTAAGACAATCTTCTGTTTCGAAGAAGGTGGGGAAGCACCACCATTACTTTTGCTTTGTGTTCACAAATATATCAAGTTTGATCAAGTTTACATTATGTAAACCCCACCCATGAACTTTTCTTATTTGGTTCATTTAGGTCAATTAAACACCCTGTTTTTTGCTGGTCACCTTGTTTGCTCTCACCCTTTGCTGTGTTTTTATCTGTAATATTGTTTCTAGTGCCCTCCGATGTTATGGAGAGAATGAGATAGTGAGGGTGAAAAAAGAAAACAAATGCAGTCATTGCATCTAAGAACTGGTAGGATTCTATATTATAGTTATTATTTTATTCACCAGCTAAGGGTGTTGGGCGCCAGCTTTTGTTGTGTGCCTCCCAGAACTGGCTACTCCACATGGTGTTGGGAAGGACTGGCGGTGGCCCCTTGGGGTCTAAATGGGAAGTACAAGAGGAGGGTTCCTCTTCATCGACACAAGGGTGCAATATCCTAGCTTTTTAGCTCCCACATGCTTTACCATCCCGGGCGTCTTCATGTTTTGGACAAATGTTTAATTTTACCCACATTTACTCGCCATCTGGTAGCCCCCCTGGGGTCCGTGTGAGTTCCATTCCCAAAGATTTCTGGATAGACACTCCTGGCCTTCACCACTTGGAAATATTGCCATGTGTAATTTACTTACTCAAGTTGATTTATATTCAGATGTGCATCTACTCCTGATGAAGTAAACTGAGACTCACAAAACGCGTCGAGTTTTAGTATGGATTTTTCTAATTTGATCTTTTATTGGTTCTTATAACAATATTGTATGGAATATACAATTATGTAATTTTTACCCATAGGCTTGATATTATATTACATAATTTTATTATTTATTATTTCTTTATGTAGTGAGATTTGTATTTATTTACCAATAAATCTGTATCTGTGGGTTATGCCTCTTATTCAAAACTCAAAAAAGGACTGGACTAAAAGGTGAATAAGCACTGTCACCCTAGGACAGAAAGTGGCAAAGACAGCAGATGAAAATACTTGAAAAAGAAAACAAATGCAGTCATTGCATCTTAGAAATTGTAGGATGCTATATTATAGTTAGTATTTTATCCATGAATTTAGGATTGAAGGGACCCCTATAGACTATCTCTAGGGAGAATGCTCTTAGAATATTGTTAAAATGAATTCTAGAAAACAATGATATCCAGGAGCCAATGAAAATATGCAATAATGGAAAAATCTACTTTATTTACATGATCTGATTTTTAAACTTACTTGCAGTAAAGAGGCCTTCTATAATAGCTTATGTCTGGGGAGAATATTCTTAGGATATTGTCAAAATTAACTCTAGGCAACTAAACTTTCCGCGAAATATTGAAAACATGCAAGTCTAATTTCCGCTGGCTCCAGTGTTATGAATAAGATTGCCGTGTGTACAGCGTGGACCATTTAACTAGAGTAAATGTTCAGTTCTTTTCTCTTATAGCATAGAAAAATAAGTGAAATCAGAGCTTGCATGAAAATGCAAAGTCTACTTATCTTAAAGTTACCCCCCCAATTAAAATTGCTTACTGAAAACAATAAAAAGAGAACATGAGAAGAAGAATGTAAAAAAGATGCTAAAGCCGGGAACACACTAACAGTTTGCTGGGTTGCACGAAAAAAAAAACCTGACAGCTCTGGTCGGAGACGCTGTACTTACCATGCAAGGTTAATTCATCTCCCCCGCTGAGCTGTTGTGTTCTGACAGGGGGGGCGACACCTTGCCAGAACACTCCGATCAGCGCTCTCTGCCATTGGCTAAGAATGCTGATTGTAAGTCCGCTGGTTTTCCAGCATGCACGTTGTCTCCTGACATTCAGCTCATGTGTACACAGCTTTACTGCAGGTCAGTGGCAGTAAATTCTCATGGGAATTAGGATCCTCAGCTTTCTTAGTCTCCTGCAGAAGTCTAGTGACATTGTACCAGACTTGAGACTGGGGCGGAGGGTTCACCTTCCAGCAGAACGACCATAAACATACAGCCAAAACTACAATGGAATGATTTAGATCAAAGCATGTTCGTGTGTTAGAATGGCCCAGTCAATGTCCAGACTCACAGTATCTCACAAAAAAGAGTACAACCCCCCACATTTTTGTAAATATTTTATTATATCTTTTCATGTGACAACACTGAAGAAATTACACTTTGCTACAATGTAAAGTAGTCAGTGTACAGCTTGTGTAAACTTGTAAATTAGTAAATTTGCTGTCCCCTCAAAATAACTAAACACACAGCCATCAGTGTCTAAACAGCTGGCAACAAAAGTGAGTACACCCCTAAGTGAAAATTTCAAATTGGGCCCAAAGTGTCAATACTTTGTGTGGCCACCATTTTTTCTCAGCACAACCTTAACCCTCTTGGGCATGGTGTTCACCAGAGCTTCACAGGTTGCCACTAATCCATGATGACATCACGGAGCTAGTGGATGTTAGAGACGATCCACAGATGCTCAATAGAGTTTAGGTCTGGAGACATGCTTGGCTAGTCCATCGCCTTTACCCTCAGCTGCTTTAGCAAGGCAGTGGTTGTCTTGGAGGTGAGTTTGGGGTCGTTATTATGTTGGAATATTGCCTGTGGCCCAGGCTCCAAAGGGAGGGGATCATGCTCTGCTTCAGTATGTCACAGTACATGTTGGCATTCATGGTTTCCTCAATGAGCTGTAGCTTTCCAGTGATGGCAGCACTCATGGAGCCCCAGACCATGACACTCCCACCACCATGCTTGACTGTAGGCAAGACAAGAGTCCAAGAGTTTTAAAAGACTCTTGGACATGTATCTTATGCCCCATACACACGATCGGATTTTCCGACAACAAAACCGTGGATTTTTTTCCAAAGGTTGTTGGCTCAAACTTGTCTTGATTACACACGGTCAGACAAATGTTGGCCCAAAATTCCGAACGTGGGAACGCATTGATGTACATGACGTACGACGAGCCGAGAAAAAGGAAGTTCAATAGCCAGTTCAATAGCCTTCTGCTTGATTCAGAGCATTCGTGAACTTTTGTGCGATGGACTTGTGCACACACGATCAGACTTTCCGACAACAAGCTTTGTTGGAGGAAACTTTGAGAATCTGCTCTCAAACATTTGTGGTTGGAAATTCTGACAGGATGGAGCATACACATGGTTGGAATTTCCGACAACAAGCTTGCATTGAACATTTCCCATCGGAAATTCCGATCGTGTCTATGCGGCTTTAGTGAACACAATATACAGGGATATGGGAAATAATTATCAACATCAGGGATAAGGATGAGCTGAACACCCCCAGTTCGGTTCACACCAGAACCTGCGAACAGACCTAAAATTCGTGTGAACTTTAGAACCCTATTAAAGTCTATGGGACTCGAACGTTCAAAATCAAAAGTGCTAATTTTAAAGGCTAATATGCAAGTTATTGTCCTAAAAAGTGTTTGGGGACTTGGGTCTTGCCCCAGGGGACATGTATCAATGCAAAAAAAAGTTTTAAAAACTGCAGTTTTTTCGGGAGCAGGGATTTTAATAATGCTTAAAGTGAAACAATAAAAGTGTAATATTCCTTTAAATCTCGTACCTGGGGGGTGCCTATAGCATGCCTGTAAAGGGGTACATGTTTCCCGTACTTAGAACTGTCCCTGCACAAAGTGTAATTTCTGCAGGAAAAAAAGTAATTTAAAAGCACTCTCGGCTATAATGAATTGTCGGCTCCCCGTAATACAGAGAACAGTCATTGAAAGTCATTGATAAAAAAAAAAAGCGTGGAGTTCCCCCAAATTCAATTACCAGGCCCTTCAGGTCTGATATGGATATTAAGGGGAACCCCGCATCAATAAAAAAAAAATGACGTGGGGTTCCCCCAAATATCCATACCAGACCAGGTATGGTATGGATTTTAACGGGAACTCCACACCAAATTAAAAAAAAAATGGCGTGGAGTTCCCCCCAAAAATCCATACCAGACCCTTTATCAGAGCATGCAACCTGGCAGGCTGCAGGAAAAGAGGGGGGATGAGAGAGCATCCCCCCCTCCTGAACCGTACCAGGCCACATGCCCTCAACATTGGGAGGATGCTTTGGGGGTCTGTGACCCCCCAAAGCACTATGTCCCCATGTTGATGGGGACAAGGGCCTCATCCCCACAACCCTGGCTGGTGGTTGTGGGGGTCTGTGGGCGGGGGGCTTATCAGAATCTGGAAGCCCCCTTTAACAAGGGGACCCCCAGATCCCGGCCCCCCCTGTATGAAATGGTAAGGGGGTACAAAAGTACCCCTACCATTTCACAAAGAAAGTGTAAAAATTTTTTAAAAAACACTCACACACCATTGGGAAAAGTCCTTTATTAAAAAATAAAATAAAATAAAAAGATTCCAGCAATGGTTATCCACTCTTGCTATCCAGCGATGGCTGAGCATCTCTCCGGGGGCCAGCGATGGCTGATCTGATCTCTTCTCTGGGGTCCAGCGATGGTTGATCTCTCCGGATGGTCCAGCGAAGCGCATCCACGCTGTCTCCACCGGAGACACTGCGGGAATCCTGGCAGCCTGACACGTCTTAGCTGAGGAGGACGGGGCCACCTGTCACCTGACCCAGCCCCCCTCTGAATTATAGCTGTCTCAGCAGTGCGCTCTGTGATTGGCCAAATCATGCAAGTCAGGTGAATGCTTTGACCAATCATCATACAGCGATGCACTGCGATCTTGCAATGTAAGTTTGACTCGAACATCGGGTGTGCGCCAAACAGCGAATATCATGGGGCATCTGTGGGAAATTCAAGCATCGCAAAACGCCCCATAATATTCACTGTTCGAGTCGAACATACGCACATCAGCTTCGGCGCCATGCAATCGCCCACTGTATCTACTGCACGAAGTGATGTACAGCTACGGCGATTATTACAATAGAGCCAACCTTCCACAGTATAACTGCTGTGACTGGTCTTAAAGTGGTTAATTACCATAAGTGAGTAATATACAAATAATTATTATATATTGTTTTTAAGGTAATTTACTTTGCTCTGCCTCACCTGCCTCCCCTGACTGAACATCCCTAAATGACATTGACATTGACACTCATTCACCTACACAGGTTGAACTGGATGGACTAGTGTCTTTATTCAACCCTACCAAGTATGAAACTATGACTGTTAGCTGGGGGTGATACCCTGTAATTGATGTTTTGATGTATGATATTTGATGTCCTTTTGACTTTCCCATGATGTCAGCCTACAGTTTCGTAGATCCTTGTAAACGTGATTCTTACTGTTATGCCTTTGGTTTACGATCTTGTATGGTTGAGAAGTACTTGTACTATGTGAAATAACAATTTTCAACAAAATGTTTTTGGATTAAAAAAATTGCCTATACTGTATATATATTTTACAAAAGAAACAACCTCTCATAAATTTAGGCTTGCTATCTCTAGGTACCCACATATAATATATTCTAAAAATACATTGCAATGAGGATTGTAAAAGTTTTTGCTAAGTGCTTTTTATAGCATACGGAGGGATCTATGAAGGGACTGTTCTGAAGTGGGTCAAAATCAGATCCCCCATCGCTAGTTACATTAATAATAATAATATTAATAGTAATATCCAACAGTATGGATAATTAAGCAGCGTCTTTATCAGTCCCTCCTTGTGCAATGCTTTTAGGGTTAAGCTGTAGAATGGTGGACTCTGGCGCCCCTGTGTGATATCTCTCACCTGGGATGATGTGATCATTGAGTCACTTCACAATTAGCTGCAGGCGTGTGGAAGTGTTTACCTGCCTCTGTCCACATATCTTCCTCGTGTCCTTGTAGCTCCCAGCAGTTTGCTGAAAGACATTGCAGGGCTGTGATGATACAACATAGCCACGTCTACTTTCCTCTGATAGTGTTGTGCAGCAAACAGTGTAGGGAGAAGATCTGAATTTACTTAACCTACTGTACATTAACTGGAAATAGAAATTGAGATATAATGCAGTCAGAGTAGATAGAAATAGATATATATATAATATAAATAATATATGTTATAATATATATATATATATATATATATATATATATATATATATATATATATATATATATATATATATAAACAGGGTTTATCATTTTAAAAGTATCAAAATCTAACATGGTAGATTCCTGGGACATTTACTGTCAATAGAATGCAATGGGGTAAGAAAAAGTTGAGCTTTTGAAACCACTTAACCACTTAAAGTGGAAGTAAACTCCCCTATCGTTTTCAGCCAAGGAAGCTGCCATCTTTGCCTCTGTTTAATCTTCAACTGCTATGGTGTTACACATGTGATTCGTTATGACACCAGCCATTGGATGGTTTGATAGTTTGGCTGAGAGCACAGCCAATGTGCAGTTAACATTCCCGGCATGGCTTTTTTTTTTTTAAACTGTTTAAATCGATGGGTTTACTTCCACTTTAAGCCCCGTACCATTTTGCTGGCCAAAGACCAGAGCACTTTTTGCGATTCGGCACTGCGTTGCTTTAACTGGCTATTGCGCAGTCATGCGACGTGGCTCCCAAACAAAATTGACGTCTTTTTTTCCACACAAATAGAGCTTTCTTTTGGTGGTATTTGATCACCTCTGCTTTCTTTTCTTTTTTTTTGCGCTATAAACAAAACAAGAGCGTCAATTTTGAAAAAAAAGCAATATTTTTTGCTTTTTGCTATAATAAATATCCCCCAAAAATATCTAAAAAAATATTTTTTTTTCCTCAGTTTAGGCCAATACATATTCTTCTACATATTTTTGGTAAAATCGCAATATGCCTTTGATTGGTTTGCGCAGAAGTTATAGCGTCTACAAAATAGGGGATAGTTTTATGGCATTTTAATTAATTTTTTTTTTTTTACTAGTAATGGCGACGATCAGTGATTTTTATCATGACTGCGACATTATGGCGGACACGTCGGACGATTTTAGCATGATTTTGGGACCATTCATATTGATTACTGTGTAAATTTGACTGGCAGTGAAGGGGTTAACACTAGGTGGCGCTGTAGGGGTTAAGTGTGTCCTAGGGATGTGTTATAACTGTAGGGGGGGTGGGCTAGCTGTAACACATCACTGATCATAGCTCCCGATCACAGAGAGCCATGATCAGTGACACTGTCACTAAGCAGAATGGGGAAATGCTTGTTTACATTAGCATCTCCCCGTTCTTCCACTCCATGAGAAGATCGCAGGTATCCCCACTGACATCCAGGGCCATCTTTAATATTGATTGGACCCTGGGCAAAACTTTTCTTGGTGCCTCCCCACATTCATTTTTGCTCTCCACCTGCTCTGAGACATACAATAAATAGATAGACTCAAAAGCAGTTCATAATCAGATCAGGCAGCTATTCCGATTGGTTGCCAGAGGTTACAGTGTATCATTATCGTCCACTGACTGGTTGCTAGAGGTTATAGAACACATTACGGCTAACTTATTTGTTGCTAAAGGTTACAGCACATGATTTCTGCTTGTTGATTGATTGCTAGAGATTACTGTGGATATGACCTCAAGGGGACATGATATACATATCAATGCCATTGGCTGCCCCTATTTACATATGAATGTCGGTAATTTACATGTAAACACGGGGTCTGCAGGTGAGTCATCTTTACACAACAATAGGGTAGAGCTGGGCAGCATCAGTAGCAGCACTTCACACTGAGATATTGGGACACAGCACAGGACTAAAACCTCAAGGGACGAGGGAATTTAAACCAGGATAGTTGGCAAGTATGAGGTAGCTGCTTTGGGCCCCGCAACAATGACAGGGCCCAGGGCAGCTGTCCCTTTTGCCCTGCCTTAAAAATGGCTCTGCTGACATCGAGTCTGCGGGACCCGCGATCCTGCTCATGGAGCTTGCCACGCGAAGCCATATCGGCAAGTTCAAAGGGACGTACAGGTACGCCCATTTGCACAGCCGTGCCATTCTGCCGAATAGCATCGGCGTGCGCCGGTCGGGACCGGTTAAAAGCATAATTTCTTGGCAGTCTGTTAAAATGAAAAAAAAAAAAAAACAAGGGTCGCCATTCCTGATCTGTTTTCAAAAGTATTAGTTGCTTGGCAATTAAACTTTCTGGAACACTGACCTGGAACATGTACAGTATGGAGATAAGTAAAGGTATTGAACATTTTTTATGTCCTTTTCTACATACTGTATCTATTAAAGGATATTGACTCAACTAGCATTTTCAGAGAGATCAGGAATGGCAAATGGTGTGTCTCTCTCAAGGGTGATTTCCTTTAAGTGACTTCACAGAGGTTTTGACACGGACAGAATATGAACCTGGCAAGCTGGCTTTGCAATGAGTGACAGAAGACATCATCTCAATACAAACTCCTTGAGCACAGCAGTCCAGCCCACCATCAGCCTTGATATGTTGGGGTTACTGATCCCTCTGTTGAAATTGACTGTTTATCTGACTGTAAGAGCTAACACTTTTGGACATAACCTTTAAGTCTTGGGTTTGGACAGTGCTCGAGTCCCCACTCCAGATGTCTTCACGCACAATAGAACTTTTCATGATGGAGAAATAGAAGGAGCACAGTGGATGCTTAGAAATCATCTCTGGATTTAGCACAACCCTGAGCCAAGCAAGATCAAACAAACAGAACATTGTTACAGGCTTAACATGACAGGAGCACAACATCTTCCACACCTGGGCCCTGAAGAAAAAAAGTCGTGCAAAAAAGGCATTTTCAAATATTTAACAAATTTGCTACTTGTAGACTATTTCTAGTTGTAAAATAATTGTTTTTATGCCCATGCTGTATAAACCATCAAGATTAATTAATAAGACTGTTACTAATAGGTCTATGCAAAAAGCAGTAATAATGTTCAATTATTTTGGAGCAGTCATAAGAATGAAAAGATTTAGGATTGCTTGCTGCAGTTTACTTACACTTCGACACTACCATTCTTATTCATATTTAATCAGCCTGATAATTACATAATATGAGAAAATACATTGGGGGCCAATTTAGAAATCAGCAGAATGGCCTCATTTGCTGTCTGCAAAATGTTTGCTGAAACCTAAACTCGATTTCTTTCATTGAGCCATAAAATGTACTTGGAAAATAAACTAAAAAAAAAAAAAACTGCTGTTCTTTATTTTTGTGAGGATGTAATTAGGGTAGTTTAGTTTATATCTATTTCAATGTCTTTGTATTTGTGTTTTTTCTCCCTTTTTTGTGCACATTTTATCATGTTTTTTTTTTTTTTTACCATCTATTTTATCTTTTTTTTTAGAAGTAGAACAGGTACATGATAGTTGCCAGGAGCTTTTGTATCTCTCAGAAGCCAATTAAAATCCACAGCACCCTGAAAAACCACAAAAAAAAACCACTTTAACCACTTCAGCCCCGGAAGAATTTACCCCCTTCCTGACCAGGGCACTTTTTGCGATGCGGCACTGCGTCGCTTTTCACTGACAATTGCACGGTCGTGAGACGTAGCACCCAAACAAAATTGACATCCTTTTTTTCCCACAAATATGGTATTTGATCACCTCTGCATTTATTTTTATTTTTTTTGCGCTATAAACAAAAAAAAAGAGCGACAATTTTGAAAGAAAAAGCAATATTTTTTACTTTTTGCTATAACAAATACCTCCCAAAAATATATAAAAAAACAAACTTCTTTCTCAGTTTCGGTCGATATGTATTCTTCTACATATTTTTGGTAAAAAAAAAATATATTAATTGGTTTGCGCAAAAGTTATGTCTACAAAATAGGGGATATATTTATGACATTTTTATCATTCGTTTTTTTTATTAGTAATGGCGACGATCTGCGATTTTTATCATGACTGCGACATTATGGCAGACACATCGGACACTTTTGACACTATTTTGGGACCATTGCCATTTATACAGTAATCGGTGCTATAAAAATGCACTGATTACTGTGTAAATGACACTGGCAGGGAAGGGGTTAAACACTAGGGGACGATCAAGCGGTTAAGTGTGTCCTAGGGAGTAATTCTAACTGTAGGGGGGGGGTGGGCTACCACTCACATGACAGCGATCACTGCTCCCGATGACAGGGAGCAGTAGATCTCTATCATGTCATTAGACAGAACAGGGAAATGCCTTGTTTAGATAGGCATCTCCCCGTTCTGCCGCAGACATGATCGCGAGCCCCCGGAACACATCGAGTCTGCGGGACCTGCGGGCTCAGTCATGGAGCACACGCGCGCCCATAATGCCGCAATTTAAAGAGGAAGTATCTATACGCCCATTTGCCCAGCCGTGCCATTGTGCTGACGTACATGGTCATGTGCTGGTCGGCATGCGGTTAAAGTGGATGTAAATTCTTTCATATACTGAAGTGACTGGCCTCAGGTGATACACAGAGATGAAACAAACCTCTTACACAGGGCATTTTTTTTTTAGAGAATAGGTGCAGGAACTTCCTCATTCTGAGTTACCCTTTGTCTATACCCTCTACCCACCTCTAAGCACTGTTTATTGGTTCCACCCCCTACCAACCTCCTAATACCACCTCTTTTAGAGTATACAGAACCAAGTATCATTTTGTGCTACTAAGTAATTTGTATGGAATTTGATAGACCTCAACCCAGCAGCAATAGATCACCCCAAGCAACAATAGACCCCACTGCATCAACAATATATCCCCTACACAACAACAGACCTCCCCCGCTGAAACAATTGACCACACAACAAAATACCACCCCACCATTAATAGACCCCCCAGCAGCCTGCATCAATAGAACTCTCCCTCAACTGTAAATCCTTCCCAGCAACAATTGACCCACACACAAAAATAGATCCCCATCAGAGACAATAGATCCCCAGCAGCCTGCAACAATAGACCTCTCCTTCAACTGTAAATCCCTCCCAGCAATAATTCACCCCCCAGCATCATAAGACCCCCCTAGCCAACAACAACAGACCTACCCAGCAACAACAGCCCCCCACACAAAAATAGATCCCCACCAGAGACAATAGATCCCCCAGCAGCCAGCATCAATAGGCCCTCCAGCACACCTTGCCATAAAATTCATTTAGACCTCTTTCACACTGGAGACATTTTTTAGGCACTTTAGCCCTAAAAATAGCTCCTGTAAAGCGCCAGAAAAAAGCCTCATCTGCAATCCCAGTGTGAAAGCCCCAGTGATTTCACATGGGGGCACTGCACTGGCAGGACATCAAAAAGTCCTGCAAGCAGCTTCTTTGAGATGCTGGTACACATTGAGGTTCTGCGAGAAGCTCAAAGTGTGCAGTGAAATCACAAAAAGAAATTTCAGTACAGGAGAGGAGCCTGTATAACTGAAAGTATGACAGAAGACAAGCTTTAAGTGATTTAATTGAAAGTCTTGTTTTTGCTATGCACAGGGGCAGGTTCATTTTAAGGTACTGTAAATGAAATAATAAAAACATTCACTACCAATCTGGTCACTTGTGTATCTTACAACTGTCAAAAACGACATTCTCTATTTATTAAGACATCACAAAGAGTAATGAAATGCAATGTGCAGCAACACACCAAGCAAGTGTATTTTATCTTACGTTCGTTTAGAACACTGAAATATGAATACTGATTGGTTGCTGCATGATAGTGCACTCTGAAAATTTCTTTTTGCCTTTTTGAATACATTTTATATAAATTGAATGGACTATACTAAACTGATATTTGGTTGCTATACAGTACAAATAAGTCCCTGCATTTTTCACATTGTGCCATTGTATTGCTTTACTGACTAATCCCTATATTAGTTTACATCCAGAAACATATATTCGATAGTAGTCATGTAATATTCTCCATTGGTAGAAGGGTTAAAAGCTTCAGGCCTTGTTAGTTCTATAGTCAGAACATGGTTTTCGACAAGTAACCAGAAGGGCTCCAGGGATAGGCCAGATGTTTCACAACAATCTCCTCCATCCAGCTGTGCACAAAGATCTCATAGAACTGGAAGAAGTTCCAGAGTTTAGTCATTCTGCATTAACTCTTGCTTAATTGGGTAAGTCTGGCAGAGACAGGGATGCATTTTCATTCTACAAGCAAGACAGCCTGGAGGATATCAGAATACTTCAGTGTTACCTGTAAAAACCTGACATTTATTCTGTCCCCCATAGTCATATTCTCATCTCTATCATCTATGGGTAAAGCTACATCTGCTGTATTTACTGCAGCTACGTGTTTGTTTCTGGTTCTAAAGTGAAAATGTAATGTCCCAATTTAAAGCTGAATTCCAGGTATGGCTATTTTTACATAGTTACATTGGTCCATCTTGGACCAATGTAAGTAATGATTGGGCCATACCTGGAAGATCTCTGTGGAAGCTGGAACTCACTGTAGTAGGCACAAGGACTACAGTGATTGCTGCTAGCTTACTGGTCCCATGTCGAACGGTTGCCCTGCTTCTTGGTAAATAGAGGAGATCACTCACTCTCAAAAGCGCCATTCAGAGAACACTTTGCATTTTCTTAATGAATGAAGAGAGTTCTCTGATTGTACGAGGTGGAGATCTTGCCGTGTTTCTCTTCGTCATTTATATTCACTGAGAAAATGCAAAGTTTTCTCTGAAGGGCCACCGTGTTCAGCAAGAAGCATGGTAGCATCGCTATAGCTTGCATTGCCTACTATATTCATTTCCAGCTTCCAGAGGGATCCCACAGGTATGGCACACATGGTACTTATGTTGGTCCAAGCTGGACTGTGTAACCATGTTAAAAGTGCCATACCCAAACTTTAGATTTTAATGAAAGACTTTTGAACTGTACATGAGAAGTGTTTATTATTCTTTAGACTTGTATGAGAAGATTTTCTGAGCTAACAAGGCACTTAGTTATCGTTATACATGTCAAGTTTAACCTCCAGGATGTACACCAGTCTTAAGCTGAAGATGCTGGCGCAACAATCAACCAAGCTCAGAAATTTGCTACTTTTACTTTAACCTATTATTCACTAAGCTGAATTTTTACTTTGCTAAATGAACATTGTATTAATTTATTAAATCTCTATAGATACAGTATATAGTCGAATTCTTCCAGTACATTAAATAGGTATGCAATTCTGTTGCTTGGAAAAAATCCAAAAGGATGATCCTTCAAAAGAAGAGGTGTGATTGTTCTCTCTCTCCAGCTCACACTTCACTCTCTCTTATGGGCTATAGTCAGCAGGAGAATTTTCAGCATCCGATACTTTCTGGAGTATGGGATGTCTATCTTCGTCATTATAGGACAAGCGAGGGGAACAACATAATATGGGGGATACTAGGCATCTGACACACCGGGAAGTTTCCCCACAGGGGCTGTATCGCTTTTAAAGCAATAAAATAACTTTAATTGATTTACAGGTTAAACAGTTTAGACTATAAGTTTGCAAATTGTGCCCAACCTACTGGTAATAGAGGTTTCCATTTACCAGACCTTGAACTGTGCAATTGTAGATATACTGTAAATATAACAAAGATTGTATTAATGATTCCACCAGTTATATTGCTTCTGCACTATAAATCTTAAACCATAACTATTCTTAAAAATGCTCTCTTTACCGTCCTAACATCTGTTCTGACTAACCTATGTAAGAAAGATGTGTATACTTAGCTATTTTCAGGCTACTCCAGTCCAGTCACGTGGTCTCCCCTGTATCAGCCAATGCCAGCTGCAGGAAAGAGGAGTGCTCGACAAAAGCTGGCAATGCCTGGGAGCAGTGACATCACTTATATGCTTCTTATGGCCCATCCATTAACGATACCTCCTCTCCTTTATAGCCAGTGCTGGCTGACAGAGGGGAGCCAGATCATGTGACCGGACCAGGGTGGCCTGAAAATAGATAAGTATACAGATCTTTTCCTACACAGATTAGTCTAAATAAGAGTTAGGAGGGGGAGGGAGCATTTTAAGAGTAGCTAGGTTTTGCCTGGACTTCAGATTTAAAGTTTAAATGCACCTTTAGTATGGTTACTTTTAAATTTTACCTTGGCCTTCCCCCCACCCTCACTACGATTCGTATACTTTCTTGTCCCCAATCCAGTCCAGCCTGATAAAATACGTAATAAATTACATCTGAATAAGTCATTTGCATTACTACTCTCAATCCTAGGTAATTTACCTACATATGACTTGATACTACCATATGTGGTTGAAAGATGATCTTGCAAACATGATCCTATGTCTTCTATGCCATTTAAGTTATTGGCTGAAGAAAATAAATTCATTAGACTGTATGCTACTGGACCATATATTTTGAGAAAATTAATTATACATAAATTTTGTATGAAAAAATAAACCAACTGTTGCCCAAATGGGATTTCAATTACCACGTCTGAGATAATGTTAAAGTTCCTACAGTATTTCCACATTGGTTATGTTTATTGGGATTTTGTGCTTGTTTAACTGCCAAGAATGTGGAAAGTCTGACGTGGACTAGGTTTACCCTTTTTGAATGGTAAATAGGTCTTGGTAACTATAGCTAAGCACTCAGTGACTTATTTTGTCAACTACTTGTTGTAGGCTCTTTTTTGGTGTTTTGGATATTCATGGGGGAATAATTATTATAGTTTTTGGAATTGGATTTATCAACCATACAGCTGAAAAAAATCAATTATACTTAACCAGATTTACCCAAATCCACCAGCTCTATAATTCTTCCTAGATATGCTACCAATAGGTACACATGTTATCAGTGTCTGAAAAACAAAAAATCATCACACGTTTTGGTCAGGCTCATTGGTATTTGACTAGGATTCTTTTGAATGATCTAATTGATATAATCCCCTGCTACTACTGGTAAGCCTTCCACTATCTAATGATACGTAGAACACTTTAGTTGACTGCCAAAATATAACGCAATACATTAAAATATATGAGTTGGCCTTATGACCTAAATACAATGTACATTATGTATAGTGCTATTAATTTAAGAGACTAACAAAATGTTATATAATTCAGCAAATTAAATAGTAACCTTTATTAATTTAAGTTAATGAATATTTGTTTCTGGATAAATAGAGCTACTCTTGTTTTTTTCTACAATGCGCTCTTTAGTATATGTTTGTATCATTACGTGATGCATCTCTATATTTTTGGGACACTTGTTTATCTTTATCTTATAAACACTAATAGACAAGAAAAAGTAATGAACAAAGTTATGTTTGTATGCCAGGAACTGTATCACTAACACCACTTATAGGAAGATAATGTTATAATATTATTGCAAATTTGTGGAGTTTGTAGATACTGAACCCTAATATCTTAAATCCTGCCAATGTGCATAGTACTCTATGTGTGTTTTTGCATATCATGTCATATTGATTTGGTATTTTATTGGCAATAAAAGTAAAAAAGGTTTTAAAATATTAAAGAAAAACATGGTTCTTGACCGTTTGTCGAAAATGTTCTCTGCTTCCATGGTTGTGGGCAAGTAGAAACAATGTTCAATGTGTGGTGGACTTGCCCTAAAGTCAGGTGGTTTTGGATACAACTTGACTAGTGTAGTCTAGATATCCCCAACCTTCTTTTACTGTCCTTGGACCACACATACTACCCCAACCCCTTTTCTTTTACCCCCATAAAATAATGAGACCACACAGGAGTTTGGAGTATAAAAATGGCCATAGCAGCCTTTTTATTATTAACCAACTATTAAATATTTTCCAATTTTTATCATATAACCTTTGTAACGACAACTTTTTAAATCACAGTCTATTGGTCTATGATGGTACCCGAAACTTAACACTTTCCACCACTACACTGCGGGACCTTTTTCACCATAACAGGCCTCCAGCCGAATGATCAGTTTGGAGACAACCCCCTTCCCGCAGTGCAACCATTACCGTATTCCAGCAGACACCGTTCCACTGGAATAAACCAGAGGGGCACATACTACCGATGAGCCCCCCACCACTTCCATCACGTATGATTTTGCCACCATCAAAGACCAAAGACACCGCCGTTACACAGCTGCTATGACGACCCAAGTCCATGGTTCCTGAAATAAAAGGAAACAAACAGACAACACACAACAGAAACACAGGGAGGGTGGGTGGGAAAACGGCCTCCTTCTGTCTCTCTCACTGACTGTGCCCGAAAGTCCCCGCCTCCCCTTTAAATAAACTCACCTCCCCCTCAGATTCCTTTATTTCTTAAATCCTCCCCCTTAAGACTTCTCACACTTTTTAACCCTTTGTTGTCTCACTATTCCACATAGTCATGCCCGGTCCTGCACTATTTTGTTTCTCTTTTGTTCGTTCCGGGCCTCACTTGACTAGTGTAGTCTAGATATCCCCAACCTTCTTTTACTGTCCTTGGACCACACATACTACCCCAACCCCTTTTCTTTTACCCCCATAAAATAATGAGACCACACAGGAGTTTGGAGTATAAAAATGGCCATAGCAGCCTTTTTATTATTAACCAACTATTAAATATTTTCCAATTTTTATCATATAACCTTTGTAACGACAACTTTTTAAATCACAGTCTATTGGTCTATGATGGTACCCGAAACTTAACACTTTCCACCACTACACTGCGGGACCTTTTTCACCATAACAGGCCTCCAGCCGAATGATCAGTTTGGAGACAACCCCCTTCCCGCAGTGCAACCATTACCGTATTCCAGCAGACACCGTTCCACTGGAATAAACCAGAGGGGCACATACTACCGATGAGCCCCCCACCACTTCCATCACGTATGATTTTGCCACCATCAAAGACCAAAGACACCGCCACAGCCCGCAAGGATAACCCCTTACCCTTGAGGGCCCCTCCACACCCGCAGGGCCCGCTGAATCTCCTCCTAAAGACCCAGCGCCCACCGGTCAATACCCCCAGCCGAGAGGTGAATCCCCTCGCCCCCCGGAAAACATACCCACCTTAGGCTCCAACTCCATGTGTATAACAGCCCAAACCCCCTTACATGAAACCACTCACCCACAACCTTTTACACCACATACAGGCTTTATTATACTTTGCCACTGATAATGCCCAAATCTTGTAGTCCGGGCAACAATGTCGGACCACCCATGAACCCGGCAGGGAAAGGTTGAGCGGAGTGCCACCTTCTGACTTAAACAGCCGAGCGTACCCCCCCGATGAGACTGACCCCTAAACATCCTCTCCCACCCGGAGAACCAGAACGTCCAGTTGCCTGACCGAGCCAAGCTTAATGTTGCACCTCCGGTACCACCCTGTTCCACACCGTCCCAGGGGTCCCCATCCAGTGGATACACACCTCCTCCCGAGAAACGCCCAGCCGCCTGTTATCTGATCTATCCTCCGCCTACCTGGCCCCCCAACAACCTAGGGATGCCTCAATATCCAGACAAGGCGTATGCGCACTTCATCCGAAAGGACAGAACAACAAACAAGGGTATCACCAAAGACACAGGGATGCCCCCATGACCAGACAAGGCGTATGTGCACTTCATCTGAAAGGACAGAACGACAAACAAAGGGGTAGCCCCAACAGACCTAGGGATGCCGCCATATCCAGACAAGGCGTATGCGCACTTCATCTGAAAAGGACAGAGCGACACACAAAGGGGTAGCACCAACAGACATAGGGACGCCGCCATAACCAGACCAGGCGTATGTGCACTGCCTCTGAAAGGGCATTATGACAAACAAGGGTAGTACCAACAGACATAGGGATGCCGCCATATCCAGACAAGGCGTATGCGCACTTCATCTGAAAGGACAGAGCGACACACAAAGGGGAAGCACCAACAGACATAGGGACGCCGCCATAACCAGACCAGGCGTATGTGCACTGCATCTGAAAGGGCAGTATGACAAACAAGGGTAGTACCAACAGACATAGGGATGCCCCCACATCCAGACAAGGCGTATGTGCACTTCATCTGAAAGGACAGCACGACAAACAAAGGTAACACCCACCGACATAGAGATGCCCCTATATCCAGACAAGGCAGATTTGCACTTCACCTGAAAGGACAGAATGGACAAAACCAGGGTAACACCAACCTAGAACACATTCCACAACTAAAGCAAAGCCAACTATTAGATAGCTACCTCCAACCCCGTACCATGCCCACTCCCAAGTGTGTAACCATATGTAGGCAAACGCCAGTGCGAAAATACCTACCTTCTCACCGTGCAATCCTCATTACCGCCACCTCAGTCAGCCCCACCCCTGGCACCCCTGTGGTCGCCCATACAGTCCAACCCCACTGCCCTAAGGCTTTTCCGATAAACCACCACGACTGGAACGTGGATACTCCGGAACCCCCCTTGTGCAACTAGAATGGCCCGCCCCCCTAAAAACTGAACACTCAAAGAGTCCATCACCACCCTCCCAGGGCAAACCTGGGAACCAGGCAATGTACACAGCTGCACACTCCCCTTTTCCCTCCGGTCTGACCTAGACCCGCACAAACGTAACCACACTACCCTCCCCTGAAATCCACATCTAGAGCCGTAAAAACCCCCCTTTATTCCGCCTGTAGGGGCCCACCAACACCCCCCCCCCCCCACTCGAATGGCGCCAAAAACGCTATGTAAAACAGCTGTATAAAATGTATCCCTTAAGTCAAGGAACACATGGAACCCCAATGGCCCCCATGTCCCAAAGAACGCAAAACAATTGGCAATCAAGGGTCCGCATGCATGTGACCCCTCCGAAGCCCTGTAAACGCGTGTGCCTCCCAACACTCCCTCCGCGACGTCCATCTGGCCCCCGAGAGTGGATGAACAAAGCCAAACCAGCCATTTGCCGCCTAACGGCGGACACCGCCCCCCCATACCCACATGTGCATGGAAGGAAATACCGCACCCACCTTCTGACCTCCGACCCAACCAACACAGCCCCCAGCAAGCCATACAAAAAACCATCCATTCACTCCTTACCGTGTTGCAAGCCACCCGGCCGACCCACTCACCCCCGGGGACCCCTCCTTCTCTGCAGATGGAGCTACCTCCCGAACTCGGCCCACGAAAACCGAGACAGGAAATCCAACAGAGTATGGTCACTTCCTAGGAGGCGTGCAGCATACATAACAGTGGTCAACTGTATGCAATGCCCATACGAAAATGGTGCAGCAACCGTACCACCATCTGTTAGGACGTGGGTATGCGGTAGACAACCCGTACCGCACACAGTGTCAAACTGCCACCCACTCTTCAAGTTCCTACACGGCTCCCCCACAACTCCATAGCCAGGCCCCTGCCAACCAATCAATATCAGCTTACTCCCCGGTCCAGCCCAAATTGACCACCCCTGATACTCCTCCAACACGCGCGCCCAACAGTCCGGTCCCCTTCGTATTCCGTAGAAAACCTTATAAATCGGGCCTGGTCTGCACCCTAGCTGTTGCCACCGACAGCCGTCGGCAGAAATCCCTGCACGCGGACTGCTGCGACCTGCAAAAGTAAAACACGCCCAGTAAAGACTAATAACCCCAATCAAACCCCGCTGACCCGACATACCCGAATCTCAATCCCGACCACCTACACTCGAGGATCCGGGGCAACCCTGATGCCCCAGAAAATTAATATCCGCCCACGAGCCCTCAGTATATATAACCGCCACCCATGGCATGCCGAACCCACCTGCAAAGTGCCGTAACATAGACAGGAGAATCGCACCCCCCTTTCGAGGTCGGTATCCCCACACCCAGAAAGGCATCCAATAGCGGACGACGGAAACAGGCCCAACATATTCTCAACCACCCACTCCACCGTGACTAACATATGAAACTGCTTGCAAGGCCTGGAGCAACCCCTGGCCAGACCTCCATTCCTGCAACGGTCCCTTGCCCCAGCATCCCCGAAGAACAACGAAAAGCTACCTCGATGTCAGGCTAAGCCCCGAATGTTCCTTTCACATAGCGCTAACCTATCTGTCAGCAACGTCAAGGAAGAATCAGACGCCGTACCAGCTTCGGGGTCCCTCCCCACAGCAACCGAATCCCAGCTGGGAAACGAGAATTGGGGCATAAGACGAACCTCCTTTGATTCCTCCTCAGGGACCACTCCCATTGGTGAACAAACCAACTCCCACCATATTATTTCCTTTTTTTTTTTTTTTTTTTTTTTTTTTATTATCATAACCAGGGCCCTCCCCCATGCCCCACCCTCTCCATTTATACCGAAACCCCCCCCCCCAGATTTTGTTTCGGAGCAGACCGTAAATACTGCACCATAAACGGCACCCCCGCCAGGGAACACGGCAGCCCAAGAAATCTTCTACACACCCATCAGCCAACAGCCTAGCCGCCCCCCCAATCAGGGTACCTATTTTGGAAAAGGTTGCATACTTCCCCCTCTCCCCACCGTCACCATCCCCCTTGTTCGCAAACTCCTCGACACAGGCAACTTCCCTGAAAACACAGGGACAGGGGATAAGAACCCCCCACAGCAGATGCCCTCCTGCCCAGGACAGCCGTAACCCCCCAGTCCACCGTAGCTCCCATATAAACACCGAGGCGGGTGTCTCCCCAGCCCCCCACCCCCTTGAAGAAAAAACTGCCTCGGGGGGCCCCACGTCTAAAACCCCAAGCGCCCACATAGGCCGATATCCCGCCATCCCACCAGAGAGATCGACGAACCACCCCCTCCCTGTTTAAAGGAAGTACCATACTGCAGCCCAGCGGACCCCCTCCGAAACCTAATGTGCCCCCCCCATTGGCCGCAGTGTAACCGGCAAGAGCCGAGCAACGTGCCTGTTGTCCCTTGACCGCTCGCTCGGCAACAAAGCCAACGCCTGCAGCCAAGGCACAACGACCCACAAACTCCAAGGTGCAGCAAGAGAAGAACTCCCCATACTCACCCCGCCGTGCTGGATCCGAATCCCCGCCGTAAATGGGCTCCCAACAGCCCCTCGGAGCACATGGAAAACCCCCTACGTGGCCTCTGCAAACACAACCCGCCCGGGCCCCCCCTGCACCCCGCACGTTGCACCAGCCTGCCCACCCGGACGCTGGGCAGGGGGCCCTGTCAAGGCCGAGGGGGGGGGGCCTATCTGCTCTTTTTCCCCCCGGCAACCCCTGGGGTTACCCGCGGGGGCCCCCAAACAGGTCCTCCCAACCCCCCAACAACTGCCCAGTTTCCCCACCGTCCCACAAGTGCCAGGCGAAAATGCCCGACGCCCCGGGGACAACTGCCGCATCCGTACGTGCCCGCAGCATAGCACCCCCATTTCCCCACTTCCAGCAACAGACAAAGAGCATCAATAAACTCGACGTGAGACAATGGACCATCTTACCTAGCTGACGGGTAGGGCCCCACAGCCGCTGCTCCTGCCACTCCAACGATGCGAGATCCCAAGGCTGCTCCTCTTCCTCCCAACTGGACCGTTCCTCCCCCGACCTCACCTCATGAGCTGGGCCCATAGGTGGAAGCAGCCTCCCAGGTGCAGCAGGCCTGGGGGCCGTAGATTCCCAGCTGCACAGTGGGCCTCACCCCTTCGGCGGATCCGTCCACCGCAGCACCAGCCCCACGCTTGCCTATCGCCAGGTGGGCCGCCCCGCTGTCCTCCTCCATTCCGCGCTGCCCACAGGCCCCGTGGAGCCGCAGGGTAACCCAGCACCTCCCCCGCTGGCTCTCCCCCCTGGCTGGCACTGTTGAAGGGGGGGGGACGCAATCTACACCGGCCTGCGCATGCTGCCAGGGAACGGGCGCCATTACCGCCCACAGCCCCACCCCCCTCGCTCCCCCAGTGACAAGGATCGTTCTGCACCTCATGGGGGCTAAACCCCCGTGTGCTCCCCGCCGGTGGGGTCGGCGGACCGCTAAAAAAGGGGGGGGGGCACCGATGTGGCGCTGCTCGCCGCTGGGGAGAGGAGCAGGGGCGAGAAACGCCTAGTGTACCGGGCCTCCGAGCGAAGAAACGACCCTCCCTCCGTGGCGCTGACCCCTCCGCACAATCCCCATACCGCACCGCCGCCTAGACGCCACTCTGTCCCCCCGCTGGACGCTGCAGCCCGCCATCGCGCCGTGATAAAAGCGACCTCCTGGTAGCACTGACAGAGGAGCAGCACGTGTAAAACGGCCTCCTTCTGTCTCTCTCACTGACTGTGCCCGGAAGTCCCCGCCTCCCCTTTAAATAAACTCACCTCCCCCTCAGATTCCTTTATTTCTTAAATCCTCCCCCTTAAGACTTCTCACACTTTTTAACCCTTTGTTGTCTCACTATTCCACATAGTCATGCCCGGCCCTGCACTATTTTGTTTCTCTTTTGTTCGTTCCGGGCCTCACTGTATGCCCTGATCTCTGTGACCATGATAATTTGTTACCTCAAACCCCAGAGTTCCGCTGTTTAATGAACCCGTAGCTGATGCCCCAGATCTATATCATATATTTTATATTCCTGGCAGCAAAAATTGCAATTGTGACTGCCTGGAAAAGGCCAGTGGTGGACTTATCATTGATGAAATGCAAACTCGTGAATTATGATCATTGATACAACAGTTAGCATCTTACTTGATACCACTACCAGATTTAAGTGCACCTGAACCCCATGGATTCATTACTTACAGACTGCACCTTAATATTACGTCCCTCTTGTTGGGAGGCATTAGTATACTCCACTAAGGTTAACATACATACCCCCTGATTCCTGTTTTTCAAATGTTGATGTTTCCCTTTCAAGGTTAATCTTGCACTTTGGGTTGGATACACCTACTGTATATGTTCTTAAAGTGGTAGTAAACCATGCGCATGCATGAGGGAGTCATGGACTGCGGCACAGAGCTCTAAAGAGACAGCACAGGTATACCGTCCCTTTAGAGTGCATGCGCCGGTGACTTCACCAGCTGGTTTAGAAGATATTCACTGTACCTACAGGTTTATATAGGCTTACCTTTAGGTATAAGTAAAAAATAAGACTTAACTTCCACTTTAATGTATGCTCTTTTTATTTTTTGTGTTGCCTGCGTTTATAACTTCCTTTGCACATACCATCAAAGGCCTATGTTTGCATTGTTAGATATTTACCCGGTAACCTTCAATAACATTGAAACAGACAATATTAAAGAAATAAGAAAAGCTACTTTCTCACATATAATACACAGGACCAGATTTGTATTTGTTTCTCAGTAGAAATACAATCATCTCTTATAAGCTTGCTAACACATTGAGATGACATTCTAGGAAAGGATCGTCAAAACAAGAAAACATTGGGCTTGATTTACTAAAACTGGAGAGTGCGAAGTCTGGTGCAGCTCTGCATAGAAACCAATCAGCGTCCAAGTTTTTTTGTCGAAGCTTAATTGAACAAGCCGAAGTTAGAAGCTGATTGGTTACCATGCACAACTGCACCAGATTTTGCACTCTCCAGTTTTGGTAAACCAACCCCATTGTCTGTAAATGGGATTATCCTAAAAAGGGGTTGCTGCTTTTGGACCCCAAAGGCTGCATGGCTACAGGCTTTAGTGATGGATATTAAGCCCTGATAATACCACAAATGTACAGAAACAGGACAAATACAAATAATAACTTTACAAATGGATGTGGGTGGATATTGGATAAAATTAGGCTACAGCAGCGTGTGACCATTTGTGATCATACTGGACATTGGATACCTAAAAATCTTCAGTGTGCAATATTTAATTCTTTTTCCAGTCATTTTAGTTTTTCATAATCATTTACAAGTGATTTTAACTTTGTGGCTATTTCCCATGTAGTTAAGGAGGACCATGTTTTAGGCTGCTTGACAAAAAATGTCTATAAATCTGTACATATACATTCCTGCTTTGAGCAGTTGGACTGGGAGTCAAGGATATCACCAGAAAATATAATCAAAGTGGCCAACTGCTGAGCTGAAATTCATTTTTTTAATAGAACAAACATTTTACATCCCAAGCATACAGTAATGTTTTGGAAAATGATGTTGCCGCTGTTTCAGATATGTTCTTGGGGCACATGTAGACTGGGGTGCATATTATGACCCTTTCAGCAGTTTTAGCCTGGCAGACGGTCTGCCCTAGAGAATAAGCCAAGACATAAGCATCACTCTGAATTATTTGCCTGGCTAAACATTTGTTTGACTTGGTCGCAGAATTGGTTTTATCATATTGGATGTCACGAATCAGCAGATTTGTATGACTACAGGAGGTAAATGCATGGGAAACTGGCAGAAACATTCAAAACAAGATTCACAGATTGGTCGGAATTGTAATCATATCATCCATCAACCTAAACTTTAGGCAAATATTTTCATTTTTGAATGTAAAAATATGGTGCGTTTAATAGACACCTCTCACTTTAGAATAAGATTCTATATCTGATATGTTAGCTAATGCTATATTTTTTACCAAGAGAAGAGCCAAATATGTATGACTCTCAAGTGCCAGCTACAGGGCAGTACCGTTTTTCTAAAGCAGGCTCTCTCAATCAGGGTTCCATAGATCCCAAAGGGCTCATTTACACTTGATTCAACCTTAACACACATTAAAGCTCCTGCCGCTTTAACATATTTTTTTATGTGTTTTTGATGCTTCTGTAATGCCGCGTACACACGATCAAACAATCAGGTGGAAAAGTCTGGCAAACTCAAGTCCGCCGGACAATCCCCCCGTGTGTAGCCTCCGGCATACTTTTTTGACCCGAAAGTACGATGGACTTAGAAAGTAGTTTTGCACTCCAATCTTCCCGCCGGACTTGCATTTCGGCGGACAATCCGGCCGTGTGTATGCCCGTACTTTTGAAATGAACGGACTTTTCCCGCCATTCGAGCAGGTCTCCAGGTAGGCGGGGCCCGCGAAGGAGACGTCGCTGGCCCCGCCACCTGGTATGGACTTAAAGGGGAACCCCAACGGCGAAAAAAATCGGCGTTGGGCGGATAGTATGGCGGACTTAGTACGCCGTATTAGTCCACTGAAAAAGTGCCGTGTGTGGGCAAGTAGCTCGTTCGGAAAGTCAGACGGACAGTCTGGCGGGAAGTCCGCCAGACTAAGTCCGTCGGATAGTCGGCTACGTGTGTACGCGGCATAATGCTTCAGTGATGCTTTTTGGAAGCTTTATTGAAGCTTGGCAAATGCCCTGTGTATGTTGATTTTCCTTTTGCTTTAAGGGAGCCCAGTATAACCCCAGTCCAGTAGTACCCCAACTCAACAGATTCGCAGCTCATTAGTACCCCTATTCAGCAGATACCCAGCTCATTGGTACCCTCGTTCAGCAGATCCCTATGTTATTAGTACCCTTGTTCAGCAGATCCCCTGCTCTGTAGTACCCCCTGTTCTGCTGATGCCCCACTTAGTAGTAACCCCCAGCTCTACTGATCCCCTGCTCAGTAGTAACCCAGAGCTCTGCTGATCCTCTGGTTTGCTGATCCTCCTCTCCCTCTGGTCCCCCATCATCTCCCGCTATATACTGTAGCTCCCACGTTACACACCACTTAAGACAGTGGTAGTTTCTCCTGCTCTGGTCCCTCAGCTCTGCTGATCCTCTGCTCCTCTCTCTGTCTGGGACATGGGGCATCATTTTTGAAGCAAAGCAAATCAAGGCAAGCACAATGTGTAAACAGGACTGTAAGCTTACCATTTTATTTAGTGGCAAGCACTTTTTGTGCCATGCAGAGAGCTTTAAAAATGCCACATTTTTAACCGATTGTAAAGGAGCTCTAAGGTTCCTCCAGAGGTTGCTAGGGGTTCCTTGAGAAATTATTAATTTTTGCCCCTCAAAATATTAACAACTGACAATATTGATATTGATATTGATTTTCCCAATGACCACAAATGTAAGGAGCATGCTTCTCAGTGACGATCACACTAATGTACAGTGAGCTGTAAACATAGTTTTTATTCATAATTATTATTATTGAAGTTCCTCAAAACTGGAAAGGTATTTCAAGGGTCCCTTCACCCTAAAAAAAAAATAGAAAGCTCTGCTCTAAAGGGATGCCATGTGTGTGTTTTAGGGTATACTAAAGTGTTTAACTAATGTTCATGTAGTGCTTCTGACAAAAATGTTGCTGACTAATGATGGTACCATTAAGTGCCTGCTCTTAGGGGATTATGTTGATTTTGTATAAGTATACTTGTACCATATTTACTACATGACCATCCACAGTTGACAGGAGAGTATTTGGTGTATAAGCACTGGACAGCTTCTCAACAGTTGGAGAACACCAGTTGCTAACTGCTGCTTGGTTTATGTATAAATATGTATATATATATATATATATATATATATATATATATATATATATATATGGATGCACATGAACTTTAATTGCACCCCAGTCTTAGTTTGTAGGGCTCAATATTGAGTTGTCCCACCCTTTGCAGCTAGAATAGATTTAACTCTTCTGGGAAGGCTGTCCACAAGGCTTAGGAGTGTGTCTATGGGAATGTTTGACCATTCTTCCAGAAGCTCATTTGTGAGGCTAGGCGCTGATGTGGACAAGAAGGACTGGCTCACAGTCTCTGCTCTAATTCATCCCAAAGGTGTTCTATTGGTTTTAGGTCAGGGCTCTGTGCAGGCCAGTCAAGTACCTCCATCCCAAACTCGCTCATCCATGTCTTTATGAACCTTGTTTGTGCACTGGTGTGCAGTCATTTTGGAGCAGGAAGGGGCCATCCCCTAACTGTTACCATAAAGTTGGGAGTGTGTAATTGTCCAAAATCCACCATAAGAGTTCCCTTCACTGGAACTAAGGGACCAAACCCAACCCCTGAAAAACAACCCCACACCATAATCCCCCCTCCACCAAATGATGTAGACCAGTGCACAAAGTAAAGGTCCATAAAGACATGGATGAGCGAGTTTGGGGTGGAGGAACTTGACTGGCATGCACCAGTTCTTGATCTCAACCCAATAGAACACCTTTGGGATGAATTAGAGTGGAGACTGCGTGCCAGGCCTTCTTGTCCAAATCCGTGCTTAGCCTCACAAATGCACTTCTGGAAGAATGGTCAAACATTGCCATAGACACACTTCTAAATCTTGTGGACAGCCAGCCCAGAAGATTTGAAGCTGTTATAGCTGTAAAGGGTGGGGTCAACTCAATATTGAGCCCTACAGACTAAGACTGGAGTGCCATTAACATTCATGTGTGTGTAAAGGCAGGTTTTCCAATAATTTGATATGTATATATATATGTATATTTATATCTATATCTATATATCTAGATAAATATACAGTGGATATAAAAAGATAAAAACTCTACACATTCCCGTTAAAATGTCAGATGTCTGTGATGTAAAAAAATGAGACAAAGATAAATAATTTCAGAACTTTGTATATATATATATATATATATATATATATATATATATATATATATATATATATATATAATATATTTCTATAGATATATATAGAAACAACGATGAGGATTGCTACACAAAATTCTTTTATTTCCAAAAGGGATTACATCAGATAGAAATATCAAAAAAGTACCAGGTACAACTGGCAGTGTTTACCAAAACTGGAGAGGCTATGAAGCTAGCACTCTTTCTCACAATCTCATGTCTATCGACATGAGATTGTGAGAAAGGGTGCTAGCTTCTATCTGATGTAATCCTTTTAGGAAAAATCAAAAAAATGAATTTTGTGCAGCAATCCGCATTGTTGTTTCTACATATCTGTCCATGGGAAGGACTAGATTGCTTGCACTTCAAGGAACGTTCAGTGCATCTTACCTTTACAATTGCGATATATATATATATATATATATATATATATATATATATATATATATATATATATATATATATATATATATATATATATATATATATATATATGTATTTATTTTTTGTGGAGAAGTGAAAGCCAAGCACTAAACTGCATTAAGGGTAATTAAAGGGTAATGTAAATCCTGACAATTAACTTTTTTGGGTTCCTCTTGGTCTGTAAAGTCCACTTTTGAAAGAGTTTTATTGTATCTGTTTGATACGTTTAAAAATACCTGTTGATTCTGCAGAAATCTTGTGAGGTGATAATTTCCTGTGCTCTCTGTCTGTGCTGAGTGATATCAGTCACATTGTTACCAGCTACTGTATCTCTGAGGACTACAGAATTGAATCCCTTCTATGTTGTGGTAGGTTCTAAAGTTCTATCTTGGTCTGTTGTCCAGATACAGGATGAGTGAGTGTTGTCAGGTCATGTTGACTAGAAATATCTTGCTGCCAGAATTAATGTGCAAAAATAAAGGAAAAAATATTAGAAAAGAAAAGTAATGTAGCTATCACAAGGACTGGCATGCTGCAATATATTATATTTTTGGGGGGTTTATATATGTTTTAAAGTGAACCTGCTTTGTCTACAGTCTAATATCTATCAACTTTAGGTCCCCCCCCCCCCCCCCCCATATGACAGTGCTGAATGCCTGTGCAGCCAATAATCAACCACCAGAAATGTAACATGGAAGAAAAGGAAATAGGTATTTGCTGCTAGTGGGGCCACTATTAAAATGAACTTCTGTTGCTTTGACCTGATTGGACAAAGTTAATTTTAAGTTACCTCTTCCTCATGGCAGCTGTGTGCTGGATCATGTATATATATGTAATCCTGCACTTCCACCTGCAGGGGGTGCGATCGCACTGCCAGTGAGCCGTTTCTGCTGTTATTATTCACAGCAAAAGCCGATCTGCGGGTGATGTCCACTGGCATCCATCAATCATCGGGCAGAGACTAATGTTGTGAACTTGTTGGCTGAAAGTCCGACCATGTGTATGCTCCATAGAACATTTGCTGTCAGACTTTCCGCCAACAAATGTTTGCTAGCAGGTTCTCAAATTTTCCACCAACAAAACTTTGAATTTCCGATTGTGTGTACACAAGTCCGTCGCAGAAAAGTTCACGCATGCTCAGAAGGAGCCGCACTGGCTATTGAATTTCCTTTTTATCGGCTCGTCATACGTCTTGTACGTCACTACGTTCATAATTGTTGGCCAACATTTGTGTGACCGTGTGTATGCAAGACAAGTTGGAGCCAACAACCTTTGAACAAAAATCCATGGCTTTGTTGTAAGAAAGTCCGATCGTGTGTACGGGGCATCAGAATGAAGCTCTGCCTATGCAAACAAGGCAGAGTTCTGTTCTGACAGAGGGGAAGGGATGGATTCTTTGTTCCTGCAAAGCAGGAACTAAAATCCATCTCTCCCCCTAGAAAAAGCAGCACACATAGTAAATACAAACACAGTTAACCCTTCGATTGCCCTAGGACTGATCAGTGCATTAGTGTCTCTGGTTAGTGAGGAGCCCCATACACACTATCAGATTTTCTGCAGATTTTTTGTCTTCAGATTTGCCAAAACCATGTAGTGCAAGGTCCTGCCTGATTGCATACAAATTGAAACTCCTAAGGTTTGACCTCATATTATATGGTTTTGGTAAATCTGAAGGAAAAGATCATCAGAAAATCTGATAGTGTGGCTTTAGTGTCTCTGGTTCCCGCAAGGTGTCAGAAGTGTCAGTCAGTGCCCGATTGTCCACCGCAATATCACAGTCCTGCTATCAGTTGCCGCCATTATTAGTATAAAAAAAATTAATAAAAAAATAAAAAAATTCCAGTATATACTGTATCCCACAATTTGTACATACTATAACATTTGCATAAACCAATCAATATACACTTATTGGGATTTTTTTTACCAAAATATGTAGCAGAATACATATTGGCCTAAATTTATGAAGAAATTACATTTTTTTTTTTTTTTTTATTTAATGTGTTTTAAAGCGCAAAAAAAAAAATGCAGCAGTGATGAAATACCACCAGAAGGAAGCTGTATTTGTGGGAAAAATAATATACATTTTACTTGGGTACATCATTGCACATTTTTCAGTTAAAGGGCTCATTTACACTTGCTTCGGCTTCAACACACATTAATGGCTAGTTTACACTTGCTTTAAAACATGGCTTGGGACACGCTTTGTTAAAGCTCTCTGAACACTAGTCAAAGCCCTGACACTAAATAAATTGGTTAGCTTACAGTCCTGTTTACACTTTGCTTTTGCTTTGCTTAACTTCAAAAATTATACCCCATGTAGCTTTAGTGGGGCTTCAAAGTGTCTTGAAAGCCTCCATAGAAGTCTATGGCAAAGCTTGCTTGAAGCCCCACTGAAGCCTCACGGAAGCCTCATCGAAGCCTCATGAAGCCCGATGAAGCCTCACCGAAGCCCCACCAAAGCCTCATCGAGGCCCCAACGATGCACCAAGCAAAAGCAAGGTGTAAACAGGACTGTAAACTAACCATTTTATTTAGTGACAGAAGTTTTGACTGGCATTCAGAGAGCTTTAACAAAGCATGTCCAAATTTTTTATTTTTTTTAAGCAAGTGTAAACTAGCCCAAAGTAACGTAACGCAGTGCCGTGTCGCAAAAAATGGCGTGTCATGAAGTGGGTTAAATCTCCCTAAGGTCAAGTGGTTACCCACATACTTACTTTGAATTAGAGTGGTTTGTGTTGGCTTACTTTAAAAGAGAAGTATGCTTTTTGTTTCTGATTTATACTTACCTAGGTGGATGCAGCATTGGTCCGATGCTGCATCTGTCCCCCAGTGCCTCTACACTGAGAACCGAGTGAACAAACACCACCAATCGCTCGGTTCTCACAGCTCCCTTGATTGTCAGTCACAGCTCTCCGCTCTGCTCCCTCCTCACTCATTGGAGTGATGGGCTGTGGAGGGGGGTGGCCGAGTTAGTCTCTCAGCGGCTCGCTGAGAGGCTGAGCAAGGTGTCAGTCTAAGCACCTGGTGGATCCAGACTTTATTGCCGTGATGACATGGTCCTGGACTGACTTCTGTGCTGTCAGCTGAAAATGGATCACAGGAGTGCAAAACACATTGCACTCCTGTGATCAATAGGAGAAATACAGCCAAATGAGCTTTCGCTATACTTCTCCTTTAACTATTAGCAGCTTTTTTTTGTGGTAACACTTGGGAGCGCAGTTCCGGCACCTCCAGCACTAAATGTATGTAATGGCAAGAGGTCCTGGGGTGTGCTGAAGGGCCATTGATGCTGGCTACTGGGGGATCTATTAACTATCTATCTATTTTTGGATGGTGGTCTAGTATTGCTGGAGAGGTATATTATTGTTGCTGGTGGAGGATCTATTGTTTCTGGGAGAGAGAGCTTATGTTGCTGGGGGTCAATTGTTGCTAGAGGGCATCTATTTTTGCATGGCAGTCTATTGTTGCTGGTCAGGAATCTATTGTTACTGGGGGGTCAATTGCTGCTGAAAGGTCTTACTGTTGAGGAAGGGGGTCTACTGTTGCTAGCTGCTGGAAAGTCAAGTGATTCTGGGCTGGCTGCTGGGAAATCTGTTAATGCTGCTGGGATCTATTGTTCTTGGGGGTCCATTTTTGCTGGGGGGATCTATTGTTGCTGGTAAGGGTCTATTGCTCCTGGCTGTGGGAGATTTACCTTACTGCTTTTCTTGTTGTTATTAACAAATTGCATACAAATTACTTACCATCACAAAATGATACTCGGTTCTGTATTCTCTAAAAGGGGTGCGATTCTGGGAGGTGGATGGAACCAAGTGATGGTGCTTGGACATGGGTAAGGGGTGGAACCAAGGGATGGTGCTCGGAGGTGGGTAGGGGGTGGAACCAAGGTACGGTGCTCAGAGGAGGGTAGGAGTGGAGACAAGAAGTGACTCAGAAGGAGGGAGTTCCTGCACCTATTCTCTAAGAAAAAAAAAACCCTGACTATTAGTGAAAAGCACGTATCTATGGGTAATCTCAAAAAGTGCAGAGACTGATCAAAAACTCAGTTCAGAATATGACACACTGAAATTAAGGGGTTGCAGATATTTATAAATATGGCAATTCCCCAATGACGCAGTTTTTGGTACAAGTAGGGTAGTAATAAGATAGACCATGAGACTATACCATAATAGTGGCTTTTTTCTGTGGGTGAGCCCAGACATTTCATGGCTTCAAAAGAAATTTCTACATTTTTAGTTTTAAGGTATGCCTCGAGTGGGCTTGTTGTGGCCACGTAGTAGGTACAGCTTGCAGTGCGGTGCAGGGGTCCGGGGAATTGGGGGTTAATCCCCTCCTGAGGACAACTGTGCTGAGCACACTATCCACCGAAATTTACACAACCCTGTGAGCCTCCATTTGATTTTGTCCATGCTTCAGAGTCCCTGGGGTGCCTTTACCAGCACACTTAGACCCCCTTAGGGGTGTCGGGGAAGCCTCCCAGGACTAGAATTTTCAAGGAGTGGTGGGGCGCGGGTCCCTCGGGGTGACCCCTGGGGGGCCTAGGTCTCGCCAGTCGTAGCAATCTTAGGGTGACCGATAAGGTATATCGAGGATTACACCAAGACCTTGCCTACTTGTGGTATTATGTTTCATGTATTTTTCTGTGATATGCAACTCGCCTCTTTACATCGACTTTATGTGATTTTGTGTATTCTCAATGTCTTTGATAACTAATAAAACTTTTGAAAGTAAAAAAAAAAATAATAATTTCTAGACATCACCCAGCATTTACTAAAATATTAGTGTAAAATCTAAAATGTAATATATTGCTGCTAACTAATCCTTTGATGTGGTGGCTGCCTTAGTTCTCATTTTTTAGGCTAAGAACATTTATAACAAACACATAAAAAACTGGTGTTCCTGCCAGAAAGGCAGTGCACCTGTCACTACTTGTTAGCTGAAAATACAGCAAAAACAATATTATGGTTTTCTTTAATGACTAATCCCATTAACAGTCATATAATGAGGATGAACAAAGGTGTTTGAAATTCGCCTGTGTGACAGCCATGGCTCCCTCCATACATACAGTGAAGATATAAATGTAGCCAGGGACAGGATTGCCATGTGAAAATAAAGGGAATAAAACCTAAAGAAAGAAAATGTATGCAGCCCACATCTAATGACTGTTAAGCTGCGATATATTACATTTTTGTTTTAGGGTTTAGGCATGCCTTAAGGAAGTAATGAAAACATATACATTTTCTTTATTATTCCAGTCGCTGTGTTAGTTTTGTTGCTGTTTCGTTGTTGCACAAAAGTTGAAGGGATTTAATGTTACACCTGAGAATATCTTGGCGGACTCTTTCTTGGAAACTGACTGTGAGTTTTGACACTACAGAAACACATTTAGCGTTGCACTTCAATATTTTGCCAGAGAGAAATTCAGCACAAAGTGCACAGATACAAAATCAACATTGAGACAGGGCCTGAAAGTTGGAGATGTGTTAACACATTTAGAGTTGAGGCTGATGCATATTATATTTCATAATATTCATATGAATGAAACACTGCAAAGCCAGAGGTAACTATTTTAAAGGGAACTTTTTAGGAAAACTGTGGAAGAGTAGTCAACAGCAAGTACAAAACATAAGAACCGTAAAAAGGTTAGCCCATGTATAGCCAAATCTGCAAATCCAAAAATGTGAGTGGTCTCCAAACTTTGGCCCTTTGCTTGCTTTCATCCGACCCTTGGGGTACTATTCCTTCCACTGACATTAACAATGTGGCATAATTCCTGCCACTGACACCAACAGTGGGGCACTATTCCTAATACTGATACCAGAGATAGGGGCACCATTCCTAACACTGACACCCACCATGATGGAGTGCCATTCCTCCCACTAACACCAATGAGTGGCACCATTCCTCCCACTGACACCAACAATGGGGTACTACTCCTCCCACTGACACCAATGATGGGGCACTATTCCTCCCACTAACACCAATGATGGGGCACTATTCCTCCCACTGAGACCAACAATGGGGCACTATTCCTTCCACTAATACCAATGATGACGCACTACTCCTCCCACTGTCACCAATGATGGGGCATTGTTACTGATGCCAGGACATTTTCTACTCCCACTGGCCATAGTCCGGACCCTCTTAGTTCTGAAGAATAATAAACTGGCCCTTTGTTCAGAAAGTTTGGAGACCCCTGGTCTAGAAGCTTTTATATAGACTGTATATGTAAACAGTTTGTCATTGTACAACTATATTTTCCATCTAACCTGTTCTATATCTAGCCATAGTTGGTATCACATTGTACATGAAAGATAATCTGTAAGTAAAGAAAAAAAAACTCCTGCAGATATAAATTGCAAACACCTTCATGTATAAACTCACATCAGTCTTTCAACCCTTCCTGTTCTTGGTAATTCTAACATACAACATTTTGGTACTTCCTGGTAATGCCAAAACTTGGTTGCATCTTCCAGTTGACTTCTTGTTAATGCCAAAACTTGCTTGCCTCTTCCTGTTGCCTTCATATTTTATTTAGTCAGCGGGGATGCCCACCATAGTGATGGGCCAAAAGGAATGTGGGCAGAGGGCAGAGACTGGAGCAAGCTAATACACTACCCGGTATAAAAATTGTTGCAGTTATGTGCAAACACCTCTAGATGACGACATTTTATACCTGAAGCAGTTTTTCTTTATTTGACAGAGTCTCTTTAACTAGGTTTCAGAAAATTAAGTATAAATTGTCCTAATTTGGCTGATTACTGGCCCTTGTATGCATATCTTATTTGTCTGGTTTTATGTTATATCCATCAAATAAACTGCATACAGCTGTATTGCTCATGCACACAGTCAATTTGACCCTCATGGCCCAGTCATCAAAAGGTTTTTTTCCATTCATGTCTGCGTTTTTTGAAAATAATCAATACGTTTTGGGAGAATTAAACATTTACTTTGTTTTGGAATCTGAAACCCAAGAACAAAAATGTAATTTATTTCAGCTTACTAGTGTTTATATGTGTACAATAGGTTTAATTTTTCAGACCCCTTTTCTTTTAGGCCCCTTTCACATGGGACGGATCCTTAATGATCCGCCCCATGATGATCCACTTGCTCAGCGGGGATCGCTCTGTTTATCCCCGCTGAGCCGTGTGAAAGGGGCCTTACTTTCTGTACTGTATCTATAGAGGAGCACAGAAAATGTGTTAGGACTACCTGACACTTCCTTCTCTCCTTATCTTCATAATTTAGGGGGAGAGTGCTTATTACACACTCTCAACCTCACCAGGGGCAGAGATTTTCCAGCTAGCAGGACAACAATCAAAACACCAGCAGACTAAGAGTGATTGTCATTGACGCAGGTAACTGAGCAGTTAAAGTGGTTGTAAACCCTCTGGGACCACTTTAACCTACAGGTAAGCCTAGATTAAGGCTTACCTGTAGGTGCAAGAAATATCTCCTTAACCTGCATGGTTAAGGAGATATTTTACAAAAACTGGGCCCCGCTGTCTACGGCGCATGTGCGCCATAGACAACGGCGCAGGTGCGCTGGGCGCGCCGCAAGTGAAGGCTCCCATTCCATCACTGATGGCTCCTGTGTGCATGCACAGGAGTGCTGTCATCGCGGCTCCAGCCTGTCATAGCGCCGGAGCCGCAATACCCAGAAGTCACTCTGGGTATCATGGCAGCAACGGAGGATATGGACGAGGGACGCTTCGGGAGTTTCGATCTCAGGTAAGTTATTTATAATGAACTAGTATGCTATGCATATTAGCTCATTATGACTTTGCCTTGCAGGGTGTATTTATTTTATTTTTTTCCAGGCTTTACTTCCTCTTTAACCTCTCACTTAAACACACACACTTACACACATGGTAGCTGCCACCACGTGTTTTAATGGAACCATGGACCGTCCACAAAATCCACTACCATGCCCAGACAAAAATGTACAATACCCCAGCTTCTTTAAAGAGGCAGAATTTCTAATTTCTAGTTTGAACATTCAGAGATTCAGCACAATAATTTTAATATATCAGATTAATGAAAAGAAAAAAGGTGCAAGAAATTTACAGAAAGGATTTTTAAGAAAACAGACATAAGCAATAGTAAAATAAAAGTGATAAATATTTAGGTAAAGTCTGCCTGGTCTCAGTACAGTTCAGAGTTCGGATCACTAACAGATTGGGTTGAATCTAATTTTGCAAGAATTACTGGCTTTGAGATTATAACGCTCAGTAATCTTTATTGCTCCGATGGTATAATGAGTAGCTAGGTCTCTTTTTTCCTGAGCCTGGAAAGGATGTTACAGGACTAACTCCACCTAATTAAGGGGTTTGAGGGTTGTGTTGTAGATGTGTTGGAGTGTTTTATAATGCCTAGCTGACACACCCTTACTACCAACTATCCTGGGCACAGCCATATTTCCATATGACAAGGTTTCACAATCTGCAAACCAGCATAATATTTAGCACAATGAAATTATGATTTGTTAGATACCAAACATAATCTATTTCTGATGTATGTTTATTTAAGAAGGTCTAATGTGTCTTATTAGCCTTTATGACCTTATAATATAGTTATGTTTGGTGTCAAATTTAGTAGCATTGGGGTTGATTTACTAAAACTGGAGGGTGCAAAATCTGGTGCAGGTCTACACAAAAACCAATCAGCTTTCAGGATTCTTTTTGTCAAAGCTCAATTGAACAAACTGAAGTTCAAAGCTGATTGGCTGCCATGCACAGCTGCATCAGATTTTTTGAACAGTTTTAGTAAATCAACCCCACTGGCTCCTAGATTGTTGTAACCACTTTTTAGGAATGTAATTCCATTAGTGTAATGCAGGCCATACACGGTTGAATTTCGAACAAATTTTCTTTTCAAAATCAGAAAATTCTTTTTTTTTGTGATCCGATGATGCCACCATTGATTTTTGAAATTCGGCCAACCAAGCCTTCAATTTCACCTCATGTTGCTACAGAAAAGAATTTTCTTGGCCGGGAATCTTCTTCTCTCTCCGTAAATTTTCTTTTATCTCCGTACATTTTCTTTTCTTATTACATTTCTCGCACAATTCTCCCATCATTGATTAGAAAATCGTTAGTTTTCAAAAAATTTCCAACATGTCCGATTCCTCAAATTTTATTTCCGCACGAAAATCGGCTGTTGCTGCAGCCCACTAATGGTGCGAAATTCATACGAAAATTCTTAAATACGATTTTCGAAAGATTTTCGATTTTAGTTCCCTATTATCTCCACACAGTTTGGGATTTATCAGACCTCACTAGTGTCACAGGAAGATGTTGTCTAGTCTACAGAGAGACATTACTCTCAAGCTCACAAAAGTCCTGACAATATCAACAGGTTTTTGTCACTTATGAAACAGATACAATACACTTTCAATAATATGTGTAATAGACCAAATAGGAGGTAATAAAAAAATAAAATAATAATAATAATTGTAAGATTTACACATATTTTAAAGTTAAGAAAAGCTAGTATTAAAGTGACTCCTTTGGCAAAATCATGGCAATCAAGCTCTGTTGCCAAATGGCAAAAAATTTTGAAAAGATTTTGCATTGTTATCAGTACGAATGCTGCAGAAAAAGACAAACAATTTCAATTCAGACACTTGTGTAGTCTCTCTTTAACGAATATGTCTGGCTGACCTGGAAATGAAGTCCATTTTTGTGGATGTGTTTATTCCTCTGAGTTAATGTGAACATTACTGGCACATTGGATGACCTGAGCTTTTTAACAACCTTCTGCCTCATACACGAGGGACCACTGAAATCTCGTCTAAAGAGCCAGACATATAAGTAGTTCCGTAATGTGTAATTCCCCCAGCCATCCTCCGATCCCTTGTAGGAAAAGCTTTACATTAAAATAGACATTAATTATTCACCACCCTGGGCAAGTAATCGGAAGGCTTTGCCGCAGCCGACTTGCATAAAGTTCAATGCTGTGACGGCGTAATAATAAAAAGGGAGAATTATCTCATTGTAGAACTTAAGGTCAATGGATGAACTGATACAGATGCAGCTGGATTCATGCAACGGCAAGAAGGATTTCTTAAATAGCCATTCAACTGTTTGGTATTTTTAATTATAGAATAAAAGTTATACTTGCTTCATGCAATTCATGATATTGGTGATGCCTGGTTCCTTAAAAAGGAATTAAACCTGGTCATAAAAAAAAAAGTTATGTCATAATGTATTAGTATACGCAGCATATTTGCACATTATGGCAAATGATCCCCTCCAGCATTGCAGTGTCAGTGCTCTCGACTGTCATGGGCGTGTAGCTGGGTGCTGCTGGGGCTTGAGAAGCGGGTTGTGTTCTCCTGTGCCCACTCTCCTTCTTCACTTCAGCGCTGGGTTGTGTGTTCAACAGCTGGCTCTCACCCTTTACTTCCCTAATGGGCTGCTGCTGAATGAACATGCTGTGTGTAGATCTCCCCCTTACTCCTTCACCCCCCTTCTTGCAGTGGTAGAGAGCCAATCAAGGGGAAAAAGAACTTGCTATGCTGACATTAGGATACTGGGAAATATAGTCTAAAGGGGCACTGTACTATACAAGTCAATTAAGGCTAATCGGCTATGGACTTCTCCATCCAGAATCCTCTGCACTTCAGGGGAGGAAAGAACTTAGCTTTTTCCAGGCAAATTTGGAGAATTGGGGGGCCTTGGCTGAGGAGAAGCAGAGCGGAGTGGGCTTCCTGCTGGACCTACCAGAGCAGTACTGGAGAGATAGCCACTGAGAGTCTAGAGTGAGGAGTTATAGAGATTAGAGATTACAAGAGATTACAGACAGCAACCCTGAGAGACTACACCATTTTGAGCACTAGAGCTGAGAGACTGCAGCTTTCTGAAAATCAGACCTAAGAGACTGCACCTTGGGAGGACTTAAGCAGAGAGACTGAGCCTGACTTCAGAGGACTGGAGACCACCACGTGTTCTGTACTGGAGTCTTGTGTACAAGGAGGGGTGAGCTGAGCTATCTGTGTTTTTCTCGATACTGACACAGTTTATGCAACTGAGATTGCTCTTTGTTTCACAGCTCACTAGTGATTCGTCAGACTCATAAAGGGACATCTACACAAGCCCCACCTTACAGAAGGGCCCCACGAAAGCCAGCCATCGCTGACAATTAGGCACTAGGTACTTTGCAGTCACCTCCAGGGGTACCCCTTTGTCAGGTACGCATATGCCCACCCATGATTGGGGATGTATGTGAAGGGTGCATTCTAGGACCATTTATTTTGTATTCTGTTGAAAAAACCTTCTGTGGGCAGCAGCCCCCCAGCCAACCCCAATATTTATCTGAGCCCCCTCTCGATCCAGCTATGCCCATGAGAGCCTTTCCAGGGACTCGCACTGCTGATTGGCTATTGGCAGAAGCAGGAGCCATTGGCACCTGCTGCTGTCAATCACAGCCAGTGAGGCAGTCAGGAGACAGAGGGGGTGGGCCAAACTGATGCTCCATGTGTGAATGGACTCGGTTCGGGTGCCTCCACAGCAAGCTCCTTGCTGTGGGGACACCTGACAGGAGGAAGGAGCCAGGAGCGCCTGCGTGGGACCTGAGAAGAGGAGGATCCAGCCCGTTCTGTGCAAAACCACTGCACAGAGTAGGTAAATATAACATGTTTGTTATTTTAATGAAAAAAAATGAAAGCTTTACAATCACTTTAAATGTTGAGAATAAGTATAATATAAATACAATAAAAAAAAAAGCCCAAGGCATACAATTATTTATATTAGCATTTTAAGGGCATGCTTTAAGTCTATTAGAAGTGCCGCTTACTGTTTGTATCGACAATACTATTATCAGTTGGGAATATATTTGCTTTTTTTTAAAAGAGAAGTATGGGTCGTTGTTTTTATTAAATTATACTTACCAAGGTGGATCTGTCTGATGCTGCATCTGTCCTCTACTGGCTCTAAGACTGAGAACTGAGTGATCAAACCTTGCTGATCGCTCAGTTCTCAGTGTTTCGTGAGTAGAGAGATGGTGACATTCAGTCACCGGCTTTCTGCTCTGCCTTTCCTCATGCTCACTGGAGGGGCGGGAGCGGCTGGCTCAGGCTCCCAGTAGCACACTGAGAGGCTGAGCCAGGAGCAAGTCCAGGCTCCTGGGTGGACCCGCACCATATAGTCACGGTCCTTTCCCAGCCTAGAACGGCTCAGTGATGCGAGCCAACAGTGGAACAAACTGCACTTCTGTAATCCACAGGAGAAGTACAGATAAACCAGCTTTGGCTGTATTTCTTCTTTAATGTATAAAAAAAAAAGGTTTTCCAAAGATTTAACTCACTCTGAGGTCTGCAGACCTTGTGGCCACACTTTGCTCCCTCATTTTTTCTCTGTTACTGGCTATCTTTATATAGATGCTTGATTACATACATGTATGATAGAACAAATCTATAATTGACATGTTAAATCTTTTAAATTTACAGAGAGGCAAAATTGGTTTGAGCCTATAGTAAGACTTATACTCATATTTAACCACGTATGTCCCGGAAGAATTTACCCCCTTCCTGACCAGAGCACTTTTTGCGATTCAGCACTTTGTCGATTTAACTGACAATTGCACGGTCGTGTGATGTTGTACCCAAACAAAATTGCCGTCCTTTTTTTCCCACAAATAGAGCTTTCTTTTGGTGGTATTTGATCACCACTGCGGTTTTTATTTTTTGCGCTATAAACAAAAAAAAGCGAGAATTTGGAAAAAAATTATTTTTTACTTTTTGCTATAATAAATATCCCCAAAAAGATATAAAAAACATGTTTTTTCCTCAGTTTAGGCTGATACATATTTTTGGTAAAAAAAATCGCAATAAGTGATTATTGGTTTGTGCAAAAGTTACAGCGTCTACAAAATAGGGGATAGTTTTATGGCTTTTTTATTATTTTTTTTTTTTAAATGGCGGTGATCAGCAATTTTTATCATGACTGTGACATTATGGCAGATACATCGGACAATTTTGACACATTTTTGGGACCATTGTAATTTATACATCAATCAGTGCTATACAAATACACTGATTCCAGTGTAAATGACACTGGCAGTGAAGGGGTTAACCACTAGGTGGCAGTGTAGGGGTCAAGTGTGTCCTAGGGGCGTGTTGCTAACTGTGGGGGGCGTGGCTATGTTTTACAGATCCCTGATCTTTGCTCCAATCACAGGAAGCAGAAATCAGTGTCACTTGTTGCTAGGCAGAACAGGGAGATGCTGTTTACAACAGCATCTCCCCGTTCTTCCTCTCTGTGAGGCGATTGAGGGTATCCGCGTGGCGATCGAGTCCGTGGGACCCGCGATTGGACTCACAGAGCTTTGCGCGCCCCTGCCATTTCTTAAAGGACAATGCACAGTTACGTGATTTTGCCTGTATGTGCCCTTCTGCTGACGTATATGGGCGTGAGGTGGTCGGGAAGCGGTTAAAACAATCTATACTGAGTTAGAGGACTCTTAAAGCTGAGTTCCACCCAGAAATTTAACTTTCACTGTTCGGATTCCTCCCCCCCTTTGGTGTCACATTTGGCACCTTTCAGGGGGGAGGGGGAGCAGATACTGTCAAATCGAGGTGTTTGCTCCCACTTTCAGGGAAAATCCCCACACATTATGCGGCGATCTACGCAATGTCTGGCAAATCCTTCTTCCCCCCTGTTCTCTTCTGGGAGACATACAGTTCCCAGAAGACAATAGGGACCAATCAGAATGCACAGCGCGGCTCGCGCATGCGCAGTAGGGAACCAGTACTGAAGCCAAAAGTCTTCACTTCCGATAAAGTCCGATAGAGCCCACATACGATCGGATTTTCTGACAATATAATCCGATCAGATCTTTTCCATCGGAATTTCCAACCGTGTGTACAGGGCATAAAGCTAAATGCGTCTAATACTTGCGTTGCACAAACAAATTTGCACCCAAAAAGTGCTGAGAAGTACTTCATGCCATACCTCAAAATACCTATGTTGAAAAACAGTTATCTGAACAACTAGTGTGCATCAAAAGAATTATTTCTGCCATTCATATATTGAAGAATAAGGTATACTTGTTAACTTTTTTTTTATTTTTTATTGCACACCAGCATGTATGGATGAGGAGAACATTTGTGATCTGACGAAAAAAAAAAAATTTTTTATCTGTCATATTTATCCACATGCCCAATTAGTAAATATAAATTAGATATACGCCTACAATTATGCAAAGATATACACATGATGTGTGTAAATGTATGTAGCAGTATGAAATTGCTGGCTTCTTCTTACCCTCTACAAATGATTTTCTTTTAAGTGTCATGTTTTAAGACACAGGTAATACAATCCAGTGTATACATCCTAAGACCTGGATCTCCCTTTCAGCAGTAATGAAGAGCCTTTGTAATCTTATAGTGGCATAAATGAATATGAAGTCTGTCTATGGAGCTATTCCATCTCAGGGTCATGTCTTGGTAAGATTCTTCTCATACTTCAAGCACTTAACTAGCCAAGAAAGAATTCGTTGTAACACTTTAGACAAGACGGCTTATATAATCGTAAAGTGCAAGTAACAGAAATATGCAGTAAGTCATAATATTAAAGTAGATGTAAACTACATCTAGTTTGCTAAATTACGATTAATAATAATCAATTACCTTCTTTTAAATAAAATACTTGGTTTCACCAAAGACGGCTTTTTGTTATAACCCCTTGCTGAAGGCAACAACTAGTTCCTCAAATTGCCTCAAATTTTTTAGGCTTGTGGCTAAAGTCTGCCAGAAACCCCCTAGCCCCATCTTTCATTGTTCACACTGATTAAAGCATTATTAGCATTGCATTCCTAACAATAATACAACTAATATTGCTAATAATGTATCCATATGCCATTGTCTCCCTGTGTAGACCAACCACCACCCTCAGCTTGCATTACCATATCCTCCAGGCTGTGCCACTGGAACGGGGAAGGGGTATACACCAAGCTGGTAGGGAGGGCACTGGACATTGGCTTCAAGACATGGGCAGTGAGGTTATGTGTCTGCAGAAGGCAACTGCCTAGTGATTGCTGAGATGACTGCACACTGCCTGAGCTGCTGTGAAGAGGTCTGAGCTTTTTAAAGTGGCCTCCTTGGCTACATTCACTAACACTGGCATAACCTGCTCTCCTGAAAATTTCTAAGAATTAAATCACATTGCATTTTTATTTGGTATCTGTTCACTTAAGTCCATTTTAGAACAGTCATAACTCTTAAGCCCTGACGAAGGGAGAATGTGTTTGGCCCCCAAAATGCATTGGTTTTATTCTGATATGAATCATTTTTTTTCATTGAATTACCTTGGACTCTTGGACCTTTGTTTGGTGCTCTGATTGGATTGTATGTGTGTGTGGATTCTCAACTCTGGGTCTTTTCCCTCTATCCTAAGGGTAGTCCCTGTTTTATGAAGCACTGCCAAACTGGAGCCAGTGTACCCAGTGACAATCTCAGGGACCCTTAGAAAATCCGAATCCAGTGCCATGTTCGTTCCTATGTTTGTGTTTAGATGTGGTAATTGGGTTATTTTAAAGTGATACTAAAGTCTTGTTTTTTTTTTTTTTCTTTACAAACATGTTATACTTACCTGCTCTGTTGCAGTGGTTTTTCAGAGAGTACCCCCGATCCTCCTCTTCTCGGGTCCCTCGCCGGTGCTCCTGGCCCCTCCATCCTGTTCAGTGCCTCCACAGCAAGCAGCTTGCTATGAGGGCACCCGAGCCAAGTCACAGCTCTTTGTGTCCATTCAGACATGGAGCTGTGGTTTGGCCCTGCCCCTCTCTCTCCTGATTGGCTAACATACTTTGATTGAGAGCAGTGGGAGACAATGGTGCCACTGCTGTGTCTCTGCCAATCAGGAGGGAGATTCCCGGACATCCAAGGTGCTCGTGTACATAGCTCGATCAAGATGGGGCTCAGATAAGTATTAGGGGGCTGTTGCACACTGAAGGTTTTTTTAATCTTATTGCATAGGATGCATTAAGATAAAAAAAAAAACTCCTGACTTTAGAATCACTTTAATTCTTGTAAAGTCGGACAGGCATAGACCATGTGATATAGTGATGTCTTGAACTTGGGTCACATAAGGGAGCTCTGCAATTTAAATGTTTTATTCATGGAAAGCAAAAATTGTGTCTTGATTCATGTAAAGGTCAATTTTAAATGGTAGGTTCATTTAGACTACTTGTTAACTAATCAAGTGTAAGCTACATTCCAGTGGTCATTCAGTGAGCAGAGGGGTCTTTGTCCCTGCAGGTATGTAAGTAAGTAAGCATCATTTTCCAAGGAAGAGTGAACGTTACTGACCCTCACTTGCAGCATGAACTCAACTTTATTAAATCAGGCATTGTGTATTTAGCAAACAGATGAAAAGGAAATTTGCTGAGCTTAAATCAATAGTTTTCATGTTTCCAGTTTGTGCAAGAATACACGGAGGCTTTTAACTGGCCTGTATCTAGTACAATAGAAAACCCGTCTTGAAACACATCTCCTGGTGGTAAACATGATCATTAATAGATCTAGGGCTGGGAACATCGTCCGTGACACAAGCTCTCGCGGTCGCTAACAATGCGTAACTGAGCTTGTATTTAACTTTCCAGCCAAGGTCCATAATTGGTACAATAAACAGCAGCTATAAAAAGTAATTCAGGGAGAAGGGTTTATTTACAAACCAGGAAATTAACACGGTCATAAAAGTTGGATTTGGGTCCCCTTATGATGATTCTTTTAATTACAAAGGAAATATTGAGAGAGACAGCGGCAATAAAAATAAAGGCTACATTATAAGCTCTGGTATACTCATAACTGCTGCTTACATGATATGCATCCTGTTAGTTACAGCCTTGCTTTTATACAACTATTTTGTACTAAATTATCATAATTATATGTGTGAAAAGTTATTTTAAGTAAATAGTTTGTTCTTTCAGGACATTCTATTGCTCTGTTTGGCTTTTTTAATGTGTTCTGTGATTAGTAAATTACCAAATACCAGAAAAAATAATTTATTTTGTTAATCTAGAAATCATCTTTAATGTATGCCTAGTTTATTGGTTTCACGCTTTCTGTAAAAGAGAATAATTTTCTATTTGTAATCTTTACACCTATGTAGGCCAAACATTTCCATTGTTTTAGACCTACTTCGCTACAGTATATATAATCCTGAGTCATTAACATCTCAAAGAAACTGTAACTTATTTATGTAATTTCAAAAGTTGGTTACAATATTGTAAAGCTGCCATTTTCAAAACACCTGGTAACCCTACTATTAAGAGCACTTAATGACTACACTCAGGCCCTGCCTCTCAATTACTTTCCTGAGTTGTCACCCTATCACATGCATCCACAATATAGTCCACAACAATGCATGGTCCTCTCTTATCACCATCAGGAAATCCGTCATAAGAAACGATCTGCCAAGAGATGCATGTAGAAAGGATGTGGTTGCACACAAAAGATCATATGCAACCAATAAAAGAAAAAGGAGACAACAGTAATTTACTTTAAAACATGGAAATTGTTAATTTTACATAGTGTATATCAAACAAAATGTCAATCATTTGAGATATGCAGCTGTTTGAATAATATTCCTATGTAGAGGTCCTTCATGGGTTGTTCAAAAGCAATGATTATTCACTTTGAGATCATTTGAGTGGGATGGTAATCATTTGAACCACATCTGAGAATGTGATATATTTTTTAATTGTCCATTAAATGGTCCTAAAGTTTGGTAGTGTGCCATTGAGATTGGGTGTTGGATCAAATTTACCTCCAATAGTTTAAAGCTTGTGACTACACCCAAATAAATCTTTCAGTGGTAAACTAAGTTATTGGGTATTCCCAGGCACCCCAAAAGCTCAAGTTACTCCACACCGGCAGTGGGTAGATGATAACTTTTTGAAAAGTCAAAACTGAGAAATTTCCTCACCCATTCCCACAATGCAATGCAAAGCAGTATATTCTACCATGAGATGCAATTAGGGTGTGTCCACTGTCAACATTTACAAAGATCCAAAAGATGCATAATGAGACTTAGGGGGATTGTTAAGGTATTGGTTTGTTAAGGCAAGGACTGATAGGTTCGCTGATTATGCCTAATCTTGCTTTGTTAGGTAAGATTTTTCACAATGTAAAAAATTACAAATTTGTTTTAAACAGAGTTTCTCAAAATTGTTATGTTAAAATACTTGTATTAAAGCTAGTTTTCCTAAGCTATCCCTGACCTTGTATTAAATATTACACCATACTACCTGTCTCTGTGACGAACAATGATTGCATGAGCCATGAGATGAGATGACTAGTTGTCACCAGGATAGGTAGACACAGACAGTAATAATAACACAAAAGAGGTTTTACCCCTTTCCTAATTTTCCTAAAATATGGTTTTGTTGCAGTCTGGCCCACTGGTAAAAGTTCCTAACAATTCCTATCCATTCAGGAGGTGAGATAAAATTTCCCTAAAAGGGTAAACAGAGCTAAATAAACACATTTCGGGTGGGGGGGGGGGAGGGGGGGGTCTAAACCCTTTCTCACTCTGTCTACAATTAAAATAAATGCTTTACCTGAAGTTGGGTTTTACGATATATTTGCCTAGTTTTAGTATGATAATGTTGTTTTATTATATAGATTTTTTTTAATTGTGCCAAAACTATTTATATACATTATATCATTGCAGTAGTGTGAGTGTGCTAACCAGGAAAAAACAAAAACAAAGTTAGCCTCAGCTTTAACTCTACCAATACATTTTCACAGCACGACAGTTACAACAATGGTACAAACGTTACAATATCAGAACAGAAAAGGAAGAAAATAGGCACCGAAGCCAGGGGCTGGAGTTACAATGAACCCCCTGCGGAGTCTCTAGTGGGGACATAACTGATGGCAGTTCAAACTTAATAATGGCAACAAAGAGAGAGTTAGCACAGTCACCAGTTAGTGGAAAATTTAGGGCTCCCCAACTGTCCTTTGGCCCTGGGCATTTTATGTCTTTAAAAGTATGAATATGTTTCTTCCTGCTGGTAGCTAATGGTCAAGAATTTACTACCATGATTATTTAACTGACAAGTTTTTCAGCTGATCCAACACATTGTCCACATCTTATGAAATTCACAGTGGATTTACATATAATACAATGGACTTAACAATGTAATGCATTGTGCATTAGGTAATTATTATACAAGTTGTTTTTTTTTATAAAAAGTCATAGTGATACATTTCGGAATATATTATAGTGAATAAATTAAGGTGGATGGACTAATATTCATCATGTTATATAAACATATGGGAGATGGAACATGGCGGTTTTCTGATATATAATAGAATGTTTGCACAGTATGGATGTATTTGTTATATTTAATTCCAGCAAGGGACATTTTATAAATGTATTAAATGGTATTGTAAATGTAAAATATAATTTAGGACACTCATCAGTCAGTCATCATCTTAAAAAGATTTAGAGTATATCTACAGTCATTTTTTAAAATTTTAATAAAGAGAAGGGTAAAAAAACCTCATCAGTTTTTTCCATCTCCGTCCCATTGAAAACTCTCCATTTAATTCCAGTCATGTACACACCACAGGGAGTGGAAGGAAGTCTTTCCAAAGTGAAGGTAATCCTAAATTAAATGTCACCGCAACAGGTGTTCCCATTGGAAGATTCCTTCCATGTTCTTGTTCTGCTGGCAACACAAAATTTTGGATTATCTCTTTCCTTCAGTCCTAGTGATAATTGCCACAAAAGAAAGGGAGACTCTCCTCAGCAGGGGCACAAGCAGCAATAGAAAAAAAAAAACAGGCAGGTAAGCTAACACTCTATGCAAAATAAAAAAAATAAAAAAAGCCCAGTGGAGAGTTAACAGAGGGATTCTGATGTTTTAGATACTCTAAGCCCCTGTACACACGGTCGGAGATTTCCACAACCAAATCTGTCGGATTTTGCCCATCGGATTTTGTCCGTCGGATCTTGTCCGAAACTGTTGCATACACACGGTCGACAAAGTTGGCGAAAAATCCGATCTTTCAGAACGTGATGACGTAATTTCGTTACGATGGGACTACATTCAGGCTAGTAGCCAATAGCTTTGATGTAGGAATTTGAAACTGAGCATGCGTGGCACTTGGTCCGATCAAAATTCTCTACACATGATCGGAGTATGTCCGACCGGCCCAGTTGGGCGGGAAATATTTCCAACATGTTGGAAAATTGGGTCCGACGGATATTCGGACGAAATCAGTCCGATGCATACCACACACAGTCGGATTATCCGACGACACGGTCCGATAGGACACATTCCGACGGATTCTCCGACCGTGTGTACAAGGGCTAACAGCAAGTTCTCCATATCTTATCTCTGAATGTTGTTCCCATCCATTTGAGTATTTCGGATGATCTTAATCACGTTTAAATGTTTGGACACCTCTTGTTGAAACTTTATAATAAAAAATAAATAAATAAATCACCAATAAGAAACCCTTATACTGGTTACAACTATTGTCCAGACCTAAAGATTTCTAAGCAATAAAGTCTCTTTAAAATTTAGGAAGCTGTCAGGCACTTTAAACCACCAGCATCTACCAACATCTGAAATATCAGAGTGAGCCCCGGTTCACATTGGTACAATTTGGCATGCGATTTGACATGTCAAATCAGTGGCAATGGCCAGCAATAGCACCGTCCTAATCAATGCAACGCTGCATTTGTGGCGCCGCACCGATTTCTAAAAGTCGTTTCTGTACTACTTTTTGCGATTTCCATTGACATCTGTGGTGAAACCTGCACAGTTGTCTCTAAACTCGCGGCCAAAACCAGGACTGACATGCGGGAGTGAAATTGTGCGAGTTCAACTGAACTCACACGGCTTCATTCCCGCAGCTCAGTGTGAACCTGGGCTTAGATAAGAACTTTTTCTTGTGGATTCAGAGTTGTTTTTTGGATTATTGATTAGCTATTGAAAAATACTGAGTATACAAAAGAGTAAAGAATATTGAATAATATTTAAATATGGGTGTGCACAGTTATCCTTTTTCTTCTTGTGTTGGTTAACATGTATATATATTTAGCAAATTCTTAGCATTTAGCTGCTCTTTATTTTCCGGTTGTCTCATTTTGTTGAGCACCCCAATTCTATATTCCCTAACTTTGGACAAGTGTTAACTTTTTTTCAAAATTAAATAGAACATATTCTATGTACCAAGCCAAAGACTGCATACTCCTGATCTTCAGATTGCTTATATAAACACTGTGGTTGATTTACTAAAACTGCCAAGTGCACAATCTGGTACAGCTCTGCATAGAAACCAATCAGATTCCAGGTTTTTTTTTTTTGTCACAGCTTAATTGAACAAGCTGAAGTTAGAAACTGATTGGCTACCATGCAGAGCTGCACATGATTTTGCACTAAGTATCTAGTTTTAGTAAATGAATCCCACAGTTACTTGTGTTAATAGTCCTCTACACTCCCCCAAGGATGTAAGAAATAGATGAACTTCTCTATGATTCTAGATAAAACCAAACACTATGGCCGGCCATACACAGGTCAAATTTCAAACAAATTTTCTTTCAAAAATTGTAATCATGAATTTTCGTTAGAATTTCACACCTTTAGTGAGATGCAGCAACAGCTGATTTTCGTGCAACCATCGAATTTGAGTGATCGGCATGTTGGAAATTGTTTGAAAGACGAACAGATTTCTAATCAATGATGGGAGAATCTTGCAAGAAATATGATTGAAAAAGAAATGCACATGAACTGTGACCTGCAAACAAAGGAAGATTCCCTGGCCACAAAAAAAAATTCAGTAATTTCTGTGAAATTGAAGGTTTGGCTGATCGAATTTCAAATTCAATGGAGACACTATCAGATTGCAAAATGCACAAAATTTCTGATTTTCAACAACTCGTTCGGAATCCGTATGTATGGTCTGCATGATACCTAAAAGCGTGTTCAGTAGGCAATAGGCATTAGATGGATTTTGCTTTTCACTTCATCTCCAAAAATGTTGATGGATTAATTTATCTTTCTCATGTCTGGACATTCCTGCTCACAAGTTTCATTACATTGTACTAGTCAGAATGCATGGTGGACATCAGTATTGCATATAGACGCAGACGTAGCATTGAATGATGAGCCAGTTATTTGAATATATCAAATAGTTCAGCTATATTCATTGTAACTGGGAAAGGTAAACCTGCACTCTAAGCAGGTATAAAGGACACTCATTAACCACTTGCTGACCACTGCACGCCAATATACGTCGGCACAATGGCAGCGGTGGGCAATATGTCCTGTACCTGTACGTCCCCTTTCATTGGTGGGGTTAGTGGGCATGCCCATGGGACTCGATGTCCGCAGGTCTCCTGACAATCATATCACAGAGCCTCAGAACGGGGAAGTGCCTATGTAAACAAGGCATTTCCCCGTTCTGCCTTGTAACATGACAGAGATCACTGCTCCCTGTCTTCGGGAGCAGTGATGGCTGTCATGTGAGTTGTAGCCCACCCCCCCACAGTTAGAATCACTCCCTAGGACACACTTAACCCCTTCAACGCCCCCTAGCAGTTAACCCCTTCCCTGCCAGTGTCATTTACACAGTAATACACATTTTTATAGCACTGATCGCTGTATAAATGACAATGGTGCCAACAATGTGTCAAAAGTCGCCGCCATTACTAATAAAAAATAATAATAATAAAAATGCCATAAAACGATTCCCTATTTTGTAGATGCTATACGTTTTGTGCAAACCAATCAATATACGCTTATTGTGATTTTTTTTGCCAAAAATATGTAGAGGAATACATATTGACCTGAACTGAGGAAAAAATTGTTTTTTTATATATTTTTGGGGGATATTTATCATAGCAAAAAGGAAAAATGATTGCGTTTTTTTTCACAATTGTCGCTTTTTTTTTGTTTATAGCACAAAAAAAAAAAACATAGAGGTGATCAAATACCACCAAAAGAAAGCTCTATTTGTGGGGAAAAAAGGACAACAATTTTGTTTGGGTGCAATATCGCACAACCACATAATTGTCAGTTAAATCGATTCAGTGCCAAAACGCAAAAAGTGCTCTGGTCAGGAAGGGGGTAAAATCTTCTGGGGCTGAAGCGGTTAATGTAGCTCTTTAATCACAAATACAATAATTAAAGGATTAACCTCTTCGCGCCCGCCCTATAGCCGAATGACGGCCATAGAGCAGGCGCTTTCGTCCGGGTGGCCGTCCCTGGACGTCCTAATGTTTACTTCCGTAATGCATGCCACCGCGGGTGCGCATCGGGGAAGTTCTGTGTTTGCCGTGTCCCCCGGGGACAGGCAAACACAGATCGCTGTAAACGGCCAATCACAGCAGCCGTTTACAGCGCGATCGGCGTGTCCAATGGGAGATGATCTCATATGTAAACATATGAGATCATCTCTCAGCACCGCTCTCCCTCCTCACACAGACAGAGTGTGAGAGGGGAGAGATGAATGGCTGCAGTGGCCGTCAGTGTAAAAAAAAAAAGTAAAAAAAAGTGCCATCCTCCCCCAGTGCCATCCTCCCCCAGTGCCATCCTGCCCCAGTGCCATCCTGCCCCAGTACCATCCACCCCAGTGCCATCCACCCCAGTGCCATCCTGCCCCAGTGCCATCCACCCCAGTGCCATCCACCCCAGTGCTACCTACCCCCAGTGCCACCTGTTAGTGCTATCTGTCCCCAGTGCCATCTGTCATCAGTGCCACGTGTCATCAGTGCCACATAGTGCCATCTGTCATCAGTGCCACGTATTAGTGCCATCTGTCATCAGTGGCACGTATCAGTGCCATTTGTCATCAGTGCCACCTGTCATTGTCACGTGCCATCTGTTGTCAGTGTCACGTGTCATCAATGCCACGTATTAGTGCCATCTGTCATCGGTGGCACATATTAGTGCCACGTATTAGTGCCATCTGTCATCAGTGCCATGTATTAGTGCCACGTGTCTTCAGTGCCACGTATTAGTGCCACGTGTCATCAGTGCCACGTATAAGTGCCACGTGTCATCAGTGCCACATATTAGTGCCATCTGTCATCAGTGCCACATATTAGTGCCATCTGTCATCAGTGCCACATGTCATCAGTGCCACGTATAAGTGTCATCATTGCCATGTATCAGTGCCATCTGTCATCAGTGTCACGTGTCATTGTCCTGGTGCTTCAAAAGTGTAATAGGTAGTCAACAAGTCAGATGTGTAATTTATGCTCCTAGAACACGTGATGGCGCTCCCTGCATGTTGGGCCTCTCTATGTGGCCAGGCTGTGAAAAAGTCCCACACATGTGGTATTGTAATACTCTTCAGGAGGAGTAGCAGAATTTTTTGGGGGTGTCATTTGTGGTATACACATGCCATGTGAGAGAAATAACCTATTACAATGACAATTTTGTGGAGAAAAATAAAAAAAAATGAAAAATCTTAATTTTGCAAAGAATTGTGGGAAAAAAATGACAACATCAAAAAGCTCACCATTCCTCTTACTAAATACCTTGGAATGTCTACTTTCCAAAAAGGGGTCATTTGGGGGGTATTTGTACTTTCCTGACTTGTTCGGGTCACGAGAAATGAGATAGGCCACCAGTACATCAGATGTGATCAATTTTGTGCGATTCGCACCACAGCTTGTAGACTCTCTAACTTTCACAAAGACCAAATAATATCCACTAATTTGGGTTATTTTTACCAAAGATATGTAGCAGTATAAATTGTGGCCAAAATTTATGAAGAAAAATTTATAATTTGCATAATTCTGTCACAGAAACAAAGAAATATGCGTTTTTTTTCAAAATTTTCGGTCTTTTTTCATTTATAACGCAAAAAATAAAAACCCCAGAGGTGATCAAATACCACCAAAAGAAAGCTCTATTTGTGGGAAAAAAAAGGACAAAAAATTAATTTGGGTACAGTGTTGCATGACTGAGTAATTGTCATTCAAAGTGCGAAAGCTGAAAATTGGTCTGGGCAGGAAGGGTGTTTAAGTGCCCGGTAGGCAAGTGGTTAATGATTTATGATGATTAATGGTTAAATGTTTTTTTTTTTTTAATGCAAGCAGTAAGTACCTGCATTTAACCTGATGTCATCCTCTTGCAGTCCCCATACTACAGAACTGGAGAGTGAGAGGATGAAGCATCACATGGAGCCAATCAGTTAATTTACTTGCAAAAACAATGCTGATAGGAGGAGAAAGCAGAGGAATAGAGACATGAGCTTCTCACTGTACTGCTGCTCCTTTCACTGCTCAACCACAGGCTGGGACTGGTTCAGATTGACTCGGGCTCAGAGGAAGTTGATTAAATGATGCCATCAGTCTGAGATAGGACAAAAAAAATGTACCATGGGGAAAATTACAATACCGAAGGTGAATTTTATAGCAAAAGTTGTATTTGTTATTTCATCTTTAAATGGACTATTGACAATCGTATTATTTTTGGATGGAGTTCTGCTTTAAATTGTCCAAATGTATTTTATTGCTTCCCCAGAAACACAACCAGACTCAATCCACCCATACTTACATTTCTGCTCCAGGTAGAAAACACTGAGGTCACGTACACACGGGCGGATTGTCTGTCCAACTTAGTCCGCTGAACCGTGTTTCAGCGGACAATCCGCTCGTGTTTGGGCTTCAGCGGACTTTTTCAGCGGACTGTCTGACGAACAAAGTCTTACGGAATTTCCGTAATTTTGTCCGTTCAAACTTGGTTTTGTCCGTCCAAACTTGGTTTCAGTGGACAGTCCGCTCGTGTGTAGGCAAGTTGGACGGACTAAGTATGGCGCATGCTCAGAAAGGATTTACACGGCCGAAGGTTGCATTGCAGTGTATAGGACGTCGTTTTTCTAGTCCCGTCGTACGTGCTGTACACGTCATCGCGCACGCTTTCAGCGGACTGTCTGCTCATCGTGTGTGGTCAAGTCCGTTCATTCAAATTTTGAACGGACTGTCTGTCGGATTGTCTGACAAACTTAGTTGGGCAGACAATCCGCCCGTGTGTACGCGGCCTGAGGTGAAACACTCACTACAGTTTATTATAAACAGTACATTCTAAGGTTCTATTTTTAAAGCAGCGAATGTGATTTCACCAAACATTCTCTGGTGGAGAACTGCCATTTAAAACAAAGCCCCCTGGAAGGTTCACCTGTAGAGAATGTTTGAAAAATATCAGATTCTCTGCTTTATAATGATGCCAATAAGTAAGATGGTATATAAAGGCTGTTAGATACGCTGTTATTGTTTTTAAATGTTACATTTTTATCATTGGTAAATATTTATTATTAATTATCGCTAACTCTGGATGCCAATGTACATGTGTCTATGTGGGATAAATACTGAATACATATATATATATATATATATATATATATATATATATATATATTTATATTTATATATATATATATATATATACATATAAAAATATATATTTTTTTTTTAACTGAAGTGGTTCCTTATTGGTATATTGGTATAAGGTGGTGTAGCACTGACCCCCGAAGGAGCTGCTGGTTTGATTGGGCTTACCGTTACCTTCTTCTCCTCGATTTGTGTCTAGGGGTTCCCATGGTAGATGGCCCAGTAAACTCAGAGACTGACGACAAATCCGCAGACAACGAACTCTTAAAATAGGATCAGAGGGTTAGGAAGGAAGTTCGGGCACTCTTAGTGTCAAAGTCATTAATGAAGGACTTGCTTACTTTGACTAAATCCCGAGAATAGCCATTCACAACTGGCTGTTCACTCAAGTTGGATAGTCCCTCTCTCACAAGGCCTAGCAGCCAACAAGGTGCTTCACTCAGGAACAAGTCTCTGCCACAGACGTTGTAGAACATACAGGAATACGTCTCTGCCACAGACAGTGTTGTAGAACATTCAGGAAACTAAAACTTGTGGAACACTTGTGTGATACCTGGATCTTTCAGCCAGCTTGGCGATACCCATGAGACAGGATTCACTTAGGTACTTCCAGTTTCTGAAGAGTCTTTCCCTGGATAGCTATGAAGTTACTGGGCCTCTCCAACTACCATAGACGGCACCGGACCACCTTGGAATCCTTCTTTAGTTTCCTTGCTTCCGGCTAGCCAGCCCCGTGACAATAAGTCACTGGGGGCTGATCAGGAGGACCAGGACCATGGAGTCAGAACATCCTTCTGGACCAGAACCCTGAACCACCTCCACATCCGCATCTTAAGTATCCTCTCCCAGAAAGCACAGCAAGAGTGACACTCCCAATGGGCGGGCTCCGAGAGAGTAAACTTAAAGCACCCAACCAGACTGTAGTTCCATGCCTGCCAGAAGAGACAGTGCCCCTTGTGGCCAGGCTGAACATCCTATAGTCCAGTCAGACTGATGCTGAGGTCCAAATTTAGAACAATTGTACCCAAACCAAACTGCAGTTCAGGTGTAACCTTAACTTTCAAAAACATAGCGCGTGTTCTTCAGAAGCCGGCGCTACACCTATAAAAAGTATTTCCATGACACCTATGTTTATATTTGATTATATCTCTTCATTTTTTTCTTCTGAGTCAGTTTTATAGCAGGAACAACTACCAGACAGACATTTATATAGCAGGATAGAATGACCAACTTTAATTAAAACAAATACCAAAAGTTATTAAAATGACAGGCATCTGCGGGCTAGTATTTTACTTATATCTGTAGTTTTGTATACTAGAAACAAGTCGTTTCAGAAAATGTTTTTTTCCTAAAATGTGAGTAACCCTAAATTAAAAGTGCGTTTCTAGATTTTAGCTTATGTAGAGTTATGTACAGTGGGGAAAATAATTATTTGATCCCTTGCAGATTTTGTAAGTTTGCCAACTTACAAAGAAATTAAAGGTTTATAATTTTTAACATAGGTGTATTTTAAATGATAGAGACAGAATATAGACCAAAAATCTAGAAAAAAACACATGATGCAAATGTTATAAATTGAGTTGCAGTTCAGTGAGTAAAATAAGTATTTGATCCCCAAGCAAAATATGACTTGGTGGAGGTACCCTTGTTGGCAAGCACAGAGGCAAGACGTTTCTTGTAGTTGGTTATCAGGTTTGCACACATCTCAGGGGGGATTTTGGTCCACTGTTTTTTATAGATCTTCTCTAAATCCTTAAAGTTTCTAAGTTGTCCCGTGGCAACTCAAAGTTTCAGCTTTTTCCATAAATTTTCTATAGGATTAAGCTCTGGAGAGTGGCTAGGCCACTCCATGACCTTAATGGGTTTCTTCTTGAGCCACTCCTTTGTTGACTTGGCGGTATGTTTTGGCTCATTGTCACGCTGGAAGACCCATCCACAACCCATCTTCAGTGTTCTGGCTGAGAGAAGAAGGTTCTCATCCAAGATTTTACAATACATGGCCCTGTCCATTGGCCCCTCAATGTGGCAAAGTTGGCATGTATCTTTAGCAGAGAAACAGCCCCAAACCATCATGCTTTCACCTCCATGCTTGACCGTATGGATGGTGTTCTTATAGTCATAGCCAGCATTTTCCTTCCTCCTAGCAGGGCGAGTCAATGCCAAAGAGCTCAATTTTGGTCTCATCTGACCACAGGACTTTCTCCCAATCCTTTTCTGAACCATTTAGATGTTCATTGGCAAATTTCGGATAGGACAAAGTGCCACGCATGCTCAGATCAAATTCCTAGACCAAAGCTATTGGCTACTAGCCTGAACGTAGTCCCGTCCTAACGAAATAACATCATCACGTTAAGTACAATCGGATTTTCTGACAACTTTGTCCGACTGTGTGTATGCAACAGTTTCGGACAAAATCCGTAGGACAAAATCCGACGGATTAGGTTGTCAGAATGTCCGACCGTGTGTACAAGGGCTAAGAGAACGTTCTTTTACATACATATCTGCCTCATGCTGATCCTATACCATGCAGCTGCCATATATGTCATCTAATAGAATCTATTGTATTTTGCCTATATCAGCATGTATTCATGACCTTTGGTGCTAGCGCTAGTGTTTTTATAATTTGATATATAATGTACATAATATGAACAGTAAGGGGGTGTTGGGGGTGTTGAATGAAAGGGTTATTGTTTAATTTGACTGTGAGTGCTTATTGCTTTATAGATAACTTTTCTGTAGTGAGTGTGTGAGCAGCGCAGTGTATACACCAAACTTTATGTAGTCTTAAAGTGGAATAGAACTTAATATACCATGCAAGCATACACAGATGTTTCTGGTTAAAAGGAATGTATAGTATATATATATATATATATATATATATATATATATGTATATATATATAGATATATATAGATATATATATATTTAAAAAAAACTAATTGAAGCTAATCAGGTAGATATGTTACCACATACCACAAAATAATAAATAGTAAGAATATGCAAAAAATTCTACCTCGCAGAGCTATAAATGTGTACTATAAATTAGTACTGCAATAATTTCATGCATAGTTTAATATTTATATCATATGTTGTGGTATGTGGTAATATATCTACCTGATTAGCTTAAAGTGTTACTAAAGTAATATATTTTTTTAATTAAAATAACAAACATGTTATACTTACCTGCTCTGTGCAATGGTATTGCACAGAACAACCCAGATCCACCTCTTCTGGGGACCCTGTTGGCGATTTTGGCTCCTGCTTGCTTTTGGGAGAAATGTTGTCTGTAGGCTCCCGACCTGTGTGTCTATGGAGCCGTGCTCCATAGACTTACACAGCGGCACTTAGGCCCGCCCCCACTTGCTTTTTACTGCATTTGATTGACAGCAGCAAGAGCCAATGGCTCCTGCTGCTGCTTGAATGTTGTGTGAAGGAAAAGTAAGGAGAGAATAGATGCAGCTGCGCAAAGAGATGATCTCTTCTCCCCTCTCTTACTCTTCACACAGAGGACACTGAAAATGATGCATTAAAGAGGAAGTAAACCCTGATGGGTTTTACTTCCTTTCTTTAACCCTGCAAAGTAAAAGCATTATGTGACACTTACCTGAAAACGAAGCCTGCGCTGTCCCTGCTGGAGGCTGCATCCATCTTTGGCCCTCTTCCTTCCCGGGGCCGTGGACCCCGGCTCTGGGACTGGCCGGAGCCATGTGACGTCACTCCCATGCATGCATGCAGGAGCTGTCAGTCACAGCACTTGCTCGTGAAGACACATCACGGGACCGTTTCTTCCCAGCACATGCGCCAATGACATAATCGGCGCAGTATACAGTAAATATCTTCTAAACAGCGCACGTTTGGGAGATATTAATTGTACCTATAGCTAAGCCTTATTCTAGGCTTATCTATAGGTACAATTTGCAAAGGGAGGTTTACAACCTCTTTAACCACTTCCCGCCTGCCATATAGAAATATGACCTGCGCAAAGTGGTTCAGTTATCCTGACTGATATGCATGCACCCGCGGGGGCGAGCAGTACGTCGATCGCTGGTGTGCTGTGTCAGTCTGACCACACCACATCTCTGATTGAGGTAAAGAGCCTCTGACGGAGGCTCTTTACAATGTGATCAACTGTGTCCAATCACAGCTGATCACAGTGTAAACAGGAAGAGCCGTATATTGGCTTTTCCTCCACACCTGTGCTGACAGGCGCGAATAGAGGAGAGCCGATTGACTGCTCTCCCGACAGGGGGGTTTGCACTGATTGATTATCAGTTCGGCCCCCCGAGGATGCCCACCGAGGACCACCAGGGATGCCCACCCAGGATCACCAGTGATGCACACCCAGGACCACAAGGGATGCCCGCCCATGACCACCAGGTATGCCAATCTGTGCCCAATAGGGATGGCACTGTGCCCATCAGTGATGTCTGTCAGTGCTTCCTGATCAGTGCTGCTGAACAGTGCCATCTATCAGTGCCACCCATTAGTGGCTATCAGTGCCACCCATCAGTGCCAGTCAGTGGTGCCTATAAGTGCCCACCAGTGCCACCTATCAGTGCCCATCAATGTCATCTATCAGTGCCCATCAGTGCCGCCTATCAGTGCCCATTGCCACCTGTCAGTGCCCATTAGTGCAGCCTCATCAGTGCCCATCAGTGAAGGAGAAAATGTACTTATTTACAAAGTTTTGTAACAGTAAGAGTTTTATGACAGAAATTTTCTACATTTTCGGTCTTTTTTTATTTGTAGCGCAAAATACCACCAGAAGAAAACTCTATTTGTGGGAAAAAAATTATAAAAATTTAGTTTGGGTACAGCGTAGCATGACCGTGCAATTGTCATTCAAAATCTGACAGCGCTGAAAGCTGAAAATTGGTCTGGGCAGGAAGGTGTATAAGTGCCCTGTATTGAAGGAGTTAAAGCGGGAGTCCGCCGGGACTCCGCGTTTTTTGTTTTTTTAAAGCCAGCAGCTACAAATACTGCAGCTGCTGACTTTTAAAATAGGGACACTTACCCGTCCAGCGCGCCCGCGATGTCGGCACCCGAAGCCGATCTCTAGATCGTCTTGTCGGGTGCTGCTGCCGCCATCTTGGGTATGGGAATCAGGAAATGGAGCCTTTCGGCTTCATTTCCCGGTTCCCTACTGCGCATGAGCGAATCGCGCTGCGCAATAAGGATGGTCCCCGCTGCCTCTGGGATCTGTGGGTTTCCCAGCAGGCAGCGGGGCACTTGCGGAAAGGGGCGGGCACTTGCGGAAAGGGGCGTAATCTACGCCCCTTTCCGCAGAGAGCTATCCCGGAAGTGGGTGCAGAATACCTGTACAGGTATCTGCACCCCCCTCCCCCCTGAAAGGTGCCAATTGTGGCGCCGGAGGGGGGGAGGGTTCCGATGAGCGGAGGTCCACTTTAGGGTGGACCTCCGCTTTAAGGTAAAAAATGTTTTTTTTTAAGTTTAATAACACTTTACATATCACTGGGGTGTATATTGCAGCAGCTGAGATAGTGAATCATTTATATCACATAGTAATTTGATCTGAGCATGCGTGGCACTTTGTCCGATCGGAATTTTCTACAAATGATCGGAAAAAGTCTGATCGGATTTTTTTGGGGGTAAATTTGAGATCCTGCTTAAATTCCAATGGAAAATGCCCACACACGATCGGATTTTCTGACAATATAATCCGATCGGATTTCCTTTTCCGTTGGAATTTCCAACCGTGTGTACAAGGCATTACAGACCCTATCAAGTTCAAGAAAAACTTCCATATGTGCAGATTTCCCTTCAGCTGATTGGTGGAAATAATATACCTGTACTTGGTCAGCGGCATACATATTATTCCTTTAATTTACCTTCTGTGTATAAATGTCTGCTCACCTTTTTCAGATATAAGCTTATTAATGGTTAGTATATTGCAGTGCTTTGGAAAGCCATCTGTTTTACTGAGTGGAAAAAGACCTATAAAATAAATATTTGATGTCATTAAGTTAAATGATTCTTTAAATGTTGGAAGAATCCCCATTCCCTCTGGAATAGTTTCGTCTCTTGGTGAAGAGCGGACCGTTTCTGCATCAGTACGTTCCAGATATTAGCTTTTTAATTGTGGATATTTATCCCTCTGGCTTTAATCAGTTCTGTCTTCAGGCTTTGTGCCATTGTTTAATTCATGTTTCCTTCATGGCTCTTCTCGGGTAATATAGGATTCTGCTCAGCTGAAGTTGGCTGATTTGCTTTTCAAGAGGTCTTTGGAAGACTGAGAATGAAAACTAGAATAGCAATCAAGCAAATACCAACAGAATAGGTGCCAATATCACTGATTATGAATCAAAGCTTGTATATTATTCTGAAATATATCTGTAATTCCTACTTATTAAACATTAATATAAGATAACGTTTTTTTTAATTGTATTTATTCATTGCTTTGTACCATGGCAGCCAATGACTAGGGATTTTTTTTTCCCATCTGAGAGACAGTCACACGTTACGGATGAGATATCTAGAAATGGCTTATATATAAAAAAATGTTTGTAACTATATGATCTAGTTTCTATTTTATTTACTTGTAGAGAGGCCATACAAAAAAAAAATGTCACAATTGGTAAATTTTATTTTTATTTTTTAACCACTTCACCTCCTCCCCTTACTGACCAGACCTTTTTTTGCGATACAACACTGCATTTGTTTAATTAACAGTTGCCTAGTCGTGCGACACTGTACCCAAATAAATTGATGTATTTTTTACACAAATAGAGCTTTCTTTTATAGATAATTGATCACTTTTGCGGTTTTTATTTTTTTTGCGCTTTTACACAAAAAAGCAACAACAATTTTGAAAAAAAAAAACATTATTTTTTACTTTATGCTATAAAACATATCCAATAAAAAAATGTAAAAGAAAATCGAATTTCTTCATCAATTTAGGGCAATGTGTATTCTGCTACATGTTTTTGGTAAAAAAAATCCCTATAAGCCTATATTGATTGGTTTGTTCAAACGTTATAACATCTACAAGCTATGTAATATTTATATTTTATTTTTCTTACTGGTGGTAATGGCAGCAATCAGCGACTTATATCGGGACTCCGATATTGGGGTGGATAAATTGGACACCTAACTGACACTTGACACTTTTTTGGCGACCAGTGACATTATTACAGTGATCGGTCCTAAAAATATGCACTGTCACTGTACTAATGACACTGGCAGGGAAGGGGTTAACATCAGGGCTATCAATAGTATCCATAATAGTGTGGTGGATTCACTCCATCAATCTAATGGCTTCTATTCATCACATAGGTCAAATGTTTTATGTTTAAAGTGACTCTGTCATGAAAGAAGTGCAGAGGCTGTTGCTGACCTCTTTCTAAAAACAATATTTTTTTGTCTGGCTGTGTCTGGAATCAATTCCTATTAAGTCACAGATCCAGAACATGCATGTTGAAAAAGAGTTTTATAACTCCTTTATTTCTATACCTATTGCTGGTCAGTGACATAGGAAGCATTTAAGCCATTGCTCCAGAAAAAACAGCCAGGCAACTAGCCTTTTCAGAAAGCATGGTCAGAAACAGAAGGCTCTATGAGACAGGTTTCCTTTAGGGCTGATCCACACCTATGCAGGTTGCAGTTTGCGTATTCCAGATGCATTTTGCGTTTTTCAGTACAGGTTTTTGATCAATTGAAGTCTATGGAACCAAAAACCAGAAAAAAATCCCTGGCACTTTCAATAAAATGCACAAATGTGAACTAAATCCATAGGAGATCTTGTTAAATAGACTGTAGTGTGTTTCTGCAAAACTAAAAATGCACTAGAAAATGCATAGGTGTGAACCAGGCCTTAAAGATATGAATATATGTACATGTGTTGAGAACTGCTCAATTTTGGGTTCATATGACAAGGCAATTCAATTCACAATGAGGTTGATTTACTAAAGGCAAAAAGACTTTGAGTTGATTTGGTTGTCTGCGAGCTGGTCGGTAAGTAAGCTTGTTTTTTTTTCCCTTGGATTTAACCTTGGCCCTGTTTATACCTTATGCCACTCTCTAATGCTGCTTACTGCAATGGCCAGCTATAGATGGGGGCAATGGCACTCTTTTTGTATCACTGTATATTGGTCAGGCAACACACTGACACCTTCACAGCCATTGACCTACATGCTGGGTGCTCAGTGTGCCCGTGAACCTTTAAGAAGGGGTGGCTCCCCTTCAGTCCACCTGCTCTCACCTATCCATCAGAATGCATGTACTTCCACTGTGGGAACACTTATAAGTTAGTGTTAGGGACCACAGATACCAGGCGAGTGGCGTGGCGAGGCTCTGTGTCTTACATGCAGACTAAACCCCTGCTTTTAACGCATACTATTAGACAGATTGATTTGGTTTTCTGCGAGCTGGTCGATAAGTAAGCTTGTTTTTTTTCCCCTTGGATTTATATAAAGACTTTTTTAGGCTTGTAAGGGAATTTTCACTTTGCTTGGGAAATTACCTAGAACTTAGTGAATAACGTGAAGCTCTGTAGACTTCCATCATTCAATCATGTGCAAAGAAAGATAGTGTTTTTTATTTTCCTTGGATGTGATTGGGTATTCTTTACAGAAAAAAAAAACCTCACCACATTCACTAAGCTCTGGAGCAACTTCCCTTGAAAAGTGAACAGTTTTCCTTTAGTAAATGAACCCCAATGTGTCATGTCTGTCAAAATAAGTGTAGTGCGCACAATTGCAATTGATTTCATGTAGCATGTATTTGAACTGTAGAAATCAGACAGTGTATGAAAAATCCCTACACTTACCTGAGGTTGAGGTGTCTAAATTGTGGGTAAATGCAGACTGGCACATCATGAAACACAATCCTATTACCAAGTGATATGCTCCCTAACCGTGGGATTATAGAGTCTTCAAAGTTCACATTTATATTTTTGGAGCTAGCTCTTAAAATAAAATAATGATGGCATGCTTAACTTCTCAACTAAGCATAGATTACTACGGGGCAGTTGTATGTGTTGTAATCAACAAGGATCTATTATTTGAAGTCTGAACATGAATGTGGATCTAGATATAAATGTGGTCTTTGGATCTCATTGGTAAATGCTGTTGTATATGTATGTCTGCATTCATAGATGTGCACAGCCTATTGCATTAGCATAGCTCCCAACTGTCCCTGATTTCGAGAGACTGCCCCTGATATGGAACAATGTCCCTCTATCCCTCATTCCTCCTCATTTTCCGTTATTTTGGTCTGATCTATATAGTCGTATATAAAATGCACTATTTATCTATCAAAAAGTGTTTTCCAGCGCTAAACCTTTCATCCAATTTCTAAATTGCTGCATTTGTAAATTCCAACAGCCAATATAAAGGAATAGTAGTGTTAAAAAAAAGCATTTGTGGTTTTAACCAATCTTATCTTTTTGTACAATTCTCCTTTAAGGGGGTGTGTCCTATGCCTGCATACTTTTGCTGATAGATGTCCCTCATTCCCATCTCAGAAAGTTGGGAGGTATGCATTAGGGTGTGCACCCCAAAGTTCAAAGGCATACAGTATGTGTGTGTCATGTGTATATTTACTGACGGTGTCAGTAGAGCAGTGGACAGTGTCATTAGAGCAGAGATTGATGTAAGTAGGGCAGTGGATGGTGTCAGTAGTTTTTATTTCTATCATTTCATTTTGTTATTTATTTTTTTACAATTTTTTTAGGAGCCCTGTTAGGGGGCTTCAGGGAAATATCACGTCTAAACAGGGAAATCTGCGCCACACAGGATGATAAGGGTGTGCCCTGGCACACCCTGTGCACACACCTATTCTGCATTATTTATTGGCAGTCACATAACAGAATGATGTGACATGCCATAGGTAAAATGGTATTACAGAATATTTGTATTGAAAATTGTTGCTTCTTTCAAGGCTGGGTGCTAAATTTGCCTTTTATTTGTTTTTATTAGTGAAAACCAAGAGGATCTCCTGTTCGGGTGCATTATAATAATATTCTTGAACAAAAAATTCAGTGCAAATTGTCTGTGAAACAACCACAATCAAAGTCCAAAATGTGTTACAAGTCCATCCCATTCAACCTAAATCTTCCTTGTTTAGTCAAATATTCAGTCTTGTTACCACTCGATCCATTTAGTGCAATCTATATGCTCACTTTCTTTTGTGGACCTCAATGTCTAAGCCCTTTAACCACCAAGCCCATTTTTGACTCTTGTTGTTTACAAGTTAAAATCAGTAGTTTTTGCTAGAAAATTACTTAGAAGCCCCAAAATATTATGCACTTTCTTTGCTGCGAAATTTATTTATTTTATTTATTTATCTTTATAACACTATCTGATCACTTTCCCTTGGGACAGTAATAGGTGGTGACAGGTACTCTTTATGCATTTGCACTTCAAAGTTTTCAGATCGCCAAAATCGGCGATTCTGAACACTGTAATTTTTTTTAAATCGGCACCATTGCTGTCAGCGTGTTGTGATGAAATTTTACTACGGAGACCCGATTGAAGCTGAATCCGGCTTTGTTCTGGTGACAGCCTAGTTGGGGGATGCACAGAATCGCGGATCGGGTCTCCCGGTTGGACGGGGGGCCCAGGAAGAACTGTGGATGGTGGGGAGTGGGAGGGATAACGGGCGAGCAGCTGCCGAGCTGGATCAGCCATTATCACCAGATAGAAACGCTCTGAAAAAAATAGGCTATATTTTTTTTTTTGCAGGCTATACGCGGATACATCCACTTCCTCAAGCCAACGTATCGGTATGGCAATTTGCATTAAGTGGTTAAGGGTTTCAGGATGCCGAGAGGTGGGGTGTGGGTTATGTGATTACAGCTAATCACGGCCTGGCAGTCACGTGATGGGAAAGCTCCCGATCGCAAGCAGCCACAAGGGTGCGTGCTCTCTGCAAATGAATTCACACACATATGCAGCCACTCGGCGCGCGCTCTAAGCGCATCTATACATGCACATATATATGCAGCCACTCGGCGGCAAGCCCATCTGCAGAGAGGCTGCAAATTTGCATGCGGCCGGAACCAATGGGTCTACACATGTGTTATCCAATGTGATATCCAGCACTTTTACCTCCTTCTTCTCTACTTCCACTCTTATAAGATGTAATTACATGCAAGAGAAATGAGGTATATAGTGCTCTCTGTACATACAGTGTGATACTCCAATGCACCCCTACAAAAAATGCACTCACATTGATTCCTTAATACCACACAAATCATCAATCCTTCATGTGTCTTCAAAATATCACATTACAATTAAAAGCTAATTAACCATTCACCTCCCATGCTCATCTCTGTGTATGGGCCTCAAAACTAATCAAGGTCTCCTCCACTTGTCTTCCCTTCTTCTGCACTCCCAACCTTGTGAATTTGCTGGCCTGGGGATGATGGAGGGCCTTGAGCATCTTACTACCCAAGAGAGTGTACAGGAAGAGGATGGGTGACTGCCTCTACTGGTAATGTAATGTAAGACCAAATCCCATTTTTTTTAATTTCAAACTTTTAATACATTATTATCTGGAAATCCGTTTAGGCTGCCCATACACGGTTTGAATCTCAGCCAGTTCAGCAGGAAACGGCCGAGATTTGAACCATTAATGGGCAGGCTGAATGTGCCATGTTGATCGGCGAATCAACTTGGGTGCAACCAGCCTGCCAGATTCCCCACCGGGAGAAGACAGTGATTATCACCGGTGGCTATAGTTGCCGTTAGTGATAATCACTGTCTTCCCCCCGGCGGGGACAGCTTCCCCCACCCTTGCCCCGCCCCCCCGCCAGCAAAAGACAATTGCCGATTCCCCTGTCAACACTGTCTGTGTTGATGGAGGAATTATGCAAATTTCTTTCCTGCAACCCGTGGTCGAAGGAAAGAGATTCACACCATATAGGGTGACTACGCTCTGCCTCTATCTCTCAATTGCTCTCATGCATTGTCATCCTGCCACATATACCCCTGGAGAAGACTAAAAGCATCCACACTAACACTAATTCTGCAGGCAAGTCCTGCCTTTGTGGCATACAGTGACATGTAGGGGCTGATGTAGCTAGTGCATGTAGACTGAGGGTCGGACCTGAAAAGAATCCCATGATGTATGTGCACCTGGAGTGGCACTCCAGGGTTGCCGTAAAATCACTGTGAATGAGGATCACTTTGATTTATGGTACTACGGTCACTGCACAATATCACACTTTTTTTTTCCACCTGCCTTCTGGGCTGGGCCGGCCTTTTCACTCTCCTCTCTACTTCCTTCTCTCTCAAATTCCTTTATTTAAGCCTTTGTTTGTCACTTTTTGTATTTTTATGTTTGTACACGGTTTTTGCACGTGTAAATGGTAAGGTGTAGGTCCTCGGGCCTGCCGTGAAAGTCTTGGGAAGGGGTGGGGTGAGCATGACCTTCTGGCTTGGTTCGCCCTCTCTCCCTGCAGGGGAGCCACACCAAGTACTTGGGTAGGTCTGTTTTGGCAGACCCTCCAGGGAAAGGGGTTCCTCTGGTTTTGGCCAAATGGACCAACTGTAAAGTATCCCAGTCCCCGTCTGGAGCCTCACGCCTTGGGGGATCAGGGCAAGGCCCTCTGATTTTAGAGGGCTTGTGTACACCCATTGCACCTTTTTGTACTCCACTCTTTTTGGCACTGGGTGAAGTTTCACATGCCATGGGCTTTCAAAATAAAAAGGGGTATCAAACTGGTGGCCCTCCAGCTGTTGCAAAACTACAAGTCCCATGAGGCATTGCAAGCCTGACAGTTGCAAGCATAACTCCCACAGGAAGAGGCATAATGGGACGTATAGTCTCGCAACAGCTGGAAGGCCACCAGTTTGAGACCCCTGATGTAGACAGTACGTGGATTTAAACACACTAGAGGAGATCCGCAGGACTACAATGCAGAAAAAAAAAAGCGAAAACAGTAAATTTTTTTATAAAAAGGTAATTTGTTTATGTTGCGCAATGCTTTAGCAAACCAAATATTAATTTAGGTTTTGAATCTACTTTAAATGTTTAAGAGGCTTAAACACAACAGCAAAATAATTTTTTTTAATAATATTTATTAAAATACATTATATTTGTTATTAAATCATAAGGAAACACTAGAGTCACAGATTTATGGTGGTTTGAGCTTTGATCCCTACGGGGGATCTGCCTGCTTGCTCATGCGTACTCAATGGTCACATACTGTAACTTCACAGAGACATGCTGTCCTGCAAGTGAGGATTTTCTTTTTAAATTCCTCAATTATATTTATAGGCATTCCCACCCTGCTTCCAATGTACCGGTATATAATTTCCCTAAATGTGTGGAACAATTGGCTAGTGTCCGCTGTTCAAAATAGGCACATCTAGACCTTCCAAATTTGCCTAAATTCACCTGTTAATAATAAATATCCCCCCGTGTATCGTACGTCTACAATAAAGAATGCCTTTAGGCTTGTTTTGCAATGTATGTTAAATCTACTATGGGAAATGCAATGTGTCTATCACTCACATATCTGTGAGCCACATAGGCAGTAATTTGTACAAACAGGTTGACGACAAAAAAAAAGAGGAAATAAAGACAGAAGACGTCTATAAAATTCACCCTACAGCTGGTACTCTACACAAACATATGCCACCCAGCCTGGTAAAATGTCATCAATTATATGTATTCCAAGCAGCAGACTTTGTTGGCATGGATCATCTGACACATACACACAAATTCCGTGTTTGGATGCTCTTATTCTTTTAGTTTCTGCAGGCAGCTTGTTACAATATAACGGGTGTTCATTTCAGGAGGGTCTTTAGTGACAAATCTCAGAGGTCTTATTCATTGATATGCTGGCTTGTTTAGAATGTTGTACAAAGACCCGTCTGACAACAAAGGCTGATTTACCACCAGGATTGTCCAGAATCCGAATGTCTTTATTCATTGGTACATCAGGTCATCTCAGGCTTAAGGCCAGAGGTAGAGATATTTTGTCATGTAGAGGCATTAATGGAATTTAATTAATAACAACAGCACTCTCCATTAAATAAAGAAAAATATCACTTATACTGCCTTTGACAGCTCACAGTATGAAACCGAAGGCTGGGCAAGACTTGGGTCAGTTGATTAACTGTTAAGTGAAGTGAGACTTGACAGATTTGTGGGAGTGAAGGGGTTACTGGGGAAGGAATTCTCCATTACACAGCAAAATGCTGGGAATCAGCTTGCTGAGCGCAAGTTACATTGGCTGTCTTTGTTGAGGGGCCTTGTTAAGTATTAACTAGAGAAAAGCTGTGCCCGGCCTACTCCATGGGAACACTTTATCTCCTCTTCACTGGAGCCACGGCCTGTGGTGTTTAATTTTTCTCTCTCGGCTGGGCTGCGGCCCTGTGCCATTCCAGCCAAAAAAACGCTCATATTTGAGGAAGCTTAACTCTCCCTTGGTTGCCAGGTATTAAACGAAAACTTGTCTGTCACAGGAGGAGAGGGTCAGGGAGAGAGAATAAAGGGTCATGTTAACTACTAAGGTGAAAAACAAACTGCAGGCCAAACAGTCACGTGAAGCAGCTTTTAGCTATGGAGACAGCTCTTTGGCCAGGGTAGAGACCCATACAGTAGTGTGCCCCAGGAGGTATGTGTAAAGTTTCAACAGTTCCCGTTTTCTTCCTTAGGAATATAGCAAAGCAGGCTTGCTATATGAGATATATTTTATTATTTCCTCTTCTTTTAAGCAATGTAGACCTTTAAAAAGTCTTAAATAATAATGAAAGTTGCCTAGATAGAATATTTTAGCATAGGATATTAGAAAACATAAAATACCTCTAGCATGCATGTGAAATAATTTTTTTGAAGAGCATTAGACGCACTTATATTGACAGTTCTACCCTTATTGTAATTCTTTAGGGCAGAGCATTTGTTGTTTTCATTGCTTTGTTTGTTCTCACTGTCTAACTTATAAAGCTGCCCATGCACTGATTGTAATTTGGCCATTTCAGCTAGGGCCAGATGCTACAGCTGCTGATCTGTGTGTGGGTGGGCACAACCGGTGCACCAGTGGGTGCAACCAGGAAATTAAAATATCTTAATGGGGGGGATTCCTCTTCCCATCTTGTTTGTGTGGATGGAAAAATATGTTTCTTTTTATTTATTTTTTATAGTGCATGGGCAGATTAATCACCTCAATACTACCGGAAGTATATATCTATATATATGGGCCTGTATTAACCATTTCAGCCCTGAAAGGATTGACCCCCTTCCTGACCAAATCACTTTTTGAGATACGTTACTGCGGCGCTTTAACTGACAATTGCGCGGTCGTGCTACGCTATAGCCAAACAAAATTGACATACTTTTTTTCCCATGAATAGAGCTTTCTTTTGGAGGTATTTGATCGCCTCTGTGGGTTTTTATTTTTTGCGCTATAAACAAAAGAATAGCGACAATTTTGAAAAAAAAACACAATATTTTGTACTTTTTGCTGTAATAAATATCCCCATTTTTTTTAAAAAAAGCTATTTTTTTTCTTAGTTTAGGCCGGTATGTATTCTTCTAGATATTTTTGGTAATAAAGATCGCAAAAAGCGTATATTGATTGGTTTGCGCAAATGTTAGAGTTTACAAAATAGGGGATAGATTCATGGCTTTTTTATTATTATTATTTTTTTACTAGTAATGGCGGCGATCAGCGATTTTTATTGTGACTGCAACATTATGGCGGACACATCAGACATTTTTGGCACATTTTTGGGACCATTGTCATTTATACAGCAATCAGTGCTATACAAATGCACTGATTCCTGTGTAAATGACACTGTCAAGGGGTTAACCAGGGGGTGGCAGTGTAGGGGTTAAGTGTGTCCTAGGGGCATGTTACTAACTGTGGGAGGCTGGGCTGTGTGTTAGTGAACACTATTCTCTGCTCCAATCACATGGAGCGGATATCAGTGTCACTTGTTGCTAGGCAGAATGGGGAGATGCTGTTTACATCGGCATCTCCCCATTCAGCCATTCAGCCTCCCAGTGAGACGATCGCAGGTATCCCCACGGCGACTGGACTCATGGGGGTCCCGACTGCCAAGCTCGCTCCGCCGGCGGCATGCATGTGATGGCAGGGAGGCAAATACAAATGGATGTACCTGTACGCCAGTTTGCCTGCCCGTGCCATTCTGCCGACGTACATCATTGTGCGCCGGTCGAGAAGTGGTTAAAAATATGTCTGCCTCTAGGTTCATATACTGTAGATGTAATGATTCCAAAGAAAATCCACATATAAACTTGATACATTTTGATTGATCTTTCTCAGGAGTATGAATACAAAAATTGTAGACACAAATAAAGCTTACAAATAAGACTTGAATAGTTACCCAACAACCATATATATCAAATCTTTTCATACCAATATGATGGAACCCAATTGCTATTTGGAGTTACAAAGTACAACATTGGCTGGATTAAACATCAAGCACGGTATCTTCATCCCCTCTGGAGCAGCTTGGACACACCAATCAAGTAGAGGGCCGCCATTTTCAAAATTGTGCATTATTTAAACTTGGTCCGAGTGGCTATGCAGTCTTTACCAGGCTCTCCTGTCCCACTGGGGAGCCCGTACTGATCAACTGCTCACACTGGATGGATGCACTGCAAAGAGTGAGAGGAACTTCCTCCCCCTCTGTGATGTCAGAAACCGGTAGCGACTCATTTTTATTTTGTTTGTTTACAACCCATTACAGGCTTGTAAAGCATCTGATCAAACTGATATTGATGCTTTGAAAGATAGAGGAGAGATAAAGATGACCTGTCACTGCCCATGCTTTTAAAAGGATGCTGTTCATCCCTTGTGATAGCAATAAAGTTGATTTAAAAAATAAATAAACATAGAGTGTAATGAAATATAAATAAAATAAATAATAAAATGAAAATGTAGGCACCCTTGCCCCCTTACGTAGGTCCTGCATGCATATGTAAATATATAAAAATCGCACCACATATGTGAGGTATTGTCACAAACGTCAGAGTGAAAGCAATAATTGTTGTGCCAGACCTCCTCTGAAACTCTAAACTGGTATCCTGTAAAAGCTTTTAAAGCATTGTCTATGGATAATTTAATGTACTGTAGTTTGTCGCAATTTTAAAGTATGACATGTTTGGTATCTATTTACTTGGCATGACATATTCTTTTATATTTTAACAAAAAATTGGATATTATATTGTGTATTTCTTCCTGTAAATTTGCATCTGATAAACCACTGTGCAAATATTGCGCAACATAGATTGCAAAAGCAATAATTTTATTCTCCAGGGCTTCTGCTTAAAAAATATGTAAAATGTTTTGGCGTTCTAAATAATTTTCTTGGAAAAAAAATGCAGATTTTTAAATGTATGTGAGAAAGGTCAAAATTGGCATGGATTTGAAGTGGTTAAAGCTGATCACAAGGTATTAGTGAAGTTTAATTAGTTTGTTTGTGCCAGCTTGAACTATTTAATTCACTAAAACCTACAGCGGCTGTCAGCACTGCATGAACTGTAGGTAGGCTTAGCTACATACAATATACAGTGCTGTGTTCCAGCAGAGCGACAGAGACTTCCTGTCCCACTCCTTGAACAAAATCAAGATGGGCTGAGCGCTGCTCAGCCATTCACAGGTAGCTTTGTATTCTATAAATGAATACACAGGCTCATTTTATTGGCTGAGTTGGAGATTGTGATGTCATTGGGAAGTCCCCATCCCACTGCTGGAACACAACACTGTATATTGTATGTATCTGAGCCTTCAGTTGTTAGTAAAGTAAATAGTTTCTTTGGACCAGCTTGGTCCAAACAAAATAAAAAAAAATCATAAACATTCTCCAACAATAATCTAAGGCTCCTTGCACATGGGCATCATAATTTACTAATGTTTACACAGGAACTTGTGACGCCCATGTGCGTTTCTGGGGTCTTCTACGACGAAACGCGTCGGGACTCTACTGCAATTGTGTTTTATCTTGCTAAGCGCTTAAACTACTGTACACATGTGAGTTTTGTACTTTTATCTTTTATTTTTCTATAGAAACGGAATTACACTATTTTTGGTCCCTGTTTTCTCTTCGTATGTATTTAAACATGCCTATGGATATATCTGGCTGGAGTTAAAATACCTCTCAACATATGAAGGGATTGTTTATACTCGAGGTCCCCCTGGATATCTGGTTGCTGTGAGAATCTGCATATGGTTGCAAAAGTCTGTATGATCCCCCAAATGTAAATTTGTGAGGATCCAATAATTCCGGTAAGCGTTCAATTCGCCTGGTGACGGGAATCTTCACGTGGTTAATGCACGAGTTTTTCATGAAGGAGGTGTAATATATTTCCTGCACACTTGTGGACCATAGAAGGATACTATACACAAAGGACTCTGTACTGTTTTATTGGGACTCTTTTTTCCTTTTTTCTCTCTTTTTTTGTCTCCTGGATTTTTTGGAAAAGTCTTTTCTCTCACTTTTGAGTCACAAATATATGTCTACATAGTAATCAATACTTACGTAAGATCTCATGTGTTATGTGCACCACTTCATAGTGGAATTTTCTCAAATCCCAACCATGACATTAGCTGCCTGGAGTTTGCATGTTCTCCCTGTGCCTGCATGGGTTTCCTCCCACACTCAAAAGACATGCTGTTAGGTTAATTGGCTTCTGTCCAGAATTAGCCCTAGTATATGAATGTGAGTTGGGGACCTTGGATTGTGGGCTCCTTGGATGTGGAGACCAATGTGTGGTGCGCTGCATAAATTGACACTGCTATATGGGTACCCTAAAAAATATATAATGGAGAAGCATCTTAATGAGACACAATGTGCAGGGATAGGGACAATTGTGGACACACACCCACACTCACCCAGGATGAGTCCAGGATTTTGTCTGCCTTACTAACTATGTAAATACAGGCATACCACACTTTTAAGTACACAATGGGGTTATTTACTAAAGCTGGAAAGTGCAAAATCAGGCTCACTTTTACATAGAAGCCAATGAGCTTCTAACCCCAGATTGTTCAATTAAGTTTTGGTAATAAAACTGGGAAGATCATTGGTTTCTATGCAGAAGTGAGCCTGATTTTGCACTTTCCAGCTTTAGTAAATAAACTCCATTGTGTACTTAAAAGTGGGGTATGCCTGCATATGCTTAGTAGCATAACGGCTATGAATCCAATCTTTTGCAATTTAACTTGCTCAGAAGGCATCAGAGGAGGAGAAGGAGGGTTGTAGTGATGGCTCAGCGACATTTTGCAGAGAGGACCCTGCTGGACGACTTCACAGAGGGTGAGGCTCTGTAGCTGATCCTGTTGCTGATCCTGTTGCTGCACGTTAGTCTGCAGTTTAACAACATATATTAAACACAATACATTTAAACAAATAGCAAAGAACACTTGATTGAAAATGAATAAAAGACACCCAAAAGGTCAAATTATTATTATTTTTTTATTATTTTTCAGCCATTTTAACAATTACAGCAGTATGACATTTAAGAAATATACAACCAAAACCAAAATGGACACAGTGGTCTTTACATAGCAGTTATGTGTATGTTCCTTGAAATTAACAATTTGCATATAACACGTTCAAAAAGGGGCACTCTGTTACCCCTGGACACCCACAAAAATGGGCAGTATTCTTCCCTGGGAAGCCCATACAATTGGGAATTATAACACCCCCCCATCCCACCCCCCCACCCCCCCACCCACCCACACAAATGGGCACATTTTCCTACTAAGGACATCCACACAAATTGGCACTTATTATTGCTCCTTAGGAAACACCAACAGATATGGTGCACTATACCAACTAAGGAGATTTGCATACATGTCCCTTACAAATAGAACCACTAAAATGGGACACAAATCTACTCGCAGAAAAAGGCACAATACTACCCATAGATTCTACCCACAGCAAGGCACCTATTTCCACCCACAGAACACCCACAGAAAGGGGCCTAATTCCACCCACAGGAAGAGGTACTATTCCACCCTCAGAAAGGGGCCCAATACTACCCTTAGAGAGGGGCCTAATTCAACCCACAGGAAGGGGTACTATACCACCCACAGAAAGGGGCACAATACTACCTTTAGAGAGGGGCCTAATTCCAGCCACAGAAGACCCAGAAAGAGGAGTCTATTGCAACTCGAAGAACACCCTGATAGGTTTTACTTCCTCTTTTTCTCCCCTCCCAGAGCCGCGTGACATCACTCCCACGGAAGGCATCAGTCACGGCACACGCTGGGAAAGAAATGGTACGGAGGTCCGTTTGTTCACAGTGCATGTGCCCATGACAACATCAGCTCAGTACAAGTGAAATATCTGGGCGCACGTTTAGGAGCTATTTACACTACTTATAGATAAGCCGTATTCTAGGTTTACCTATAGGTAGAAGTCACACACAAGTGTTTACAACCACTTTAACCACCAACACGCATGATAAATTACCGCATTAGAAAATGCGCCAATTACCGAGTTATCTGACGGTTACAGTACATGTACAAGAGATAATATCGGGGTGAATTTGTATTGGCCCTTTTTAAAGGGCAAGAAGCAGATTGACCTTACATTGCAGTAGATCAATAGCTTGAGCTAAGTGGTTTGGTTGGAAGGTGAAGAAACACTAGTCATCTACTAATCATGATTTTGCATATTATTTGGCAATTGTTGTGGTGAAGAATAATACAGCAATATATGAACTATCTGTACAGTATTCACAGAAGAAGAGTATGAACTATACATTGGTCCAAACAAGCTGGAGATCAGCTTTAAACTGTTACTAAACCCAGGAGCCTGCACTCACTTTATCTGGTCACCCACAGTACACAGAACATGGAAATTATTTTAGTAAATATAAAATGCTAAATACCTTTTCTCATCAGCAGTTAGAGGAGTATTGTGACTTCTATCAGTGTCTGGTTAAAGCTAGTAGGAGGAGTGTTCATTCTACTTTGACTGTCCCATGAAGCTGCAGGAGCCCTGCTCCTCTGTCTGGACAGTGCTGATTGGCCCTGTGCTGATCACATGCACCCTCTCAAGAAAATAAAAATCTCCAATAATATAGTACATGCCAAACTGAGCATGTGCAGATAGCTCGCCAGGCTCTGTTCTATCAGGAGATGGATTGGGGTCTGTGGAAGTAGAGGAGGATCAGAGAAGACAGGACCAGGAACAGCCTTTTTACACAATGCAGAGGATTAACCCCGTAGGTTCCACAGTGAGTATAACAAGTATGATTTATTGCTTTTGCAGACTGATTTATACTGCTGTGGGTTTAGCAACACTTTAAGTGTGCTGGAAAATAGATTTTACATAGTTACATATTTAGTCTGGTTGAAAAAAGAAACACTTTTTTTTATTACAAATGCTCCTTCCTAGCCTCACACTCCTCTGCCTCCTCTGCTCTATGCTGGCATAACTGAGTAACAGCCAAACCCCTTATCATAGAGTTTTGTTTTTTTTATTTTTATTTTTTTAACACAGACTTGTATTGTAGCATAAGCAAGGGGGCTGTCAAAAAAGTTTTGTTACTGAGTGCTGATTACTGAGTACAGCAGATCTAATGTTGGAGCCTCCTGTAATGTCCTTAATATTTAGACACTCTGCAAAACTACAGGAAAGTGAAGAAAATTGCAGGTTGTTAGTACAATGTCTATCTCACTGCATAATTATCTATGTAATTTCAGTTGCATTTTAAAAGGTGTGAAGTCGAATAAAACACCTAATATTTCCATTTCTGTCACCATCACTACACTTCTTCCTTCAGCATTCATATAAAGAATATTGTATGCAGTATGATCTGCTTCACAACAACAGAGCATTGTATCATTTTAATTTACTCTTTGAGGCTTTTGGCTAATTTCAGTGCATTATTGAGTGGCCATTTATAAGTGATGCAGCTATGAACTTCAAAATTGTTAGTGACTTATGAATATTTTAGGTATTTTTGGGTTATAATTGTCAATTAACATGGCAAAGAAAGAACTGTAGGATGTTTGCAGCCAGCCAAGTGCAGTGTATAAACGTCTTGAATCTAATGTATAATAACTAGCGAAAAGAATGTGAAGACATCGCCCATAAAACGTATTTTAGTTATTATTTTCTTGGGGTAGGTTTAGAAATTAGATTAAAAGTTGATTGGTTGTTGACATGTGACTATGTCTACTTTTCTATTCCCCAAATTTTGGAATGAGATTCATTTTAAGTCGTATAGATTTTTATGACTTGTCTAAAAAGTAGAGGAACATTTGCCAGTTTGGGGAGAACATCTTTATGTGCTTGCAAAGCAAAGAAGCAGCTGAGACTCCTGGCTCAGTACCAGACAGGCTGATACCGTCCATACCATGCTTTACCATCTTGCAGCTGCTCTTCCTTCTGTGTAAGGGTCTTGAAAACAGACATATTTGTTCGCCATCTCTTGCGGTTGTTTTATATTATGGCTAATCCTTTACTTTAATTAAAGGAAAATAAAAAAAATGAATATGTGAGTAAGGCTATTGTTGGTCTACTGGAACAGAATGTCAACCGGTAACTTCACAATAGGGGGGGATAAAAGCATAGAAGAATCAGTTAGATCCATGTGTTAAATCCTCTTATACCAATCCTACCTCCTTCCTCACTTTGCCACTGTCCTGCTGGGTATAGGGGGCCATGAACGTGCTGTAAACTGCCTAAAGCACAGTCTTTCAGAAAAGGGTTAGTGCATTAGCTGAGGAATTTGACTTGGCTATGGAAACAGACAAGAACACGGGAGGAGCAGAGAAAAGGGAGAGGACAGCAACAATGTAAAAGTACACAAAGATGATGATTGTCAGATATGAAAAGATTTGGATGCCTATGAAGTGTCGCAAACTTTAGAACTTTTTAGCTGTTCCTACCATAAGCCAGGGTGAGAATTTTGTCTCTTGTGGCACTCTCCAGAATGAAAACCTTTCTAACCTTGGCACATAGGTATTCATAATGTCATACATAGCCCCAGTCATGAAGGAGACAAAGCCTTATAATGGGCCTTCAACTCAGGGGGTTATATTTTACACACTCAAAGGGCTCATACATATGGGCATCATATCACATCTAGGGATGAGCCGAACACCCCCCGGTTCGGTTCGCACCAGAACTTGCGAACGACCCCCGCGTTCGGTACGAACGTTAGAACCCCATTGAAGTCTATGGGACTCGAACGTTCGAATTGGAAAGTGCTAATTTTAACGGCTAATATGCAAGATAGTGTGCTAAAAAGGGTTTGGCGACCTGCCTCCTGCCTCAGGGGACATGGGTCACTGCAAAAAAAAGTTTTAAAAACTACCGTTTTGGCGGGAGCAGTGATTTTAATGACGATTAAAGTGAAAAAAAAAAAGTGAAATATTCCTTTAAATATGGTGCCTGGGGGGTGTCTATAGTATGCCTGTGAAGTGCCACGTGTTTCCCGTGTTTAGAACAGTCCCTGCACAAAATGACATTAAACGGAAATAACACCATTTAAAACTGCTTGCGGTTTTAATGTTATATCTGGTTCCTGCAATATGGTTGAAAATCATTCAGAAAAATGGCATGGGTAGCCCTCCCTGCCCATTACCAGCCTATTTGGGTCTTGTACACATATTAAGGGGAACCCCGTACCCATATTAAAAAAAGGAAATGCGTGTGGCCCCCAGGCCCTATATACTCAGAACAGCAGTATACAGGCGGTGCAAACAAGACAGGGACTGTGTAGGTTTGTTGTGTTAAGTTGAATCTGTTTGTCATTTTCAACCGGTACATTTTTAAAGTGTAGCTCCAGTCAAAAAAAATATCTTTAAGCTTTTTGGAAAACATAGGGAAGGGTTATCACCCCTGTATAATTTTGTTTTGTCGTCCATCTTTTTTCATCTCACTTGCTGCTGTCTCCTTGCGTTTGCAAGTAGGAGATGTTTGTAAGTTGGATGTTTGAAAGTAGGGGCCTGCCCTATATTATAGCGGTATGTACTGGGTACAGAGCACGCAGACAGCACGCACTATCTCCTAACACTACTGACTGCAAGCTCTATTATTAACCACTTGTTAGCCCAATGTTTGCATAAAGTGAAAGATGAAGTTATGCTGAGTAAATAGATATCAAACATGTCACTCTTCAAAATTGCACATGCCCGTGGAATGGCGCCAAACGTCGCTACTTAAAAAATCCCCATAGGCGACGCTTTAAATATTTTTTTACTGGTTACATGTTTTGAGTTGCAGAGGAGGTCTAGGACTAGAATTATTGCTCTCGCTCTAACATTCTCGGCGCTACCTCACATGTGTGGCACATGCGAGCACATGGGGACATGGGCGCTTTAATTTTTATTTTATTTTTTTATTGTTCATTTTACTTTATTTTAGTTTGACATTTTTTTTCCCAAAAATATATTTTTGATCACTTTTATTCCTATTACAAGAAATGTAAACATCCCTTGTAATAGGAATATGGGATGACAGGTCCTCTTTACAGTGAAATCTGGGGGGTCAATATGACCCCACATCTCACCTCTAGGCTGGGAAGCCTGAAATAAAAAATTAAAAAAAAGATTCTGGCTTTGATCGTACTGGCGAGTTGGTAGAAGCACCAGAGGGCGGTGAGGGGTGGGGGGCGTCTATGGCTGGGTACTTCAGGGTATCACCGAGTATGGCTGGGTATCTCTGAGTATGGCTGGGTATGGCAATTTATGGCAGGGTATTACAGAGTATTGGCGGGGTATTGGCGGGGTACTACAGAGTAATAGCAGGGTACTGCAGAGTATTGGGGGTACTGCAGAGTAATGGCGGGTACTGCAGAGTATTGGGGGGTACTGCAGAGTAATGGGGGTTACTGCAGAGTAATGGGGGGTACTGCAGAGTAATGGCGGGGTACTGCAGAGTAATGGCAGGGTACTGCAGAGTATTGGGGGGTACTGCAGAGTAATGGGGGGTACTGCAGAGTAATGGCGGGGTACTGCAGAGTAATGGCAGGGTACTGCAGAGTATTGGGGGGTACTGCAGAGTAATGGGGGTTACTGCAGAGTAATGGGGGGTACTGAAGAGTAATGGCAGGGTACTGCACTGCAGAGTAATGGCAGGGTACTGCACTGCAGAGTAATGGCAGGGTACTGCACTGCAGAGTAATGGCGGGGTACTGCACTGCAGAGTAATGGCGGGGTACTGCACTGCAGAGTAATGGCGGGGTACTGCAGAGTAATGGCGGGGTACTGCAGAGTAATGGCAGGGTACTGCACTGCAGAGTAATGGCGGGGTACTGCACTGCAGAGTAATGGCGGGGTACTGCAGAGTAATGGCGGGGTACTGCAGAGTAATGGCAGGGTACTGCACTGCAGAGTAATGGCGGGGTACTGCACTGCAGAGTAATGGCGGGGTACTGCAGAGTAATGGCGGGGTACTGCAGAGTAATGGCAGGGTACTGCAGAGTATGCACTGGTATTGCAGAGTATTGGCAGGGAATTGAGGGGTTAAATTCGGTGAGCAGCGATGTGGGCACTGCAGATGCAGCCCACATCGCTGCTGACACCGATCTCTTTCCCCTCTGCTGTACCGATCGGTACAGAAAGGGGAGGGAGGAACAGGCGTCATAACATGACGCCGGTTTGTTTCCAAGTGATCACTCTGTCATTTGACGGAGCAATCACGTGGTAAACGGCCGCTATGAGCGGCCGTTTACCGTGATGCGCCGGGTCCTATGGACCCGGCGGTCACGGATGCTCTCGAGTGCGCACACCTCGGGGCACGCGAGAGCAGAATTCTGGGAGGCCGTTAATTAACGGCCTCTCTGAGTTAAACAACCGCCCTGAAGCCGTTAATCGGCAATGGGCAGTTGTTAAGTGGTTAAAGCTAGATCACTAGCTATATAGGTGAGGTGAATATAGTGGTGTATACTGCAGTCAGGGCACAGACAACAACCACTACACAGCAGCAAGATAGGAAATCAGCCAAAAACGATTGGTGTGTACTGTGTTGAAGGTACACAGAACACCCACTGCTTCAGATGCAAAGTAACACACTACAGGAGGCCGCCTTAAAGGCGGCCTTATATAGTGTGGGGCGTGCACTACACAGTCTGAGCTATGATTGGCCACAGGCAGGATGCCTGTGGCCAATCATGGCTCTCCTCGCTGCCGGCGCTGCGATTGGCCAAGCATGCGGGGTCACAGTGCATGCTTGGCCAATCATCGGACAGCAATGCACTGCGCCAACGCAGTGCATTGTGGTCCGCGCGCGCGTCACTCGAATTTTGACGCGAACGGCCAAAACGTTCGGAATTCGCCGAACGCACGAACAGCCAATGTTCGAGTCGAACGTACGTTCGACTCGAACACGAAGCTCATCCCTAATCACATCATAAAAAATAATGTATGCCAATATTTATTTTATAAGTGTAAATGTATATAAAACACAAACACTTTAAAGAGTGTCAGTCAACAGTGAATTCTGAATAAATGCTGAACAACACCTTGTAGCCATTTAGGAAAACACTCATTCAGCCTTAACTGTGATTTCCTTGTTGGGAAGTTTCACGCTTTTTCTGTCTGATAAAATATTGTCCTCAGAGGGGAAATTTCTCTAAGACTGGATAGCAGTAAAACCTGAGAGGGGTTCTAACCGTTTCAGGTATAAATACACTTTAATAATGGCAATGCAGTAGTGTGCAGGGACTGACCTGGCAGACTGTGCAGCTGTGCAAGGGCCTTCTGGGATTTGGGGGGCGCATTAATGCATGTGGGTTGAGTGGGTGCTGGGACCCCCCCCCCATTCTGTTTAAACAGCAAGTTGAACAAAAAAAACTGACGGATCCCTGAATCAACGCAATCAATGGAACCCCCCCCCCCCCACACCACCATGGATGAGGATCTCCCCCCCCCCACTATCACTACCATCACTACCATTCGCTGATCAGCGCTTGCAACCATTTTCTGTGAGCACTGATTGAATTCTAGTTTTCCAGCATGACCATTCAACAGAAGCTGGTCATTAGACCGGCTTCTGGTATGCAGAGAAGAGTACACACATACCCAGTCATCTGGTTCCTGCTGAACTGGCTGATTTTCAGTACGTGTGTACCATACTTAAAGTATAACTAAAGGCAAAACTTTTTTTTCAGTTTTGGATAGATAGGAGAGCTATTAGAACACTTGTCAGTTGTTATTGTGGTCTGTGCCACTGTTAGGGAGAGTCATCCTCTCTATTTGTTTCCTTGTTTAACCTCCCTGGCGATATTCCCGAGTCTGGCTCGGGGTGAAAATTCAGAACCAAAAGCGGTAACCCCGAGCCAGACTCAGGATCGCATTGCTGGATCCAGGATGAGTTTACTTATCTTGTCCCCTGGATCCAGCGATGTCCCCCCACACTGTGAGCGCACGGGGATGGAGAACGGCGCCAAATTCAAAAAGTAAAACACACACATTACATATAGTATAATGTAATCTTACAGATAACATTGCTGTATTTAATTATTTCACATCCCCTTTGTCCCTAGTGGTTTCTCCACTGTCCTGCATGCAGTTTTATATAATAAAAACTGTTCTTTCTGCCTGGAAACTGGAGATTTTCCATAGCAACCAAAACTGTCCCTTTACATCAAAAATGGTTTTAGACCAGCTAGAAAACAGTGATAATAAATTAGAATCACTCGCAGAATTGAACGATAGCGATTTGTGGGGAGATCAGTCATCAAATACTGAAAAGTAATGACAGCGACAATTCTGCAACTGAGGAAATTTCTGTGTTTTTGATTTGATTACATTATTGAATAATTTTTATTAGTATTATATTACTATTTGGTATAATTATTTATAATTATTTATTATATTATAATTTATGATTTCATTTTTCAAACTTTATCATACCCGGGATGTCTACTAGACTCTGGTTTGGACAGATTTAAGTGAGTTATTCCTAAGAATTACAGGACTACAATATAAAACCCTAAATTTCCATGCAAAATAATTGTACCGCTTTCAGCACCTAAAATCTGAAATAATCGTACCGCCAGGGAGGTTAATGACTTACCTGTTTAACAACTGCTCAGACTTACGATCAGCTCTTACATTTACTTTTTGGACACTGTACATCATTGTATTGTACAGTACAGTACAGCATGTTTGTGCTTTGTATTTGTGTGTTCTGTACTTATGTGAATTAAAACAATGTTATTGAGTTGGAGTTTCGTGTTTAGACCTTTTTTTAAGAATACAGTACAGAACAGCAGTTAAGAATGCTTAAATTATTTATTACTCTGGCTCCTTGTTTAACCACCAATTTGTTTAACGACCTGGTCGCTGGAACGGAACCTGGTCGTTAAGTGAGGAGAACCTGTAAAAGAAAATCCATAATTGTCGGTTGTCCCCAAAAAAATAATAGAGGGGAAATATTGCAAAGGGGACACTAGTTCTGCTGATCGGGGGGTTCCCATGGAATCCCCTTAATTTGCAAAAATGTCCTCTAAATTCCTGTTTGGTTATGGGACAGGAAGTGAAGGGAAGTCTTTGCAATGGTACACAGAAGGTGAAAATTAAAAATCTGACAGGGGTTATAGCCCTCCCGTCTATTCAAAATGAAGAAAAAAAGTTTAGCCTATAATTAAGTGTATGTGTTTAGACAGTAGTTGAGTGTGGAGCCAAAAAAATGCATAATTATGAATTTGTGAATACTGTATGTCCTCCAAGGACTGTATGGGGTTGACTAAACTGTAGAGTACAAAATCTGGTGCAGCTCTACATAGAAATCAACTTCCAGGTTTTAATTTGTCAAAGCTTGAACAAACTGAAGTTAGAAGCTGATTGACCACCATGCACGGTTGCACCCGATTTTGCACTCTCCAGTTGAAGTAAACCAACCCCTATGAGTACAGTGAAAGCTAAAAATTTTATAAGAAATTCTTTAAAATTTCAATGCTTTTACTATCCATGTTGAGTGTTGCTGAGTTTTTTTGTGTGCTTGGCATTTTAAGAGTTGCGTAAAGTGACATTATTGATCCTGCTTGACACATCCCTTTCATGGGAAGGCTTGTCAGTCTAGTCACATTTTCTCTTGGCTTTCTCCCCTGGTATAGATCATCAAAAAATGCTGTATTTCCTGGACTGTCAAAAACAATTTATTAGATAAAAATACTTGGTACACTGCTCAGTGAAATGTCCTTCTATTACATTCCAAAGTGATCTACCAGACAGTTTTTTGTCCAGAGCCCAGATTCATTTTAAAGTTCATTTTTGGCACAAAAGTATATACTATTTATTTTTTTACACAATAACTATATTATTATTTTCTCTAAAAATAACTAATAATAATATAAATATAGTATAAATATATAAAATGAACATCAGATGGAGGTCAAATATAGACAGTAGACAATACAATTATATCTGTGCAAAATAGAATACTGTATGTTTCTGGATCCTGACTATCCTGATATGGTGTGAGTTACCTAAAGAGCCAGTTTCATTCCAGTTAAAGTTAACCTGTGCTCTTTCCACATACAGTATGTGGGTAAAGTCCCTATTTAAAAAAAAAAAAAAATCCCTGACATGTTATAAGTTACAACAACCTTAAAGTGAATAAGCCAACACAAATTATCCACTTCCTCCCGACCGCCTCACGCTGATATACGTCGGCAGAAGGGCACATACAGGCAAAATCACGTACCTGTATGTTGCCCTTTAAGAGTCGGTGGGCGCTGCTGGCGGCACGCTCGCGGAAGGCTCCGTGGGTCTGGTCACAGGTCTCATGGACTCGATCGCCGCCGGGATACCCGCGATCACCTCACGGGGAGGAAGAACGGGGAAATGCTAAAGTAAACAAGCATCTCTCTGTTCTGCCTAGCAACAGTGACACTGATCTCTGCTCCCTGTCATTGGAGCAGAGATCAGTGATCTGTAAAACACAAGCATGCCCCCCACAGTTAGCAACACGCCCCTAGGACACACTTAACCCCTACACTGCCACCTAGTGGTTAACCCCTTCACTGCCAGTGTCATTTACACAGGAATCAGTGCATTTGTATAGCACTGCTGGCTGTATAAATGACAGTGGTTCCAAAAAGGTGTCAAAAATGTCCTATGTGTCCTCCATAATGTTGCAGTCATGATAAAAAATTGCTGATCGCCGCCATTAAAAAATAAAAAAAAAATTAATAAAAATTCCATAAAACTATCCCCTATTTTGTAAACGCTATACCTTTTGCACAAAAATTAATAATCTCTTATTTTACCAAAAATATGTAGAAGGATACGTATCGGCCTAAACTGAGGAAAAAATGTTTTTTTTATATATTTTTGGGGGATATTTATTATAGCAAAAAGTAAAAAATAATACAACTAAAATAAAGCTCTATTTGTGGGAAAAAAAGGAAGTCAATTTTGTTTGGGAGCCACGTCGCATGACCGCGCAATTGTCAGTTAAAGCGGCGCAGTGCCGAAACGCAAAAAGTGCTCTGGTCAGGAAGGAGGTAAATTCTTCCGGGGCTGAAGTGGTTATACTATGGTTTCACTATATGAACCACTTATGTATTTATACATGTTGATCATATCCCCCTTAATCTCTTCTTCTCAAGAGAGATTAAATTCAGTTCCCTTAATCTTTCCTCATAGCTAAACTCTGCCATGCCACTTATCAGTTTGGTTGCCTTTCTCAGCACTTTCTCCAGTTCCCCGATATCCTTTATGTGAATCGGTGCCCAAAACTGAACTACATATTCCAGATGAGGTCTTAGGCCTGGTTCACACCTATGCAGGTTGCATTTTGCATATTCCAGGTGCATTTTGCTCTTTTCAATACACATTTTTTGTTTATATTTAAGTCTATGGAACCAAAAAACTGAAAAAAAGCCACTGGCCCTTTCCATAAAATGCACAGATGTGAACTACATCTCTAGAAAACCATGTTAAATGCATGTAGTGTGTTTCTGTAAGACTGAAAATGCACTAAAAAATGCATAGGTGTGAACCAGCCTTTACTAATGATTTGCACAGAGGCAAAATTATATCTCTATGATATCTCTATGAGTATTGGAAGTTTTTACAGGCATAATATTTACAAGTTGCAAATATTACTTTCTCAGTAAGGTAAATTTCGAAAGATTTCAAACTTTTGTTATGGTAAATACTTGTTAACACTTCAAAAAAGCCATTGACTAAATGTGGTCTGAATTACGTACATGACCACTAATTCTCTATCTGGCCCTAACCCTGGACATTTTTTTTTAAAATATATTCTTTATTTTATTTTATAAATCGATTATACAAAAAGACTTTCTTTTACATCCATAGCTTGGTCAGTTATACTTAACATCACATTTGATACAACTTGTTCCCACCCCCTCATCCCGTATATATGAAAAAAAAAAAAACTTGGACATTTGTGGGTGATTTACAACATATAAAAAGTGGCACTATTGCTTGTACAGACCAATCAGATTTTTGCTTTAACTTTAAAGAAAATCGAACAGGAAACATGATTGGCTGTCATGAACAATAGTTATATGTGTGCTCTGTTGTTTATCAGGTAACTATAAAGATTTTAAGCTCACACCATTCATGGTTTCAGGGAGATGACTAATTAAAAGAAATTAGACAATCTGTTGCTGCAAAATTTAGTAACAAATTAGTGTTAAATTTAGTTGTTTCAAACAGTGTAACTTTATTGAGCCTAAATCCCTCTGCAATGTTTTCCAAACAGGTTTACTCTCTTAATATGCTGTCTAGCCATGGTGGCATCCACTGCTAAATTACTTACAATTACTATGAATTGTGCATGTAATTAGATCACTTTCTATAAATAGCTCCAGAAAGGTTTGGAAAGACGTGATGCCATCTGGCATGGAGTCATTAAATTAACTTTTCAGCTCTTACTGTTTATCCAACTCTTATGTGTCTTCATAGCAGTAAGAGAGATGTCACATTAAGCATCTTTCCATGCATTGGATCTGGTAGCATGTTGTTTGCTTCATGCAGAATTTTCATTTCAGAAAATGCTACAATTACTATCTCAGAATAACTGTTGTACTGTTAGTGAAAATGTATACTAATGCAACTTTTGATAAATGGCATGAAAACACCTATAACATTATTTTATTAGTTTTCAGTAGCATTAAATGTTTCTAGTGTGATATTAAATAGACCAGCATGGCTTTGGCCTAAATGTGAGATGCAATGTGGGGTTAATTTATTTAATGGATCAAAAAATGAGGTACATTGTTTTTCTTGTTCAAATATTTTATTAAAAAGAGGATTCAATAGAAATGTACTACAATAGTCCAATTGATACATAAGTAGAATTAATTATAACTCAGCAAAGCTGGAACATAAAACAACCATGCAAGATCATGAATAAAATACAGAACATTTAGCGTAAGAGGATTATCCTCCAAACAGGTATAGAAGAATAAGTAAAAACTAAGAAAATGGTATATGATAACAAAGAGGGGAGAGTTTAAAAAAAGAGGGTGAGGTGGTTGTTTGGCTCTCCAGGATAGGGGTGAACCAAGGAGCCTAAGAGTGCTTGGGGACTGCAGGTTGGGATGGGCAGTAAGTGCAAGCCATAGTTGGACCTAGCACAAGGCCTATTGCAAAGGTGGGAAGCTGTTGTAGAGGTAAGGGACTAATGAAGGACAAAGGAATAAAGAAACCAAAAAAGAAAAAATGCAGCGCTTATATAAACAAAGTGAAAAATAACAGTATTAATTGTGACCAATTAAACAACACAATATCAGATGAGTAATGTCCACCAAGTGAAAAAATTTGATAACAAGAAAAGAGTTGAACCAAAGACATCCGGGCATCAATGAATGATATTAATGAGATAACATCCCAAAAACATCAGTGAAACAGATGACATCAAGATGAAAATATAATAGAGGAAATATTCTTGTGAAAAGAACCTCCGCCAATTGGACTGAAGGCTTGCCGGAAACAATGGACTTAAGGGGGCTTATACCACCTCAACTGAGCTTGTGGTGATGAACCCAGTGTATGGGAAACCAGGGATGCAGATCACCTTGGTCACGGTTCCAAGCCTTACAATAACGATCAGAAATGGCTTCACATCAAACATATGGATGAAGCTCAAATCAAGGGAAGGAAGGACAGAGGAAATCCTCTTGCTCACATGATGAAACTAAAAATGAAAAAAAGGTTCCACATAGTGTGATAACGTTTAAAATATAATTTATTAAAAAAAGAGGCTAAGTAGAACACTCAAGTTTCGGAAGAATATAAAAGCTCATATGAGAACATAAAAAGGCGTGAAGATGTTGGCATAACTTGACCCAACACGTTTTTTCTGAACAGATATCATCTGGGGTGTGAGCAGCTGCCAACAACTATGCGCTTAAATATCATAAGGCTTGGAAACGTGACCAAGGTGATCTGGCTCCCTGGTGGTGTTTTTAGAATTCTCAAAGGAATAAAGGCCAAAGGGTGGGAAAAGTAAGCGAAAAGGAAAAAAAAAGAGGGGGGCTGGAAAGGATAGGGAGGTGGCAGGGAGGGAAGGACAGGTGAGCGATCCCCCCTGGGAGGATAGAGGAGTGTTGGCAGATCCAAGAACAGGGATGATAATATATGATTGTGAAACTATGGAAGCAGTAGGGTTTCATCGAAACCAAGGGGCACATAATGGCTCACCCATGGATTCCAGCGTTTCTCAAGGTTGTACACTTTGCTCAGAAAAAATTCTTCTAGTTTGGTGATGTACATTCTTTTTATTGAGTAAAACTGATAGTCACAATATTGTAGTGAGTTGTACTTATGCTTCTTTTATTGCAGTCTGCCAATAGGCAAAGATTCTGTAGTGTTGTCAGTCTTTGTGACAGGGTCCTCTACTGGTGCCTGGGATAGAGAACTTAGCATTTCAGAATGAATCCAGGGACATTGTTTAAAGTGTATATTACCCTAAATATTTTTCTCTATGTGTATGTTCACATGTGTGTATTTTAGAAATCAAAGTCTCAATATCATTTTCATGTACTTCTTCCATATGAAGTACCAGGCTGATCCTGCCAGTCACTTTCTACCTTGTTCCAGACTACACAAGGCAGAAAAGCTGATCTTTTCTTGTGTGGTCAGTTTTCATCCTTCAAAAAACAAACAAATATTCCCAGCGCTGCCCTAGCTTGTCTGACAAAAGGTCTAAAAGATGGTGAATGAAATCTCAATGAAAATGAAATACATGAAAATAAAATTATGCACCTATATATGAAACAGTGGGGTTGATTTACTAAAGGGAAATCCACTTTGCACTACAAGTGCACTTGGAAGTGAGATCGCTTGAGATCTGAAGGGAAGATCTGAAATGAGGGGAAGCTCTGCTGATTTTATCATCCATTCTTTTAAAAATGCTGTTTATTATTTTCCTTGCATGTCCCCCCAGACCTGTCAGCGACTGCACTACCAAGTGCAAAGTGGACTTGCCTTTAATAAATCAACCCCCCCGGTCTCTTATATATTCCGTCTGGATGGGAATGGAAGATGAAAAATCAATGAGAAATGTCTGTAGTATCCATTAGAAACAGGCTTGCTCTGGGGTTAGGGAACCCACACTGAAACAGAAAAGGGGAAGGGGAGAGAGGGGCCAGGCGACCAATAGTATAAAAGGGTTTAAGGAGTCAATATAAACACACAGTAACAGGTTCAACTCAGAGGGTAATAATGAGAGACTGTGCCTAGGTGGGCTGTGTGATGGATCCCACACAAGATTGTGGAATGGTCCTAGCCTTAACGGCGACTCTGTGAAGACAGGAGGGAGGAGGCTGGAACCACAAGCTGCAGGGAGCTGAATGACAGCTGTCAAACCTGAAGTGGAACTGACCAATTGGAAGGCATTTCAGTGGCAAGTCACGCCTCCTTCCTAAGCCGATAGAGAGCACAGAACGGAGATAAATATTTATGGCTGCTGACAATCAACCCTCACAGGAGTGCGGGGTTGAAGTAATAATGCAGCTGGGAGAAACACTGTTCCTGTGTGTGTGTACTGAATATATTGTAAATTTGTAACAAAATGAAGGATATATGAATAAATGTGGATATGTATCAATGTATGGACTCCTTCCATGTTTGGAGAAGGAAAATTAAAAATATAAAAATGGAAATTGAATGAAAAACAGGATATAACCCACAGCAAAAAAATTGTTTTACACTATCGGTCGACTGGCATCTCTCTCCCCTTCCCCTCTTTAGTTTTTATCCTTTGGCTGGCCATTCAGAGGTACACTGCATGCCTGTGTTGGGTAGTTTGTTAAGCTATGCCCTCCGACCTATAACAGCCTGCCTCTGGCACACCCCCCTACCAATCACAGCCTGCCTCTTGAACATGCCCCTTGCTCACTCACAGCCTGCAAGGCTGCACCGAAATTAAAAAAAAAGGTTTAGCATTGGGAAATACGTTTTGAAGGATAAAAAGTGCATTTTATATACAACTATATAGATCAGACCAAAACGAGGGACAAATGAGGAGGAAAGAGGGACAGAGGGACATTGTTCCATTGCCTATTGCTATTGTATACACAGCTGGATCACTGCCTGAAAAAACATTACATTGGGTACTCTTCTAGTCCAGAAAATAGTGATGACTTACAAGGCACATATTTAGTATTCATCTTCAAAGAAAAATAGTTCTGTTCTGATTAAAATGAAATCTGGTTGCTTCATTGTATTTTGCACATCAGCGTTTATCTTTTTCTGTTTAATTAGGTAACTTAATTTTCAGTTTGTTAATTAAATGTCAATTCAAGCTCAGAAAGTGCTTCCTAATATTTTTCAGAAATAAAATGCTTTTTTTTTAAATGTACGTATTCTGGAGTGAATACAGATGTTTGACTGTAGATGGCAATATTTACAGTATGTATGTGTTGTAGAAAGGATAGTGTGAAGCGTTGTAGGAGGACAAAAGTATTTCCTGACCTTGGGAATGGTTTCGATATACAGAGTGTGTTTTATTTCTGTCAGTAGGGAGGCCTGGGATGTACCTTTTTATCAAGCTCATTCCGGAACCATTATTGTATACACGCTTGTTTAAGATAATCTTGGCTGCATACTTCTGCTGAATACGTCTTCATTGCACTGGACATACACAACAATAACATGCTTTCATAGAGCTGAATTCAAACAAGAACATACTTTTGGGCTTGCTTAAAGGGTATGATTTTTGTAAGTTTAATAAAGCACTGTAAGGAACAGTGACCATGTATAACGACAGAAAAGGGCAAAAGGCTCGTCAATTTAAAAATTGCATGGGAAGTAAATGTGGTATGGGGGTAAGTCAGTAATAGTACGGTACATTAGAGACCTGCTTTAAGTTAAATGTTAGAAAAAAGTCTAGTTGGCCAGCGGTGCTGAATGCTGGAGCATTTGCAGGAACCCAAAGAAGCCACTAAGAAATACACTTTTATTTATTTGACCACAGTAAGCTGAAATCAAATAGACTTCAATGAGCATTTAAAAAAAAGTGTTCCTAAAGGCATCTGACGTGTACTGGTCGTTGGTGGCCATTTTTCAAAAGGCCAGCATTAAGAACATAATAAACTCTAGCAAACTTTAAAAAGACATTCCTCCTACAATCTACAACCAAAACAAACTAAGAATTGATACTGTATACCATGGACTCGTAAGACTAGGCACCCGTCATGACTACCTATTAATGACACCCAACCAAAATCCTAAAGGACACAAATACAGGGTGTCCCCTACTTACAAACATCCGACTTACAAACGACTCCTACTTACAAACAGAGGAAGATAACGGGAAGTAAGAGGAAATCTACATCTAGGAAGGGAAATTCTCTCCTGTAAGAGTTAATATGGGAAAAAGGTGTCTCCACTGATGCTTTATCACCAATCCTTGTTTCCCTAACAGCCCAAAATTTACAAAATCCAATTATCATTGGGACAGAAAGTGAGGTGAAATCTTCTGTACAGGGGCACAAACAGCTAAACAAATGTTACAGGGGTGATAACCCTTCCCTATGTTATCCAAAAAGCTTAAAAATAGATTTTTTTGACTGGAGCTACACTTAAAAAATGTACCTGTTCCGACTTACAAACAGATTCAACTTAAGAACAAACCTACAGTCCCTATCTTGTTTGTAACCCGGGGACCCCCTGTAATCCACTCTCAGTTGCCATAGATGTAAAGTCCTTCAGGTGGAACTCACAGTAATTGCAATCAATGCTTCCCCTGAGATCTCTTGAAGAGATATTTTCTGTTGAAGCTTGGGTTGGCATATACACTATAGTGTCAAATGTATTGGGATGCCTGCATTTACACGCACATTAACTTTAATGGCATCCCGTTCTTAGTCCATAGGGATCAATATTGTTTTGGCCCACACTTTGCACCTATAACAGCTTCCACTCTTCTGGGAAGGCTGTCCACAAGGTTTAGAAGTGTGTCTATGAGAATGTTTGACCATTCTTCCAGAAGCACACTGATGGCCTGGCTCACAGTCTCAGCTCTAATTAATCCCAAAGGTGTTCTGTGGGGTTGAGGTCAAGTTCCTCCAACCCAAACTTGCTCATCCATGTCTTTATAGATCTTGCTTTGTGCACTGGTGTGCAGTTATGTTGGATCAGGAAGGGGCCATCCCCAAACTGTTCCCAAAAAGTTGGGATCATGAAATTATTATGATGATGCCTTAAGATTTCCCATCACTGGAACTAAGGGGCCAAGCTCAACCCCTGAAAAGCAACCCCACACTATAATGTCCCCTCCATCAAATGATTTGGACCAGTACACAAAGCAAGGTCCATAAAGAAAAACTGTGACCTCAGATCGCCGAGCTACGACCCTCGCAGGTCGATTTTCTTTATTATTTTTTTTAATGTTAATGACTGAAAGTCCCTGATATATATGTGTCAGCTTTTTGGAAATAAAAAACATAACAGCAAAATACACAATAACGACATTTTAAATATATGAACCTATCAGGTGATGCTAAATACATGTTACTGGTCACCTATACAGGGAAGAGGGCTAGGTTGGGTCTCTGATAAATAAGAAGGGAGAGTTATCATGCAGGGAGAGCTGGGTAAAAAACAGGGTGTCTCCCTGAATTTTGGGGTGAATTGACATGCCTGCTTTTTTTTGTTTACATTATACTTTCTCTTTTTGCTCGATGGGCATTGTTTTCAAAACTTTTATGACTGAGAACAGCATCAATTCTTTTGACATCCTTGTATGTCAACACATTCCATGTACAGTATGTGAAAACTAGCAGACCAAGAAGAAGTATAACATTTGCGTTGTGCACTTTCTGGCCTTTCGATGCAATATCTGAATAAATAGGCAGTGTGTAACTTGGTGTCCTTCTGCTGATTAAACAGCTGGACAGGATCAGGATTTGTAAAGGGTCATTTGTGTTGTGGGATGTGTGTGGTTATACAGCTCAACTGAGAGGCTCTGTTATCTTCAGCCATGTTATTGCTGGGTTTAAGAAGATTATCTCTGTTCTATTCTAATAATGAAATCGGTACACATTGTGTATCCCCCTCCTCCAGACTTATCACAGGGTAAGGCCTGAAATATTCCATCATACTCAAAAATACTTATGCTTTTTTTTTTTTTTCAGCATAGTCTTAAGAATTTGTTTCAGTTATGTCCCCTGTAACATCATAGTTTCATGAACAACATCTGTAGAATATGTTAAATATTCTACAGATGTTGTTCATGAAACTTTTAGAGAAGTAATTGACAGTTACCACAAGTTTTCTTTCTTTTGGCCCTCTCAGTAGGCTTAGTATATGATAAAGCTCAGATGCTTAAGGAAAGATTGTTCCTTACTGATTTATGGGAAATAGCCCTTCATTGGATTACCACTGAATGTCTGGAGAGCCTTAATTAACAAGGCTTTACCACGCCAAAGGCTTAACTTCTTGAATCATTAATGTTACTTTACACAAGGTAGAGGAAGCCAGGTCATTCAAAATCAGTTGCCCATCTGAGAAATAGTTCTATTATTGGAAAATGTGAATAATGATTTCAACTATGTCTGGTCACTGTAAGGCATATTGGTAAATACTCAACATTAGACCTCCAATAGTGGTTGTATTGATAAATCAAGACTAAGGTTCCCAAGCCTAGTGTAGGATATTGCAGTTGCCAATTTGACCTTGTGCCCAGCATTCATCCAGCGCTGGAAAAACTTTCAATGCCCATTGCTTGGTCTCTTCCTCAACTTTTTGCACAGTTTACAATCCTGAATACAATAACAACTCAAAACTGTCCCTGCATATGATGGCCTACTGCGGCAACTCAGTGCTAACAACATCCTGTTCTGCAGCAATTAACAATTTAACACCTTTAATACCAGGCACAACAACATTTAGAGGGTTTATAAGTATTGAAATTGATATTCTAGATATTCTTGGATAAACTTGTTTAAAACATCAGAAATAAACATAATAAAGGGAAAATCTGAGAAAAAAGCAAAACCAATCCATGAGCTAGTAACAAGCTACTAATACATTCCAGCACACTGCAGCTGTGCTTACATCAGGCAATTTAGTAAATTCACCCTAATCTTGGTTCTTTGTAATCCGTTCCAGCAACAGAACACAAACTACCCTACATGATTTAGAAGGAGAGCAGAAGGAGTATACTTTTTGAAGCCTATGCATTCTCTTTCTCCTTCCTGCATCACAAATCACATTACAACGTATGAAGCAGGTTTGAAATTCATTGTGGTTGATTTACTAAAACTGGTGCAGCTGTGCATGGTGGCCAATCGACTTCTAACTGCAGCTTGTTCAGTTATGCTTGATAACTAAAAAAAAATGTAGAATCTGATTGGATTCTATGCACAGCTGCACCAGATGTTGCACTCGCCAGTTTTAGTAAATCAACCTCATTGATAGCTGTAAGAAACATTGTAGTATTGTAATTTTCACATTTTGTACGTGGGAAACAGCAAGTGGGGGTTCAAGCATTTCAAGCAGGTACATTCCAAGACTATCAGATTATTGAAAAAAGGAGTGAGGAGGACTGGTACATAATAGCAATGCCTAGATAAAAAATAAAAGTACTGAGGCAGTTCCCTCTGTGTGCATGTCAGGATTCCATTTTTCATTTAGGCTGGAGTTAACCTTCACAATTTTAGGCTTTACAGTTTTAACCACTTCCCGACTGCTGCTCGATGATATACGTCGGCAGAATGGCACGGGTGGGCAAAAAGGCGTACAGGTACGTCCCCTTTAAGAAGCAGCACTGCGGGTGCACACACACTGCCCCGTTCTCAATGACCACAGATCCCCCGGACACTATGTCCGCTGGGTACCCGCGATCGTGTCACAGAGAGGTAAAACGGGGAGATGCTTTTGTAAACAAAGCATTTCCCCATTTTGCCTAACTGTCATTGAGAGCAGTGATCACTGTCATGTGTGTTGAAGCCCATCCCTCCAACAGTTAGAATCCCTCCCTAGGACACACTTAACCCCTTCATCAACCCCTAAGCCCTTGTACACACTGTCGGAGATTCCGACTACCAAATCCGTCGGAGTAATTCCGACAGATTAATTCCAGAAGAGGTCCGGAAGTGATGTTGCATACACACGGTCGAACTAAGTTGTCGGAAAATCCAATTGTACATAACGTGGTAACATTATTTCGTTAGACGGGACTACGTTCAGGCTAGTAGCCAATAGCTTTGGTCTAGGAATTTGATCTGAGCATGCGTGGCACTTTGTCCGTCGGAGTAGGCTACACATGATCGGAGTATGTCCTATAGGAGCATTTTGTCTGAAAATTTTACCGGCAAGTTGGAAAACTTGGTCCGTCAGATATTCCAACGGAAACAGTCTGATGGAGACCACACACAGTCGGAATATCCGACAAAACGGTCCGATAGGACACATTCCGTCGGAATCTCTGACCATGTGTACAAGGGCTTAAAGGTTAACCCCTTCACTGCCAGTAATCAGTGCATTTTTATAGCACTGACCACTGTATAAATGACAATGGTCCCAAAATAGTTTTCGATGTGTCCGCCATAATGTCGCAGTCATGATAAAAATCACAGATCGCCACCATTACTGATAAAAAAAAATTAATAATAAAAATGCCATAAAACTATCCTCCATGTTGTAGATGCTATAATTTTTGCACAAACCAATCAAAAAATATGTAGAAGAATACGTATCGGCCTAAACTGAGGAAACATTTTTTTATATATATATATTTTTGGGGGATATTTATTATAGCAAAAAGTTAAAAAATTGCTTTTTTTCAAAATTGACACTCTTTTTTTGTTTATAGCACAAAAAATAAAAACCGCAGAGGTGATAAAATATGACCAAAAGAACGCTCTATTTGTGGGAAAAAAAGGGCGTCAATTTTGTTTGGGTACAACTTTGCACGTCTGCACAATTGTCAGCTAAAGCAACGCAGTGCCGAATCACAAAAAGTGCTCTGGTCAGGAAGGGGGCAAATCCTTCCGGGGCTTAAGTAGTTAAGGAATGAAAAGTATTCAAAACAATTCTTTAAAGCGGTTGTATACCCCGCTTGGTGATTTTTACAATACGGCTTACCTGTAGGTAAAATTAATATGTCCTCAACCTACACGGTTGAGGAGATATTCCCCCTGCATGCAGCTACTGACGTTGTGCTAGAACTTCAGAGCTTCTTGCAAGAACAGAGGGCTCCAGCGCTGGAGCCTACAAACCTGAAAGAAACACTCTGGGGACATGTCAGCCCCCTCAGCGGTGACCAGGTGCCGCTGTGGGGGCTTTAGTTTAAGGTAAGTAATTCATAATGTGCTAGTATGCGATGCATACTAGCACATTATGCCATTGTCTTGCAGGTTGTTTTTTTTTCTTTTTCCAGTGGTTTACTACCGATTTACTAATGTGGAATAGTTTTAAAATAAAAAGGAAAAAGAGAAAGCTTATACAGTATATCACCAGTCATGTGCTACCATTCATACGTTTCCTGGGACAGGTTGAATAACGTCTATGCTAGTATTTGGTGCCAAATTTATCAAAAAGTAAAACAATTTTGCCCTAGCTCTAAAAACAGGGTTAACCAGCAGAACATTGGACCTAAGTTCTATGACCTTGTACTTTTTTAGACCAACTCAACATTTAAATGTTAATAGCTGTTAATCTGGACACGGTACATTGATGATAGAGTTATTGTCATAATATATTATGTGCATCTACCTATACCAAACATTATTAGTGTCGGACTTTCCATTTTCCAGATAATTATGTATTTAAAAAAAAATAGCTAATGTATTTTTGTTTAGATTCATTTGAAAGCTGTTGTCATATTGTTGCTTAGCTTTTATTGCATTTGACTTAATATTTATGGATGTGTAGAGAATATAAACACTGTGTGTGGTTTACCACTCAAGTGAAAACTCTGACCATACAGCACTGTGGGCTATTGGTATTTTAAATCAAAGAACCAGCCAAGTGGACATTTCTAATAATGTGAGACTTTACTTAAATAATTCTAATAATACAACCTTAAATTTTATGAGTGGCTTACTTTTGGTTATTTACTTATTTTCTGTCTAAATCCTATCAGAAATATCAAGTTGAGATTGTTGCCAGGTACTCATGCCCCTTATAGTTTTGACCCTCTTGTACTGATGTCATGGAGGGAAACTAGTGTCCATGTAATACCAACTGTGGGTGAGGCCCAAGGAGAGCAGGGTATGTAGAGCTTATCTCAGGAATAGTAAGAGAGGGTGCCCAACTGGACAAGACTGAGAATATAAGACACTTTGAAATCAAGCAGGATACTAAGTAGAGGGGCCTTGGCACCCTGATCCTGAGCTGTGAGTCTGTAGCTTGGTGTAGTAAGGCCTTGGGGGCCTAGAACTAGAAAATTCCAGAGGGGAGCAGAACCAATTTGCTGGTGCTTCTTGGAAGAGTAGAGAAGGTGGCTGCATTAAGGAAACTAGCGTTCCACACTGTTAATGGCTGCTGTCTGGATGTTATGATTCACTACGAAGAGTTTTGCACTGCAATATGGTGTCAAGCGTCATGTCTGTTAGAAGAAGTTGCTGAATGCAGTAAAGTGTAAAAAAATGCGAATGCAGTGGACATTCCTTTATTTAAACATTAGGCCTCTGGCCAAGAATGCAGAGAAAAGGCTTATTGCCTAGGAGAAATGTGACCAAGATAGTAGACCAAAGACAGATATGTGATTGCTCATGCTCAAGAAGTAGTGGAATGAAACCTGGATAGTTTGCGCCAACTGCCGTCTAAACCATGTCCCTTACAAGCTTCAGGCTGGAAGACTTGCACAGGATATCCTATCCCTGCCTATGCTCAGTTCTGATAACAGACATATAAAACATTGTCCAATGATAAAGGTACTGTCAGAGTTGCATAAAAGTAAATACATTTTTCAGCATGGAGCAATCTGGAGTCTCTGCTGTCAGCACGAAGCTCAGATAGGGGGTTTAACAACCTGCCATTTCTATCACTTGTACCATTTAGTGCATCATCTTTGGTGACCCTCTGCTCGATTATCCTGATTTACACAGAACATTTACTAATTTTACAGGTGCATACCTGGCTTCGAATATTGTGTCTGCATAAATATGCGATGACCATTATTTAAGCTGATGATGAGGATAAATGTGTGGTCAATGATTGTAAAGGAAAAAGCCACCTCTTTCCTTTTTCCCAGTAGCCACAAGATTACTGTGCCCAGAAGTAAATTTAAACCTGATTGCAGAAATGCTATTTAGATGTGAACATGTAGTGCATTACAAATGCCCATGCTTGACTAGTAATCTTTTAAATATTTTAATGCATAGCAGTCTTACAGGTGATGTCATATCTTTTTATTGGGCAACTCAACAAACTTTCAGGCCACCTTTAAAAGTTTTTCCTGAACTGTCTTTAAAATTAGGTTAACCATATCATATCCTAGGCTGTTCTGGTTAACCCATATGTGATATCAGGGCTTTTTTTCAGCATGAACATGGGGGAACGCAGTTCTGGCACCTCCTGCACTGAATTTATGTAATGACAAAGGATGCTGGGGGGTGCTGGGAGCTGGGAGATCTATTGTTGATGGGAGGAATCTACTGTTGAGGGAAGGGTCTATTGTTGTTGGCTGCGGAAGGGTCTATTGATCTTGGCTGCTGGGGGATCTATCGTTGCTGGGGGTCAATTGTTGCTGGGAGGGATCTACTGATGAGAGAGGGGTTTATTGTTGCTGGCTGCTGGAGGGTCTATTTATGTTTTTTTTTTGTTTAAGCAAGCCCTTATATTGACATCAAGAGCCTATTGCTTCATGAGCCATGGATGGCTAGATAGGCTACCATGTAAATTGCTACATTTTATATAATTTGTCAACCGTATTGGTAAATTGAAGACTGATGATGACCTCAACAGCTTGTGTTGTCTTCATCCAAACAAGGCATTTCATGGTCTGGTCATTTATCTAATTAAACAGTTATATAATGGTATTGGGCTTTAACAAGGATATAGAAAGTGCAGGATAATTGGGAAATGCAAACAAATATTATTTGTCAGCCCTAATGTGAACGTTATTAGAACTTTTTCTTCTTTTCCTTATAGACTCTTTGCTGTGAAATGCGGGTCCTGTCTAGACACCATCACTCCCAGTGAGTTTGTCATGAGGGCACAAAAGAGTGTTTACCATCTCTCCTGCTTCTGCTGCTGTGTATGTGAGAGGCAGCTTCAGAAAGGTGATGAGTTTGTGCTGAAAGATGGACAGCTTCTCTGTAAAAGTGACTATGAAAGAGAACGGGATCTGCTCAGCCTAGTGAGCCCGGCGCCCTCTGACTCAGGTATGTTTCGTGCAAAGCGGAATAAAGTGCAACTCCAGGGATTTTTGATTTTTTGTTTTGAATAAAGTGAGAAGGGGGTTAAAAACTCTGTTGGCCAGTTTCAACATCGAGTATGTTTTCCTTTCACTTCCTTTCTGAAAACACAAAAGAGTGTTGCCAATAAATATATATGAGGAAGCCCATCTTTTCCCATTTCCCCATGCCACATAATGCTTGTACCTAATGGTAAATCTAGCCCATAGTTAAAGAGTGCCATATCAATTATCTTGATCTTCTTTTAATAGTAACAACTTTTTTTTTATTATCAACATTTTATGGTCAATTCCTGCAATAAAACTGTAAAACTAATTATATCTAATAATTTCACAAAAGTATTTAATAGTAAATAACATGTAATTGTGAGCCTACAAAGTTTACCTTTACTGTGGAAGTTGAATGGTGGGCCACGGAATACTAGAACTTCTCATCCTTATTCAGTAGTATAAACCCAGATCACATTTTGTAGAGAAGAAAACAGATTTATTTTTAAATATTGTTGTTGTTGCTTTTAATGAGCTTAAAAGAGATTTCCATATAGGCTATATAAAAAGTGTGTATTGTTAATTATTTTTTTTTTATACTTTTCAGGAAGGGCACTTTTTTTTTATTTTTGTTTAGAGGATTGCAACAGATAACAACAGAAAATACTGACTTCATGCTTAATAAAAAGGGCACATTTTACTTATCTATTTACCGTACTTATTTATTTTGGGTTAATGAGTCAAAACTGGCAATTGAACCTTGTATGTGGCCTGGACTTTGTGGCTTCTTGTTACATGTCTGGGTGTACATTTGGTGTTAGACATAAAAAAAATCAGCTTGTAGTCATATTTTCTTTTAAGTGTGTTAAAAATTGTTTGCTTCTTCAATTTTTTTTTCATTGCCTTTTCCCAGGAATTCTATTAATTTTGCCAAAGCTTTATGAAATATTATTCTACTGGTTAAAGTAAATAAAAGTAGGAAGAGTCAAAATTATACAATCTGCTTGATGACACTTTACAAGCTGGCCACATATGCCCATATGCAACACATAGACATGCTACTTTAACAACCTCTCTCTCAGTATTTTTATTTTTTATCTATATATCTATATATATATATATATATATATATACAGTATATAGGGTCTTCAAAAAAGTTCCACAGTTTTCTATATACAACTTAGTTTAAAAAAGTGTGGAAAATTTTGAAGAACACACACATAATAAATTTGAAACTGAGTCTGCAGAAAACTAGAAAACTGTTGAATTAGTGAATATACTATATATAGTGGTATATATATATATATATATATATATATATATATATATATATATATATATATATATATATATATATAGTATATTCACTAATTCAACAGTTTTCTAGTTTTCTGCAGACTCAGTTTCAAATTTGGCTATCCACTGTCATTGGTCTTTCTTGCTTTGTATCGCTTTCTGTATCCTTCTGATGTCTAACTTTGAAAGAGCTCTCTGTAGACAAGAGGGTAAGAGAGGGGAAGCATAAGTTAAACCCAATTTTATTGGAAAATGTAGAAAGGAGGAGAGCAGAGCCACAGATCCCATATGCTGCAGCTAATCTCCAAAGCTCACACTTCAATTACAGCCTCTGTCAACTCAAGCACTCAATCCTATGTAAACAGAACCAACTCAAAAACCATCCCCATTTCCAATTAAGTGCCCTAACTCTGCCTCTTCTTCTAATTCTCCCGAACCAACAGAGGCAATGATTTAAAAGGAAAGAAAGAGATTGGTAAGTGCAGCTTCATTATTCAGGATGCCCCTTATTCTTCGTCTTCATCTCATACTGATAATAAACATCCTTTGTACTATATGGACCTTACAATTGTCTAGAGCCATCCAAGACCAGCTCCTGTAAAGGTCACCAAGCACAATATGGTTTCAGCTTCTCAGGCAGGACTAAGAGAAGAGGGTTAAGGCTTAATTAAGTATCCCTTCTAGTGCATAAGACATTTAAGACTGCAGATTTCTCAGTAATTAAAAAGTCTCCCCTATTGAATTTGCATTGGTTTTAAGAGCTCTTTACTATTATTCAACTTGAATATCATCTTTTCTGGCAGGTGGTGACAAGCTGTGCGATATTAGGGTGTCATAGTGTGGAGAGCTCCCAGTGGACTCTTGTTTGCTCTTTCCCTGTCTTACTTCTTGGTTGGTCTTTTGATAGACAGGCCTACAGTGCGTTAATGTGGTGCTCTAATTGCACATAAAGAATAAAATATCAAGTAACTTACCCAACAAAAATATTTTATTTTACCCTTATAACCAGTTTATATGAACCAGCATAGTAGAAGATTTAACAGTTTAAATACGCTGTGATCTCAAATCACTTGATTTACTAAACTACTAACTTTTTAAGACTTGAGGCTGATAGATTAAAACTGGAAAGAAATAGCACAAAACTGAAGACATTCCCAATAGCAGTTTTCATTTTCAACAATAAAGAATAATTCTAAATGGTCACCTTGAGCAAAACTTTTTTCTTCACCTTTAAGGAATGAGCCCCTATGCTTTCTATATTAATTTGTTTATTCCATGTATATCATAGCCCTCCCATCTTCTGGGAGTGTCTTTTGACAGTCTGTGTGGTCCAGCACCAACACTCCCCCACTTGTCTCCCTACAAGAGATGAGTTTTGGTTCAACCATGAGTCTAACCCAAACCTGAGCTGCTCCTAGTTCATTAAACAGGCCAACAAAGTGGGAAGACTTGGTCAGTTAGTCCTCCAGATCGAACCTTCAGCTGACATAGGCAGAAGCCGTTCTTACAGAGGTGGTTTTTTAGATTTTGATGAAAACCAAGAAAACAAAGATCCATAAAATTCCCTTATCCAGCAATGCAGCCTGGCTGACCAGGAAAATGGCAGGCAACGAGTGTGCACCTCTCTTCATAAACCATACCAGGCCGCATGTCCTCAACATTTTGAAGGTGCTATGTAAGAGGGAATGGAAGTGTTCCCCCCTTGCATGGCACCTCGTCCCCATTATACTGTCCCTACATCCTGTTCCCAAAAATGGATGTGGAGGTCTGTGAGGTGACTATATCGAGCCATATATAGAACTCCCATTCACAAAAAAACGTTAATAGAAAACACCTAAACTGTGAAAAATGTCCTTTATTGTAAGAAAAATGCCCCCCAGTGTAAATCCAACATCAAGTCCAACAATGTAAATCCACATCAATCACATTGAGTGAATCCCAGCGATGTTGACCCTTAGACCTACCATGCATAACCAACTTAACCTGCCCCTACTCCTGTTGCTAGTGGCAGGAACCCAGGATCAGGGCTGTTTTTTTTTATGTACACAAGCTGATGGCATATTAATGCTGCGTACACACGACCAGACTTTCCGGCAGACTAGTTCCGACGGAATCAGTCTATCGGATATTCCGATTGTGTGTGGCATAATCTGATAATTTTTCTTTAAAAAAATCAGACGGACCTAGAAATAGAACATGCTTCAAATCTGTCAGACAGTCTCAATCCTATTGAGAAAACCATTTGTCTGCATGTTGGTCCAACAGACCAAATATGATGCAAGGGAAGCTATTGGCTACTGGCTACTGAACGTCCTTTTTTAGTCCTGTTTTACGCCATCACGTTCACAACTAATGGACTTTCGAATAGACTTAGTCCATTTGTGTGTGGGCAAGATCATTCATTCAGTAGTCCATCAGAATTCTGTTGAAAACCTGTCAGGAAGACTGTCAGACCTTCTCTCCCGGAAAGTTCGGCCGTGTGTACGCAGTATTAGTGATAACATATCAAAATATGATAATGAGCTGGTGGAGATCTCTCATTTATAGATGGTAGTGATAGCACCACTAAATTACAGATCAATGGGTTTGTGTGCATATGTAATCTGGGGAGGATCTGACATTTAGGTAGTAATGCAACAGCTGCTTAATGACAGATCCCTGGCCAGAGTTTGTAAACACAAAATGGCACTTTTAAATGAGTACACCCTAATGCATTTGCATTCTTACCTGCAGAATTACAGCATCCCCCAAGCACATTATTTAGAGGATTTGTGTGTTTTTAGCCCTTTAAATTAAATCAGACAATCCTCTCTCCACTGAACAATATAAAAAGAAAACATTTTTTTAATCATTAACCCCCACCACCTCCCTGCCCAGCCCCTCTAAGCTAAACCATACTGCCAAACAAGACCCCTCACACACACACCCCCACCACTGCACACTTATACACTCCAGCTTCTTATTTACCTGTACACAGGGCCCGCTTTGGTCTTTACATCCTTGGGAAAAAATATTCTCACTCAGTGCCACCCCATAACTTTGAATTGGATTGTATGTCAAGATTGCATATCATTGCTATACTGCCCTGCTGAAGTGAATTTCATCAATAAGGATGTACACACTTAAGCAGGCTGCAATAAAGGTAAGTAAGCAGAACAGGAGGGTAAGGCTTAGTACAATTTAACTTGAAGTGGGGTGGTTGGTGATATGTTCGATACAGGTTAAATAATAATAATAAACCTATTAAAAAACGTTTACCTATGTAACCTATTAAATAATAATACATTAAAACCTGTCCTTTGATCAAATAAAAAAAAAAAGCTTTTTGTCTGCCACATCCAAGGTCTTCAGCCAGAGGTTTCAACAGACCACTAGTCACCGTGCTAGTTCAGAAGCAGTACATACCTTTATAGCATATTGCAGAGCGATGGGCTTATCCAGAACTGGAAATATAAGGATTTTGTTCTGCCATACTCACTTTAAGACTACTATAAATCAGGCCCTAATAGGAAAACCCTGTGCTGATTATCTTCTATTTGGTTATTAATTAAGAGAATATTTACAATACCGTACTATGTTCTAAATCAAGTCCTCTGAACTTATGAATTTGCTCTTTTAATTCCATGATCATTTCCTTTCCAAATTGGCTGTAATGGAAATCTAGAAAAAGTGTTATTAATAATTTATGTTCCATTACAGGTAGTTTAAGAACTAAAATATTCATTAGTTTTGCAGATAAGCCTCACATTTTAAATCTGTCCCTGAAGAAATATGTTTGAAAGAAGTATTTAAACAACACAATAAGGAAATGTCTAGCTTTAAAATAAGTATTTAGCTCATGCGCTGAAATCCATTGCTATAGCTTGCATAGTCAGCTTAAAGTGGGACTGGTGAAACTGTCATTTTATCTTTTTCCCCCAAAACCACCCTTTAGCCATGCCACTACTTTAGTATTTAAAAATGTAGACCTTGGATTAAAGGTTTACTTTGGGTGGCAGGCCTATGTGGTGCTCTTGTTTTTTCTACATATCTACTTCCTACCCAGCTAGACACAGCATTCTGCTTGTTCTAGCTCAGGGGTGTCCAAACTTCTTCCTAAGAGGGCCAGATTTGATGAAGTAAACATGCGTGAGGGCCGCCCGACCATTTTGCCTGACATTCTTTAACCCATTAAAATTTGGTCTAAGTGTTCATCTGAGCACTAATACACTGCCCAACAAGAATTATCTTGCCTTTGTGACAGTGTGTGGTGAAGAGATGAGCTTGGTTGTGTTATTTGTATATACAGTATCTATCGGCTTATAACACGCACTTTCACTTTTAAAAGGAAGTTTCAGGAAAAAATCTTAAGCTTTAAAGCTGCTTTCACACTGGGGTATTGGGAACATCAGCTGTAAAGCATAACTATTTTTAGCGGTGCTTTACCAATGTTTTAGTGGCACTATTTGGCTGCTAGCGGGGTGCTTTTAACCCCTACTAGCGGCCGAAAAAGGGTTACAACCACCTGCAAAGCACCACTGCAGTGGCACTTTGCTGGTGGTTTGGCGGTGCTGCTCATTGATTTAAATGTGCAGGGGCGCTTTAGGAGCAGTGTGTACACTGCTCCTGCAGCGCTGCAAAGATTCTCCTTGCAGGACTTTTTTTTTACCATCCTGCAAGCGCACCGCTCCAGTGTGAAAGCAATCAGGCTATCACACTGGAGTGAGAGGTGAGGCTCTTTACAAGCACTTTTCAGGCACTATTTTTAGCAATGTAGGGCCTGCAAAGCGCCTCAATGTGAAAGCAGTCTAAATAAAGAACTGTGAAGCAAAATAAGGGTCAGTGCCCATTAATGCAGCCTAATCAGTACCCATCTGCAGCCTCACAAGTGCCATGAATGCAGCTTCACCATTGCCATGAATGCAGCCTCACCGTTGCCATGAATGCAGCACCCATATTGATATGAAGGCAGCACCCCTATTGACATGAATGTAGACTCACCATTACCTTGAATGCAGCACCCACATTGCCATGAATACAGCACCTCCTTTGTCATGAATGCAGCACCCCCATTTCCATGAATGCAGAACCCACATTGTCATGAATGCAGCACCCACATTGCCATGAATGCAGCAAACCCCATTGCCATGAATAAAGCAAACCCCGTGGACATGAATGCAGCACTCCCATTGCCATGAATGCAGCACCCACATTGCCATGAATGCAGCACCCCCATTGCCATGAATGCAGCAACCCCATTGTCATAAATGTAGCACCCCTATTGTCATGAATGCAGACTCACCATTTCCATCAGTGCAGCCTGATTTATTCCCATCTACAGACTTGGAGGAGACAGGAAGGGGGTGGGATGACATACAAGAGAAACTCCTGCTTTCTCGTGGCCTCTTTAATAGAAAGTCCTGCCTCCTATGATGAACAGAACAGTCATCGAATGGCAGCACAGGAGACGGGACTTCCTTTTACAGAGGCTGCCATGTAAACAGGAAATTCTTCTGTATGTATGGCATTTGTCCCGCCCCCTCCCCATCCCCTACATGGCAGCCAGCATATATATCTTTTGTGGCCCTCAGTGCTTGGGGATTTGTAGAGGGGGTCACAAAAGACATACATGTCAAAATTACCATGTGGCTGTCCGAAACCGGAACTCGGGCCGTGATTGGCCCATGGGCCATACTTTGGACATGCCTGCTCTAGCTGGACCTCAATAGACTGCTCAAAGATCCATACAAGTACCGATTGATAGGCAGAAAACTAAAGCCTAAGCAAACATCTAGAGCACCCTTGGGTCTACATTCATATGGGGTTCAAAAAGTCACTACAGCCACAAAATTTGTCTTAACCAAATCCTGTGTGGTAGTTTGGGTTGCATTCTCATGCTTTGGGGTAAAACTGCATCCTCTTGTCTTATGATACTGCTCTGTACAACTTACGGTGGTACTCAAATGTAGAAGGAAGAAGCCTCTGTGCTTGGTAAAGCAGGAAACATAATAATTTATTTCTTTAGCTTTACAATAATTCAGAAGTAGAGTATATGGCCAGCTAGAGAATATTGAATAGGCATGAAGCTCTAAAAAATGTATATTAAAGCAAAAGAAAGAACAATTAACATTTGTTCCTTATTTATATTTATATTTGTGTCTGAAAGAAAAATGATGTATGTTTACATTTTTATTATGTAAATTGTGTATTTTTTAAATTGTCTGAAGGAAGACACCTGATTGCCATTGTCATTGTTCCAGTGCATGGTTGCAAGTGAAAGAGTCAAATTATTACTCTCACCACAAATAAGGCTCATAATAATCATCACCTTCTATTCTAAAATAAAGTATCTATAATATAGTTTTTTTTTTTTTTTTTTTTTTTTTTAGCTTTTGCATACTGATGGAAAGTATTAAAATTCACTCTTTTGTTATTAGCTGTACTCTTTCTCCATTTTTTACCTGGTGACTGTTATAACCAGAACAGAACGTGATAGACATTTTACATTTGTCACCAAAACAGGAACAGGGGGGAACATTTTCAAATAGGTAAACCTATTTCAGTAACAACTGACAATTTTTTTTACATTTTTTAAATTTTTTGCATTCTAGAGAGATTTTCTCTAACCTCCTGTTCTGCGGAGCAAGAAGTGAGGGAATATCTCCCTAATAGGATACAGACAGTAAAAAAAAAACAAAAAATAAATAAAACAGGAGTTTTAAAAATTAACTACCCTATGCTAACCAAAACTACTGGGTATCAAAAACATTTTAACATATCCTTTCACAAAGTGTTTTAAATATCTTCACAACCACCAATTGGATTCAAGCATGCAGTGGAAATTACAGTTGTAGAATGAAAATTCCAATCTGATTTGTTTTGGCAGCTTGAGAATTTTTTTTATTAAAACAGGTCATATAAAAGATCAATTAATATTATCAACCCCTAAAATTCTTGTAGAATCGACATCCATTGTAAAATCATTGTTTTCTAATTAATACAAAAATAAGATATGTATTCCTTGTTTAAAGAAATTGGCATAGCCATGCAATTTATTTCTGGTTAATAGCACAAATGGTAGCAGGAGGATTAGGCACCTTTTGTCTTTTCTATGGAAAGGTTAGTCTTCAGTACAGAGGAACCCTTTACGGAGAGGTGAGTATGCAAAATAAAGATTTTTTTTTTTTTTGCATAAGTAGTGGTTAGCGTTACATAGAGGAATAGCTTGAGTGTTAGTGTTAGGATAACAGGAGGGTTAGTGTAAGGATAGTGTAGGACATCATTCCATTAGCTGGGAGCCATGTGCCAAAAAATACCAGCACAGACTTTCTGCTGCTAAAGCTAATTTGTAGGCACAGGTTCAGCAAAGGATTTACATACAGTGGTTTTCTGTTTGAGTTTGCATACAATTCTTTTGAATTTGCATTGTCTTTCCATTTGCCATCAGGTAAAAGTGAAGATGATGAAGATGGCAGCAAATTTGAAGACAGCAAAGGAGAAGATGGCAAAGATCAGAAAAGGCCTAAGAGACCCAGAACCATTCTGACAACACAACAGCGTAGGGCCTTTAAAGCGTCATTTGAGGTCTCCTCCAAACCATGCAGAAAGGTGAGCTGACACTTTGTCCTTGTTAGTAACCCTTTTAATCTTTGTATGACAGTGAACCACTTTTACTTAGACCATAATGAAAGTATATATTCAAGGTTAATTGAAATGTTGACCTGTGGTGCCTGAGCCCACCAGAGGAATGAAAAAAATATTCAAACCTGGGTGCTCTGTTGCGATGGGAAGCAAAGCACAATCATGTGAATGAACCCTGAGTATTAGAACTCACCCTAAAGACTTAGTTTACCATTACATGTTTTCTGTAAAGGTGAGCTAACACTGAACACTGTACCTACCCCCCTTGATCCCCGTTGTACTTATCTCCGGTGATCCTGAGGTGTCAAGGCTTCAACAGCTAGTCCAGCGATCGTGTTTGTCCCAAAAGCACTGCATATAGAAGATGGGGAAAAGCAGAGATTTTTTAATCCCCGGCCCACTGAACCATCTATGGAAGTGGGGCTGGGGCGGGGTGTACTATGTTAGTTCCCCTTTAAAAAAAAATTCTGTAAAGGTGAACTAACCCTTTTACATTAAGCACTTTTTACAGCATAATGTAAATTGGTTGTGGTTCACCATAGACATGGTCAAACAGTTTTCTATTTTGATAAACATAGTAAAACAGAAAGAAAATCAGTTGTGCCCCAGACTATAGACATTACACCAGTGGTCTTACAAGATGTAAAACATTCAGAAGCGATACAGCCATGTGTCTCATTGCCGGCCTTGGAGAACACCACGGTCTTCATTATGAGACACATTGCTGTATCGCTTCTGAACATTTTACATCTTGTAAATGCAATCCACTTATTATATTTAATTCATCTTTTATAAAGTACTGCACTATGGAAGCATTTTATTTTATATCTTTTGAGTGTTATCGGCCTAGCTGTGGTTCCAGACACCATTAAGGGTCCCAGGGAGACCAATTTCCCTGTGCTGGGTGAGACTACTGATTTAGTGATCACAGATAGCTGGTAAGCAGACTACTTACTGACTTGGGTGTGGAGCTGGATGCACATTCTTTGAAGGATCTTTCACGGTTTCCAGCTCTGCAATCTGCCACTGATATTTTACAGGGATTGATGTTGTTTCTTAACTCTCTATCCATGGACTGAAATTCTCACTAGAACTTTGCTTTAGTCTTTCTTTTTTATTTTATTTCTTCTTTTTCAAAATTTTTAAATTTTTGCAATGTTGTTATTCCAATAGCGCTGCACCTATTTTGTATATATTCAACTATTTTGAGTTTTTGTATTTGGCTTTATGGTGCTGGCAGCTTAGTCCATCCACTATATTTTACATATAGTTTTTTTTTCCTTAGTTAAATTGTTTCTAGTGCAGCGTTAAACTTCGGGCTTCTTTTTTCACATGTAAATACATTAGTATGCATGAATTAGGCACAGGTTCACTTTAAAGTAAAATTAAGCCTCATTGACGGTGAGCTTTTGACACAATCTCTGTATAGCATACTTGTTGATTATATCACACACTTACCTCTTTCTGTGCTATCCTCCAGCTATGTCTCATTCAGGCACCTATCACCGCTGCAGCCATAGCCATGATTTTTTCTTGGTCCCATAGTGATTCTCTTTGGCCACTGGGCATGCATACAGGACTTATTTCATCCCTAGCACCTGCTCCATTCCCTGGTATCTGTAAAGTGCCTGGAATGAGCTGAGAGTGTACACTGTAAGGTGTAAGCATCATACAGAATATACAATATAAAACATTCCTAGGGAAAAGAGGAAGACTTTTTTGGCAAGAGAGGCCTTGCTTATCTCTTCTGCCAAAAACCCCTACCTCCTAGTTTTTTATTTTTCTATATTTATTTTTTTACAGTTTAAAGCGGAGTTCTAGCCTGGGTGAAAAGAAAAAGTCAAATACTGTAGCTGCTGACTTTTAATATAACAACACTTACCTGTCCAGAGAGCCCGATAGGACGGCTGACCCATCCATTGGCTCTGGGTGTAGGCCCCACATCCTTACTAAGGGAAACAGGAAGTTAAGCCTTGCAGCTTCACAGCATGTTTCCTACTGCACGACACATTCTGAATGCTCCCATCATCTTTTGGGACACACACAGGTCTCAGAAGGCACTGGGGGGGAAGGAGAAGGGTCTGGATTAAACCGTGGAAGTGATATACCTGCAGTGCCATGGGAGGGAACTCACAAATAAACAATAAAAGTATGAAAAAAAATATATATCCAAAAACAAGTGGGTGGTTAGTGCATATATTTTCAAAGGAGTTCAATTTTTACCCGGAACTCCGCTTTAATTCAGCTTTAAGAATATCTGGAGTTCAAAATTCTATATGGACCCTGACTATGCACGAAATGCATTACAAATATGACAGTTTGCTTAACATAATTTACATTTTTGCTCAGAAATTAAAAATACTTATTCTATCTTCACTGCAAAGTGATTGGTAAATATTACTGTTTAATGGAAAGCTCCGTACAAATAATTATCTCGGGGCTTGCGAAGAAAAATACACCTTACCTAGATGTGACATTATTTGCAATCACAAAACTTTTATTCTATTACTACTTCCTGATAAAGTTATACACATATTAAAGTAGAAATTCATGAAGTCAGAAAATACAGAAAGCCTTGTGGATGTCAGGTATAGCGACCTCAGCACAGATATAATAGAACAGAGATAAAATTCCCTAAAACCTGACTATAACTAAAATACCCGTTTTGCTTGGACTGACTCTGTAGTTACAATAACATACTTGTGGAAAAACATCACATTGTGTTGTACATGGGTGACCTTAGATTACAGCAGGCACCCCTTGCTAATGGATTGCAGACAAAATGTATCTGACATTTGCTCTGGTTGATATACATTGCACCCCTGGTATTGCAGATTTACAGTATGCATGTTTATAAGCTAATTTAAAAAAAACAAAAAAAAAAACACAATTTTTGGAGAAGGTGGTATGGGCTTGCCTGACTGCCATCTTATGGATCGCCCAAATCTGAATGCTGAAAAATTATTTGATGTTTCCTTTGGTTAAGGTGAGAGAGACACTTGCAGCAGAAACTGGTCTTAGTGTGCGCGTGGTACAAGTCTGGTTCCAAAATCAGCGAGCAAAGGTGAGACACTCAGCAGACCTCCATAATCAATGTCATAGATTACAGTGTTTAATATATCAAGTGAGTTTGAAACTATTACGGTTTGGAATAGAATTATTATGAGTTGGAAGCTTTTAGTCTCCTGAAGGCTGCAGTATTTAGTCTAGAGTATTGAATATATACATAATTTATTTTGACTTATTGTATTCATTTATACAGTGCTACACATTTATAGACAGTGTTTTATAGACAACATCATACCATTAACATCTGCTTTAACCCCAAGGAACTATCGGTCGAATGTCTTTACCGTAGATATGTGACTGTGGTAAACACTGGACCTGCTTTTGGATGGTAGAAGGAAACCCATACAAACACAGAAGGAACGTACAGAATACAAATATATGATTACCCTATTGAGCAATAAACCTAGGCCCCCATTTTGTCAACCAACACATACTACATAAATATAATGGTCCTAATGGGCAAGAAATGCAGACCCCAGTCTTGTCAGCCCACAGATATGAACACTAAGTTACTATATTCCATTTTGGGTTGGAGTGTATGTCAATTCAATACTTTTTTATTCATTTTGGTTAAAGTGGGGAAAGTTAGAATCACTGTGAGTTTTTTACTGCTATCCAAGGCTGCTTTAAAGAGAGTGATGCCTCATACACATGTTCGGAAATTCAGACAGAAAAAAGTCAGATCGGATTATGTTGTCGAAAAATCCGAACGCGTGTGGGCTCTAGCGGACTTTTTCTGTCGGAATTTCCGACGGAAAAAGTTTGAGAGCTGGATCTAAAATTTTCCAACAACAAAATCCGATCTGACCTTTTAGAATCGTGTGTAGAGAATTTCCGACGCATGCTCAGAAAAAAATTGGAGACGAACGCTATTGGCTACTGGCCTCTATGTAGTCCCGTCGTACGTTTTGTACGATTGGATTTTCCGACAACTTTGTGCGACCGTGTGTATGCAAGACAATTTTCGGCCAAAATCCGTCTGAAAAAATCCAACGGATTTTGTGGTCGGAATGTCCAACCATGTGTATGGGGCATTACCCTCACTTCCTGTCCTGGTGACAGTGGTTTTACCAGACAGGAAGTGAGGGAAAACTCTCCAACTTTATTACACACAGAAATAAAAATGCCTTTCTTTATTTGAGTAGGGTATAGCTAGAAACCCTTTTTAGATTTTTATTTCTGTTTGTGCTCCTGTTGCAGATTTTCCCTCACATCCTGTTTGATTAAACTGTTGTCAGCAGGGCAGCTAGTAAGGGTAAATGTCTCTAATGGAGCTCCAGAATGCATTAAAAACTTGACAGAAATTCAAATTTGCCTGCTCTCTATCCAAAAACATAAAAATGGTTTATCTATACAAGCATGTTATTTAAAGGATTTATACAATTTCAATGTTGCCTTTGAAGCCTAATGAAATCATCCTCGGGCTTGCTAAATTTTGAACAACTTTTAGCAAACCCTTGGTTATTTGAATTTGAAAAGATTTGCCAATCGCTACTTACTGTAATAGCACTTTGATAATTGTTTGAAAGAAGCGTGGAAACTGCATACTGAATATGCATAAAGTCTTTACTATTTTGATGCAAGTACAAATAATTTATCTTGCTAAAGTTGTATAAAGAGTACACAGTGCAGTTCCCGGACTAGATATTTATACACATTACCTGAAGGAATTACTAGAATAGTACGCAAGCATGCTTATTTTCTAGAATCTTACTTGTGTGCTTTACTTAGATGAAGAAGTTGGCAAGGAGACAACAGCAACAACAACAGCAGCAAGATCAGCAAAACCCATCACGGATACCAGCAGGTATGGTAACAATTCTTCCCGGCAATGCATGCTTTAATGAGTCAAGGACTGGCCCCTCAAGACTTTCCTGCTGCTGAAAATGTGTCGTCACTCCTACCGGAACGATTAGGGAGAGGGGTCTCCTTTTACAAAGCATTGCAAGGCTTTCAGACGTCTATAATAAACATACAATTTAGTTCAATCTAGTAAACAGGAATACAAAGGGGAAGCATAGGAATTTGACAAGGGGGTTAAAAAAGTATGTAGTTTACATACAATTTCACATGTTACATACGCTGTATATTCTTTAAATTACAAATAGAGTACAGTTTATTTTGATGATATGGATATATTATATGTATTTTTTTGTTAATAATCCTGACTAAAAAAACATAGACTTCAATGAGCTTTGCTTCCATAAGCGACAATTTTACAAGTTTTCTTCACATGTTTAAGAGGCTTACTTTGGAAGCCAAGCATGGATGTTCTGGATACCTGTCACACTGTTATGACAGCAAAAATAAAAAAAAATAGGGCATATCATATGAATAATCTCAGCAGTATTAAATGATTGCTACAGATTCAATATACGTTTGAAATACAGTACTTTATTGTTGAATAATTTAAATACTGCAAACTGTCAATAAAGGTTTAGCTTGCAGTCTTAAAGATCATGAGTGGTCTAGCTAGCTTGATGAACGTTTAAATCAGAGTGCAGCTATATCATCACATTTCCATTATGACAAGCTTATCCTGATAACTATTGCATGATTCAGAGCAGGACTCCCACTAGTTATCCCAATTATAGCAATATAACTATTCAGACCATACATGGTAGGAATCTTAATATGCTGGTATTTTAATATTTGTATATCAAATAAGTTGTGTGAATGCTTAACTTACTGTTTTCCTAAAGAAGACCAGTCTTGATAGAATAATGTAGACTGTCAATACTAACCTCTACTTCTGAAATTGCTCGTTTTGTGGTGCTCAAGAACAACTCAAGAACAAAAATATAATTAGTTGTAGGTTACCAGTCCATAGATATGGTGGTTGCATTCATTTTATTTTTTTCAGGCCTTTTTCGCCCAGTGAATTAACCATGAACAAACTTCCTGTACTTGGGTGCCAGTACTCACCCACTGTCCTCTGTCATCAGTATTATCACCCTAGAATAGGAAATGACAAGGTCAAAGTGTTCTGTAGTCTATAAAGAGAACATTGACCACACTGTATATAGCAAAACATGTATATCTATCTATCTATCTATCTATCTATCTATCTATCTATCTATCTATCTATCTATATATATATATATATATATATATACAGTGGGAACGGAAAGTATTCAGACCCCCTTAAATTTTTCACTCTTTGTTACATTTCAGCCATTTGCTAAAAACATTTAAGTTCATTTTTTTCCTCATTAATCTACACAGAGCACCCCATATTGACAGAAAAAAAAGAGAATCGTTGACATTTTTGCAGATTTATTAAAAAAGAAAAACTGAGATATCACATGGTCCTAAGTATTCAGATCCTTTGCTCAGTATTTAGTAGAAGCACCCTTTTGATCTAATACAACCATGAGTCTTTTTGGGAAAGATGCAACAAGTTTTTCACACCTGGATTTTGGGATCCTCTGCCATTTCTCCTTGCAGATCCTCTCCAGTTCTGTCAGGTTGGATGGTAAACGTTGCTGGACAGCCATTTTTAGGTCTCTCCAGAGATATTCAGTTGGGTTTAAGTCAGGGCTCTGGCTGGGCCATTCAAGAACAGTCATGCAGTTCTTGTGAAGCCACTCCTTCGTTATTTTAGCTGTGTGCTTAGGGTCGTTGTCTTGTTGGAAGGTAAACCTTCGGCCCAGTCTGAGGTCCTGAGCACTCTGGAGAAGGTTTTTGTCCTGGATATCCCTGTACTTGGCCGCATTCATCTTTCCCTCGATTGCAACAAGTCGTCCTGTCCCCGCAGCTGAGAAACACCCCTACAGCATAATGCTGCCGCCACCATGCTTCACTGTTGGGACTGTATTGGACAGGTGATGAGCAGTGCGTGGTTTTCTCCACACATACCGCTTAGAATTAAGGCCAAAAAGTTCTATCTTGGTCTTATCGGACTAGAGAATCTTATTTCTCACCATCTTGGAGTCCTTCAGGTGTTTTTTAGCAAACTCCATGCAGGCTTTCGTGTGTCTTGCACTGAGGAGAGGCTTCTGTCGGGCCACTTTGCCATAAAGCCCCGACTGGTGGAGGGCTGTAGTGATGGTTGACTTTCTACAACTTTCTCCCATCTCCCGACTGCATCTCTGGAGCTCATCCACAGTGATCTTTGGGTTTTTCTTTACCTCTCTCACTGAGGCTCTTCTCCCCCGATAGCTCAGTTTGGCCAGACGGCCAGCTCTAGGAAGGGTTCTGATAATGCCAAACGTCTTCCATTAAAGGATTATGGAGGCCATTGTGCTCTTAGGAAGCTTAAGTGCAGCAGAATTTTTTTATTACCTTGGCCAGCTCTGTACCTTGCCACAATTCTGTCTCTGCTCTTCAGGCAGTTCCTTTGACCTCATGAATCTCATTTGCTCTGACATGCACTGTGAGTTGTAAGGTCTTATATAGACAAGAGTGTGGCTTTCCTAAAAAAAAAATGTCAACGATTCTCTTTTTTTTCTGTCAATATGGGGTGCTCTGTGTAGATTAATGAGGAAAAAAATTAACTTAAATGTTTTTAGCAAATGGCTGAAATATAACAAAGAGTGAAAAATGTAAGGGGGTCTGAATACGTTCCACCCCCACTATATATATATAGATAGATAGATAGATAGATAGATAGATAGATAGATAGATAGATAGATACATACATACGTTCCACCCCCACTATATATATATAGATAGATAGATAGATAGATAGATAGATAGATAGATAGATAGATAGATAGATAGATAGATACATACATACATACATATATAAACATGTGTATATTTAACAGATAAAAAGGCATCAAATAAGTGAAGTTCATTGTTAGGATTTACATACAATTTAAGCTTTGGCTTCAGGACTTTGAGTCACTAATCAGGAACAAGTGTAGAGATAAGGCATTTTTCATTACTTTCATTATTTGCAAGGTTGTTTTAGGTTTGTGCTTCTGAGTTCTTAAAGTCAGACACAATCAGTATGTTTTACTCCTGAAGTTTGAAGTTTTTCTATTATGTCCTTATTTAGTAAATGTATGAATTCAAATTAAAATGTCTTCTTAATGTCTTACAGCTCAAACACACAGTTCAAGTAACTCCAGTATTGAAGGGATCATGAATGTGTTCACATCTCTTCCTCAACATCAACTACTTTCAGTGGAGCAGAACATGTATAGTGCAGACCCGTTCCAGCAAGGCCTCACACCACCACAGATGCCAGGAGACCACATGCATCCTTATGGTAAGGGTGCTTCTTTTTCTGTTTTCTATACAACTGTTCTACATTGATTGTTTCTGTTATTTTCTTTAGCTATACCTGTAGTCCATGTATACTGAAGAGAACCAGTTCCATTGCAGCCTTGTCAGTCACTTGCAGCCTTGCATTTAGCCTTGTCAGTCACTTGCAGCCTTGCATTTAGCCTTGTCAGTCATTTGCAGTCTTGTCTGTGGCTTTGCCATTTCAAAATGGCACTGCCGAGATACAGAGCGGATGTCCTGTGTATCTCGGCGGTGCTCGGTAGTTCTCAGCCGCTCTCGGCGCCTTTCAGCTATTTTCGGCCACACTCGGCCATTCTCGGCTATTTTCACCCATTCTCGGCTATTTTCGACCACACTCGGCCGTTCTCAGTGGCTTTTGGCTTTCCGAAAGCCTCCCAGAACTGCTGAGTGCGGCCGAAAATAGCAGAGAATGGCCAAAAATAGCTGAGAATGGCCGAAGATAGCCGAGAACGGTTGAGTGTGCCACAGAGAGAGGCAGAAAGGGTTAAAATAGTGGGGGATCGGCGTATAACACGCATCCCCGATTTCCCCCTGATTTTATGGCAAAGAAAGTGCGTGTTATACGCCGATAAATACGGTACATTTGATATGATTGCAAAAAAGCCAAAACGTATGCAACCTTCCAGTTTAGAATGTAAAGAATATCTCTGTTCCCATGCTGGAATTGGACTGTTACACTTGATACCTCTGGTCAGCCCAACCCTAGGTCCTCAGGAGAGATGTTAGGGTCGTGGGTAGAAGTCAAGGGTGGATAGGAAAAGTCCTCAAGGGTTTATGTAGCAGAGGTGCCCTTGAAAGTCTGGGCTGGTGGTCATCAAAGGGTCATTAGATTATGTTGTGTTTCACAAAGGTTCAGTGCCTCCTGGTTTCCTAGAAATCCTAGGCGCATGTCTCTGTTCACTCAGACACAAGGCAAGGATTGCTAAGCAACAAGGAGGCACTGAACTTCTGTGAAACAGCTGCATAAACTGAAAAAAAAGGCCGATTAGCCAAGAATTGCATCTTTGGTGTTACCATTAAATGTCTATATAATACTTCTGATGACTTTAACTCTTCCATGACCACCATGCCACACTACGAAGGGCACCTTTGCAGCATAAACATTGAAGGGTTTTTTTTCTCTCCACCCATGGGAGCTGAAACCTATCCCTGACCCAACAAGATGGGGCACAATTCTCCTTTGAGATCTAACATCTTCATAGTAAAGCATCAAAGACAATGCTGTTTTACATGGGCGTTTTGATCAGATCCATCTTTCAGGCAGGTCTGAATGGAAGCCCCATGTTAGGCTATGAGCAGGCAGATGTGTGTCCATTTATATATAATTACCTCTAAGTCCATCTAGGCCCCAAAAAAAGAAAAAGGTCTACATCTTTTTCAGTTTTTTTCAAACATAAGGACAATGGATTTGAGGCAGTCGGACGTTAAAAACACGTGCAAGTCTACTTACATCCGCATGCTCATAGAGTCTATTCTACATGGGTCTATTAAGCTAAGGAAGGGCAAAATTGTGTAGACAGATGTCATAAAAGTGACATCTGTGCCACTTACTTCCAATTCCATTCTTTTCGCAGATCTTCCGCTGATCAGAATTTACACACCCTATGTAAACAATTCCTCATGCTTATCTTCCATAGTGTTGACGTCACAGTATTAGAGAGCACTGTTCTGTTGGACCATTCTAAGTATCAGTTACATTTTGTGGTTTTACATCTTTTCAGGTGGCGAGACCCTGTTCCATGATATGGATAGTGATGATGCATCTCTCAGCTTGGGTGAATGTCTTCTAACAGCACCAGAAGTAGGTTCTCTGCAATCCAGAGTGGGAAATCCCATCGATCGTCTGTACTCCATGCAAAACTCATATTTTACATCCTGAAATACAATACACATTGCAAAAATCCATTCAGGAAAATTAAACCATCTTCTACTGGAACAGTACTATAACTCTTTTAGACAAAGAAGACATCACTGGACACAATGAGGATATACTTCAAAGCCCCTGCTGAGATAAGACCTAAGCCATATAACCTGAGCCTAGATCTTGAGCAGTGGCTTGTGGGATTATTTCAGGAAAAGCAATTGTCTGCTAAAAAGTGCAGAGTTTAATAAAATCCAGTGGTCTAGGTATCCATATTAACTGTGTTCAGTTTATATAAAGGGGCTTCATGTACTGTAAAATGACTTGTTTTACCATGGAAAATGCAGTAAAGCAGATGACTCAAAATAGACATGGACATGTGACTCCTTGGCCAACGGGCATACATGAAGGCAAGATATGAGACTTTAACTAGAAAATCCAATTAGTTGTAAATTCTTGAACCACCAGTCATGCACTGGAAGGATGTAGACTGATGAATTCAGTGTATTAGCTGCATTACCTGACACTGAGCATACAACCCAATCCAATTGGGAGTATTTAATGTTGCACACCGGTGCATTTATTTATGTAAAACATAGCATATTTCTTTTTACTGTCTTGTTAGGATGGGGAAGATTATGTTAAGCATTTTTTGCCCATTGATTGTTCCTGGTTTAATGTTATTATTGAAATAGATAAAAAAATATACATCATACCAGTGTTTTTCTTAATGGTCCTTACCAGATAAAATTGAACATTAAAACTGAACTCCAGTCTTGCCCGCAGTCTTTCACAGCTGTACAGGCTCCTTTCCTCTACTGATATTGCATTTCAATCAAGGAGGCTCAGCATCTCATGTGGGCATTACCCACGGTAGTTTGTATGCAAATACAGCCTTTCTAGGAACACCCTCTCCATTAGTATAGCATAATTCCCCCCAACAGTAAGCCCAATGCTTGTGTCAGGACTGGGGGCCCTGGAGAGGGGTACTGAGGCAGGATGATGTGATATTTTCAGGAAGCTATGTACAGCACTGAAGAGGAGCAAAAGGGGAATATGATGAACACATAAGTGGTCCATATAGTGAACTTGGTGTTGAGTTATTCACTTTAAGGTCATCACAGAGGACAAGAGGACACTGGATTTAATCTCCAAATACAGAAAGGTTTCTTCACAGTAAGAGCTGTGAAAATGTGGATAAGACTCCCTCCAGAGGTGGTTTTGGTCAGCTCAGTAGATTGCTTTAAAAAGGGTCTGAATTTTTTCCTAGGTGTACATAATATAACTGGGTACTAACATTCATAGGTAAAGTGGATTCGGGGAATATCTGATTGCCTCTTGGGGGGATCAGAAAGGATTTTTCCCCTGCTGTAGCACATTGGATCATGCTTTGCTGTTTTTTTTTTAACTAGATGGACTTGTGCCTTTTTTCTAACTATGTACAGTAGCATGTATTTTTCATATCAGAGCTAGAGCTCTCCAATCAGCAGAAAGTATAAGCTTTACTTATTGGAAAGCTATAGGTCTAATTCAGCAATGGGAATGTGAGAGTTCTGCAGAGAGACCACTGCTTACACAAAGGGAGCAGGGGCCCTTCTCTACTGCACGTTGGCAGATGACAGGCTTTTCTACGCATACTGATGCTGTGCTCTAAAAAAATCACTGGTAAGACTTAGCAAACCTTTTTCTTTTTTTGCATCTGGAATGCATTCAGCTAATTTAAAATGAATGTTCAGTTTGGATGTAAAGTTGTTGTAAAGGCTGTTTTAAAAAAAAAAAAAACCTCCACTATGCATCTCTCCCCCCAGCCCCCCTAATACTTATCTGAGCCCCATCTCGATCCAGCAATGTAAACAAGAGCAGCTGCTCTCTCGGCTCTCTCTTAGCTTCTGCTGCTGTCAATCACAGCTAGTGAGGACGTGGGGGTGTGGTGGCTTATGGACACACAGAGCGGGGCTCAGGAGCGAGCATTCGCAAGTGCCCTCATACCAAGCAACTTGCTATCGGGGCACTTGGCAGTAGGGAGGAGCCAGAAGCACCAGTGGGGGACCCATGAAGAGGAGGATTGAGGCTGCTATTTTTTTTATTATTATTAAATCTGAGCCTTTATTATCACTGTAACTTACTGCGTTGGTAAAAGAAAACCTGTCATAAAATACATTTGTAAGCTGGTATACTGATCTCTATTTCTGAACTTTCCACTTTCCTGGCTTCATACTTAAAGTTAATCTAAACTCAGGAACAAACATTTATAACATTGCATCTCACCAGTGGCTTATATTTTAGGATCACAGTGCAGTTGGTTAGCAAACAATTCGGATTGTTCTATATGAATCACTAGTGTAGCGGTACACCTGTAGGAGCTGCTGATTGACTCTAAACCCCACTGGCTACCCCGACTCTGCAGGTCCTCTCTCACCTCTGACAATGCAGGTTCCATTTTTTAGGAGGTTTGTAATGTTATCAATGAGAGCCACACACGCAGTGTACCTGAACAAAAATGACAGTGATAATTCACTGTGCAATATATATACCGTAGCTTTGGGACCCTTCACTTCACCAACTGTAGTAATAGATGGAGGCTCACACAAATTGTCAATTAACCACTTGGGAAATTTACTAAGAAGATAGCACAATAAACACTGTGACAATTCAGATTTAAAAGGCGACAATAGATAACAGTCAATATGTGCATAAACTGAAGATTCAATGATTACCATAGGGGGTATATGCAAACAGGTGTGCAGTAGGACAAGTGCTCAATATTATTGAAACTGGTACTGAACACCTTTCTCCTGAAATCTCAATGGGCACACCTGAACTGCAGCAAAAGTTATGGACATGCAATGGTACAATATAATAGATATATGTATATATCCTATACTCAAGGGCTCCCCCTGGGTTGTAATGCAATGCCCCAAATGCAAAGTTAACTGTGGTATTTTGTAGAAGATGATAACAGGCCTTGTCCTCTTGATCTTCAGCTAGCTCAGGGTATTAGACTGCAGTATTTGTAAATCCAACAGAGAAACAAGTAAACAGCAGGCTATAGGAAAAAATGATGTGCTGATAATAGTGTACTTGCAAAACAGAAGGCAGGCACTTGTATGTTTTCTCCTTAGCAATGGATGTGATGCAGCATTAACTTTATAACACAAGGAACACAACCCTGAAACTCCACTGTATGCAGGCTATGGATGAATTAAAACACTCCTGTGGGACTACAAGTCCCACCAGCAGTCTTTAACTAAATAACCCAACAACAGTAAATTATATTGATTTGGGCAAATGCCCTCTCACCACAATGGCCCAGATGCTTGTGAGACTCTTTTCCTGATGTCTCAATCTGGTCCAAGCTGGAGCCGTTACACCGCACCGCTCCTTCTGATGCCTAGTGACTGTGATGCAGGAAACCTTTAGAAATCTTGGGTTCTCCGGTCCATCCGCATGCTGGTCCAACTGACTGTGCTCTGGAACTCCTCTGAGGCCAAACGATTCCACTCTGCGCCTTACCGGCCGCAGCCTCCCGGTCACACACAGACCTCGCTGTAGGCAGGTTTTGAATGGTGTCCCAAGAGGCCAAAAACATTGCCACACTGCTCCTTTTATGTCACTACCCAGCAGGCTTTTCTGTTAGCTGGCATTGTGGGTAGGTAGTTCACAGACTGAGTTTTAGTACATGAGTCCCTTCCTCATTCACTATATCTCCCACAATGCCTTGAAACATGGCTTCAATGAGACCAAACAAACGTCTTAATAGCATTAAATAGAAAGGACACTAGAGGGAGCCAAACTTACTTATAATCTAAAAAAATAAATTAGCAAAGCATGGCTACACTAGTAAGTGTACATTTTGCTTTAGTTTAAGATATCTATAAAATCTCAAACAATAAACATATTTTATTTGGCTTCTTTTGGTCTGTTATATTTGTTCATTATATGTGGTGGCCGCATTCATTTCCCTTTTTAAAGATTTCTTTATTTTTTTTGTACCTGGTGATCCTGCCAGTAAAGGTGACAACACTTACTGTACTGTATCAATGGAGGAGCAACATTGTCACTCTAATGTGGGGAGTGTGTTAGGACCAGAACAGAAGAGGAGGTGTTCTGTAGTCCTATCACGCTTTCCCATAACATGGTTTAAGATAATGCTGCAGAGAGCACAGGATAGCATTTAACTTCTGGAAGGAACAAGTTATTAATTTGCTTTTATTGTGGAGATATATAACAAAACTCTCTCAATCGTATATTTAATGAGGCAGACAAAAGTCGTTTATTGTTTGAGTTTTACATACACTTTAAAGTAAAGGGAAGTGTGCCCTGGCCAATAATCCATATAGACCAATCAGAATCCATCTCTTTCTAATGAACTGCCCACTGATACTAATATATAATCTGAGTGGTTAGATCCGTACTAAGACCTTAACAGCAAAAACAAACAGTACAAGATACAAATCAAATAAAAGGTTCCATGCTGAACAGTCACACCAGCAAAGAATTTATACTATGCAGAGTACACAGAACAAGCTCTTTTCCATGACATGAGCTGAAGAATTTATAAACCACAGATAATCACAGAGTGTCTTAATCCACACAGCAGGCATGGAAATTATCCAATAATCATATTATAACCCAGAACACTGCCTTTCCATTGTCCCGGTTATGCAGTTGGCTTGTAAATACAATTGTTCCTGAAGTCACGGATCACCTTAATTCACACATGCTTTTTTATAGAGCTAATTTAAAGGTCTACTAACTTCCACATTGTGTTAGAAATTTTTAATAACAGAATTTACTCTACAACCTTGTTCCATGGCCTTGAGCACCCTGTTAGCCCTAAAACTTGGTGTACTCTTAGTATACTCTGTTAACCAAATAGCATTCAGCTGTAGTCTGTAGTCTGTAGTCTTGGGCTCTGGACCGAACTCCCATCACTTTTAATACCATACAATTAGCCTATCAGTTAGATGAGCAGCATTACTGACCAATAGAGGAGCGTAGGAGGCTAAAGGGAGAGACCAGAACTGATGGCCATAGTAGCTTAGTTCCTGCTTGGGGTACCCTAGAAAAAAGTAAAGCTGACATGCAGCACTTGGAAGTGCCTGCTATTCAATATAAATATTACTTTATTAAGTATATTGGACTGAATAGTTTCTTTTAAGATTGGAATGTTTGAATGAAACCACCTTCTATTCAAATGATTACCTAAATATCAAATTAAATCACCTTTACCCTGCAGTGTCACTAGACTTTGTCTTTGGGGGCATGTGCCCCAGGTCTCCCATCTGGATTGAATCAACTCACCTTTGTGGTTTGGGAGATATGATCTTGGTATCTAACACGTGGATATTAGCTGTATCTCACAGTGAGTGACTCCTAAGCTAGTATTTATTGCAATACACATATATACTGCCATTGTCCAGTGATTGCATGGTACTCACTGCTAGGTGCAGTTTTTATTGATATTGTGAGATTATAAGGTAAGCCGAAACCTATGGCCACCAATAAAGATGGTGAGTACACCTAAATATCATCCAACCTGGAAAACATGGAATACTTACCTGTCTCACTGCCCACTATTGGACATGCTTCCGGTTTTGCTGTATGCCTTGATTACGCCTGACCTCAGCACTCTGAAAGCTGTACCATTTGTCTATTCATTACATAGTCTTCTGACTGCCAAACTGTATATGCGATATTGCACACTATAGTCTCGGTTGCTGAACCCTGGCTGCCCAAACAAAGTTACAATTTACAGTAGTTTGAACATTCATACTAAATTCCCAAAAAACATTCACCAGAGGATTTAATGATGCCATTATTAAGTCAACTATATTTTGATGGATCTTAATTCAAACCTGCTACTTGAGTGGATTTCCAGATATATTAAATAGGTTTTTTTATTGCTTACAAAATCAATGAACAAATAAGGCAAATCAACGTTTTTTGATTTATAAATATTGCCTATTTAGAAGTATATTTATATTATATGCATTAAATGTTTATCAGCTAATGAGGTTGAAGTGGATATACTATATACAGTATATACTGTAAAAACCTCCAAACTGGTCCCCAACTCCAGACTGGTTAATGAATGATAAACTCAAATCCAAGGGTAGAAAAAAATAGCACAGTTTACTAAAAAATATAGGTTAAAAGCAGCTCACATGTAAAAAATGGACTCCAGATCAGCAAGGTGCAACTATGAAGATGAAGATTTTGAAGATCACACAACTCACACATCCTGACAGATGGTTAGTGCAGTCTTGGACCCAATAGATGGTAGATGAAAAGGCCCGGGTGACACCAGGGGAGATGGAGAGAGCCAAGGTTCTGACACACCTTCAGACAGGAAGTTACACAATTGGAGAACTGGGGGTGATGCCAGGTGTTGGTGGAAGAGCCCAAAAGGAACTCCACTTATGTGGGCACCAACAGACACTGGAACAGTGAGAGACATGTACCAAAGCAAAAAAAAGTTTTAAAAATTCCATTTGGCAACGGTCACCAATTTAAAAAAATGATTTAAGGTCAACATTAACTGCTTGCCATTGGCACTTCCTGGCCCTTTAAGGGGTTACAGATGCTGGGAAGTGAGGCAGGGTTTATGATCATGTGCCAGTCACATGATTGGAAAACTCACGATCACTAGCTTTAGGTTAGCCGCTGTGACAGGAGCAAGCAAGGAGCGCATTTTTGGCACAGTTGATTTTGCAGTGTTGCACGCAAATATGTGGCCGCTCTGCTCCAAGGCCCGCCCAGTGAGAGGCCACATATTTGTATGCTTTCGGCACCAAGAGGTTAAAAATTCAAAATTTGCAAAATGTAAACAACATGACTGGGGGATACCCTGTACCTGCCAGAGAAGTGGTGCATCTGCACAATGTATACAACCTATTACAGCAAAACTGAAATTTACAAAGAAAAAAATGCAGTTTAAATGGCCGATAAACAACAGCTTTAGTGATTTTAATTTTGTTTATAAACAAACGAATAGGAATTCCTTTCATCTATACCAGATCCTTATCTTAGATGAGTGTCTAGTATAGATGTTAATGGAGGACCACTAGAGGGTGATGGAAATTCCTATGATACTTAGCACCATCTAGTGGCTACATTTTACATCAATGGAAAACATTGGAAATAGCTTAATAACATTATTTTTTGCCCTATTTGCATAGAACGTATGTAATGCGCATTCACTGAGTGAATTTCTAATGTAATTGGTAAATCTTTTCATAAATACACCCCTTTCTTACAATGCTTTGGGAATTTTCACTGCTGTGCCACACATTTCACAGACCCTGCCTTCTGAAATAGAGAGCTGCTGAGAGGAGAATTGTCAAGGGTCAATACAGGAATCCCTGCTTTCATGCACCAGTATAACTGAGAATATACATCTCCTTTAATAATCTGCCTTTATGCCACTCCCACTGTGAAAGCAGCCACAGAGCAAATTTTCCCAATGTGTCTCAGGGTGCCCTAAATCTTTTAAAATTATAGCAACATCAAGGGCCAGGACAAGGGGTAACCAGGAGGGCAGCTGTTTCATGTGAGGTAGGGGAGCAACATAAGGAGATTGGGGGGGGGGTGTTGGGAGGGGGGGATGTGAGGGACATCATGAGCTAAGAATTGTTCTAGAAGGGGAAATTTGGGAAGAGGAATTGTGCTAGGAGGGGGGATTTGGGTGTGTGTGTGTGCTAGAAAAGGTGATATGGTAGAGTGGGAAGGGAATTTGTGCTAGAGGGGATGATTGGGGGGTATCTGTGCTAGGAGGAGAAATTTGAGGGGGGATTTGTGATAGGATGGGGTATTGGGGATGTAATCTGTGCTGGGAGGGGGGATTTAAAAGGGGGAGGGGTAGATTTGAAAGAGGGGGATTTGTGCTCAGATGGAAAATTTGAGGGGTAGTTGAGGGGCAGAGGGTTTGTGCTAGGAGGAGTTGAGCTGGGGGAGGATGGGGGGATTGAAGTGCCAGAACTCCTGGAAAAGAAGACTCAATAAATTGAAAAATGAAGAGCCTAAGGGTCAAAAACAACAAAATGTATTTTAGAAGACTTTAGCACAGGACCCAGAAGCTATTAGATATACTTCTACACATGATTAAACTGTCTCAAAAAATCTTGAATAAATCTTGAATTTAGGCTTTGTGTATTTATTTGATATCTATCTTTTGACTGCTCTATATCTGCAAAAGTTTTGTCATTTTGGGCTTTAAACACAATCCAAAAAATGATATATCATAGCAAGATAGGACTAGGTTTGGGTTTATCAGCTTTAGTATATCATTAATTCAATCCTAATGCAACTAATTGGTCTAAATATGCTGCACATAACCATAAAAGGACTATATTTCCACATCTAAAGTGTCATGAAAGCATTTGAACAGAATCATTTATGGGACCTTTAAAGGATGTTTGAGTATAAACACTGATACGCGAAAGGTTAAAACGTCATAATTTATTAATGTTTAATACTAAGAACAATCCATTATAAAAGCATAAACATAAATATTACATAGTTGTTGTTGTATTCATTTTTACAGCGGTAAGACAGTATAGACTCCCAACATGTTTCTCCCTTTGGGGCTTCTTCAGGGCATTTAATAACCGCTAGTGGTCTAAAAACTACATAAAAAATTAAAGAATTAAATTTCATCACATACTATGGTAACAATCAAACAGCAAATGGTACATTCACATACCTAATTATTCACAAATTGAATAATGCAAATGTAGAATTTGTACTTTTAAGCCCCGTACACACAATCAGAATATCGTAAAAAAAAATACCGCTTTCGAACCAATCACATAATAATCTAAATGTTTGTACGCAGCTTTCATCTGAATGTTTCGGAAGGGACAAACACAAAAAATACAATACAAAAACATTACATAATTTCTGGATTTTTATTCTGTCGTACAGGAATTTTCGTACTTTAGTAACCTATTTGTCTTCGATATGGAATAGTAGACGATCATTCATCTGATAATCTCATCACGTGTACTAGGCTTTAGTCAACAGGTAGGCCATTTGTGTGAAAAGCAAGATGGCAGTTCCCAGTGGAGTAATCATTGAATCTCAGGCAGTCTACAGCATAGGTTATCTTTATTAATTGTGCACCAGTGATTTGATAACCTCTTGCTGCCCACATAACACATATGCAGTGGAACAGATGGTGGGCTTTAAAGCAATAGGTGTTGAGAGAACATTCACTGCATGCTCCCAGCACAGTGACCGAACTGCTATAGACAGCTACTAGTTTCTAGTAATGATTGGGAATTGGGAGGATTTGCTATTGATCATCTGACCATTGTGACAACCAATCACAGTGGCCACGTGATTGGACATTCTGTCCTGCCCCATGAGCCTAAAGACCCACTTAAAGGGATGCTGGGGCTGGGTGGGAAGGGGTTAACAAGCTAAATATTTAATTTTAGTAGCAGTTTTATTTATTGCTTTATTTCAGGTATCAGATATGTAAACATTTGCAAAATAAATGATTCCTTTGAGCCATTTATTATGCATATACTGTATATGGAATAAAACAATCCTTGTTCTTACATTACAATTTCGCTTTGTAAAAGACTTATTGGGTCAAAACCTCTGCTTCCAGGAAGGTTGGTAAAAAGCAGTTGCTCTATCCTTGTTACTGTTGGCCTTAGGGGGAAGCCTCTACATTTTGATGATGAATTTTGGATTCATTTTTAGAAATATAATATAAAACAATTACAGTGTATACAAATGAATAGGCTTTATGTCAATGTTATTTTTTTATTGGTTTCCTCAAAAGTTATAGGGATATAGTTATAGGGATCTATTTATAAAAATGTTTTCACAAAATATTCACACAAATTTAACTCAGGATTCACACATTTTCCCAACTGAATTAAAAAAAATTGAGTTGATCTTGGGTAAAAATTGTGTGAAAATGCTACTTTCACATGGGTGTAATCAATTAAAGTGGAAAAAAAATAAGTCCTGATGAATTACTTTAGGCTGGCCTCTTTTGCAGGTATAGCTATGCAAAGCATTACAAATAAGTGTCTATACTGTTTAACCACTTGCTTACTGGGCACCTACAGTGCCTTGCGAAAGTATTTGGCCCCCTTGAACTTTTCAACCTTTTGCCACATTTCAGGCTTTAAACATAAAGATATAAAATTTAAATTTTTTGTGAAGAATCACCAACAAGTGGGACACAATTGTGAAGTGGAACGAAATCTATTGGATTTTTGAAACTTTTAACAAAATGAAAAGTGGGGCGTGCAAAATTATTCGGCCCCTTGTGTTAATACTTTGTAGAGCCACCTTTTGCTGCGATTACAGCTGCAAGTCGCTTGGGGTATGTCTCTATCAGTTTTGCACATCGAGAGACTGAAATTCTTGCCCATTCTTCCTTGCAAAACAGCTCGAGCTCAGTGAGGTTGGATGGAGAGCGTTTGTGAACAGCAGTTTTCAGCTCTTTCCACAGATTCTCGATTGGATTCAGGTCTGGACTTTGACTTGGCCATTCTAACACCTTCTATACGTTTATTTGTGAACCATTCCTTTGTAGATTTTGCTGTATGTTTGGGATCATTGTCTTGTTGGAAGATAAATCTCCGTCCCAGTTTCAGGTCTTTTGCAGACTCCAACAGGTTCATCCAGAATGGTCCTGTATTTGGTTGCATCCATCTTCCCCTCAATTTTAACCATCTTCCCTGGTTAAAGCAGGCCCAAACCATGATGCTGCCACCACCATGTTTGACAGTGGGGATGGTGTGTTGAGGGTGATGAGCTGTGTTGCTTTTACACCAAACATATCGTTTTGCATTGTGGGCAAAAAGTTCGATTTTGGTTTCATCTGACCAGAGCACCTTCTTCCACATGTTTGGTGTGTCTCCCAGGTGGCTTGTGGCAAACTTTAGACGAGACTTTTTATGGATATCTTTGAGAAATGACTTTCTTCTTGCCACTCTTCCATAAAGGCCAGATTTGTGCAGTGTACGACTGATTGTTGTCCTATGGACAGACTCTCCCACCTCAGCTGTAGTTCTCTGCAGTTCATCCAGAGTGATCATGGGCTTCTTGGCTGCATCTCTGATCAGTCTTCTCCTTGTCTGAGCTGAAAGTTTAGAGGGACGGCCAGGTCTTGGTAGATTTGCAGTGGTCTGATACTCCTTCAATTTCAAAATGATCGCTTGCACAGTGCTCCTTGGGATGTTTAAAGCTTGGGAAATCTTTTTGTATCCAAATCCGGCTTTAAACTTCTCCACAACAGTATTACGGACCTGCCTGGTGTGTTCCTTGGTCTTCATGATGCTCTCTGCGCTTTCAACAGAACCATGAGAATATCACAGAGCAGGTGCATTTATACAGAGACTTGATTACACACAGGTGGATTCTATTTATCACCATCAGTCATTTAGGACAACATTGGATCATTCAGAGATCCTCGCTGAATTTCTGGAGTGAGTTTGCTGCACTGAAAGTAAAGGGGCCGGGGCGCGCGGAAGGAATGGCTGCCTGAAAGAGGAGCTCCTGGAGACCCGCGGCCTTTTTGCTGATTCCCTGGCCATAAACACGCCGCAACATGCACAGACCGGCTCGCCTTCACTCCGGCTCCCGTTCTCGCCGGCAGTCTACCTCGTCTCAGCCCCGCAGCATACAAGACCTCTTCCAGTCTCAGGCTCGCTCCGGCCGAGGCACACCGCGCAAGATGGCGCAGGCACGAGGCGATGAGGAGGACCTGAGCGACGGCTCGCAGTGTGCTACAGAGGACCTGGTAAGCGGGATGGGGAACCCTGACCACCCTCTCACACTTGGGGACATGACCTCTATTGCCTCGGACATTAAAAATACCCTCTTCTCAGCGATCACGGATTTGAAAGCTGACCTGCTGTCCCTAACTGAAAAGATGTCCTCCCTGGAAAGAACCGAGCATAAGAGAGATAAGGCAGTGCACAGGCTGGAAGCTACGGCAGCTGCACATACTGCTCATTTGATTTCAATCAACCGCCATTTGGAGGATCTTGATAATAGGGGGAGACGATGCAATATCAGGGTGAGGGGGGTCCCCGAGTCGGTGGGTCCTGATCAACTCCCATCTGCCTTACGCTCCATTTTCAATAATCTGCTGGAGAACCCTGCTGACACCCCTATTGATTTTGTTAGAGCACACAGGGCCCTGAGAGCAAAACCCTCAGACGCTGCACCACCCAGGGATATAATATGCTGCCTTCAGAGTTTCCCTTTAAAGGAGGAAATTCTAAATCAAGCCAGAAAGAACGACAGGATCATGTTCAATGACTGTGAGCTCAGACTTTACCAGGACCTGTCTCCAATAACTTTGCAAAATAGAAGGGCCCTGCGCCCTTTACTGGAGGTGTTACGTGAGAGAGGGGTGGTCTATAAGTGGCGCTTCCCCTTCGCATTGCAGGCGACCTTACATGGGAAACAACTGATGCTACGCCTGCCCGCAGAGCTCCCGGATTTTTGTGCTAACTTGAACATCCCCTGCATGGCTCTACCTGACTGTTATGCCGAGTTCAATCCCCCACCAGTGGATGACAGCCCGAGTTGCTCTCCTCTCTCCTCACCAGCGAAACCCCCGCAGAAGAAGAGCAGGAGCGGGAAGCAGGCCCCAGCCATGGGGGGCCACCCATCACACACCGATCGTCAATCCAGGCTTCGGGACAACGCTTGAAGACCGTTGGTGCTCCTCCTGGATAGCAGTCGCCTGGGCTTTGCCCTTTTTTCTCTTGAACTGTTTTTGTTTTTTCTTTTTGGTTCCTCTCTCTTTTTTGGGTCTCATATCATGACACTGTTGGCTTTGCTTTAGTTTGTGTTTTTGCTGGGACTCTCTGGGTTGGAGGTCTTTTATTGGTTCCTAATGAGTATGCTGCCCCAGCTATGGGGTTTACACCCTGGGGGTACATTGGGTCTGTAAGCGTCCTCCTCCCCCCTTCCACGTCACACCTGTTGGGTTTACCCCGGTTAATAATTCCTGGCCAGGGAATATATTTGTGCTTTGACTTCATGTTCCTTTTAGGTCTGCGGGTCTCCCTTATGGCGACTCTAGTTTTTGATACGTTAGTTTTATTTATTTTTATTTTCTCTCCCCTTTTTTTTTTTTTTTTGGGTGTGTGAGTTTATCTACTTCTTTTTATATTAATAACTGCTTTTCTCATAGCATTTTGCACACCTTCCCCCTTCGGCGAAGTTCCTCCCACGGTCCCCACAAAAAAGGGCGGAGCTGTGCTGACGGTGGTGGCACATGCACCACCTTCTGCTCTCCTAATAGCTTGCAGTATAAGATACTGTAGGCAGATACTGTTATTTTGTTAAACCCTTTCCGTTGTGCAACCCTCATACCCTCTTATATTCTCACTCACGTTTTCTTTCTTACCTCTAGCCTATTATCTTTTCTCTCCTGTTTCTCTCCTCATCTTCCCCCCTTTCCCTTCTCTTTTCTTCTTTTCTTTGTTTTGCAGAGTGGGCCCTCAGAAGAACGTTCTGACACTTTCGACATGGCATACTCCTCGCTGGGCCGTAGCCCTACCTTGATCTCCCACAATGTTCACGGCCTCAACATGCCGGAAAAACGCACTGCCGTCCTCAGAGAGTTGAGCAGGGTAAGGCCCATGTTTGTATATTTGCAGGAGACACATTTCCGGGGTGATCAAATTCCTAAATTGTCCAACAAAACCTTTCCACAGGTCTATCACTCCACGAACCCTATAGCCAAGACAAAAGGTGTGTCGATCCTCCTACATAGGAGTGCGGGTTTTGTAGTGACCCAACAGTTGTCTGACCCAGACGGTAGGTTTTTATTTTTGAAAGGCTCCTGGGGTAACACGCCTCTAACGTTGGCGAATGTTTATTTCCCCAATAGAGGGCATGTTGCGTTCTGCAATCGACTCATTGAGGAGCTAAAAAGCTTTGCCTCGGGATGCATTATCCTGGGTGGGGATTTTAATGTTCCGCTCAATCCCCTGCAGGACACATCCGATGGCAAATCTTGCTTGACGTACCGCATATTGAAACGGATCAAGCACCTTTTACACTCCTTGACCTTGACCGACGCGTGGCGAACGCTTCGCCCGCCGGACAGGGACTATACGTGCTACTCGGCACCTCATGACAAATACACTCGCATTGATTACACCTTCATCACACAGAGGGACCTATTAGACCTACAAGAAGCCCATATAGGCCTCCAGACCATCTCGGATCACGCACCTATTTCACTCACAATGACACGCCCTGACCTGAGACCTAAATCTTGTATGTGGAGACTGAATCCCTCCTTGTTGACTGATGCCGACTTGCTCCCTTCTTTGATGGAGGCCTTGCGCAACTATTTTCTAGAGAATGAGACAGAGGAACTGTCCCCCCTAACCATTTGGGAAGCGCACAAGTGTGTGATGAGGGGGGTGTTCATTAGAGCTGGGGCGGCCCGGAAGAGAGCAGCGGAACTACAGATTCAAACATTGACCTCCAGGGTGGCGCGGTTAGAAACCCAACACAAACGGTCCCTGGACGCCTTGAAGGCCCAGGAGCTAATTCAGGCTAGACTAGAGCTGCGCAGCTTCCTGGAGATCAGGAGCAAACGCACCCTTTTTCTTAAAAAGAAAGTTTACTATGAGCACGGGGATAAGGGAGGGAAATTCTTAGCCAGGGCCCTGAAGGAAGCTTCTCTAATCAACAACATCTTGGCAGTTAAGATGGGAGATGGTACCCTGTCACATCGCACGGATAAAATCGCCGAAAGTTTCCGCCAATATTACACTAAGCTCTACAACACGCCCCCACAACACAAACCTGACACGCTGAGTGGCGACCGGAGCCAAATTATACGGGATTATCTAGAGCAGAGTGGTATGTCCACGTTATCCCCTGAAGATGCGGAATCCCTAGAAGGTCCCATCACGTCTGCGGAACTGTTGGCCACTATTAAAGGTCTTAAACCGGGGAAGAGCCCCGGACCTGATGGGCTTACTGCACATTACTATAAAGTGTTCTCGGCCTTGCTGGAACAACCGCTCTTGAAAACTTTTAATTTCCTTAGAAATCCGCATCACCTCCCTGCTTCGTTCCTAAGCGCGCATATAACTGTTATTCCGAAATCGGGTAAAGACCCCACCGAATGTTCTAGTTATCGCCCGATCTCGTTGTTGAATTTGGACTTAAAAATCATGTCAAAGATAATTGCGAACCGGTTACGTCTTTTTCTTCCCCAATTAATTGGTCCCAAACAGGCTTCATGCCGGGGAGGGAATCCAGGGACAACGTGACCAAAGCACTGAATATGATCCACCATTGCCACAGGGTCGGTCTGGAAGGCTTTCTCCTATCTACGGATGCGGAGAAAGCCTTCGATAGGGTGGCCTGGGACTACCTGTTCGCAACTTGTCAGCACATAGGTCTACGCCCGGGAATGCTCTCCTGGATTTCCTCCCTATATCAGAACCCGGCAGCACGCTTAAAAATCAATGGAACCTTGTCTGAACCGGTGGTAATCCATAATGGGACGAAACAAGGATGTCCATTATCCCCCTTATTGTTTATCCTCACCCTGGAACCATTTATACGCACAGTTAACAATTCTCCTTCAATTACTGGATTCCCCATTGGACATAAGAGCTTCAAAATTGCCGCATACGCGGACGATTTATTATTTTTTTTAACTCGCCCGCACACTACCATTCCCAACCTACTGATGGCTTTCACCGTGTATGGATACATCTCCCATCTTAAGATAAACTACAGTTAGTCGGAGGCGATGAATTTGTCACTTGCGCCGGAGGCATTGGCGCAAGCGCAAACGAATAACTCTTTTCAGTGGGTTTCAGGCGCGTTAAAATACCTAGGCATTAGACTCACCCCCCAGATACACCTTATATACGCCCACAACTTTCGAGCCATGCTGCGACAGATAGACACTGACCTGCGTAGATGGTCTCTGGGTTTTTTCTCTTGGTTTGGCAGGGCTGCCATAATCAAGATGGTCACGTTACCACGTTTGCTATACCTCTTCCATACTTTGCCCATTTCAATTCCAGCCTCTTTTTTTAAGCAGTTGCAATCTATCTTATGGAAATTTTTATGGGCCCACAAACGCCCACGCATCAGTCTTCGTTTACTGATGAAACCCAAATCAGAGGGTGGGGTGGGATTTCCGAATTTTAAACTTTATTGCTATGCTACGCACCTAGCCCGAATTATAGACTGGAATTGTCATGCAGCACGCAAGGATTGGGTAAGGGTGGAGGAGAGTGTGTCTAAGACTCCCCTGCGCTTTTCCCCCTGGATACCACGGGACAAATGCCCTGCTGAATTGATCCAACACCCTCTTATTGGAGCCACACTGAGGGTCTTGCATAAGCTTGTCGCCGGACACAAATTTACGTCGTCTCCGGGCCCTCTCACACCCCTGCTACACAACCCGGATTTCCCTCCTGGGATGGACTCAAATAGATTTATGTTAGATGCAACCACTCCTCTCCTGGCTACGCACTTGACTCGGCGGGGGCGGGTTCTCTCATTTGAGGATTTGGGGGATGTTTTGCCCTCAGGGACACTGTCGTTCTGGAACTACCGGCAGGTTTGCCGTTACATGTTGGCACCCGACAGAAGACAGGCTGTCCTGAGAGAGCTCTTACCTTTTGAGTCAGTTTGCCTCCGGGGTGATCAGGTTGAGAAAAACGACCTCCTTTATGTACACGTGTCTCCAGCAGCTTGACCACACTGAGGCCTCCAGGTTCAGGGAGAGCTGGGAGAGGTTACTTCAAACCTCTTTCACTGATACACAATGGAGGAACGCATGTATTTTAGCCCATAAATGTACAGTCAGCACTAGACTGCAAGAAAACTCGTACAAATTACTTTCTCAGTGGTATGCTACACCGGTTAAGGTGAAACGCTGGTATCCGGCTTCGTCTGACTTGTGCTGGCAGTGTGGGGAGGCGAAAGGAGACATGCTGCATATCTGGTGGAGTTGCCCCCGAATAGTAGATTTCTGGAGTCGGGTCCGAGGCCTAATATCTCACATAACAGACACTAAAATTAAACTCACCCCGGGCTGTTGTCTCCTGCATATATCTAACGTTTCTTTGGGCAAATATAATAGATCTCTAACAAAATATTTACTGATCGCAGCTAAAGCTTTGGTGCCTAAATATTGGAAACTTTCGACTACCCCCACTATCCGAGAATGGGTGCACTCAGTTAATCATATCTTTGCCATGGAAGAGATGTTGGCTACCGCTAAGGACTCAGCTGACAAATTCCACGTTACATGGTCTCCCTGGGTCCAGTTCAAATACTCCGCGGCTTTCGAGAGTTTGACTAATGGCTGAACTCTCCTCCCTCCCGGATATGTGGCGGATTGGGGTGATGGTGTCCCGGGTTGGGCCGGCCTGGCGGGGATGTGTTACAGGATCTCTGAAGCTCTGCAAACTCACTCTGTTTTTCCTTTTTTTTTTCTCTTTCTTTTTCTTCTTCTCCCCTTTTACCCTATACTACTCTTTTTAACTTCAGCTTGCTTCCTTTCCTTTCCCTTGACATGAGGATGTGTTGTCTGTTTTACACACTGAAGGGTGCATAGGGCTCTATTTGGGCCCGTCACTTCATTTTCATGTCACTTTTAATTTGCGTAATTTGTTGTTATGGATAAGTGCTTTGCATATTATAGCCTGTAACTTTTATGCTGGTTTGTTCGCCTGCTGACACAGGCTCCCTTTCCATGTATTTGTTGACTCTGTTACCACATTGTGACATTTGCTTAATAAAACTTATTGTTAAAAAAAAAAGAAAGTAAAGGGGCCGAATAATTTTGCACGCACCACTTTTCAGTTTTTTATTTGCTAAAAAAGTTTAAAATATCCAATAGATTTCTTTCCACTTCACAATTGTGTGTCACTTGTTGGTGATTCTTCACAAAAAATTAAAATTTTATGTCTTTATGTTTGAAGCCTGAAATGTGGCAAAAGGTTGAAAAGTTCAAGGGGGCCGAATACTTTCGCAAGGCACTGTAAACCCCCTCCTATCCAGACCAATTTTCAGCTTTCAGTGCTAATGCATTTTGAATGACAATTGCGCGGTCATGCAAAACTGTACCCAAATTAAATTTTTATAATTTTTTTCCCCCAAATAGAGATTTCTTTTGGTGGTATTTGATCACCTGTGTGATTTTTTTTTTTTTTTTTATGTTTATGTTATGTTTTATTTTGTTAGTAAATTTTAAAACGGGTAATTTTTGTCCGTCATTGATGTGCGCTGATAAGGCACTGATGGGCACCGATAGGTGTCAGTGATGGGTACTGATCAGTTACACTGATAGGCAGCACTTCTAGGTGGCACTGATTGGCAGCACTGGTGGGCATTGATATGCAGCACTTTTGGGCATTGATAGGTGGCACGTGTGGGAATTGATAGGTGGCACTTTTGGGCACTGTTAGATGGCACAAATGAGGCATAATTGGCTCTTCCTTTTCGGGACCGATGTCCCTTTAATACGAGCTGGTGATCGCTTTTTTTTTTCTCCTGTGTCAGCGTGAGAAGAAAAAAAAAATGATCACTGAGCTTTTGTTTTGATCATGTGGCTGACAGCTGATCACACGGTAAGGGTGCACGCAGGGAGCGTGCACAGAGGAGGCCGTCATATGATGGCCTCCTGGGAATTCAGGTCCGTGCTGTGGCCGTCATTTGGCCATAGTGCCGATGCCAAGTGGTTAAAATCCAGCAATACACTGTCTCACCCTATCTTGTATTCTTGGCACTGTGCCTAAAATCGGTGAGTGGGGGGGAGAAGCATTAGGAAAAATATAGACTGTGCTGAAGGCATACAGATTAGGTAGAGATGGAAGAAAAGCAAGAGAGGTGACAGGACAAACTCAGCTGCCATGGAGACACAAAAAAGTTAAACTTACAAGTCTAATTCCTTATCTCTCTGATATTCTCTCTTTTCTCCCTTGGTAGCAACAGTATTATGAACTTCACCACTGTAAAGCTTCTGTCAGCCTTCCTCTCTTGCTGTGTCAAGACATACAATCAAGGCTGGAAATGCACAAATTTTAACTACAGAAAATGGCATATAGTTTTTGAGATCAAAGAGACGAGTAGAGTTTCCAATAAGGAAGTGATTGCTTGAAGCTTCAACAAAATAGCAGCCTCCATCAAGAAGAAACATCAGCAATGCAATTTACAGCACAAACTAATCTTTTTATTTTTTGAAGAAACTTATCATAGGTGACAGAATTCTTGCCTAAAAACAGACATAAATGGAACGGACATAAACGGATGACATCCATTTACATGCGTTCAGATCCTTCTAAATGGAAAATGACACAACTCTACTACATTTAAAAAACTGCATTGAACAGACACAGATGTAGGTGGATGTAAATAGATAATCATCAATTTACATCTGCGAGACATTATGCATTATTTACTGCCTGATTTCCAACTAAAAATGGATGGATGAAAAACAGGTGTGAAAGGGGACATAGACCCCACAGAGTTTGTGGATTCATTATTCAAGTTGTTAAAAAATGACTTGGGATGATTTATCTGCCATTATGGCCATATTAAAAGAGAAGTAGGGCCAAAGCTCTTTGTAAGTGCACTTAGATTTGCACTCCAGTGACCCATATTCAGCCAACAGTGGGCTAAAGTCTGCTGTCAGCTGACATCACAGAGTCAATAGAGGCTTTGGAGAAATCCCTACTTTAATGTCGGGATCCATCCAGATGTCTGGCACCTGGCCCAGCCTCTCACCGTGCTGCTGAAAGGCTGAGCCAGCCGCTCCCGCCCCCTCCACAGCTATGTGTTCTAGTGAACACCGGAGGGGCAGAACACAGAGCCAACTCTCTGCTCACTGAGTGATCAGCAGTTTTGGTCTTAGAGGCAGCAGGGGACAGATGCAGCATTGGACTGGAGGTAAGTATGTATGTTCGATATTTTGAATTTCTGAACTTCCTGTTTAAAAAATCTTGCCCCAAATATACAAAAGCTGTGCAATAAAACAAAAAAAGAAAAAAAAAATACTACCATCTTAGTGATAACAAAATTGGATATAAATAGGAGACAAATGTCTGCCTAAGCTGAGCATGCAACCGATTCTTAAATGCCTTCCTGATAGTCAACAGACTCTCTCACAAGTTGTGCCAGTTGTTGCATGGACAGGGAACAGATTTTTGATGAGTGTCACACTTTAAGCTTGTTTACACATGCTTTACTCTCTGCAGAGGAATGCTTTTCAAAGAGTGGTGCAGGCGCAGCTGACAGGCATTCAGGAGGCGATACTGCTGTCTCCTGAGTGGCTCTTTTGCTCTTTTTCTTGACAGCCAAATTGCCATTTAATTGGATATCCCACACCACAACCGCAAACAAAGCATTTGGCTCAAGCTTTACCCTATTTGGTTGTGTATATATCATATGTACTGCCTGCTGAATGCAATGGGGGGGGGGGGTAGTTTTTGCACCGCAAGGGAAGCAGAGCATTGTGGGTATAGTGTAAGCACATCCCTATCCAGGTGCATTAGAAACCTATTGGGTGTAGTTAGATGGTGGTAAAAATACCATCTATTTTTACTGCACCCCCAACCACAAATGTTAAACTAAGCCTTTATGATTCACAAGGACTGTCCATGCAGCTCTCCAGCAGTGATCATTTAATCAGCAATCCTCTGAGCTTTTTGTAGCAATTAAACATTTGTTTTTTGCCTGAACGTCAAATTGGTTCAAGCTAGGTGAGGTAACCTGATCTTGTTCTATATGGCCATTTTGCAAAACCCGAGTACATACACACTTTTTGAAAATAGGTTTGTGAATATTAACTAGAAAAACTGTAATAATTGTTCCCTTCAGGGCAATTCATGTCCGCAGTTTGTTCCAAGGTTGTTTTTTGCTGAAACAGTGCAGATCAAAGAAAGGGTTAAAACACAGTTTGGCGACCTGAACTGGCCAAGCTCCGTAGCTCTATGAATGGAGGACATATTATTTTATTCCTGAGGAGGTGGCTGGATTCCAGGTGACACCTGGTCCAAATGTTCAGATAAAGGGGGGTAGTAGATCAGCCAGCGCATAAATTAGCACCTGATGACAGACTTAACTAGAGAACTGACCTGCACACAGCTTATCTTCTCAGCACATGGTGGAAGAGGTAAAAATGTGTGGAACAGAAAGAAGATTCAGTATCAGATTCCACTGTACATCATGCAATGTAAACTGTTCATGTTGCAACATTGGATAGTCAGCTTTATTTTTTTATATTAAATATTTTGTGTATGATCGTAAAATGGTGCTTCACTTGTGCGATTCACTGAGCAATAAACAATAAAGCCTTAAGGAAGAATTGTAATATAAACAGGAACTTTACAAGAGCTTGTAATGGTAGAGATTGGTAAGTATTAACATTAAGGATGGTCAAAATTATATTGGCACATTGATTTTGTTGCAAAATTATTTATTTCACTGTCTGTGAAATTGTATTGAAATAGAAAAATAGCTTCTTTATTTAGAAGCTTTGTTATTGAAGTATTTAAGGTAGTTTTGGGTTTCTATTTTTTTAAGTTCTTTTTTTTTTTCATTTATGGCACATTTACTCTGCTGTGTTCTAATATATACATAGAAACATGCTAAAATTTATTTTTCCAACTTCCCCATTATAAACATATTGTTGGTTACCATCTCAATTCTGTTTTAAAAAATACTTTTTTTTTTTTTTCTGTTACAAATTCTAAAATTCTAAAAAGGATGCAAGTTGACATGACACATATGCGTGTAATATGGATTGTGCTAACTACCACCACAATCATTTAGTGTCAAATATCACTTTCACAGTGTTGTATACAAAATCCACATAAAGTGTCGTGCCTCAATTAAATTCCTCGCTTTACTCTCATCCTACTATATAAAGTGCAATTAATATAGACAATATGGATGACACATAGCAGTTTCAACCAACTACTGCTATGTAGATCAATGACATGTGAAGTAGAACTTGAAATGTGTCTGTACATTGTAACTGGTGGGACTAGTGTAGGATTGCGGCCCACTGTCCCTGAAAAGATGTAAATCACATGCGACCTTTAGGTCTACAACTAGCTTACCAACCTACACATACAGTATACTCAGTATATTGTATGTAACCCTGGATAAGGCTGGGTTCACACCTATGCAAATTGGATGTGTGTTTCCCCGCATTCCAATTCGCATGACAGGAGACTGTGACCAGCTCTCTATGGAGCTGGTTCACATATCGCTGTTGCTGCTGCTGAGTGGCTCCCACAGGAACACTGTGAGTCTTTGGCTCCATTTCAGGGCCAAATTCAGGAAAAAATTCAGGCCTGAATCATTCCTGAAATGGAGAGTAGGGACGAACCGGACCCGTGCTGTAAGTCACATCCATCGGAGGTGTGAACCCAGCCTTCGACTGCAAACTACAAGAGGAAATGGTCAAAGACTGTGTACATGGTACAGGTGTGGTTGGACACAAAGGACTGTCTGTGTCCCTGTTAAGGAGATTCATGCCCTCTAATTGTCTAAATCCTCAATGTCACCAGGAATTATAGTGATGGATAAATCCAATGTTTTGAGTTGCCACCGGGACAGAAATACAAGGAAAATCTTCAAATAGGATTGTTCCTGTGACATCTCTACAAAAAGGGCTTCTTGGCCCTTTGGCTAAGATCAAGTGTAGTATCTGTTTTTATCAATGTCCAGTAGGGATGCTTCACCATTATTCTGGCCTTACAGCTAGGATGGATGGCTGTATAGTATCCCTGTTGGTTTGATGGGGGTCCTGAGGGATTTTATCAATGGTCAAGGAAACCAAATATAACAGGGACCACGTAAGGGGGGGTTCAAGAGTACTTCCCTGATGTGAAGGGTTCTGAGGGGCCCAGTGCCCCCTGCTTTCAGTCATGGTGCTTTGTCTGGATGAGCTCTGGGAAATCAAAGAGCCCACAGTGTCAAGCTTCCCCAGGAGTGGCATCCTGGGGATGTCGGAGTAGCACTATGGGTTTGGGATCCCACTGTGTAAAACTGCACTAGGCAACAACACCAAATGTTTTTTTTTCTGCACCATGCCTCATAGACTATACCTTTTGGCTGAGACTGCGGCAAATTTTGTTACCGGGCTGCATGGCCTAGTCAATGCACTTGCACTAGCACCTTCTTGTTTTACATATTTGTTTATATATTTTTTTTTTCTCTCCATATGTGTTTCACTCTGCACATATTTTCACTCTGAATGGAGGGTGTGGGCCTACCCTGAAGTCTCATTGGTTGGCTTCAGCTGACCATGAGGAGAAGGGTATTCTGGGCCTTTTGGCTAGGTGGACCTGAATGTGCTTTGCACCCCAGGTGGTCAGGGAAGAGTCCTACTTCTTTGGGACCAGAGAGGTTCACTTTTTTGTGTGTGTTCACATGCACTTTTTTGGTTTACAGGAAGGGAGAGGGAATCTCCCTAATTAGACACAGATGACAAAAAAATAATAATCTGGCATGGCTTTAACCCTCCCCTACTCTATCCAAATAAAAAAAGGGTTTGGTTTACTATATACTTTATTAGCGTCTTTCTTGAACGCAAATCAGCTTCAGCTAGTTAATTTATTAAAAAGTTAACAATTTAGCTTTAGGTGTCGCAATGCAACATTGGCTTAAAAAACAAAGTTATTATAAGTTATTTTCCTCTTTCTTGTCTCAAAAACGTTCCCTTCTATGGGTTGGAAACCTACACCACCATGGATCATAAAACATCAGCAATGGCCGTCTTCTTCCTAACTCTCATTTGTTGAGAAAAAAAAATAAAGATTTTCCTCCAAGATCCTTTTGGGTGTTTATAGCTCAGTATGCACAGCTCATAGCACCATGGATTTTTAGGTTGGGGGGACGTCTACTTTAAGTATTTTGAAAGCACGGGTCCACTTTGTGACATACCTGTCAACACACAGATGTAATTTCTGTGAGATAGTAAAGGGTCAGCTTTCTCTTTAAATCTTCTGAATATTTTATAAAGATTTGTACATTCAACTTTGCCCACCACCATTTTCTTGTCTCTCAGGATAAAGCAAATTATGTTTAGCTTCTCTCTTCATAGGTCTGAGATAAAAATAAGAGAGAAAAATACTGACATTTTCCAAAATTACCAAAATTGGTTTTGTTTGGATGACTTTCAAAATAATGTAAGGTCTAAGAAAGAGACTCATAAAAAGCTGTAAAGGTTTTGGCAGTCATGACATAGAACCATTGTGTTGTATGTAATCTACATTCATATTATTAAGCTGATGAATTTGGCTCACATGTTGCAAAGCTATCTTGATAACCCTCCTTATGTTTTCTAAACAGCATTGTAAGGTTACAAAAGTCTGTTGTCTATGCAGCCAAATATTAGACATTAACAAGGGTCAAACTGCCCACTTGGGTCCTCCTAATACTGTTGTCAACAGACAAGAGCAAGGATGAATATCTTGAGTCAAAAATGTAATAAATGGGCTGGAGTTAAAATATAGGCAGGCATTCTTTTAGAGCCTCAAAATAATGCAATTTACAGTTATTCATATATTATAGTATGTAAAAAAATATGCTAGTGGTTAGCAAGAATCTCAGAGCAAGGTGGCTCTTTTGCCTTTTAGAAAAAAAAATAAAGAGTTTCCTTCAATCAAAGTTTGTTCAAGTTACTCATCTGTCTGCCCATTATACATTTCTGGATCCTTTCATTGAAAGCTATAACCCTTTGGTTGTGCTTGTTGTATGGCTCACTGCTGCATGTAGTAGCTGTAATCTCAAGTCACCTATATCACTATAGGACACAGTAGTAGTGTAGGGGCCAGGGGATTGAACCGCAGCATGCACAAGATGGGGGACGGAACCAGACACCCAACACACATGGATATCCATCATACACAAATGGTGTGTTAATTGGTTCTCCCAGTGTTCATAGCACACAAACTCAGCAAATATTCCAGGAACAGGCAGCAGGACAAGTGAATATAAAGTAAAAATCTGAATAATGTGTGCACAATAAATTGATGTTATAAAATGATTTGGTTATAGGGCATGACCCCCTCACTCGGCTAACCATTGAAAATGACAGGCATATTTCATTTAATTTATTTAGTAAAATTTTAGATTAAGATACCACATTTTACAAATTTCATGTTGTGTTTTATAACTGTAGATTGTGCAACACATATCAACTCAATGTGTGCATTTTTGTATTATGATAATAGTCATATGTAAAAAAGGCAGAGGGTAAGGGCCATATTGCTTACACAATCATTAAACATTTTATAAAATGTAAAGTCAAAAAAAATTTTTTTATTCTGTATAGCATAGGGAATGACTTATTGTCAGTTTATTTTGTATTGTTGCCTGTGATGATTTTCCATAATTTATTGTCCAAGAGATACAATAAAAAAAATTGACGAGACCCTCACCTCATTGGAAACTGTTACTGAATTGGACAACTGTTACTAAATTGGTGTCCCTGTTGGAGGAATAACTTACCTTCTGTTTTGGGGAAAACCAAAAACATTTTGAATTTCCTATCACTTTTCTGTTGCCAATGGTTTTAACTCTTTCTCACTTTATCTAAATGTAGTGCTAACCCCCAGAAGGGCTTCTGGAAAGAAATGTTGCCCCCTTACTTGTCCAGAGGCTGCCCACCTGGTTTTTAGCACCAAAAGCACAATGACAAATTCAGGCTAAAGCCCCATACACACAAACATCAGTTTTTCTGCTGAGTTTTTCCTTCAGGTTTACCAAAACCATGTAGCGCAAGGGCCTGTCTGATTGCATACAAACTGAAACTCCTAAGGTTTGACCTCATATTATATGGTTTTGGTAAATCTGAAGGAAAAACTCAGCAGAAAAACTGATAGTGTGTATGGGGCTTTAGTTGACTTTTTATTGCAGATCTTGAGGGAAAAGGCAAGGAGGTGGCTACTTACAAAAATCTTGGTGGACAGCTTCCTGAATGATCTTTTGCCAGAAATATTAGGCCCTATAGTAGTACCCACAAAATTATGCTGAAGAAAAAGGGGGCAGCCTGTAAATATGTGACCCTATGAGACTGTCCTTGCAGGAACTTCTGGCATCTCATCCTCATGAAGTACTTTTACAACTGGAGCTTCAGGCAAAAAGCACCCACCTTCCAGCCCAGCTTCCACAGGCAAGTTACCTTCAGGGAAACCTTCTTTATGCCCTCAACCCATAGAACATGCTAAGGCCTAGTAGCAGTAACTCATTGGAACACACACATACATGCGCTCTCAGGGGAGTAGCACCAGAAGAAGAGAGGTCTGATCAGATCCTCCTGAATGTTTTTTCTCAGTCACACGCACCTTCTGGGCCAGCCTTCCAAAAATTGCCTGGTCTGATAACTATTCATACTCCAGTGACTGCATGCACTGCTCAGTGTATGTTTTTGGCACATCTTGATGCTGGAACAAATAAACTCACATGTGCAGGCACAATCCATATGGGCAAAGACCCTGCACTTGGAAGATGCTGGAAAGAAGATGTTGGCCTGCTGATGGAGCTCCATAGCATTGCTTAAGCAAAGGTGAGTATTTTCTTCTGCATTAAGTGTAAACTGAATGTGAAATTACTACAACCCATTATAAAATAACAAAAATTGGTAAAGGATAGAAGGATTAGATTTACAGTGGCTAATCAGATGTAAATGTAGGATGTATGCACTCAGAATGCTTGGACCTGAAATAACAAACCAAAGAAACAATCCATCAAGTTTATATCTAATTAAAAATATTGCTTTAACTGTGATGAATGACATCATTGAATATTACCAACTGAAAGCAGGTGTTTAAAAGGTATTGTGTTGTCTTAATTATCTTTCTTTGTTAAGTGTTTTTCTGCTGTGTTAATGCACTATTTAGTTAAGGTTGTCCAGGAGAAGTGGTGCTACCTGAGAGGTAAGTGTTAATGCTGCTGGCAAGGTTTCCCCGGACTTTCTGAGAAATACCACCCTCTGCTGGACAAAACATATAAAAAGGGAAACTGCATCTAGGTGAGGGGTTTCCTTGAGCTCTCTGCAGGGGAAGACAAGGAAAGTGCTGCTGAGGATGTATTTGCCACTTTACCATTGCTTGTGACAGCCCAGTCAGGGTTCCAATGGATATGGACATATGCTGCTAAGCTTATGCATGAGTAATGGATGAAAATAATTTCTTACTTTATTAAGATATGAATAGCTCATGGGGTATAATTGGGAGCACCAGGGGCACAATTAAAAGGGCACTTAGAGGTCTTTGTACAGGAATGTGTATGGAAGATGTCTCTGAGAACTTTTTATCTGTTATGTTTAACTATTTCAGTAAAATAACTTTTCTGTTACTTAAATTGCCTGGTCTGAAGTCACTGAAAGGTGCATGCATGGTGTATCCAAAGAACAGGGCTTGATATGGGATGGAGAGGGGTTAGTGAAGATGCTGTACAAAGGTCTAAAGAGTAGAGAAGCTATCCAGGGGAGGCTATATTGCTGTTGCTAGTGACTACCGTACTAGTTTTGAGGGCATAATCACCCAGCCAGTCTGAAAGTGGGTGACATGGAAAGGGTGATGGTAGTGAAGGGGCTGGATACTTAGGCTCCTTCGCTCCCGACTGCTTCCCCACATACTGAGACCAACCTCGGGGCATGGGGCACCCTAGGGACCTAGCTTTGAAGTCACGAAGCTAGATGTAGTGAGGTATCGGAAGAAGAATAAGCACAGAATTTGCACAAGTGATCTTTCTAGTTTCCAAGTGAACCATACAAATCAATGTCACTGGGAGTGAAATGGCAGGATATTGGGTTGGCGAAGTCTGGTACAGGCTCTGTGGTATCAGCTCAGAAATGCTGCACAACTTTATTGAGAGAGGTATTTTAACTGTGTCTGTAGTGAACGTTGTGAAGTGTTACAGAAGTTGGCCACAGAGTACAAAGAGTTAACTGTATTCTTGTGGAGGAGTCTCACTTTTATGTTGAAGTGCCTTCTTAACTCTATATCAGTGTGAATGTCTGTTCTAGCCTGCCTCTGGGCCCTTCCATGCATCACAGTTAGTGCTCATTTATACTTGCATCAACTTTAACAGAAGCCAATTGCTATACCTTGCTTTTTTGGTGTGTTTTTCATGCTTCTGTGATGCTTTGATGATGCTTTTTTTCAAGCTTTAATGAAGCTTGGCAAATGCTCTGTGTGTTTGCTGATTTTTGATTTGTTTTAAAGGGACCCAGTAGAACCCCAGCTCATTAGTACCCCTGTTCAGCAGATATTTAGCTTATTAGTACCCTCACTCAACAGAAACTCTACTCAGTAGTGGCCCCAGCTCTGCTGATGCCCCGTTTTGTATAACCCCACCTCTGCTGATCCCTCGCTCAGTAGTAACCCCCAGCTCTGCTGATCATCTGGTTTGCTGATCCTTTTCTCTCTATGGTCACCGCTCATTTTCTGCTATATTGCGCACAAACAACTCAGCTACTGCTCTAGTCCCCTAGCTCTGCTTATTCTCTGCCATTCAGTGGTCCCTGCTCACCTTCTGCTATAGCGTTCCCATGTTGCATACCATGTGTGTCGAATGCTAATTGCTCCAGTCTGGACCCCATTCACCTTCCTGCTGCTCCTTACTGCATGACAGTTGTGATATCTGCACCAGACACTTCCAGAATATATACACATGAACCAGAGTGACTGTTTCTGGTTCTCTTGTTGGTTTCCCAGTGCATCCTGGGATATCTCATATCTGCAATACCACCAATATAAAGCAAAACTAAAGCTGAATAAAAACCTTTCAAAAGCTGCAATTGCCATGAGTGAGCTTTGTCATAGACTTCTTTGGAGGCGTTTTGATGATGCTTTGAAGCACCAAGAAAGAAAAAAGGTTATAATTTTAGAAGCAGCGCAAAGCAAAACAAAAGCACCATGTAAACAGGACTGTAGGCTTACCATTTTATTTAGAGACTACTACTTTGATTGGCATTCAAAGTGCTTGAAAAAAGTGTGTCCGATGCCACATCTGTGGCCACACAGTGCTAGGAGTTGAGGCTCCCTGGTTGGCACCCAATACTGCAGTAGAGGACAAGGCCAGTTTAGCATTTGGAGCCTTTCCTGTGTCATCTAACAGAGAAAAGTTTGCTTGTCTCACTCACAAATAATATATACACCGATAATGTAGCTCTCCTGTAAATCCTTTGAAACATTTACTAAAAACTGTTGAAGAATATTATAATCTAAGATAGAATAAGTCCTTTCTTCCCATATAAACTAAGTGATATCAATGAGGGATTCTGTCTGCTGGGCTGAGGCCTCAATGTTTTTCCCCTCTCAGGTGAGATTGACAAGCTGAAGTACCGTTCACCTCAGACTGTGGTGAGAGCACAAAAGCTGCGTCACAACAATGCAAGCGATCAAATACCACCGTGCGGTCCAACTGAGGAGAAAATACATTTTCAAGAAGTTTCATTGGGATCTATGGAATAGATCTTGTTTCTTTCTGTTTGAAAAGTATTCCTGAAAACAAGGGGTCATTCATTCCATAGGAGCTGCTAAGCAAGGAGTGTTCAGCCGTGCATTACGTTTATGCTTAAAGTATGTTCTAGCTATTTCTGCTTATGAATCCCACAGCAACATTCCCAAAGATGAATCTAGCTTAACAATTGCACAATATGTAGAAAATAAAATATGCAAAAACAGGTGTTTTTTTTTTTATTATAACACAATAGCATTTTGAATTATTGCCACATTTACACATAATATTTATATATATATATATATTAATATTATAAAATAAAAACCACAGACAGAATTGCTTATTTATTAAACAAAAGTCATATATAAAATTTAATAGCCCACGACAACCAACTGAATATGGGCAACATGTCCACTCCAGGGTCCTTTCAGTCAGTTTTAAATAGAATACACAAATTTTAGGTTCACACTACTGATGCGATGCTACTTTGATGCGATTTATAGTGTGATTATGTGGTGCAACCTTGATGCGACTTTGCATATTCTATGGGGCAAAGTAGTGCAAGATCCTTTCCAAAATCAGTCACATTGATTAGAATGGACACCATTGAAAACAGTGGGATTTCACTTGTCATGCACTCCCGTGAGGCTCCAGTCTCGCATCAGAAGTCGCATTAGTGTGAACCAGGCCTGAAAGAACAGTAACCAAAAAAGCAAAGGACTTTGTCTGAAAAGATGTTACAGACTGTTAAAGAAAACCATAATGGCTTTGGGTCAGTTTTATATGCATGGTTCATTGTGAATGTTTATAACCTTTTAAACTTTTGTTTTTAATCTTTTTTAAAATTAATTATGCAAACTTTTTTATTCAAATAAACATACCATACATAACAATGGATTGAGACTATGGTCTCAGGAAAAGGACAGGAGATGCTGTATTCACTTGTGTGTGTAAATTTCCCCTAGACCTAGAGCTATTAAGTCTAGGAAATTTACATCAGAAGCAAAGGGAGAGCCTGCAGAATTTGAAAAGCTCCCCTTTTTGGTTCAAAAGGAAAATATAAATGAATAATATGCAATATTTCAAATGTACCTGACATAAAAATGTAAAATTTTTGTAAAAAAATAATAATAATATAAATAAGTACAAAACTACAATGCATACCTTGTGTAATATATGTCTTCTGCAGGTCAAAATTCACTAACCAAACTGTGAAATAATGCTTTGCCTCGAAAAAAGTGTTACGAGATGGTGGTATGCAGGGAGAAGATTGAGGACTTCAGGCTTCAACTTGACCTTTTATTGAATAGTTTAATATCTTTGCAAAATTTCATAAAGCAATAACATTACACTGTATAATTAAACATACAGTTAAAAAAGTATTTTTGAATGTCTACATGACTGATTACTTTTTCCTATGCATATAAATCCAATTCATATAGCAGTTGGCTCAGCAGGTGGAACCTAGCCAGCAGATGGGAGCAGGAGTTGGAGAAAATAGGAGAAGGTTTCAGGTACTGTGTTAGTGCCAGGTCTTTCCATTGATTTGTAGTGATGGCCGAACGGTTCGCCCGGCGGTCGTTTCGCGGCGAATTTCCGACTTTCGCCGTCCGCGGGTTCGAACGCCTTTTTCCGTCGTTCGCCCCGGCGGACTTACGTGTTTAATGTATACAAGAACTTTAACCTTTCGTGACACGTTTATCATGTGTTACAGGACAACCAATTGAGACATGACAGCTCATGGACACTTGGACATTCCCCCTAACCTATAAATACACCCGATCCGGTGGCCATTTTACATTCTTTCTTCTGTCACTGTAGGGAAAGGATCCTGTGTGGAGTAGGGACAGAGAAAACGCTAGCTATTTGGTACACAAAAGTTCTTTTCAGGACTGGTATAGGTGTTAGGTCAGCAGCCTGAGTTTCTTTTGTCAGTTTAGATAAAGGGACAGAGCGCTGTATGCTGCTATTTTAGGGACAGCTCAGCCAGATTAGTCTTTCTTCATCATCATCATCATCATCATCATTAGCTGTTACTATCAGGTCCACAAAAGAGCTGTTCCAGCTAATCGTTCCAGCCTACTCTTTTTTGCCAATTTGTATAGGGACAGGCAGGAAGCAGTGTGTCAGGCAGTGAGGATAATTTTAAAGACTTGCTGTTACTATTAGTTCCACAAAGGTTCTTTTCAGGACTGGTATCAGTGGTACGGTAATAGGCTTGTACACGTATAATATTCTTTCTTCCAAATATAGAAAGAATATTATACTTGACTGCTGCCCTTCTGCTGCAGTCTGCTAATCATTCACAACTCACTTGTTCCACAAAGCTCTTTATCAGGACTGGTAACTTGGTCTGTCTAGGGTGCTACGGTACATAGGCTTGGGTGCGGTACAGTCTGCTGTTCTGTAAGGACCGCTATCGGTCCACAATAGATAGGGTTGCCGTGCACTACTGCTGACCGCTGCCCTATACTGCAGCAGTCCTTCAGCGGTATAGGGACTGACGCACAGTCTGCTAAACACTAATACACAACCTGCTTGGTCCACAAAAGTTCTTATAAGGACTGGTAACTTGGTATAGGGTGCTACGGTACATAGGCCTGAGTGCGTTACAGTCTGCTGTTCTGTAAGGACCGCTATCGGTCCACAATACATAGGGTTGACGTGCACTACTGCTGACCGCTGCCCTATACTGCAGCAGTCCTTCAGCGGTATAGGGACTGACGCACAGTCTGCTAAACACTAACACACAACCTGCTTGGTCCACAAAAGTTCTTATAAGGACTGGTAACTTGGTATAGGGTGCTACGGTACATAGGCCTGAGTGCAGTACAGTCTGCTGTTCTGTAAGGACTGCTATCGGTCCACAATACATAGGGTTGCCGTGCACTACTGCTGACCGCTGCCCTATACTGCAGCAGTCCTTCAGCGGTATAGGGACTGACGCACAGTCTGCTAAACACTAATACACAACCTGCTTGGTCCACAAAAGTTCTTATAAGGACTGGTAACTTGGTATAGGGTGCTACGGTACATAGGCCTGAGTGCAGTACAGTCTGCTGTTCTGTAAGGACCGCTATCGGTCCACAATACATAGGGTTGACGTGCACTACTGCTGACCGCTGCCCTATACTGCAGCAGTCCTTCATTGGTATAGGGACTGACGTACAGTCTGCTAATCACTAACACACAACCTGCTTGGTCCACAAAAGTTCTTATAAGGACTGGTAACTTGGTATAGGGTGCTACGGTACATAGGCCTGAGTGCGTTACAGTCTGCTGTTCTGTAAGGACCGCTATCGGTCCACAATACATAGGGTTGCCGTGCACTACTGCTGACCGCTGCCCTATACTGCAGCAGTCCTTCATTGGTATAGGGACTGACGTACAGTCTGCTAATCACTAACACACAACCTGCTTGGTCCACAAAAGTTCTTATAAGGACTGGTAACTTGGTATAGGGTGCTACGGTACATAGGCCTGAGTGCGTTACAGTCTGCTGTTCTGTAAGGACCGCTATCGGTCCACAATACATAGGGTTGCCGTGCACTACTGCTGACCGCTGCCCTATACTGCAGCAGTCCTTCAGCGGTATAGGGACTGACGTACAGTCTGCTAATCACTAACACACAACCTGCTTGGTCCACAAAAGTTCTTATAAGGACTGGTAACTTGGTATAGGGTGCTACGGTACATAGGCCTGAGTGCGTTACAGTCTGCTGTTCTGTAAGGACCGCTATCGGTCCACAATACATAGGGTTGCCGTGCACTACTGCTGACCGCTGCCCTATACTGCAGCAGTCCTTCATTGGTATAGGGACTGACGTACAGTCTGCTAATCACTAACACACAACCTGCTTGGTCCACAAAAGTTCTTATAAGGACTGGTAACTTGGTATAGGGTGCTACGGTACATAGGCCTGAGTGCGTTACAGTCTGCTGTTCTGTAAGGACCGCTATCGGTCCACAATACATAGGGTTGCCGTGCACTACTGCTGACCGCTGCCCTATACTGCAGCAGTCCTTCAGCGGTATAGGGACTGACGCACAGTCTGCTAAACACTAACACACAACCTGCTTGGTCCACAAAAGTTCTTATAAGGACTGGTAACTTGGTATAGGGTGCTACGGTACATAGGCCTGAGTGCAGTACAGTCTGCTGTTCTGTAAGGACCGCTATCGGTCCACAATACATAGGGTTGCCGTGCACTACTGCTGACCGCTGCCCTATACTGCAGCAGTCCTTCATTGGTATAGGGACTGACGTACAGTCTGCTAATCACTAACACACAACCTGCTTGGTCCACAAAAGTTCTTATAAGGACTGGTAACTTGGTATAGGGTGCTACGGTACATAGGCCTGAGTGCAGTACAGTCTGCTGTTCTGTAAGGACCGCTATCGGTCCACAATACATAGGGTTGCCGTGCACTACTGCTGACCGCTGCCCTATACTGCAGCAGTCCTTCATTGGTATAGGGACTGACGTACAGTCTGCTAATCACTAACACACAACCTGCTTGGTCCACAAAAGTTTTTATAAGGACTGGTAACTTGGTATAGGGTGCTACGGTACATAGGCCTGAGTGCAGTACAGTCTGCTGTTCTGTAAGGACCGCTATCGGTCCACAATACATAGGGTTGACGTGCACTACTGCTGACCGCTGCCCTATACTGCAGCAGTCCTTCAGCGGTATAGGGACTAAGAGTTTTGTCACAGGGTGATTTAAAAAATGACAGGCAGAGGAAGAGGCAGGCCCTTCCGCAGGGGTGGTAGGGGTAGGGCAGGAGCAACAGCCTTGAGCCAAAGTGGGAAGTTGCAGAAGGTGCGTTCAATTACTTTAAAGGACGCACCAGACTTGGTTGAGTGGCTCACTCAGCCTTATTCTTCTGCACCCTCCTCATCCTCTCGATCTGCACCCTCTTCTTCACTCTCTGCTATGTGCACCCCCAAAGACACTACCACCAACAACACCACCACCACCACATACCTTCCGCTTGAGTGCAAATGGGGGCCTTCATGCTCCAGTGTTTTAATAGGGACCCCCGTATAAAAAGCATGAGGGTCAAGGACCAGTACTGGGTGGCAACGTACTTAGATCCCCGGTACAAACACAAAATGGCGGAAATGTTACCGCCGTCGCAGAGGGCTGTCAGAATGCAGCACTTCCAGGCCTTGCTTCGAGAAATGCTGCATTCTGCTTTTGCGTGCGCTGGCAGAGGAGCAATTCCCACTCCCAGAGAAGGATTTGCGGGTACCAATCCAACAGCGCCTGCAAGAAGAGGCCGGTTTGAAGATGTGTTGGTGACTTCGGATATGAGGTCATTCTTTCAGCCGACCCATCGACAGGTGTCATCCGGATCCAGCATCAGGGAACGCCTAGACCGTCAGGTGTCCGACTACATTGGGTTAACGGCCGATGTGGACGCTCTGAGGAGTGATGAACCCCTAGACTACTGGGTGGGCAGGCTTGACCTCTGGCCAGAGCTTGCCCAATTTGCAATCGAACTGTTGGCTTGCCCCTCATCCAGTGTCCTGTCCGAAAGGACGTTCAGCGCAGCAGGGGGGATTGTGACCGATAAGCGTACTCGCCTAGCTCACGACAGTGTTAACTACCTCACATTTCTAAAAATGAATGAGGCATGGATCTCGGAGGAATTCAACACATGTGATCAGTAGACCATGTATATGTCTATAAACAATTTTTGGAATCAAGCACACAGACCTTCTTAATTCATTTGGCTCACTTCCCTGACCCAAAAAAGCACACCGTACTATATGCCCCTACCCTCCTCTTTGAAGAGGTTGAGCGGTGTCATATTTCTACTGGGGCTGCTTATTATGAGGGGTTCCCACCATCCCTGTGCTGTGCTGACTTCCTCCTGGGTGTTCTTATTATGAGGGGCTCCCACCATCCCTGTGCTGTGCTGACTTCCTCCTGGGGGTTCTTATTATGAGGGGATCACACCATCCCTGTGCTGTGCTGACTTCCTCCTGGGGCTGCTTACGGTGCTGCTGTCAGCGCTGTATGTCACGGAGCTGCTGTCAGCGCTGTATGTCACGGAGCTGCTGTCAGCGCTGTATGTCACGGAGCTGCTGTCAGCGCTGTATGTCACGGAGCTGCTGTCAGCGCTGTATGTCACGGAGCTGCTGTCAGCGCTGTATGTCACGGAGCTGCTGTCAGCGCTGTATGTCACGGAGCTGCTGTCAGCGCTGTATGTCACGGAGCTGCTGTCAGCGCTGTATGTCACGGTGCTGCTGTCAGCGCTGTATGTCACGGAGCTGCTGTCAGCGCTGTATGTCACGGAGCTGCTGTCAGTGCTGTATGTCACGGAGCTGCTGTCAGCGCTGTATGTCACGGAGCTGCTGTCAGCGCTGTATGTCACGGAGCTGCTGTCAGCGCTGTATGTCACGGTGCTGCTGTCAGCGCTGTATGTCACGGAGCTGCTGTCAGCGCTGTATGTCACGGAGCTGCTGTCAGTGCTGTATGTCACGGAGCTGCTGTCAGCGCTGTATGTCACGGAGCTGCTGTCAGCGCTGTATGTCACGGAGCTGCTGTCAGCGCTGTATGTCACGGTGCTGCTGTCAGCGCTGTATGTCACGGAGCTGCTGTCAGCGCTGTATGTCACGGAGCTGCTGTCAGCGCTGTATGTCACGGAGCTGCTGTCAGCGCTGTATGTCACGGAGCTGCTGTCAGCGCTGTATGTCACGGAGCTGCTGTCAGCGCTGTATGTCACGGTGCTGATGTCAGTGCTCTGTATTACGGTGCTGCTGTCAGTGCTCTGTATCTCCTGCACCCTCTTGTTTGCCTACCCTGGTCCCTGACCTTCCCTCTCCTCCATTGCCTTCATTAGCTCCATAGTCCTGAATTGTCAGAACAATTTCCCAAATAAAAAAAAAAATGCTTGTAGTTATCGATCCCAAATTCACCTCATACATGTATTATGCTATTGTCCAGGTGGTGGGACTACGTGCTACCCCCTAATAATTACCCCGTGGCCGCAAATTCGACCTAAAGGTTTGCGAAATTCGCCTCCCATTGAAGTCAATGGAGCCCGCGGCGAACGGTCGTTTTCGCGAACGTTTGTGTCCGTTCGCGTTTCGCGTTCGCGAAACGTCCCGTCGGAAGTTCGTCCATCACTATTGATTTGTATAGAATTATGTTGAATGATGTGGGGGCTACCTGTTAAACAATAGTTTGGGTGGCCTCTTAACTCTCAAGCAGTTTTTTTTTTCCAATAATATGATTAGTAAACCAATGCCAATAACTTCTCTGTAGTACCCAAAACACACCCACGAAAATGAAGTACCCAACACACTAGTAGTATAAATAAATAAACCTATAAAAAATTTCCCTGAGAGCAGACTCTCAAGCTCAAAACCACTACAGCATTAGTTACAGCAGAATTCTGACCAATTCATTTATTGGGTAAAATACCCCTGGTATAGTCAGACGTGTGCATTTTCATTAAGGTATCATCTACACTGCCCTGTTGTGTGTTTGTGCAGCTTGTATAACTTTTTTATTGTCCTGTACAGCGTGGCCATCTGCAGTGTGGGCATGTGAAGCCACTGTGTCCCTCTTCTGGGATTTTGTGCATGCTGGCTACCACATGCACAGTGCATTGCAAGCTAGTCCCACTGTCCCGATGCCCATTGACTCCTGGGATTGAGGACACTTATCTCCCAGGAGCCAATGCAAATCCAGAAATTGCCTACCTTGCCACGGCAACATAAGGAGGAAGAGAACAGATATTTCTTTCTAAATAAGGTAAATAGAAACAGAATAGAAACAGATTGCTGCATGGACGCAAGTGTAAAATGTGGGTGGAACTCCGCTTTAAGTAATATATATGACCATTCTCCAAGAGGAACAAATGCTCCCAAACGTATGAGGTTTCCCATCCAGGAAATCAAGGGAAAAAATAGTAATGGGTCTTCATGGAATACGTTTTATTACATTCAACACAGATCAGGTTGGATGGGATGAAACATGTAGGGTGCACCTACTAAAGTTTGTATGTGTATGTGAGCTCTACTTTTTATTCTCCTTTATTTTTTTTATTATGTTGGTTTTAATAAAACTCATTAAACATCAATAACTATACAATTGTACATAGTAACCAATCAACAGCTTGTTTAATTCGGCTTTGACAATAAATTCTAGAAGCTGATTGGTTACTATGCAGAGCTGCACCAGTATTAGCAAATCTTCACCACTGTTTTATACTGTGCTATATTGTGGTATACTGTCCTATACTATATCTTCCTGCCTCATATAAATGGTTCAGGCTGGTGGTGTAATGGTGTGGGGGATATTTTCTTGGCACACTTAATGCCACAGCCTACCTGAATATTGTTGCTGATCATTTCCATCCCTTTATGACTACAGTGTACCCATCTACTGATGGCTACTTCTAGCAGGATAATGCACCATGTCACAAAGTTCAAATCATCTCACCACTGGGTGTCCAGCTGACAAATCTGCAGCAACTGCGTGATGGTATCATGTCAATATGGACCAAAATCTCTGAGGAATGTTTCCAACACTTTATTGAATCCATGCCACAAAGAATTAAGGCAGTTCTGAAGGAAAAGGGGATCTAACCTGGTACTAGGTGTATCCAATAAAGTGGCCTGTATGTATATATATATATATATATATATATATATATATATATAGCAAAGTCTCTAGCCTCCTCCAGTCTATTGAGAACATTTCATGGCCAAAGATTGCTGTCATCCTAAAGAGATTTTATTTCTCTTGACAGTCCTTTTTATATTTTGAGGGGAAAGAGGGTTAGGGCCAGGACACCCTTAAGCAGTTGCAATTTCAATTGACTGTAATTGACTCTAAATCCCTGGAGCTCCTCAAAGCCTTGTGGTGGTATCTCTCTTAAGCGTCACCCCCGCTTCCCTGCTGGGTCCCTAGCTTGAAACTTCAGATTCTTCTCAAGCTTCTCTCCCTACCAGCCGGTTCGGTCCCTGGCTTGACTCACAAGGCTGCTCTGCAAGCATCACCTACGCTGGCTGAGTCCCTGACTTGATCACCGCCTGAAGTTTCACGATTCTCCACTGTGCCCATTCTGTGAGAACGTTGCTCTGGCACTTGCTTCAATTACTCACTGTGGTCCATGGTAAAGGTGATTGGTCCCTTTGTGGCGACAGCTTCCCCTCTACCTCCGATTATGACAGGTTCCCTGGCCGGCAGAACCGTCGCTTATGATTGGACTGCAAGCTGCAATCCCAACCCTGCACTGCCCTCTTTCCTTCTGGATAGGCCCTCACACAGCCTGGCAGCCAGATGCCCCGGGATAGGCACAATCTCTGGCCAAGCAGCCCAGGGTGTACAACACACGTCCACCCAGACAGCAGTCCAGGTGGCACAGAACACAGATCACCTGACCTCCCCCAAATATATAGGTTCTCCCAGCAGGCCAATGGATTCAAGAAAACCCCTGCCCATTGGCTGAGATACCCCATATTCCCATAACCTGACCTTGGGTTGCCCTTCTCGTATCTAGTACCACCAAGTATCCGGCCACCTAGCAGGAATAGAGAAAAGTGCAACAAGGCCAAACTTAGGGAGAAATCAGTGGATCTCTAGCAATTGACCAGGGTAACTGCATTTGTGAGGAGCTCCCTGACTAAACCCCAGGGCGCTACAAATATATATACATATATTGTATATATACAGTAGACATATCATTTAAAAAGCTGTTCTGTAACAACATATGCAGCTATAATGCATGGCCCACATCTGTAATTAAATTATCATGTGTGTATTCAATGTTACCTTCAAAGCCAGCTTGCCCATCCAACCTGGGTCTGTTAATTACCACTAGTGCTCGAAATGAACTGGTACACAACAGACCTAGAGATTTTAATAAATAAAAAAATAAAACGTTTTTTTTTTAGCTTGTGATTGGTCGAGTGAAGTGACCATGGCTTTATCTTGTTTACAAAGCTCAGTGAACATTCATTTGATAAGTGAATGATCTCTATTTATTTAGTAAATCATCCCCATTGATTATGATCTAGGAAATTAGAAAATGTTCAGTTAGCTAACTACCATCCTTGCTGTGCAGATACTTATTTGTATGCATGCAAGCAGTGTGGCACGCTAAATATTATCAGTGGTTTCATTTATTATTCATTATTTACAGATTTGGGTAAAAAAAATTGCATAGATCAAATCATAAATATTTTGTGTTTTCCCTAGTCACAAAGGTGTAAATGAAGTAATATAATTGGCAGCTTTCAGATTGGCATGATAGCACACATATCAGAGTATGACAAAGTTATGCAAAAAATGTAATTATTTATTTTATACGGAAGATAGTACCATTATTTAGGATATTGATATTTGTTTCCATTTTAATGGAACATTTCTAAGCCTGACTAATTAAGGAAAATAATATAACATTAAAAATGAATTTGAATATTTTATTTGCTTCTAAAAAAAAATTATGCTCAAATATTTCTGTAACATTAGAGGATGTGCATTTGGAAAAATGCCGCTACTTCCATTGTACAGTATGTTTGTGCGTGGCTCTGAGTATGGTACAAGCTCGCATTTCATGCATATGATGTGCGGATCTTATTTGTCATTAGCAAATCGGAATAAGGCATCCCTGCAATAATGATGAATGAGCCTACATTTTTTATCTATCTATCTATCTATCTATCTATCTATCTATCTATCTATCTATCTATCTATCTATCTATCTATCTATCTATCTATCTATCTATCTATCTATCTATCTATCTATCTATCTATCTATCTATCTATCTATCTATCTATCTATCTATCAATCTATCTATCTATCTATCTATCTATCTATCTATCTATCTATCTATCTATCTATCTATCTATCTATCTATCTATCTATCTATCTATCTATCTATCTATCTGTCTATCTGTCTTTCTGTCTATTCTACCTATCTATGCTTTATTCTATCTATTTGTATTGTATTTAACCATAGCTTCTTGCATACTGTAATAAGAATAAAGACAGTATCTTAGGCCACCTTGGATTAAACACTATGTGACCACGTGCAGCAGGCCAACCCTAATGTGATAACATCTAGCCCAAAATAGTATTCGCATTGTGCACCTCCTGAGATCCAGTTACTCGACACTGGCCGGCAGAGCCGAGTTCAAGCTGGGGATGACTAGTCAGACGCATTAAAAAGGTTTTGTTATTGAAACCCTAGATGGAGCATGCCTGCTGAGCCCTGCAGGGGCTTCTCTACACTGCAGACTGATTAATATCATTCAGACCTCAGTATTTGCTATCAGCGAACTGCTGTCCATTGGGCATCGGATGCCTCTTTGGAATTAGGATGGTCTGAAACTGGTGGACGTATGACATAGTTTTTAAGCATCAAACATAAGTAGACCACACATGGGCAGATCATTCGATTTTGTGTTCAAAACAATCACTATGTACCTAAAATACCTTAACATTATTTCAACAAATGTATGTGTGTAGTGAAAAGATCCACTATCTGTTATGTGGGATTAAGGATGGATGATACTATGTTAGACACTGCTGTCTTCTTCACTGAAGATCATGACATCTATTTTCAGTGCAGCACCAACAAACCTCATATCAGATCACTTTCCTTAATTTTAAGGTAACAGAAAGAGAGGTGTTTGGGTAGGAGCAGCCTTTGCTAACTGTCTTCTAGAAATGCTAGTTACCTGGAAGCCTTACTGATCCATGATTTCCATGATTTATGAGTTAATGAATTAGAGCAATCATGCAGCAGGTGAGGTCAAAGAAAGTCAGAACTCCTGAGATGCATGCTTATGTCAGGTCAGTAACACAGGAAGTACTGAATATATCAGATTATTATGACAGCCCGGCAACTAGACTATCACAATAAGTCAACAAAGACGGCCTTCATATTTCTCTTATCATATATTTGTATATTATATGTTTGTCTAATATCAGATCTATTGTATGTATCCCTCAAAGTATATGTCTAGCCAAAACAATGAAATATATATTTTTTTGGATGCAGCAAGCAATGGCTAAAAGGTTTGTAATTTTTTTTTCTTGCTGTCTATGGTATATTGGGGAGATGTACCTTTACTTCCTGTACTGCACATGCAACATGCAGTCAGGGAAGATAGCACGGAAATTCTATTTTAGCCTATTTTATTCTATTTTGTACACACGGTCGGACATACCGACAACAAAGTCCGTCTGATTTTTTCCCACGGATTTTGTCAGAAAGTGGTGTTGCGTACACACTGTCGGACAAAGTTGTCGGAAAATCCGATAGTTTGGAATGTGATGACGTTTGTGCCTTGCGACGGGACTACATTGTGGCTAGTAGCCAATAGCTTTGGTGTCGTAATTTGATCTGATCATGCGTGGCACTTTGTCCGATCGGAATTCTCTACAAACGATTGGACAAAGTCCGATCGGATCATGTTGTCGGAAAATGTTATAGTCCAGCTCTCAAACTTTGTCGACGGAAACAGTCCGATGGAGCCCACACACGGTCGGATTATCTGACAACACGGTCTGATCGGACATTTTCCGTCGGAATATCCGACCGTGTGTACAAGGGCTTAGACAATTGAAAAAATAATGAAAAAATGAAAAAAAAAAATGTTCTTTGTTGTTGCTGGTCTGCGTGAGAGGCAGATTCACCATATATTTCACATATTGATTCATATTTTTTTATATATATTTTATGAGTGGTATAACAGGGATATTTTTCATCAACACTAAGTATTTTTTTATCACTGATTAACTGATTATTCATCTTTTGGAGTGGTTTGGGCATGGAAATTTGTGAGCATTTGTTTGATTAATTTATTCAGGTTGCGCGATTGAAGTTTTTTTTTCATTTATAGCTAAATCTTATATTCAGGTTTTTTAACCACTTGCTTACTGGGCACTTAAACACCCTTCCTGCCCAGACCAATTTTCAGCTTTCGGTGCTCTCACACTTTGAATGACAATTACTCAGTCATGTAACACTGTACCCAAATGAATTTTGTGTCCTTTTTTCCCACAAATAGAGCTTTCTTGTGGTGGTATTTGACCACCTCTGAGTTTTTTATATTTTGCGCTATAAATTAAAAAAGACCGAAAATTTGGGAAAAAAATGCATTTTTCTTAGTTTATGTGATAACATTTTGCAAATTATTAATTTTTTTCATAAATTTTGCCCACAATTTATACTGCTACATATCTTTGGTAAAAAATAACCCAAATTAGTGGATATTATTTGGTCTTTGTGAAAGTTAGAGTCCACAAGCTGTGGTGGGAATCATAAAAAATTGATCACACCTGATGTACTGGTGGCCTATCTCATTTCTTGCGACCCGAACAAGCCAGGAAAGTACAAATACCCCCCAAATGACCCTTTTTTTGAAAGTAGACATTCCAAGGTATTTACTAAGATGCATGGTGAGGTTTTTGATGTTGTCATCTTTTTCCCCACAATTCTTTGCAAAATGAAGATTTTTCTTTTTTTTTTTTCTCACAAAATTTTCAATGTAATAGGTTATTTCTCTCACAAGGCATGTGTATACCACAAATGACACCCCAAAATACGTTCTGCTACTCCTTCTGAGTATTACGATACCAAATGTGTGAGACTTTTACACAGCCTGGCCACATGCAGAGGCCCAATATTGAAATAGCACCATCAGGCGTTCTAGGAGCATAAATTACACATTTCATTTCTCAACCACCTATTACACTTTTGAAGGCTCTGGAGCACCAGGACAATGGAAATGCCCACAAAGTGACCCCATTTTGGAAAGCTAACACCCCAACGTATAATCTATGAGGCATAATGAGTCTTTTGAATGATGGTTCATTTTTTTCCAGACGTTTTGGGAAAATGTGGAAAAAAAATGAAAACGCATTTTTTTTACGCAAAGTTGTCCATTTATAAGATATTTCCAACACATAGCATGTACATAGCAAAAATGACACCCCAAAATACACTCTGCTACTCCTCCTGAGTATGGTAATACCAAATGTGTGAGACTTTTACACAGCCTGGCCACATACAGAGGCCCAATATTGAAATAGCACTATCAGGCGTTCTAGGAGCATAAATTACACATCTCATTTCTCAACCACCTATTACATTTTTGAAGGCCCTGGAGCACCAGGACAATGGAAATGCCCACAAAGTGACCCCATTTTGAAAAGCTAACACCCCAATGTATAATCTATGAGGCATATTGAGTCTTTTGAATGGTTTATTTTTTTCCAGAAGTTTTGGGAAGATGTGGAAAAAAATGAAAACGCATTTTTTTAATGCAAAGTTGTCCATTTATAAGATATTTCCAACACATAGCATGTACATAGCAAAAATGACACCCCAAAATACGTTCTGCTACTCCTCCTGAGTATGGCAATACCAAATGTGTGAGACTTTTACACAGCCTGGCCACATGCAGAGGCCCAATATTGAAATAGCACCATCAGGCGTTCTAGGAGCATAAATTACACATCTCATTTCTCAACCACCTATTACATTTTTGAAGGCCCTGGAGCACCAGGACAATGAAAATGCCCACAAAGTGACCCCATTTTGGAAAGCTAACACCCCAATGTATAATCTATGAGGCATAATGAGTCTTTTGAATGGTTAATTTTTTTCCCGAAGTTTTGGGAAAATGTGGAAAAAAATGAAAACGCATTTTTTTTTACGCAAAGTTGTCCATTTATAAGATATTTCCAACACATAGCATGTACATAGCAAAAATGACTCCCCAAAATACGTTCTGCTACTCCTCCTGAGTATGGCAATACCAAATGTGTGAGACTTTTACACAGCCTGGCCACATACAGAGGCCCAATATTGAAATAGCACCATCAGGCGTTCTAGGAGCATAAATTACACATCTCATTTCTCAACCACCTATTACAATTTTGAAGGCCCTGGAGAACCAGGACAATGGAAACGCCCACAAAGTGACCCCATTTTGGAAAGCTAACACCCCAACGTATAATCTATGAGGCATAATGAGTCTTTTGAATGGTTCATTTTTTTCTAGATGTTTTGGGAAAATGTGTAAAAAAATTAAAACACATTTTTTTTTACGCAAAGTTGTCCATTTATAAGATATTTCCAACACATAGCATGTACATAGCAAAAATGATACCCCAAAATACGTTCTGATACTCCTTCTGAGTATTACGATACCAAATGTGTGAGACTTTTACACAGCCTGGCCACATGCAGAGGCCCAATATTGAAATAGCACCATCAGGCGTTCTAGGAGCATAAATTACACATTTCATTCCTCAACCACCTATTACACTTTTGAAGGCTCTGGAGCACCAGGACAATGGAAATGCCCACAAAGTGACCCCATTTTGGAAAGCTAACACCCCAACGTATAATCTATGAGGCATAATGAGTCTTTTGAATGGTTCATTTTTTTCCAAAAGTTTTGGGAAAATGTGGAAAAAAAATGAAAACGCATTTTTTTTACGCAAAGTTGTCCATTTATAAGATATTTCCAACACATAGCATGTACATAGCAAAAATGATACCCCAAAATACGTTCTGCTACTCCTCCTGAGTATGGCAATACCAAATGTGTGAGACTTTTACACAGCTTGGCCACATACAGAGGCCCAACATGCAAGGAACACCATCAGGTGTTCCAGGGACACATAGCATGCACATACCAAGAATTACACCCCAAAATACATTCTGCTGAGAAAAGAGTAAACAAAAGATTACCTGTGGTTTTAGCAGCACAGTTGTCCACAGGATGATAGCACTGGTCCAGGCAGCAGGCAGGGACTTGGTCAGCAAAAGTGAACGCAATTTTCCAGGCAGGTATACTGTCCATAGTCAATATAGGCAGCAGGCAGGGATACTGTCCATATACAGTCCAAGGTCAGTGCAGGCAGAGATTGTCAGCAGTGCCAAAATATTGGTCCTGGTAGTAGGCAGGAACATGGTCCATCCATGTGGTGTGGTCAGTTCATGCGACAGGCAGAGGCATGATGGTATAGGTCCTACAGGCAGCAGGCAGAAGTAGGGCCTCGTTCAGGACAGAATGGGGATGGGGTAGAGGCTTCTCCCACCCAAATCTCTTTGAAGCCTCTGAGTCTCCAGACCCTAATCTAGGAATGAGAAAACAAATGAAATTGTCTTCTTCATCCAAAAAAACTATTCTGGAGCCCCTCACATATGTGAGACCCCTGTTATTAATACCACTAGTCCACTGAGAGGGTACAAGATCAGTCCAAGAGGCAGGCAAGAGGCATGGTCAAACAGTCCAGGGTCAGTTCCAGATCAGGCAGAGGTATGTACAGAATTGGTAGGCAGAAGCGTGGTTGAATAACAGTCCAGGGTCAGTTCCAGATCAGGCAGAGGCATAAACAGAATCAGTAGACAGAAGCGTGGTCAAATAACAAGCCAGGGTCAGTTACAGAGCAAGCAGAGGCATAAGGGGTGTGAAGGTAAATGGCAGGAAGAGAGGGTTATGGTTACCATAATTCACTAATAATTCACTGAAGTATGGTAACGGCGGAAACAGTCACCTATGCAGAGGCCTGGTTGGGAAGGGCATTGGGCACAATGATAAGTGGTGTCTCTTCTCAATCCTCGTTTGCTGCACACCCGACATTTTTTCTGATTTCTTCGGCCTGTTGGTCTGGGAGGGATTTTATCAGGAAAGTGACGTTCAGAGAGTCTGCTAATTACATCGGATCGAATGTTTTCTGGTGGGCTGTTGGGGCAGTGACGATTTTCCTCCTGGTAGCCAAGGAAGGGTATTGGTCTTTCTGTGGATTTACGATAGATTACATACGTGTTGTATATGGCCAAATTAAAGAAATAAATTGAGTTTTTTTTATACCACTTGTATGTTCTTCTTGTGGCAAGGTAGGGTTCAAGCATCTGGTCGTTCAAGTCGACACCCCCCATGAACAACGTTGTACTCATGGATACAAGTTGGTTTTTGTATTGGGCCATTCCTCCTGGTGATCTCAACAAAAGTGTTGTTGTGGATCGAAGAAAGCATGTACACATCCCTTCTGTCCCTCCACTTCACAGCCAAAATTTCCTCGTTCAGTAAACTCGCCGCTTCACCTTTTCTTAACCTTTTGTTGACGAGGCTTTGAGGAAAGCCCTTCCGGTTCGTCCTTACGGTGCCACATGCTGGAGTTTGCTTTCTATGGAGGTTGCGGAACAGGGGTAAACTTGTGTAAAAATTATCCACATAGAGATGGTAGCCTTTCTCCAGGAGTGGGTTTTTTTGAGTTCCCAAACAACTTTCCCACTCGATCCGATGTATTCGGGGCATTTAGGGGGATGTAGCTGGGTGTCCTTCCCTTCGTATACCATGAAGGAATATGTATACCCTGTGGCTCGATCACACAATTTATACATTTTCACCTCATAGCGGGCCCTTTTGGAGGGAATAAATTGTTTTAGGCCCAGCCTGCTAGAAAATTTGATCAGGGACTCATCCACACATATGTGTTGGTCTGGGGTAAACAACTGGGGGAAGATCTCAGAAAAATAATTTATTAGCGGCCGAATTTTGTAAAGTTTATCAAAATTTGGGTAATTTCGGGGAAGGCACTGGGTATTGTCGTTAAAGTGTAGGAATCTCATTATCATGAGATATCTGGTCCGGGCATTATTGAGGAAAAGATGGGCATGTGATAGATGGGGCGGGATGACCAATATGCATGTATTTCATTTTTATTGTTTAGTCCCATACAAAATGTGAGGCCCAAACATTTTTCAAACTCCTCCACTGTTAGGCCTCTCCACTCATAGGGATGGGCATAAGAGGACGTTGGGTTGCTTTCAATAAATTGTTGGGCATATAGGTTGGACTGGACCACAATCGATTCAAGCATGTCCTCTGTAAAAATTAAGTGGAAAAAGTCCATCAGGGAAAAATTGTGTGTGTCCACCTGGACTCCTGGGTTGGCAGTGAAAGGGGGCAAGTTAGCTTCTCCTGAGTTAGGAGGAAGCCACAAGGGGTTCTGGAGGGAATAGGGAAGGCTGGCATGGGACCTAACCCTTTGGGGCCGAGTTGACACAATGGTACTTGGCCTTTGGCGAGGTACTGTGGTGCCGGTGGATGGCACTGCATTGCCGATGGATGGCTCTGTGGTGCTGGTGGATGGAACCGCCTCCTCACCAGTACGCCTTCGTCTGACGGACAGACTATCAACTTCCTCCTCTGAGGCTGTCATTGTACTGCTGCTGAGGACAGGCTCGTAGACCACGTCAGACTCACAATCTGAATATGAGGAGGAATCCCAAGCGGAGACCTCCTCGTTGCTCTCGTCGGCTTCAAGAATATCATATGCCTCCTCAGCTGAATATAATCTTTGTGACATTTTTATTGATCACAAATGACACTGACAGGTGACGCTGATCTGGCAGATGACACTGACAGGTGACGCTGATGTGGCAAGTGACACTAGCAGGTGACACTAACAGCACTGATCACAGGTGACACTGACGTGTCAGGTGGCACTGACAACAGGTGGCACTGACAACACGTGGCACTGGCAGATGGCACTGGAGGCAGATGGCGCTGGCAGGTGGCACTGGCAGGTGGCACTGGCACTGGCACTGGCAGATGGCACTGGGGCTGACGGCACTGGCAGGTGGCACTGGGGCTGACAGATGGCACTGGGGCTGACAGATGGCACTGGGCTGACTGTATTTCATACACTGTATTGATTTACTACTCACAGATCCTCTCTCTCCTCACACGCTGTCTCTGTGTAAGGAGAGAGAGAGACAGGGCAATGGGAGATGATCTCATATGTTTACATTTGAGATCATCTCCCATTGGCAGCTGCGATCGCGCTGTAAACAGTCGCTTTGATTGGCCGTTCACAGCGATCTGTGTTTGCCTGTCTCCGGGAGACATGGCTAACACAAAACTTCCCCGATGCGCACCCGCGGCGGCGCGCATTGCGGAAGTAAACACAAGGACGTCCAGGGACGGCCTCCCGGACGAAAGCGCCCGCTCTACGGACGTCATTCGGCTAAAGGGCGCGTGGGAACCGGTTAATTGTAGCACCCGTTTGTTTATTTTTCCACTCAGAGAGTAAGGTGTAGTGATTCACTCTTTCTGGGTAATGGTTACACCTATTAATATTGGTTCAAACCAAGAGTAATTTGATAGCACAGACTTTTCCTTTGTAACACTATTTTAGACAATTGTCACCCTTAACGTTGCACTTGTTGGAAGAATTCCCCTCACTTCCTATTCTGGTGACAACTATTTAATGTTGAATTTCCTATTGCCTTCTGTGTCAGTGACAATGGTTACCAGGCCAAAAAAAGAGGATAAAACTCTCCAACCAGAAAAAATGTCTAACTTATACATAAAACAAAACTTTTTGATAGAGATACACTTCAAGAAAATAGTGACATATATTGTTATGTGTGCGGCCTTGTCCCTAAGGAAAGGTCATGAAGCAGTTTTTTATGGCAGTGATTTTGTCAATAAACATAACTAGAGTGCAAAATCTAATACAGCTGTTCATGGTGCCCAATCAACTTCTAACTTCAGCTTGTTCAATTAAGCATTGACAATACAACTTGGAAGCTGATTGGGTGCACCCGATTGTGCACTCTCCAGTTTTAGCAAATCCACCCAGTATGCTGTTGTTAGGAATGCTGCCATTCTTGAGCCTCGTACACATGATCGGATTTTTCTACGGGAAATGTATGATAACAGGCTGTTGGTGGAAAATCTGACCGTTTGTACTCTCCATCAGACAATTTTTTTGCCAACTTTCCATGGACAAATGTTGGATGGCAGGTTTATAAACTTTCCGCGGACAAATGCCTATTGTCAGATTTTCTGAACGTGTGTACACAAGTCCGTTGGACAAAAGTCCAAAGTACAAACACGCATGCTCGGAAGCAAGGACGAGCCAGAAGCGGTCTGTCTTGTAAACTAGCGCTCATAATAGTGAATTAACATTTGTGACGTGGAAAATTATGAATTCTCAAAATGCAGAGCACAATTCTCTTCTTCTTTAATGAGATAATAATGAAGCTGGTTTGCTGGTGATACTGATGGAGTTATTGCAAACACATTTTCAAAGGCTTTTTTTTCTAATGATATCAAGAATAATATTATTGTGCTTTTTTTTTTGGGCAAGTTACCACAACACCATTATCCCATAGTTTTTAAGATCAAAGATACAACTATGCTGTTGTTCCTTGTTAATTTTACATTGCATTTTTTTTATGTAACTGCCTTCTCCCAAACTTTCATTTGAAGTAAAACACGTAGCCAAGTATTATTTGTTTATTGTACATTAAAAAAATAAAGCAAATAAAATTAGACATGCTATCTGCCAATAGAACTTAACCAAAAAGGGCATTCTATGCATCCAACAATATAGGAAATATAATAGATCAAATCATTATTATTCAACTAAAAAAAATAAAATAAAAGCCTCGTGCATGTGTCCTGCTTGTTAATATAGGGGTTCAACAATGCCAAGAGTTGGTGAAAGCAGGGGTCCGTCGTCCGGAGATAATGCCGAAAAACATCTGGATTATTCTTCTGGAGCTCCCGCAGCAAAGGCATATGACATAATTGGTCACTATTAATAAAGCAACCAATTTTTGGTCCAAGAACTCCTCCTCCTTCTGTTTCTGGACTGGACTTGGGTCAAAGCAATAACTCCAAGGCCAATAATAAATAACATTTTATCTCCTCCGATTCCGCAACATGTCTGGTTGACAAACAGCTGTTCAGAAACGAACTGAAAAGCATGAAATGAAAAGCGTGAATCAACCCTAACCAAACTAACACAAAATTAGCAGAAGGAGCCCAAAGGATGGAGCTAAAAGGCTGAAAAACCATGTAATATGTCAGTACATTCCTGTTTGTTGGCCAACAATTCCTTTCCGTTTGTATGCAAGACAAAATCCAGTCACACGCCTTTGGACAAAAGTCTGAGGTTTTGTCTGTGGAAAATCCGATCGTGTGTACAAGGCTTTAGAAGAAAATACACTCATATGACAGTATTGCTAATGTAAAATTGATGTCAAACAAAACTCTTTTGTTGCACATACTTTAAACAGTCTTCAATATTCAAGCATATGTATTTGTCTATTGGCACCTAAAAAACTGATAGCTAGTATAATTGGATAGTTATTTAAAAAAATATATATTTAGCAGAAGTCCAGCTTTTGGGAATTCTTAAAATCATCAAAACAGTGGTGGCAAAACAAGATGCATTATCTATATATTTTTGTGATAAACATATCAAGCTGTGCATTTTTAAAATTTTTAAGTGGTAATAGTACTGGCAACAAGGAAACTGAACAACTGGAATCTTCAAAAAAAGATGCAAGGGAAGAAAACGATCTATCTATTTACATATACTATATATATATATATATATATATATATATATATATATATATATATATATATATATATATATATATAGATATGTAAATTCCACTATTTTATTTAATATAATGCTAGCTATAACATAATGTTATAATGGATTACAAATCAAACAAGATATGTCAATGTGGAGATGTGTCTTTTTCTCTTATATTAAACTCTGATCATCAGCTTTTATCTTGCCATAGGCAGCTTGAATTTTGGGCAATTCTTGCAAAACTTTGAGCCATAGGTTGCCCAGCAAGCACCACCTGGCTCAACAAAAGTCTGGTGAAAAATAATCAGCTGAACAGTGATTATATTTTATCAGGATGTACATCAACAAAATTACATTTTATAGTAAACCTGTCACAAACATGGTCAATTCACTGTGGCCATATGATGAAAAAATGCATAAGCAGACATCACCTCCACTAAAAACTGCAAGCTAAAATGGACAATAGATCCATAGATATAGATAGCTGAAATCATATGGAATTCTTTGGGTTTTATTTACTAAAGGCAAATGCGCTGTTTAACCACTTGACCACTGGGCACTTAAACACCCTTAATAACCAGACCAATTTTCAGCTTTCGGTGCTCTCGCATTTTGAATGACAATTACTCAGTCATGCAACACTGGACCTATATGAAATTTTTGTCCTTTTTTTCACACAAATAGAGCTTTCTTTTGGTGGTATTTAATCACCGCTGGGTTTTTTTTTTTTTGTGCTATAAAAGAAAAAATACCGAAAATTCTGTAAAAAAACGAATTTTTCTTTGTTTCTGTTAGAAAATTTAGCAGATTAGTAATTTTTTCTTCATAAATTTTGGCCAAAATTTATACTACTACATATCTTTGGTAAAAATAAGTACAAATTGGTGGATATTATTTGGTCTTTGTGAAAGTTATAGAGTCCACAAGCTATGGTGCCAATATCTGAAAATTGATCACACCTGAAGGACTGACGGCCTATTTCAATTCTTGAGACCCTAACATGCCAGAAAAGTACAAATACCCCCCAAATGACCCCTTTTTGGAAAGAAGACATTCCAAGGTATTTAGTAAGAGGCATGATGAGTTTTTTGAAGTTGTCATTTTTTCCCACAATTCTTTGCAAAATCAAGATTCTTTTTACTTTTTTCACAAAATTGTCATATTATCAGGTTATTTCTCACACACAGCATATGCATACCACAAATTACACCCCAAAACACATTCTTCTATTACTCCCGAGTATGGTGATACCACATGTGTGAGACTTTTACACAGCGTGGCCACATACAGAGGCCCAACATGCATGGAGCGCCATCAGGTGTTCTGGAGCACCCAGGACAATTCTGACATTTCTCTCCTACATGTAAAAATCATAATTTATTTGCTAGAAAATTACATAGAACTCCAAAACATTATATATGTTTTTTTAGCAAACACCCTGGAGAATACAATGGTGGTCTTTGCAACTTTTTATCTCGCACGGTATTTGCGCAGTAATTTTTCGAATGCTTTTTTTTGAAAAAAAAACTGTTTTGTGCTTAAAAAAAAAAAAAACACAGTAAAGTTAGCCCAATTTTTGCATAATGTGAAAGATGAAGTTACGCTGAGTAAATAGATACCTAATATGTCACTCTTCAAAATTGCACACGCTCGTGGAATGGCGGCAAACGTCGCTACTTAAAAATCCCCATAGGCGACGATTTACATTTTTTTTACTGGTTATATGTTTTGAGTTACAGAGGAGGTCTAGGGCTAGAATTATTTCTCTCGCTCTAACGTTCGCAGCGATACCTCACATGTGTGGTTTGAACACCGTTTTCATATGTGGGCGGGACTTACGCATGCGTTCGCTTCTGCATGCGAGCACATGGGGACATGGGCGCTTTAAAAAAAACATTTTTTTTTATTGTTCATTTTACTTTATTTATTTTAGTTTGACATTTTTTTCCCCAAAAATCATTTTTTTGATCACTTTTATTCCTATTACAAGGAATGTAAACATCCCTTGTAATAGGAATATGGCATGACAGGTCCTCTTTACAGTGAGATGTGGGGTCAATAAGACCCACATCTCACCTCTAAGCTAGGAAGCCTGAAAAAAAAAAAGATTCTGGCTTTGATCGTATTAGCGATTCGGTAGAAGCACCGGAGGGCGGAGGGCGGCGGGAGATGTCTATGGCTGGGTATTGCAGGGTATCACCAACTATGGCTGGGTATCTCAGAGCATGGTGTTGCAGAGTACTGCGTTGCAGAGCATTGCAGGGTATTGGCGGGTGTTGCAGAGCATTGCAGAGTGTTGCAGGGTATCGGCGGGGGTTGCAGAGCATTGCAGAGTGTTGCAGGGTATCGGCGGGGGTTGCAGAGCATTGCAGAGTGTTGCAGGGTATTGGCGGGTGTTGCAGAGTGTTGCAGGGTATTGCAGAGCGTTGCGGAGTGTTGCAGGGCATTGCGGAGTGTTGCAGGGCATTGCAGAGTGTTGCAGGGCATTGCGGAGTGTTGCAGGGCATTGCGGAGTGTTGCAGGGCATTGCGGAGTGTTGCAGGGCATTGCGGAGTGTTGCAGGGCAATGCGGAGTGTTGCAGGGCAATGCAGAGTGTTGCAGGGCATTGCAGAGTGTTGCAGGGCATTGCAGAGTATTTGCAGGGAATTGCAGAGTATTTGCAGGGAATTGCAGAGTATTTGCAGGGAATTGCAGAGTAATGCAGAGTATTTTCAGGGAATTGCAGAGTAATGCAGAGTATTTGCAGGGAATTGCAGAGTAATGCAGAGTATTTGCAGGGAATTGCAGAGTAATGCAGAGTATTTGCAGGGAATTGCAGAGTAATGCAGAGTATTTGCAGGGATTTGAGGGGTTAATTTTCGGTGAGCAGCGATGTGGGCACTGCAGATGCAGCCCACATCGCTGCTGACACCGATCTCTTCCCCCTCCGCTGTACCGATCGGTACAGAGAGGGGGAGGGAGGAACCGGCGTCATAACATGACGCCGGCTTGTTTACAAGTGATCACTCCGTCATTTTGACGGAGCGATCACGTGGTAAACGGCCGCGATGAGCGGCCGTTTACCGTGATTCGTGATGCGCCGGGTCCACTGGACCCAGCGGTCACGGATGCTCTCGTGTGCGCACCCCAGGGGGCGCGCAAGAGCAGAATTCTGGGAGGCCGTTAATTAACGGCCTCTTAGAGTTAAACAACCGCCCTGATGCCGTTAATCGGCAATGGGCGGTTGTTAAGTGGTTAATTTGCATGGGGATTTTCCCCAGAGCTTAGTGAATGAGGTGATGCTCTGTTGACTTCCATTACCCAATTATAAGCAAGCAAAACTCCTGTTTTTTTTTTTTCTTCCTTGCATGATTAGGTATTCTTTGCAGAGTGGAGTTTTGTCACATTCATTCAAGCTCTGGAGAAAATTCCTTAGCAAAGTGAACAGCATATTTGCCTTTAGTAAATCAACCCCTGTGTCTTGCCACCAGTTGATAGGGCTGCCACAACATAAAAGATGGATAAGTAGGCTTGGTAGGCAGGACAGGATGGGGATTAGCTTTATCATAAATCTCTGAGCCTTTGGTAACTTCAGGACAAACCTGTGTGCCAAGAAGAAGGTTAAGAATTGATTATACTGGTTAGATTTCCATTCCATCTCTCTTAAAGAAGTCCAGCCAAAGCTTGTTTGACTGTACTTCTCCTATGGATCACAGGAGTGCAAATTATGTTGCACTCCTGTGACCCGTTTTCAGCAGAGAGCAGGCTGAAGTCTGCTCTCTGTTCACATCAACGATTTCAGTCCTGTCCATGCAGTCTGGATCCATGAGGTGCCTGGACTGACAAATCTCTCAGCGAGCCGCTGAGAGGCTGAAATGGCCACTCCGCCTCCTCCCCAGCTCGGGGCTCCAATGAGCGAGGAGGGAGAAGAGCAGAGATCTGTGACTGGCAGTCTACAGCTCTCTGCTTATGGAGCTGTGAGAACTGATTGATCAGTGGTGTACGATCGCTCAGTTCTCAGTACAGAGGCGCTGGGGGACAGATGCAGCATCCACCTAGGGGGGCAAAAAAAATCCTTTACTGAAGTAGGGATATCCTCCTTATCTCTTCTAAAATGCTATGCTCAATTGTGAACATTTAAAGTAGGATGATTTGCCAATGTGATTGTGCCGCCAAGTCCAACTGCCCATTCCAGTTCATAGGTAGCATTAGAGGTAAAAGTTGACATCAGTACAGTAAAGAAAAATATAATTGTTCCTATTGGCTGCTCTGTCATTCTTAGCTCAGAATGAATTAAATAGTTACAGGAGGGTGCTTGCTATATATACCAGGGACAAATAACCTGCAGCTCTCCCCTTACAATGTGAAATAGCAAGTTCTGTTCTTTAACATGCTTGCTTCTTTAAAATTATTTTCTCTGCCATAACAGAGAAATTACAAGATGGTTTTAGTTGCAAAAGGATACATTGAATTTTTGAACTATCTCTTATGTCCATCCAGCCAAAGAAAAAGGCCAAAGTTCAGCATACAAGTAAAGATGCCAGTGCCGGTGTCCTATCAAATATGGCCCCCCATCGGATAGTGTCCGCTGTGTACTGCGCATGCACAGTACACAGCACACACAGAATCCAAAAATAGCCGAGGATGAACGGCGCCTGCGCTGTGAGTCCAGGTTCTATCCCCACCATCCAAGTGGACATAGAGTTAGAATAAAAAGAGCCGAGTGCAGCAAGGCCGAGCCCGAAGCATGGCAAGCGAAGCTCGCCCGCGAGGGGCCCTCTAATTTTCACAACCCTATGTCCGCTTGGATGGGGGGCTAACACCTCCACTCACGGCGCAGGCGCCGTTCAACTTCGGAGATTTTCCGAAGCTTCGTCTGCCCCGTACTGCACATGCGCAGTACAGGGCGGACACTATATGATGGCAGGATACTATCTGCCAGAACACCGGCAAGGGACCATTGGAAAGGTAATAACCCCTTCTGCTTTCATTCTCAATGGCAAACCCACATATTGGAAAACACAGCAGGTTTTCTTAAGTGCAAAAATGCATGGTCCCAAAGCACCATGTGGCTATGGTATGGCCACAGTTTTAGAAAAGGGACAAAGGTCCTTTACCTGCATTTCCCCAAGGTACAGGAGGGCATTCAAATGAATGGGCTGCTGTGCCCCCTGCAAATATGCCTTTAGGGAACTGCATAAATGTGAACCTTGGCAAAGACATTGAACAAGTAAGTGGAAGTTTGAACATTGTTCCCTTATTCCACCTTCAAACAAATCCAAAACATTTGTCTTGGTTTTTCTCCTTAAAAATATGATTATTTTGCATGTTCAGTTCTATTCTATTGCTGTAGGGTTAACTGCTCAAAAAATTCCATTGAATGCCAGCATCAAAGAGATTCTAGAGAGGAAAGATTAAGCTAATTCCTCTCCAAGGTTTAGATAAACAGAATGTTGTACATAGCAGCTGGGAGGATAAGCAATAGTGATCTATATAAAAACTGAAAACATAAAGCTTTCTGCATTTCAAGCAACATACAATGCACTCAATGTTATGTTCTAATATATGGTTAAAAGTGTTACTATATGGTTATGCATGTTCTGTGAAAAGATATCCCATTGCCCCTGATAAGCACGGCTTTGATTTCACTCTCAGATATTATAAGATTTGGACAAGGTGATTCATGAATGATAGCTGCATTTTGTGATTACAGATAGTTAAAGTAGCATTTCAGTTGTAGGAGTCTGGTGGGCTGTATCATTTACTGTCTTTTAATTTCTCTTGGACTCCAACAGTGAAATCTCACTGCCATAGCTCATGGCTCAGTTCTCACTTACCTTGATGTCTTTAAAGCAAAACTCTACTTTTGTTGAGAAAATATATATACATTGCAGATTCCTACCTTTTGTTATTCTGAGGAAATCCCTGTTTGTTTCTCTGAGCCTCAGTGATGAGTGGGTCTAATGGGAAAGGATTCACAATTAGCTATTAGCTGTGCAGCTGCAGAGCACTAATGAGGACATCTGCAGGGCCTGCATCCCTTTAGACATGCTCCTATTTGGATTATCTCACCAAAAATGACATTTTTATTGCAGGGGATGCCTGAAATCTTAGGCAGACTTCTGGGAAAATTGGTGAGCCAATCACACAAGCAGGAAATTATGTTTCTGGGGCGTGGTCAGTATAGATAGCCATATTGCATTGGATTTTCACATTTTTTTACACTGAATGTAAACATCCTTTGTGAAAGCAATAGGCACGTGACAGGTACTCTTTATGGAGGGATGTGGGGGTTTATAAGACCCCAAATCCCTCCTCTGTCCTTGAAAGCATTCTAAAGACCAAGATCTGTGTTTCTGAGTACTTTTTATGAAAATGGCGCTGTTGACGTCTGGGTAAACTGGAAATGATGTGATGTCATCGCTTCTGGGTTACCATAGTGGAGACCTGACAAAAGCGAATCTCTGCTTTGTATGGGTCTCCGACTAGCCAGCAGGTGTGCCCGATGGTAGCTCGGGTCTCCCGGTGGGACAAGAGAGTCCGAACAAGCCACGGAAGGTGATGGGAGGTGGGAGGCATCCCCTCCCGATGCCAGTAATAGTTAGCTGCTCCAATTGCTATTACAAGAGAGCTGACCATTGGCTTCAAAAATCAGTAATGGGGTGACATCCCCCAAGTACAACCACTTGAAGTCAAATGACGTACCCGGTACATGATGTTGTGGCAAGTGGCTATACCATATCTTCTATGTAGAGTATCGTATATTCTGTGACCCTTCTAAGAACTCATGTTTTTTGCTTTCTCAACAATGTTCTGCAAACATTACATATTATTATTACAAGATTTATATAGCACCAGCAGTTTGCACTGCACTTCACAAAATAACGGCAGACAGTAAAGTTACAACACAATTCACAAGAACTTACAACATAAATGAAAGGAAAGGTTATACTAAATGTAGTCCAGATGAGTAGTTTTAGAAATTAAGATTTAGTTGCTAACTGGAGCTGGGATAGGCTTCTCTAAAGAAAGAAGTTTTCAGGGATCACCTAAAGGAAGACAGAGTAGAAGATAGACATACAATTTGAATATGGAGTTCCAGAGGATGGGAGAGGCTCTGGAGAAGTCCTGAATGTGAGCAAGGAAGGAGGTCACAAGGAATCTAGAGAACAGGAAGTATTGATAGGAGGGAAGTGGATGAATTGGTTGATACTTTGAGATGAGGTTGGTGATGTAGCTGGGGGCAGAGTTGTGAATGGCTTTTTAAGTTGTTAATATTTTAAGTTTTATTCCTTGGTCGATTGGAGCCAGTTGAGGGATTGGCAGACACTGAGTGGTTGGTAAGGTGCATGAGTCTGGCAGCAGCATTTGTGATAGATTGAAGGGGAGTGGCAGTAATTGAAATATGAGATAATACTAGAGTGAGTTGAAGACATTTTATAAAAGATAGGGACTTTAAGGAAAACATGGCCTGGTAAGGCCCAATAATTCCATCCCTAGGGACTTTAAATGATAACATGGCCTAGTAAGGTAGTGAATATCCATCCCAATTACCTAACCAAAAAAGAGGGGGGGGGAAATAATTTACAAGGGAGGTGGGACTTTAAATGCAGCACATGGAAGCAAAACAGTAAAAGGGCGAATGTAAAGGAGTTTTATTGATACATCAATAAATATACAAAAATACATAATAATAGTATAAATAAATAAATACAAAGTAGTAATGCAAAATAGCATACATATAATGATACATATGATAATAAAGTCACTAAATACACTCCAATTAGGTGCATTAATAATATAAAATAGGCAAAACAATATAAATATAGATACAAATAATAAATTCATATGAGGTAAACAATAAAACATTCCTCATTCGTCTCAAAAAGACATGGTATATGACAGTACTTAAGAGGTAAAATCTGCAGGACCTATGACCTCACTAAACCTGAAGGGGGAGTAAGAATTCTATAATGACATAGAGGTCTTAATACGATTTTGTAAATACATGGAAACCGGTAGCTCTACGCGTTTCGTGGCTTAACCGCCACTCATCAGGAGCAAGCACATATGAAATCTAAAAAATTTTTTTATATAAAAATAGAAAAATGGATTAAATGTATAAAAAATATAAATGGCTAAAGAAACAAGGTTGGGGAGCGACATAAGTAATCACCCCAACCAAGGCTAACTTACTGGAGTTCGCTGTGTAGCTGATGCGGTAGTGGGACTGGAAAGGCGGTCCAGAAAACAGCTCCAACCGGGAGCTGAGGTGGACAAACACCCAGCACTGATATGGACGATACCCAGGGCGGGCAACTTGCAGGGACATTCTAAAAGGAAAGGAAGTGAGAATAAGAAAAGGAGGGGGAGGGAAAGGGGCAAGGAAGGGAAGGGAGGGGAAGGGGGGGATTGAAGAAAAACCTAAGTAAGAAAATTACATAAATATATACAAAGATATAGAGATGAAGGCTTAAAAGGAATGAAGGTAAAAACAAAAAAGAAAAGAGGAAAGGGGGCCCAGAAAAGGGGGGGGGGGAGAAAAATAAGATGGGAAGGAGAGGGAAGGAGAGAAGGAATGGGAAAGGAGGGAGGGACAAGAGAGAAAAGGAGTGAAGGATATGTGAGTGGTGGGTAAAAACAATGGTGTACAGAAGGGGGGAGTGAAATTTATACAGGTGTGAACTGCTAAAAAGGGAAAAGGAAAACGGTGCACGGTGAATTAAAGGAATCAAAGTAATAGTGTTGAGTGAAGACAGGTTACCTGGTGAACATGATGGTCTCAGTGAAAGGGAGCCAAAAGAGTCAGATACTGACTGGACACAGTGGAAGTGGGCATAAGGAACGCCCTGCCTGCCGGGAACACCCGGGGAACAGCCCAGAAAAAACATCGATCACAGGGGAGTCGACCAACGCCACGCCTTTTGACGAAGGGGAAGGCGCCGCGTGCCGAGAACCGGAACCTCCGATCCGACGGCACACAGCCTAGAACCAAAAGCAGGTTTCCGTTACATCAGAGGGGGCGGGGTCACCCATACGTCACTGGGGAACCCCTGGCTTGCCTCACCAGCATCATAGAGGGCGGGGTCAGGTGACGTGTGGCCTCACCCTCCTAATATAAGAATCGTCAGCGCTGGAATCCCCGCAGTGTCTTCGCAGTAGAGACAGAAGACGGATGCATATGTGGACAGCACTGGACTGAAAATCACCCGTTGCTGGATCAGATCAGCCATCGCTGGACCCCGGATGATCATCCATCGCTTGATAGCAAGAGTGATTTTTTTTTTTAATAAAGGAATTTTTCAAAAGTGTGTTTGTCTTATTTAACCATTTTTTACACTTTCTTTGTGAAATGGTAGGGGTACTTTTGTACCCCCTTACCATTTCAAACAGGGGGGGCCGGGATCTGGGGGTCCCCTTGTTAAAGGGGGCTTCCAGATTCTGATAAGCCCCCCGCCTGCAGACCCCCACAACCACTGGCCAGGGTTGTGGGGATGAGGCCCTTGTCCCCATCAACATGGGGACATAGTGCTTTGAGGGGTCACAGACCCCCAAAGCATCCTCCCAATGTTGAGGGCATGTGGCCTGGTACGGTTCAGGAGGGGGGGCGCTCTCTCCTCCCCCCCCTCTTTTCCTGCGGCCTGCCAGGTTGCGTGCTCAGATAAAGGGTCTGGTATGGATTTTTAGGGGGACCCCCACGTCAATTTTTTTTAGAAATTTGACGCGGGGTTCCCCTTAATATCCATACCAGATCTGAAGGGTCTGGTATGGATATTTAGGGGGACCCCCATGTCAATTTTTTTTTAAAAATTGACACGGGGGTTCCCCTTAATATCCATACCAGACCTGAAGGGCCTGGTAATTGAATTTAGGGGAACCCCGTGCTTTTTTTTTTTTTATCAATGAATGAATTGTCCGCTCTGTAATACAGAGAACACTCATTGAGTGTTCTCTGTATTACGGGAGCCGACAATTGAAAGTGATTTTAAAAGACTTTTTTTCCTTGCGAAATGACACTTTGTGCAGGGACAGTTCTAAGCACGGGAAATATGTGCCCCTTTCACAGGCATACTATAGACACCCCCCCGGTACGAAATTTAAAGGAATATTACACTTTTATTGTTTCACTTTAATCATTATTAAAATCACTGCTCCTGAAAAAATTGCCGTTTTTGAAACTTTTTTTTGCATTGATCCATGTCCCCTGGGGCAGGACCCAGGTCCCCAAACACTTTTTAGGACAGTAACTTGCATATTAGCCTTTAAAATTAGCACTTTAGATTGTGAACGTTCGAGTACCATAGACTTTAATAGGGTTCTAAAGTTCACACGAAGTTTAGGATCTGTTCGCAGGTTCTGGTGCGAACCGAACAGGGGGGTGTTCGGCTCATCCTTAATCTGGATGCATATCTGTGCTGTACTAAGTGGCCTGGTAAATTGCACCCTTCTGACTATTTAGTTTTTTTGGCATGCCCACTTCCCTAATGGCTTTATATAGATGTTTCTTTGATACTATCATATGCTCCTTTAAAAACAACAAACAGGTGATGTATTTGTATTCTGAAGGTCTTTAATGCACTTAAATCAACGAGAAAATCGGATCTGTCATTGACCTTCCAGTCCTAAATCCTGCTTGGTATCCTCTTAGCTCTTTTTCCACATATGGCTTTAGGCAAGAAGTAGCCATCTCCAGGGAAGACCCAGCCCTGGTAAAATGCAACCCATTGTTTGAAAGCTAGTCATGTTCATACCAACACACTGCACTAAGGTGCCCTTGAACAAAATCCAGCCTGCTCTATTCTTGATGCATTGATGTGCTTTTTCCTAAAAAGTCAATTGAGCCCTGGCACATGTTCATTTTAACAACATTCTTCCCATAAGATTATATGAGAATTTCAAGTATTTTATGTATATGACTTACCTGTAGGTATCCATAAGCCCTGAGACTGTTGCTGAGTGTGCCATCTTGGATGTGATGTCAGCAGCCCCTGCAGACTCAGAACTGTCACAGTATTTTCTCTCACTCCTCCCCTGACAGCTACATAAAAGGTTATATAAGGAGCGGGGCAGAGATGCTGGGTCAGCATTGAAAGTAATTAGACACTCCCAGAAAAGGAGAGGGCTATGAAGTGCAAAGATGGAGGGGGCTGTGCTAAGGAATTGACTCTCATCCAGCAGTCAAATTTTGTAGTTTATTGTCATTGCAATGTCAATACAATGTTTTTTTAGGAAAAGGAAACACACACTGCAAACGAGCATTAAAAATACCTGATTTTTCTGTGCTTTTACCTGAATTTATTTGAGGTTGGTGACAGAGTCACTTTAACTACTAGAAAAACAGGGAGGGTGCACCGGCCTTGTGCATTACCAAAGGTAAAATTTATTTAAATAGTAAAAACAAGTCATACTCACAAACAAATGTTAAAAAAAGGCTTAACAATGCTCCAAGAATTTGGAAACCATGTCTTCTAGACACCTGCAACCTGGACCGGATGTTAGGAGGAACCAGATGGCATTGCAAGCGGTTTACGTGTTACGAGGGAGTACCCTCTTCATCATAGCCTCATCAATAACCCTTCACACTTTAACTACTGGCAAATATGTCTAGAATAAATGTAGCCTAAAGCATGAGATTGCCTTCTGATTTGGACAGCTTTGGACATATCTGAAGACAATCTCAGGTAGATGAATGACTGGTGACAGTCCTGGATGACAGATCTCAGGAGAAAAAAAACGATTGAGCAGTTTAGAAAACATTATTGAATCAAAAATTTCCCTTTGATAAGCAGGTACCACTATTGGTTGAAGCATGTCAGTCTCACCTCGTTCCTCCCAAGCATTCCCATAGCTGTACCAAAGGACAACATGTATGTCCTTGTATGGGCTTGGATGTCAAACCATACTCTCGTTTCTATGGGCAGGTTAAGAATTTTAGTCTTAATATGCTTACTTAAAATCATATCGATGTGTAATGCCGCCTACACGTGATCGGAATTTTGGTCGGAAAAAGCTCTGATGGTTTTCCCTACGGAATTCCGACAGGATTTTGCTCAAGCTGTCTTGCATGCACAAGGTCACACCAAATTCTGACCGTTAAGAATACGGTGACATACAACACGTACAACGGGACTAGAAAAAGGAAGTTCAATAGCCAGTAGCCAATAGCTTCCATCTCCTAGTTGAATCTGAGCATGTGTGAGTTTTTGCACGTCAGAATTGCATACACACGATCTGAATTTCCAATAGAAAGTTTTTCCGTCTGAACAATTGAGAACCTGCTCTCCAATTTTGGCTGGCGGGAATTCAGCCAGCTAAATTCCGATGGAGCATACACACGGTTGCATTTTCCGATGAAAAGCTCTCATTGGTCTTTTTCTGGCCAAAATTCCGATCGTGTGTACGTGGCATTAGTCAAACTGAACTCCAGCTACATAGCTAATTACATATACAAAATACTCGTGTTTATTGTCTTTTCCACTGATCCCCACACTATATATTTTTTTACATATCTGTACACATATGTTTTTACAATGGTTTTGGCTGTTAAATGTCACGTGTTCTCTGATTCTAAAAAGCTCTTTGGAAATAAGTGTGTCCTTACTGCTGCAGAGATCAGTGCCACATAATGACATGGTGATGTCCCCTGCAGCATTCTACTGTGGGTCCATTAGGGTGGGTTCATAACATACCCCCATGGGTGGGTCCTTGACATCCTGGACTCACAAGAAGTATGTTGAATGATACAAGGTGTCTTTCAATCAGGAAGAGGACCAGCATTGGATGGAAGAGCAATGGTTCTACAGAGTACAGCATTCAAGATTGGATTACTATTGCAGAGCAAGCTGCATTTTTCATTTTAACCATAGATGGCTTCATTACTTAAAAAAAAAAAAAAATAGAGCTGGAATTGGACTATTTAAACAGGAACACAAAAATGTTTAATAAAACATAAATAAAGTTTTATCGCAGTTTATTAAACATAATAATGCAATTCATTCCGGATGAGATAGTGTTTGCAGAAACAATGTTTTAACGGCAAGTATACAGAGGCTTCATCTGCGCTGTCTTGCATGCCTCTCCTGTCGATCACTCAGATCCTTAACATTCCAGTGTGCCGGACCCAGGTGCAGGATGACTATAACCTCCTTATGCACACAGCAGCCCACCTCAGAGATAGGCTCTCTGGAAGACAAGGTGTCTTTTGTCCTGTTCTGGCCAAAACGAACCGCAGATTAAAATATTCTAAAATAGAACTCATCTGCTTAATGCTACAAAACATTCCGTTTTTATTCATATTGTATCAGTCTCTGATCATTTTGTTCGGACAGATAGCCTGCATTCATCCCTAAGAGTTGTATTTTTGTATGCGTTTTTTTTTTTGCACGTTTGGTTTGGATGCATGTTTTTGTAACGCGTTTTCAAGCGTTTTGGAGCTCTGGCGTTTTTATTTACCCAATAGAAAAAACATCCACTATGAAATCATTTTTTGCTATGTGTTTCTGCTTCCTGGGTTATTTTCATGTTCTTCCTGGTTTTCACTGTGTTCTGTGGTGCTTTCTGCTCTCCAACCAATGAAGGATGAAATGGCGCGTGTGTCAGCCTGCGATGTCACATTTACTAAAGGAAGAATATGAGAGAAAGAGGAGGACATGAAGACAAAGGGGGTTATTTACAAAAGGCAAATCCACTTTGCACTGCAAGTACACTTGGAAGTGCAGTAGCTCTAAATCTAAGGGGTAGATCTGAAATTAGGGGAAGCTCTGCTGATTTTATCATCCAATCATGTGTAATATAAAATACTATTTTTTTTTCCTTGCATGTCCCCCTCGGATCTACAGCGACTTTACTTCCAAGGGCACTTTCAGTGCAAAGTTGATTTTTCCTTTAGTAAATAACCCCCACTGGGTCCATCTTGTCATTGCTGATCAAGCACAGAGGGGTGAGTTCTGGGTCATGTACAACAACCTACGTTCACACAAGACAAATATGTAATATTTCTTTAAAATAATAAATAAACAAATATATTAAAAACATATAATAAATATTATACCATATAGATGGAAACAGTAAAATACCGCGCTAAACCAAAATACAAATGAAATAAAAAAGCAGCCGCTAAAAAGTGAGATACACACAAAAATTGGACAAGAAAAAAAAAAATTGGAAAGGGAAAAATGGATAAGAAAAAATGTAGCAGCGCAGAGGCCGCGTACACACGCGGGGACTGTTCGCTCAACTTTGTCCGCTGAACAGTGTTTCAGCGGACAGTCCGCTCGTGTGTGGGCTTCAGCGGACAGTTTCAGCGGACAGTCTGACGAACAAAGTTTTTCGGAAATCCCGAAAAACTGTCCGCTGAAACTTGGTTTGAGCGGACAGTCCCCGCGTGTGTAGGCTTGTTCGTCAAACTAAGTTCCGCGCATGCTCAGAAAGAATTTATACGCCGAAGGTTGCATTGCAGTGTATAGGACGTCGTTTTCTAGTCCCGTCGTACATGCCGTTCACGTCATCGCGCACGGTTTCAGCGGACTGTTCGTTCGTCGTGTGTGGGCAAGTCCGTCCATGCTAATTTTGAGCGGACTGTCCGCTGAAACTGTTTGACGAACAAAGTTGAGCGAACAGTCCCCGCGTGTGTACGCGGCCAGAGAGCTGCTACATTTTTTCTTGTCCAATATACCATGTAGAAGTTAATAAAAAATAAATAATTTTTGCATATTTTTAATTATAATATATCGCTTTGTTATTTATAAAGAAAAAAAAATTAAGTTGGAAGGGGTGAGACTGTCAGGTAGGCTGTACGGGGCCCTGTGATTTCAAAAAGCAGCCCTGATTCTAAATCAAACTAATACACAGGTTGCAACCAGTGAGGTGCCATCGCTAAACAGATGCAAAACATTGAACTTGCCTTTATCATCCTTCACCTTGCCAGTAAAACCTTCCCAATTGGAAAAAATTTACCCACCAATCTCCTCCCATGCCCTCCTCTTGCTCCCTTGGGACTTCTAGGGGAAGTCCTGAGGATCGTAGAGACAAGGGCGCTCCCTTACCATCCGGATAAAGGTCTCTTGATTGAAAAGAGTCTTTATTTCCTCCATCTTACTTGAAATGGATTTTTGTTGATTTCATGGCAATATTTGGTAATTTCCTCATGAAGTGGTAACTGTATATAAGAGCAGAAAAATGTGGCTAAACGCTCAACAAGCCACATTTTATTGGAAACCAGAGCTCTAATTTTACGCCACTGGAAATCGAATACCACTATAAACTTCTCTGATGTGACCAAAGCTGTACATAGGAACTATACCTTTGAACGTCTTATTGCACTTAACGCTATGCAAGGCCAGAAGTTTGATAAACAATGGTCTACTTGGGCTGAGTACAACTCTCATTGATATTGAACTATATGGATAACATTCCTAATCTCCTGTTTTACTTGTAAACAATAATACACCTTCGGTATTACTGCAAAACGTTATATCGTGTATGTCGAGTAATCCATGCTTATATTTTCTCTCTTTTTTTTTTTTTTATGTTTCTCCTTCTACTGCTAATTGTATTCTTGTATGTTGTTTTATGAAAAACTTTCAATAAACAATATTGAGGAAAAAAAATGTGCAAAAATGCTCATAACTGCACAATTTGGACACTTCAAATCAATTCTATGGGAAACAAATGTTTCAAAAACACAGTAATCTTCCCAATCTGGGTTCCAAACATTTTTGAGCTTCAGGTATTTGGCTTCAGGTGTTTCAGAGTGGAGATGTGAACTATCACCATAGAGATGCATTGATTTTTTTTCTCCCTGAGCATTTTGGAATTTCATGCTTCGTGCTAAAAAACACTCTGGTGTGAATGGGGCCTTACCAACTTGCCGACCGCTGTCAGCCTATATACGTCGGCAGAATGGCTCGGCTGGGCAAAGTAACTTACCCGTACGTTACTTTGAATTTCCCGCCATGCACGCGCACACCTGCCGCGAGCTCCGTGACCATGCCCGCGGGACCCGCAGACTTGATCACCACTGGGGTACCCGCGATCGCATCGGAGCTGAAGAACGGGGAGATGCCGATGTAAATAGTATCTCCCTGTTCTGCCTAGTGACATGACACTGATCGTCTGCTCCCTGTCATCGGGAGCAGCGATCAGTGTCGTGTCACTGCTAGCCCATCCGACCGTGCCCGTGGGACGGGATAAACACGATCATGTCACGGAGCTGAAGAACGGGGAGATGCCAATGTAAACACAGCATCTCCCCCTTTCTGCCTAATGACAGGACACCGATCATCTGCTGCCTGTCTTCAGGAGCAGTGATCAGTGTCGTGTCACAGCCAGCCCATCCCCCAGACAGTTAGAAACACTTCACCAGAACACACTTAACCCCCCCCTCGCGCCCTAGTGGCTAACCCCTTCACTGCACAGTGACAGTTTTACAGTAATCAATGCAATTTTATAGCATTGATCACTGTATAAAATGCCAATGGTCCCAAAATTTTGTCAAAATTGTCCGATGTGTCCGCAATAATGTCGCTGTCATGATAAAAATCCCTGATCACCGCCATTACTAGTAAAAAATTAATTCTTAATAAAAATGCCTTAAAACTATTCCCTATTTTGTAGAGGCTGTAACTTTTGCGCAAACCAATCAATAAACAATTATTGCAATTATTTTTACCAAAAATATGTAGAAGAATACATATCGGCCTAAAATGAGGAAAAAACATTTTTTTATATATATTTTTGGGGGATATTTATTAACAAAGGGTAAAAAATAATGCATTTTTTTCAAAATTGCCGCTAGTTTTTTTGTTTATAGTGCAAAAAATAAAAACCACAGAGGTGATAAAATACCATCAAAATAAAGCTCTATTTGTGGGAAAAAGGGACTTAAATTTTGTTTGGGAGCCGTATCGCATAACTGCGCAATTGTCAATTAAAGCGATGCAGTGCCGAATCGCAAAAAGTGCTCTGGTCAGGATGGGGGTAAATCCTTCTGGGGCTGAAGTGGTTAAAGAATAACTCCACTTTTTGGAGAAAAAAATATTCCCCTCTGGGTGATCTATGTACTTTGCAAGGATGTAAACAAACTTTGTTGCTGATTTCTACCTTTTTTTATTTTGAAGAAATAGCTGTTTTTTTTGTCTGTGTCTATGTGAATGTGAATGGGAGTGACCTTTCCATTATTGATCAGCTGCTGCACTTGTAGTGTTCTAATGAGGAAAGTAGCAGGGACCGAATCCCTTTAGATGTGCTTAAGCCTTTAGGAATATTTCACAAAAACTGAAATGTTTGTCGGAGAGTATGCAAAGACGTAAAATCGAATTCGTATTTTAGTGAAGACTTCTGGGAAAATCAGTAAGCTAATCAGATGAATTGCAGGAAATGACATTTCTAGACGGTGTTCCATATATCATCTGTGTACAGAATGCCTCCAGGTTGCCATATTGCATTGCATCTTAAAGAAAATTTCAGCAGCTGCAAATTGAAAAGAAATGATAATTATAAGATTTTTTCCCATAATTTTTTATATATTCTGAATACGTTTTACAAGCATGAGGTTACCAAACAGAGTGTATCAAACAACACATATACTGGGTATAAGATAAATACAGTATATACGGTTCATCTAGTATTAAGTTGTACTCTCAACATAATAATAATTGTTAAAGTGGTTGTAAACCCTTACAAACCACTTTGACCTACAGGTAAGCCTAGATTAAGGCTTACCTGTAGGTCCAAGCAATATCTCCAAAACCTATATGGTTTAGGAGATATTTGCCCGAAAACAGGCACCGCTGTCTACGGCGCTTGCGCCGTGGACAGCGGCGCGCAGGCGCACTGAGCGCGGCATTCTCAGCGACGGAGGGGACAGCGGCGACTTCACTGGCTCCTGTGTCAGGTAAGTGACACATAATGGACTACTATGCGATGCATAGTAGTCCATTATGCTTTGCCTTTGCAGGGAATGAAAGAGGAAGTAAACTCATCAGGGTTTACTTCCTCTTTAAGCATGGATGAACAGCTAAACATTTTAACAGTTTAACAGTTTGAGATTTCTTACCAAAATCCAGACTAACTGAGCAATGTAAAATAAATAAAATTAAATTAAATTAAATTAAAGGATAAAAAATAATAATAATAATAATAACAATATAAAAGAGAAAAGTGATGACAAAAAACTGTTAGGCCGCGTACACACGCGCGGACTGTTTGCCCAACCTTGTTCGTCAAACAGTTTCGGCAAACAGTCCGCTCAAAATTTGCATGAGCGGACTTGCCCACACACGAGCGGACTGTTTCAGCGAACTGTTTGCCAAACAGTTCGCTCAACTTTTGAAATGAACGGACTCGCCCACGTAAGGAGGAGGCAAATCCGCCCATTTCGAGCGCGTGTACAGGTAGGCGGGGCCCGCGAAGGAGACGTCGCGGGCTCCGCCGCCTGGAATGGGCTTAAAGGGGAACCCCAACGCCGAAAAAAATCGGCGTGGGGGTTCCCCCAAAGTCCACACCAGACCCTTGTCTGAGCACGCTACCCGGCCAGCCAGGAAAGGGGGGCGAGCGAGCGCGCCCCCCCTCCTGAGCCGTACCAGGCCGCGTGCCCTCAACATGGGGGGTGCCTTGGGGAAGGGGGGGCCGCGCGGCCCCCCCACCCCAAAGCACCTTGTCCCCATGTTGATGAGGACAAGGGCCTCTTCCCGACAACCCTGGCCGTTGGTTGTCGGGGTCTGCGGGCGGGGGGCTTATCGGAATCCGGGAGCCCCCTTTAAGAAGGGGGCCCCCGGATACCGGCCCCCCACCCTATGTGAATGAGTATGGGGTACAATGTACCCCTACCCATTCACCTGTGAAATAAAGTACAAAAAAAAACACAACACAGGGAAAAAATATTTTATTGCACAGCTCCGGGGGTCTTCCGTCTTCGGGGGTCTTCTCGCCGGACTCCTCCGCTATCTGTGTGTAGCTCTTTTGCTAGCGGAGGAGTCCGGCTTTCTTCCTCCCCGCCGCCGGCCTCTTCTCCCGACTTCGGGGGTCTTGTCCCCCTCTTCGGTTCTTCTGCCGGGCCACCGCGCCTTCTTGTAGCTCTTTTGCAGGCGGTGGCCCGGTCTTCTGTCGCCGCTGCCTTCCGTTCTTCTGTCGCCGCCTTCGGTTCTTCTGCCGGGCCACCGCGCCTTCTTGTAGCTCTTTTACAGGCGGTGGCCCGGTCTTCTGTCGCCGCTGTCGTCGCCGCCGCCTTCCGTTCTTGTTCTTCTTCTTGTTCTTCTTCTCCTGGAGATGTTGACTCGACGAGCTCTCCGGCCGGAATGCCAGAGCCGCGCTGTGCGGTCACTTATATAGTGACAATGGGGCGGTGTCACATGGTATATGTCACATGGGTTGGTCACATGGGTTGATGTCACATGGGGACTATGACATCGTAAGGGGGCGGGGTCACCATGTGACCAACCCATGTGACATATACCATGTGACACCGCCCCATTGTCACTATATAAGTGACCGCACAGCGTGGCTCTGGCATTCCGGCCGGAGAGCTCGTCGAGTCAACATCTCCAGGAGAAGAAGAACAAGAAGAAGAACAAGAACGGAAGGCGGCGGCGACGACAGCTGCGACAGAAGACCGGAAGGCAGCGGCGACAGAAGACCGGGCCACCGCCTGCAAAAGAGCTACAAGAAGGCGCGGTGGCCCGGCAGAAGAACCGAAGAGGGGGACAAGACCCCCGAAGTTGGGAGAAGAGGCCGGCGGCGGGGAGGAAGAAAGCCGGACTCCTCCGCTAGCAAAAGAGCTACACACAGATAGCGGAGGAGTCCGGCGAGAAGACCCCCGAAGACGGAAGACCCCCGGAGCTGTGCAATAAAATATTTTTTCCCTGTGTTGTGTTTTTTTTTGTACTTTATTTCACAGGTGAATGGGTAGGGGTACATTGTACCCCATACTCATTCACATAGGGTGGGGGGCCGGTATCCGGGGGCCCCCTTCTTAAAGGGGGCTCCCGGATTCCGATAAGCCCCCCGCCCGCAGACCCCGACAACCAACGACCAGGGTTGTCGGGAAGAGGCCCTTGTCCTCATCAACATGGGGACAAGGTGCTTTGGGGTGGGGGGGCCGCGCGGCCCCCCCTTCCCCAAGGCACCCCCCATGTTGAGGGCACGCGGCCTGGTACGGCTCAGGAGGGGGGGGCGCGCTCGCTCGCCCCCCTTTCCTGGCCGGCCGGGTAGCGTGCTCGGACAAGGGTCTGGTGTGGACTTTGGGGGAACCCCCACGCCGATTTTTTTCGGCGTTGGGTTCCCCTTTAAGTCCATTCCAGGCGGCGGAGCCCGCGACGTCTCCTTCGTGGGCCCCGCCTACCTGTACACGCGCTCGAAATGGGCGGACTTTCCGAGCGGGAACAGTTTGCTCATTTCGAAAGTAGCCTACACACGGGCGGACTGTTCGCTCAAACACAGTTTCAGCGGACAGTTTTTCGGAATTTCCGAAAGACTTTGTCCGTCCAACTGTCCGCTGAAACTGTCCGCTGAAAGCCCACACACGGGCGGACTGTCCGCCCAAACACTGTTCAGCGGACAAGGTTAGGCGAACAGTCCGCCCGTGTGTACGCGGCCTTATACTTATATGTGAAAATCTTTTCAATCCAAAAGCTATGTGGAGTATTGGAATAATTGCTGAGAGGATTTGCTAAGAACTAATAGAATAATTTTATCTCAGTTTCAACCTGTCCAGTGAGTTATTGAGAAAAGCTTTGTTGTACCTTTCAGAATATTTGAACGTTATCATGATCTATGTTATTTCACAATTAGACAAAGATCTTTCAATGAAAGTTCGCCATCTTTTGAGAAGCGTTTTGTTGAATTGAGAGAGTGGTTTGATATGTCTAATTTTTCAATATACAAAAACATTTTCAGATCCTTTTTTTTTTTTTAACCACTTCAGCCCCGGAAGGATTTACCCCCTTCCTGACCAGAGCACTTTTTACGATTCGGTACTGCGTCGCTTTAACTGACAACTGCGCGGTTGTGTGATGTGGTACCTAAACAACATTGACGTCCTTTTTTTCCCACAAATAGAGCTTTCTTTTGGTGGTATTTAATCACCCCTGTGGTTTTTATTTTTTGCGCTATAAACAAAAAAGCAACAATTTTGAAAAAAGCGCACAATTTTTTACTTTTTGCTATAATAAATATCCCCCAAAAATATATAAAAAATTTTTCCTCAGTTTAGGCTGATACGTATTCTTCAACATATTTTCAAATCGCAATAAGCATTTATTGATTGGTTTGCGTAAAAGTTATAGTGTCCACCTAATAGGAGATAGATTTATAGCATTTTTTTTACTAGTAGTGGCAGCGATCAACAATTTTTATTGTGACTGCGACATTATGGCGGATACATCGGACAATTTTGACACATTTTTGGGACCATTGGCATTAATACAGCGATCAATGCTATAAAATTGCATTGATTACTGTAAAAATGTCATTGGCAGTGAAGGAGTTAACTACTAGGGGGCAGGGAGGGGTTACATGTGTCCTGGGGAGAGTTTTAACTGTCTGGGTGATGAGCTAGCCGTGACACGACACTGATCACTGCTCCTGAAGACAGGCAGCAGATGATCAGTGTCCTGTCATTAGGCAGAACGGGGGAAACGCTGTGTTTACATCGGCATCTCCGCGTTCTTCAGCTCCATGACATGATCACGTTTATCCCGTCCCGCGGGCACGGTCACGGAGCTCGTGGCAGGCGGGAGATTCAAAGTAACATATGGGTACGTTACTTTGGCCGGCCGTGCCATTCTGCCAACGTTTATCTACAGGAGCCGGTCAGCAAGCAGTTAAAGAGGAGTAAACCCTGATGGGTTTACTTCCTCTTTCATTCCCTGCAAAGGCAAAGCATAATGGACTACTATGCATCGCATAATAGCCCATTATGTGTCACTTACCTGACACAGGAGCCAGCGATGTCACCGCTGTCCCCTGTAGTCCGGCGCATCCATCTTTTCGGTGGGATCTCGCAGCTCTGCCGCTGTCATTCGGCGGAGCCGCGATAACGTCACTCCCGCACATGCGCATGGGAGCCGACACGTGCGGCAGCTCCATTGTTGAAAATGCCGCACTCAGTGCGCCTGCGCGCCGCTGTCTACGGTGCATGCGCCGTAGACAGCGGTGCCTGTCTTCGGGCAAATGTCTCCTAAACCGTATAGGTTTAGGAGATATTTCTTGGACCTACAGGTAAGCCTTAATCTAGGCTTACCTGTAGGTCAAAGTGGTTTGTAAGGGTTTACAACCACTTTAATAGGTTCTTGTTACAAAAAGGCTTTTGTCACAATTCTATATTATTATTATTTTTTTATTTGCAACATTTTTTTTCCCAATGAAATAGAGTTACCCTTTAAAACTGAACTCCATGCGGACATTAAAAAACACCAAGAAATGCAGCAGCATCCAGACTGAGAGAAGAAGTGGCAGTATTTGAGACCAGTCAGTTGTCCTGCATTCACATGAGGAAAATCCTGAAATGAGGAGAGAGCAAAGAGATGGCCTTATTAGCCTGTTGCTGGTCCATTGCTGTCAAATTGCAGGCTAGGGAAAGAGAGACCTGACTGATTTACTCAGGGGTCCATTGCTTGAGGTGAGCTGCTAGGATTATCGTTGGTGGAGGTTGTCACTAAGGCCGCGTACACACGCGGGGACTGTTCGGCCAACTTTGTCCGCTGAACAGTGTTTCGGCGGACAGTCCGCCCGTGTGTGGGCGTTCAGCGGACAGTTTCAGCGAACAGTCCGCTGAACAAGGTTTTTCGGAATTTCCGAAAAACTGTCCGCTGAAACCTTGTTTCAGCGAACAGTTCCCCCGTGTGTAGGCTTGTTCGACAAACTAAGTTCCTCGCATGCTCAGAAAGGATTTACACGCCGAAAGTTATAATGCAGTGTATAGGACGTTGTATTTTTCGTCCCGTCGTACGTGCCGTTCACGTCATCGCGCACGGTTTCAGCAAACTGTTCGTACGTCGTGTGTGGCCATGTCCGTCCATGCTAATTTTGAGCGGACTGTTTGCCGAAACTGTTTGACGGACAAAGTTGGCCGAACAGTCCCCGCGTGTGTACGCGGCCTAAGTCACCAAATCTATCAATTTACTGGACACTTGCTGGTGCTTGCTGATCATCATATGAGAATATTATATGTGAAGAGCATGGACTGTTCCTTTGTATCATCATTTATTTAGTATTGTTCTTTAATGTTTTTGCGCTGCACTGCTTTTATATATAGCTACTTTTGGGCATTTGATATTTTGAACCTCAGTGTTCTACTTGCTCTTACAGGTTTTATTTGCGCTGGTTGATTTTCTTTATCTAAAAATTCTTCATTTGCCCCAATTAAGCAGTTTTATGTTTTCTTTAGGCCAACAGTGCAATTTTCTTAATTGTACAGATTGTTTTGCCTCTATATAGTTTTCCATTGTTTCATTTGTCTTGAATGTTCCGGAGAAAATGGTGCATTTGTGCCTTATTCATGATATTACAACAAAAACCTAGATTTTGATGGGGTGTTTTTTGGGGTGGTGGTGGGTGTGCTGCAAAAGTACTGTAAATAACACAAGTTTACAGAAAGCTGCACATTTAGAGCAGATTCACAGTGCCCCGGTTTACTTTTGCTAAAGCGCAGCTAACCCACAGTTTTCGTACAGGTTAGCTGAGCTTTCCCATAGACCTCTATGAGGTCCTGCAGTTTTGGTGTTGTTTCAGAAAAGTAAACCATCTCATAATGAAAGCAATGCATAATCTGAGGTTACCTTTTGTAAAAATGAGATATCAAAGCAGTCAGTAGATCCAGATATGCAGGCAAATCTCCTCTTTTTCCATAAACGTTGAACTTGGCCTCATTCCTTCCCACCCCCTTCACCTCTACCAGTCCACTGGTGTGATGGTCAACAGTACTGGCTTATGACATAAAGGACTTTCCCAATACTATTACTCATTATGAAAGCTTAGGAAGCAGGAAGAACCCAAGTTTGGCTATTTAAGGGTAAGTTGACATTTGCAAATAACCTCACCTGCCTATATTTCTTTATCTGCTGATGATTTTGCCATGTAGTTTCCAATGAGGGTAACCCCTTTTATGCATTAATTTTATAATATGCCCATGCTGATTTGCCAAGGTTTGTGATGGTTAAAAAGAAAATGTCCTGAGATGGTAGACAATTTGCGAAATGAGTATATAAAACTAAAATAAACAGTTTCTGCTTCTTTATGAACATTAAGGGTAAGTATGCTTTCACAAAAAGTATAAAAGTATACCTTTTTAAAGCATATGTCAGGGATATGCAATTAGCGGACCTCCAGCTGTTGCAGAACTACAAGTCCCACGAGGCATAGCAAGACTCTGACAGCCACAAGCATGACAGCCAGAGGCAGAGGCATGATGGGACTTGTAGTTTAGCATCAGCTGGAGGTCCGCTAATTGCAGATCCCTGGCATATGTCAAGACTAAGGATGAGCTCCAGCGTGTTCACATACTCCACGCGCAGAGCCCGCCAGGAAGTCGCGCAGCGCTGCGCTAATCACAGGCAGTAAGACATTGCCCCGATGCGCAGCGGCAGAGATCGGGCAATGTCTCACTGCCTGTGAGTAGCGCAGCGCTGCGCGACTTCCTGGCGGGCTCTGCACGTGGAGTATGTGAACACGCCGGAGCTCATCCCTAGTCAAGACTAGGGATGAGCCAAACATACCTGTGTTCAATTCAAAAAGGGTTTGCAGAACATGATTATAGTCAATGGGAGCAAAATGGTAAAAATTATTAATGGTCATCTTGTCTAATAAGCAAATCATTGTCAAACAAATGGTATGTGTGGCTAGGCACTGCCCTGTAGAACACGTTCTTCGGCAAAAAAAACTAAATCTTTTATTTTCCATTCAGCAGGGAACAGTGATTTTAATATAGATTTAAGTGAAACATTAAAAATGCAAAATTTCTTAAAATAACCCTGCCTGTGAAGTGCCCTAACTGCACACATACAACCTGCTACCACAAAACTGACATTTACAAAGAAAATACAAAGTTTAAATTGCTGGTAAATGACAACTTCAGCAGCTTACTTCTGTTTAAAAAAAAAAAAAAAAGGGTTTAAGGGTTCTCTTCATTTATACCCTCTTTATAAATAAGGGTCTGATGTGGATTTTTGGGGATATCCCATGCTATTTATTTTTGCATGGCCACCCCCCCATACCAGGCACTTTGAGTCTGGTATGGAATTTGGAAGGGACCACATACTGTTGTTTTTTTTTTTTTGGGGGGGGTGATTTTTTGCATGGGATCCTCCTTAAAATCCATACCAGATTTGTAGGGCCTAGGAAAAAATTATAGGGGGAACCCCACGCTGTTTTTTTTTTTCAAACTAATCCTTAAGGTTTCTTGACAGTCACTTGGCAAGTTGAAGTTTCAGCTTCCTCCATAAATTTTCTGTAGGATTAAGGTCTGGAGACTGGCAGGCCACTCCACGACCTTAATGTGCTTCTTCTTGAGCCACTCCTTTGTTGCCTTGACAGTATGTTTTGTGTCATTGTCATGCTGACAGACCCATCCATGACCCATCTTCAGTGTACTGGCTGAGGGAAGAAGGTTCTCATTCAATATTTTACAATACATGGCCCCATCCAAGGGATCCTCAATGCGGCAAAGTCGGTCGGTACCTTTGCCAGAGAATCAGCCCCAAAGCATAATGTTTCCACCTCCATGCTTGACTGTAGGGATGATGTTCTCGAGGTCATAGTCAGCATTTTTCTTCCTTCACAATCAGTGCCCTGATTATCAGTGCAGTCCTGTTCTGCCAATCAGTGCCCACTAGTGCCTCCTCATCAGTGTCACCTATCAGTGCCCATCAGTGCTGCCCTACCAGTGCCCATTAGTGCCTCCTATCAGTGCCCATCGGTGCTACCAATCAGTGCAGCCTCATCAGTGCCTACCAGTGTTGCCTCATCAGTGCCCATCAGTGCCACCTATCAGTGCCACCTAATCAGTGCCCATTGGTGTAGCCTCATCAATGAAGGAGAAAAATTACCTATTTACTAAATTTCATAAGAGATTGTTTTCAAAATTTTTGGTCTTTTATCGTTGGTGATTAACCACTTTCAGACCGGACCATTTTGCTGGTAAATGACCAGAGGTCTTTTTACACTTTGGCACTGCGCTGCTTTAACTGGTAATTGCGCGGTCATGCAATGTTGTACCCAAACAAAATTTGCGTCCTTTTCTTCCCACAAATAGAGCTTTCTTTTGATGGTATTTGATTGCCTCTGCGATTTTTATTTTTTGCGATATAAACGTAAAAAGACCGCAAATTTTGAAAAAAAATGATATTTTCTACTTTTTGTTATTAGAAAAATCCAATAAACTCAATTTTAGTCATACATTTAGGCCAAAATGTATTCAGCCACATGTCTTTGGTAAAAAAAAAGTCAATAATTGTATATTTATTGGTTTGCGCAAAAGTTGTCACATCTACAAACTAAGGTACGTTTTCTGGAATTTACGCAGCTTTTAGTTTACGACTGCCTATCTCATTTCTTGAGGTGCTAAAATGGCAGGGCAGTACAAAACCCCCCCAAATGACCCCATTTTGGAAAGTAGACCCCCTAAGGAAATTGATAAGAGGCATGTTGAGCCCATTGAATATTTTATTTTTTTGCCTCAAGCGATTGAATAATGACAAAAAAAAAATTTTTTTTTTTTTTTTACACAAAGTTGTCACTAAATGATATATTGCTCACACATGCTATGGGCGTATGTGAAATGACACCCCAAAATAAATTCTGCTGCTTCTCCTGAGTATGGGGATACCACATATGTGGGACTTTTTGGGAGCCTAGCCGCGTACGGGGCCCCGAAAACCAAGCACCGCCTTCAGGCTTTCTAAGGGCGTAAATTTTTGAGTTCACTTCTCACTACCTATTACAGTTTTGAAGGCCATAAAATGCCAAGATGGCACAAAACCCCCACAAATGACCCCATTTTAGAAAGTAGACACCCCAAGCTATTTGCTGAGAGGCATGTTGAGTTCATGGAATATTTTATATTTTGCCACAAGTTGCGGGAAAATTACAAACTTTTTTTTTTTTTTTTTTTTTTTAACAAAGTTGTCACTAAATGATATATTGCTCATGCATGCCATGGGCATATGTGAAATGACACCCCAAAATAAATTCTGCTGCTTCTCCTGAGTACGGGGATACCACATATGTGGGACTTTTTGGGAGCCTAGCCGCGTACGGGGCCCCGAAAACCAAGCACCGCCTTCAGGCTTTCTAAGGGCGTAATTTTTTGATTTCACTCCTCACTACCTATTACAGTTTTGAAGGCCATAAAATGCCAAGATGGCACAAAACCCCCACAAATGACCCCATTTTAGAAAGTAGACACCCCAAGCTATTTGCTGAGAGGCATGTTGAGTCCATGGAATATTTTATATTTTGCCACAAGTTGCGGGAAAATTACAAACTTTTTTTTTTTTTTTTTTTTTCACAAAGTTGTCACTAAATGATATATTGCTCACGCATGCCATGGGCATATGTGAAATGACACCCCAAAATAAATTCTGCTGCTTCTCCTGAGTATGGGGATACCACATATGTGGGACTTTTTGGGAGCCTAGCCGCGTACGGGGCCCCGAAAACCAAGCACCGCCTTCAGGCTTTCTAAGGGCGTAATTTTTTGATTTCACTCCTCACTACCTATTACAGTTTTGAAGGCCATAAAATGCCAAGATGGCACAAACCCCCCCCAAATGACCCCATTTTGGAAAGTAGACACCCCTAAATTTAGGGGTACACTAGTGAGACTAGGTAATAAATGGCGGGTGCCCTGAAACTATAAAAAAATAACTAACCAACCAGCGTCACCTGTAACAGTTATATGGTGATCACTGGTGAAAGGGTTAACTAGGGGGCAATTAGGGGGCTTTATGCGGTAGTATATGGGGGTCCCTGGCGCTATAAAAAGCTGCAGCGAACCTAAATACCTACCTGCCTAACTAGCGTCACCTGTGACACTAATACGGCGATCAGAAAAACGATCGCTTATTAGGCTGGGTTCACACTGGAGCGATGCGGGAACGCCACGAATGCGCGGCGGGTTCCCGCATCGCATGCCTCCCGGCGGCAGTTCACACTGCCCTATGCGAACTGCTGGGAGTGTCAGTGAAATGTTACTGACACCCCCAGATCAGTTCGCATATCGCAGTGCGATCTGCAAACTCGGATCGCATGGTGTGAACACCCATGCGATCCGATTCTGCTGCGGGCCAAAAAAAGGGTCCCGTGCGAATTTGCGGCGGGTGCGGCGGGTGCGGCGAATGGCTGAACTCGAATCGCACAGAGATCGGATGTGATTTGCACTGCAGTGCGGTGCGAATCACATCCGTTCTCATAAACCGCTGCAATGTGAACCCAGCCTTAGTGACACTGGCGACGGGGGGTGATCACGGGGTTAAACCTTTATTGGGGGGGTTAGGGGGGTACCTTAGAACTAAAGGGGGCTAACCCTAACTGCCCTAACAGTTATTAGTCACAAATGACACCCGCCGGGTGATCAGGGGGTTAAACCTTTATTAGGTAATAAATGGCGGGTGCCCTGAAACTATAAAAAAATAACTAACCAACCAGCGTCACCTGTAACAGTTATATGGTGATCACTGGTGAAAGGGTTAACTAGGGGGCAATCAGGGGGCTTTATGCGGTAGTATATGGGGGTCCCTGGCGCTATAAAAAGCTGCGGCGAACCTAAATACCTACCTGCCTAACTAGCGTCACCTGTGACACTAATACGGCGATCAGAAAAATGATCGCTTATTAGGCTGGGTTCACACTGGAGCGATGCGGAAACGCCGCGAATCCGCGGCGGGTTCCCGCATCGCATGCCTCCCGGCGGCAGTTCACACTGCCCTATGCGAACTGCTGGGAGTGTCAGTGAAATGTTACTGACACCCCCAGATCAGTTCGCATATCGCAGTGCGATCTGCAAACTCGGATCGCATGGTGTGAACACCCATGCGATCCGATTCTGCTGCGGGCCAAAAAAAGGGTCCCGTGCGAATTTGCGGCGGGTGCGGCGGGTGTGGCGGGTGTGGCGGGTGCGGCGAATGGCTGAACTCGAATCGCACAGAGATCGGATGTGATTTGCACTGCAGTGCGGTGCGAATCACATTCGTTCTCATAAACCGCTGCAATGTGAACCCAGCCTTAGTGACACTGGCGACGGGGGGTGATCACGGGGTTAAACCTTTATTGGGGGGGTTAGGGGGGTACATTAGAACTAAAGGGGGCTAACTCTAACTGCCCTAACAGTTATTACAGTCACAAATGACACCAATGCAAAAAAAAAAAAAAAAAAAAAAAGACATTGGTGTCACTGTGACTGGGGGGCAGGGGTAATTGGGGGGGTGATCGGGGGGTAAAGGGGGGGTGTGAGTGTGCCTGGCATGTTCTACTGTGTGTGTGAGTGTTGGTGCAACTTACTGATCCGCTCTCCTCCGTGTCGGAACGAAAAATACCGACACGGAGGAGAGAATACATCACTTCCTCTCCTGTGTTTACATTACAGGAGAGGAAGTGATGTCACCGGGGATTTCTATTCGTCGGGAGCGATCGCGAGGGGGTGGCCATGAATGAATGGCCGTCCCCTCGTCCGGGATCGCTCCCGTACGAATACCGACCGCCGCAGGCACCGGGCGGGGGCCCGATCGGGCCCCCGACCCGCGGGAGGCAAGGGACGTACATGTATGTCCTTATGCCTGCCCGTGCCATTGTACCGACGTACATCGGCGTGCGGCGGTCGGCAACTGGTTAAATACCACCAAAATAAAGCTCTATTTGTGTAAAAAAATGATAACAATTTCATTTGGGTATAGTGTTGTATGACCGCGCATTTGTCATTCAAATTGTGACTTTAGAACCACTTTAAGTCAGGTCAGCATTTTATATCTTATCCAATATAAATGCCCAAGCTACATTATGCCAGTTTTTGGTTTGTGTCAGTCTTGTTTATTAAATTGTCTTATTATTATTATTATTATTATTATTATTATTATTATTATTATGACACATTGAGGTTGATTTACTAAAGGCAAATCCACTTTGCACTACAAGTGCACTTGGAAGTGCAGTCGCTGTAGATCTGAGGCAAGATCTGAAATGAGGGGAAGCTCTGCTGATTTTATCATCCAATCATGTGCAAGCTAAAATGCTGTTTTTATTTTCCTTGCATGTCCCCCTCGGATCTACAGCGACTGCACTTCCAAGTGCACTTTTAGTGCAAAGTGTATTTGCCTTTAGTAAATAACCCTGATTACATTATATGCATACATTATACATTTTATTTTAAATTCTACATAAAAATGACAACTCATCTTTGCATTTCCTAAGCTTCGCCAAGCACATGCATCATCTCTAACTTAAATTGAGGGAAATCCGCTGCCATCTACAGTTCATCTAGGGCAGCCTTTCTCAATGTTTTAACACAGAGGAACCCTTGAACTAACTTTAATGCATTGGGGAACCTCTGCTAAATGATTACACTTCTAGCTCAGGGCATGTTTGTGTGATCAGTAAGTTGTGCATATAATAATACATAAAAGAATAAAGAATGTAGTTTATCTAGCATATTCGACACTTAGAGCAGTTTTTTAACACTTCCTTCCTTTATAAGAAAGTAGCGTTTTTATTGGCGTATAAGACGCGCCGACGTATAACACGCACCCCAAGTGTAGGATGGAATTTTAAGGAAAAAAACTTTTAGGAGGGAAGTTTAAGGAAAAAAAACTTACTTTTAAATGCCCAGCAATGCAGCCTTATCAGTGTCCATCTGCAGCCGTGTCCATCATTGTACCCTTGTTAGTGTCCATCTGCAGCCTCGTCAGTGTCCATCTGCAGCCTTTTCAGTGTCATTTGCAACCTTGCCATTTAAAAATGGCGCCACCGAGATACAGAGCCGTATGTCCTGTGTATCTCGTGGTGCTCGGTAGCTCGTTTGGTCATTCTTGGAGGCTTTCAGCCATTCTCTGCGGCTCTCTGCCAATCTCGGACATTCTCGTAGTCTTACGGGCCGCTCTTGGCGGCTCTCGGCCATTCTCGGCAGCTTTTGTCCTCTTTCGGCCGCTCTTGGGCGACTTTCGCCGGCTCACGCGGGACCTGCCGAAAGCCGCCGAGAAGGGCCAAAAGCCACCAAGAACAGCCGAGAGTCTCACAATCGGTGGAGGATCGCCGTATAAGATGCACCCATGATTTTCCCCTGATTTTAAGGGGAAAAAAGTGCATGTTATACGCCAATAAATGTGGTAGTTACAATCCTAAAATAAAACAAAATAAATACGGCCACAAAAGAAATACTAAGGGTGTAAATTGTAGTGCTCCTCAAATTGGGGGTCAGTGGAAAAGTGCCTTCTTATATTGGCAGTTGGTGTAGTGGTCTATAACATTGGTGGCCAATAGAAGGAGGACTCTTTATATTACTGGTCAGTGGTAGAAGGACTTTCTTCCTTTGTTGACCAGTGGGAAAATTGGCCCTACTTATACACAGCTAAAAAAGTTCATATCAGGGTATACTGGAAGGTAGAAACTCCTCAATGCTCAAGAAACCCCTTGTAACCTTTGGAGGAACCCCGGTTGAGAAACCCTGGTCTAGGGCTACAAATATGCAGAAGGAAAGGGTTTATGTGCCTTATATTCTTCATTAACTCCCAAATACAGAACCTATGCAATATATATTCCACCCTGTGTATTGGTTGATAAACTCAACTATATTTAATTTTATTCTGAAATCTTAATGCAACATTCAAAAATATTTGTAGCTACAGCCGCCATCTGCTTAGTGCAGCTTTTAGACATTTGTTAAAATGAAAACATACTGCCTGTCATTTCATGTAGGTAATAACAGCACAGAAGTTCCCAAAGCTGCAGTTGATTCCGAAATCCATTTTTTTTTTTACTGCTGGTTACTCAGCAAAGTTTACTGAGACATGCATTATAGCTTGCCTTTTTGAGAAAATAAAGTGTTAAGCAGTTTACTTCATATTAAGACTGAAGATTCGCAAAAAAAAAAAAAAAACATGTTTTTCTCTGCAGCTTTAGTTGCATTACTTATCCAGGATCCAGGCTGCTAGATTCTGTAGAAATCTTCTTTGCAGGGCTGCCCTGTCCTCTTCCTGTTTCTGAACATCCAGCACTGTAGGGGTTAACAGCTTCAGATCTCCATGTTCAACTGCACTAATGATGATCAGATCTGATGTGGACATGCCTCCTCCTGCCCTCCCCTCTATTGAGTAAAGGTTTTTCACTGATTGTATTGCCTGTAACATAATCTGTGAATGGGGGAGAGTCTAATCAGCCACAGGATTCTTTTCTTCATTCACAGATCATAGTAACTGAGGGTTTGTGTCTCTGTCAGACAATCTTTAGTGCAGCAGAGCATGTATACCCAGATCTGTTAACCCCACTAAGCTAAACGTTCAGCAGCAGGAAGAGGACAGGGCAGTCCTGCATTGAATATTTTTTACATAATCCAGCCTGCACATTGTGGAACATACCCTATATTGCCAAAAGTATTGGGACCACTGCCTTTACATACACATGAAATTTAAACTAGCGTTTCACCCACCCCTGCAAAAAATAAAAGCCAGTAGCTACACATACTGCAGCTGCTAATAACTAACAACTAATAAAGACTGTTAATAATAGGAAACTTACCTGTCCTGGAGTCCAGCGATGTCAACACCGCAGCTGATGTTTCCATCAGCTGTTGGGTGCTGTCGCTGCCCTTGCTGGTAAGGGAATGTGATAGTGAAGCATTCAGGCGGGGTCCCTACTGTACATGCACAAAGCACGGCTGTGCTCTCCTACTGCTCTCCTACTGGCCTGGCGGCGGTTGAAGGAGGAGGGAGCCGAACTGCTGACATAATTCGCTGCTGCTGACATCAAAGACAGGTGCCACCGGAGGGGGGGGGGGGACAAATGAGAGGAAGTTCCACTTTTGGGTGGAACTCCGCTTTAATGGCATCTCAGTCATAGGGTTCAATATTGAGTTGGCCCACCCTTTTCAGCTATAGAAGCTTCAACTCTTCTGTCTATGGAAATAGTTGACCATTCTTCTAGAAGCACATTTGTGAGGTCAGGCACTGATGTTGGACAAGAAGGTCTGGCTCGCAGTCTCTGCTCTAATTCATCCCAAAGGTGTTCTATCGGATTGATGCCAGTCAAGTTCCTCCGCCCCAAACTTGCTCATCCATGTCTTTATGGCTCTTGACAGGTGGCTGTAAGCAGGAGCGGACTGACCGGTCAGTTTGTCCTTGGTTCGAGGGCCTGGCCACAGAAGGGGGCCTGCCAGCACCCCCTGCTGGAATTATGAGTCCAGCCCAGGAACAATAAAAACTTGCAGCCGCAGGCCCATGGTGATCATCTTTTTTGGGCCCAGCTGAGCCCCAGTGACCAGGCCTATTGATGACCAGGCTTACAGTGTGTGGAAATTCTGCAGAATCTAAGGGGGGCTCTGTGTGGACTCCGGTGTTAGGGTGGCTCTGTGTGGACTCTGATGTAAGGGGGGCTCTGTGCAGAATCTGATGTTAGGGGGGCTCTGTGCTGACTCTGATGTTAGGGCGGTGTGAGGGCTTACCTAGATTGGAGTCCATGGTAAATAGATGTAGGCTCACCCTTGCAAATAGACAAAGCCCACAGTAACAAAGAGATAAGCTACCTGGACTGTGAATCTGTGCACGGGGGCCTGACAGGAATAGCCAAAGGATAGTCAAGGTAAAGCTGCAGTCAGGGATTCCAGAAGCCAGGGTCTGAAGCCGGGGTCAGTCTTGGAACACTGTAACTCTGCAACAGAAGACAGGCGCACACGACCACTTGGCAAACATGACAAAAAGAACTGCCAAAGCCCTCAGAGTGAGACAGGGTTTTATACCCAGCTAATCAGGTAACCTGCTTCAGCTGATCCAGGAGTGACAGATACAAACAGAGAATTTCTCACAGTACTTTACACTAAACTAGGCATGGCTGGAAAGCAGGCTGAGTAGAACTGAGGTATGACTCAGAGGTAAAGAAACAGGAGCAACAACTGACAGTCATGAGTTCAATACCACCCAGAGCCACTTGGTGCGTGACCACGCCTGGCCGTCTAAAAGACATGGTAGGGACCGTGACAGTGGGTTCTGTGCAGAATCTGATGTTTGGGGGACTCTGTGCAGAATCTGATATTACGTGGACTCTGATGTTTGGGGGGCTGTGTGCGTACTTTGATGTAAGGGGGACTCTGTGCAGACTATTATGTTAGGGGGGGTCTGTGTTGGCTCTGATGTAAGGGGGCTCTGTGTGCAATTTGATGTAAGGGGGGCTCTGTGTTGGATTCTAATGTAAGTGGTGGCTCTGTGCAAACTCTGATGTAAGGGGGGTTCTGCGGACTTTGATGTAAGGGGGTATGTAATGCACATGTTGTAGGGGTGCAGGGGTGATAAGTATATAATGTACAGGGTTCAGGGGTCAGGAGTGTGTAATGTAGTTTACTTGCGTGAATCACGTTTTGTGACAGTACTATGTGTAGTATGATTTATGCCGTGGTCGTACCATGTGTTCCAACCCCCAGGCCTCCATCTTGGCTTAAGCTGGGTGGTTAGGGGACAGTAAAGCCCTGGCTCAACCACCTTTTTTTACCACCCCCAGTCCTGCCACATTGTAAACATAGCTTAAACTGAAAAATCCCAACATTATTTATGTTTGTGAATTTAACATTTTTTAGGAGAAAGTAAAAATATAAGTTACCAGGACTTTTGAAGCAGCACATAGTCACAACTGTTTTCTTAGCATGCATCGTATTACATGATTTGCACATAAAAACAATATACATATAAAATACATATATAAAGTCCATAAAATAATAGTCCATATAAAATCCAGAGAGCAGTGACCATTAAAATAGATTATGCTTTATCACCTGTTTAAATAAATCATTCAATGATGTATAGTGGGTGTCCCCAAAATGTTCTGCTTCTTCAGGAGTTAAGAGGGTCAGGTCACCATTAGCTTCTGAAGAAGCAGAACGTTTTGAGTTCGGGAAATCCATTCAGCAACATACAGCTTATCGTAACCGCTAGAAAAATGAAGTGACTGTCTTATTTGGGACACCCACTATGCATCAAGGATTTATTTAAGCAAGTGATAACGCATAATCTATTTGAGGGTCACTGATCTCCGGATGTTTTATATTTACTGTTTTTTTTTTTTTTTGCAAATCATATAATAAATTGTATGTTTTAAAGAAACAGTTGTGACTGTGGTGCCTTAAAATTCCTGCTATCCAAAAAAATGTAATTTATACTTTGGAATATAGGGAAGTGGTACAAAAAATTAAGACAATTTTTTTCTACATTTGTAGGGAAAAAATAACGAATAAAATAATAACTCAAGTAACGATGGTATAAATGGATTTCTACATGGAACACCAAGGCCTCCAATATGATGTAACTAAAGCAGTTGCTAAGGAGGAGACACTGATGCCCAGGCCACTGACTCTTCATAGTAACACTGGCATGAGAATTATTTGGGCACTGTCACATCTGCCCTTATAGTAAGCCTGGAAGGCCAGGGTACATTCATTCACAGAAAGGGCTCTGGCCACTGTCAATCCCAAATGGTCAATGGACAGATTACAGAAAGAACAAGCCCCTTAGAAGCCCCTATGTGTTTGCGCATGTCAAATAGGTATTATATTCACCTGGAACTACAGGGGCTGCTTCTTTCATGGATGGAGAAATTGGACTACCCGTTACTTTATCCATGCTGACTGGGATGCTAGAAATAATGTAATAATCAGGGCCTTATTTCTGCGAAGTAAACAAAGTCCATGGCCTAGGGCAGCAAGACTGCAAAGGTTACACACAGCCACCCGCACATTTGGTTTCAGATTGTCAGCAACCCATTAACATGATTTACAGAATTGCAAAACTGTCAATAAGTGTAATCCTCACTGTAGTGTTGCTGTTTCTGCACTGCTTGTACATTTTTGCTGGAGGATTAGTGTACAGTATACTTTAGTTGGCCATAGACAGTTTGAATCTTGTTCGGTTCAGTAGGAACCGGCCGAGATTCAAACCATGTATGGGCAGGCTAAATCTACCCAAGTTAATAGATCAATCAACTTGGGTACAACCAGCCTGTCAGATTTCCCATGTGATTATTGCTAGCAGCTGTTATAGTCACTAGCTATTAACCACTGTGTTCTCCAGCTAGGGACTACTTCCCCTAACCCCCTTTGCTGGGAGAACACATCTAAGGCAGGTCTAAAGCCCCATACACACTATCAGATTTTCTGCTGATTTTTTTCCTTTAGATTTACTAAATCTAAAAACTAAATAAAATATGAGGTCAAACCTTGGGAGTTTTAGGCCGGGTTCACACTAGTACGACAAACGCTCCCACATTGGGAGCTCATGTTGCATGATGGGGGAAAGGCAATGTTTCCCTATAGGAGCCGTCTTAACTGCTCTTTTTCCCACTCTTTTTCAAGCGTCTGGGGCATGATGGGGCGATGACGTCATAAGGGGGCGTGGTCACCGGATGACATCACCCGGTGACCATTTCCCATGCCTATATAAGTCGTTGCGCACCGCGCACACAGCATTACAGTGGGAGAGAGCGTTGTGTGAATATCGGAAGAAGACCGGAGGGAAGAAGACGATGGAGAAGACCGGGCCAACGCTTGCAAAAGAGTGGGCAAAAGAGCAGAAGATAGCGGAGGAGCCCAGCAGAAGATGCCAGAGAGTGGGAGAAGAACAGGAGAGCACAGAGAAGTTGGAAGAGATCCCCAAAGTCCGAAGACGACCCCCGGAGATTACTTTAAAAACCTGTCTAGTGTGTTTTTTTTTTATTGACGCTTTTTTTCCCCAGGTGAATGGGTAGGGGTACGATGTACCCATACTCATTCACATAGGGTGGGGAGGGGGGCTGGGATCTGGGGGCCCCCTTATTAAAGGGGACTCCCTGATTCCGATGAGCCCCCTGCCTGGCCAGGGTTGTCGGGAAGAGGCCCTTGTCCTCATCAACATAGGGACTAGGTGCTTTGGGGTGGGGGGTTGGCTGCGGGGCGCCCCTCTGCCTCAAAGCACCCACCCCCCCCATGTTGAGGGCATGCAGCCTGGTATGGTTCAGGAGTCCCCACCCCTCTTCCTGACCGGATGGGCTGCGTGCTCAGATAAGGGTCTGCTATGGATTTTGGAGGGACCCCACGCCGTTTTTTTTCCATGTAGGGGGTTCCCCTTCAAATCCATATCAGACCCAGGGGCCTGGTATGCTCTTGGAGGGGGAACCCATGCCAGTTTTTTATTTAAAATTTGGCGTGGAGTTCCCCCTCACGATTCATACCAAACACAGTGCCTGGCTTTGGCGGGGATCCAAGTTGGATCCCTGTTCATTGAAAGTCAGCTTCAAGTCGCAGGGCAAAGTAGGACGGCTGTCGTGTCGTATCAGTGTGAACCCGGCCTCAATGTTTATGCAATCAGGCAGGCCCTTGCAGTACATGGTTTTGGTAAAGAAGACAAAAATCTGCAGAAAATCCGATTGTGTGTATGGGGCTTTACACATCATTCATCCAAAGTAGGTAAACTGTCTATTTTTTGCCTCTCTTCCCCTGGTTCTGCACACTTTGTGTTACAATGACGCCTGATCTTGTTAGTAGGGGTAGACAGAGTGATAAGAATTAATTTTGCTGCAAAATTAGTGATTTCCCATTTGGTAAACTTAGCCAAAGCAAAAACTTTCAATTTCACTCATTGAGCTGCTTAGGCAAAAATGTTCTTGAAAAAATCGTCTTTTTTTTAAAATTAATTTGGAGAATATGTTTTAATGGGTATTTTTAGGTTAGCTTAGCTTATTTCTTTTAGTGTTCTCTACATTAGTGTTTTTTTTTTTTCTATTTTTGTGTTTAAAAGTTATTATTGTTGCTCTAAATCTATTTTCCTTTTTTTTTTCTGCCAGTTTTTACTTTCTGTAAAAAAAAAGTTGATGGGTGGCAGAAGGCTAATGTTTTTGGCAGAAGAACAGGTCCAGGATTGTTAAAAGGATCTTCTATAATATTTAAAAACAATTGTAAGTCCATAGTAACCATTGTAAGTCGATAGTACCCTTACTTTTCTTTGTCATTTTTTAGGGAGAATTAAAACCCTAATTGTCACTCAATGTTAGTGAGATGCAAAAGCGAGCTAATTGACTGCAGTAAGAGAGGGCCTAGGGGGATTAAAATATTAATTGGCCCTAATTATAACAAACACATATGTGGTAGCAAAATGACACAAATCATGTAGACACAAAAAAATCTTGATCATCTGCTGCACAGAGTCCTTAGACCCCCCCAATGCCCAATCTATTGCCGTTTGGTTCTTAGCATGTGGTCCTTGGAGCCCCTGCAGACAATAGTCTGTTTTCTGCTTAACTAGGTGCTGATTTTTATTTTTTTATTTTACTCTTTTTTTTCTATACTGTCCATCCCTTTTTACATTCTATGTCTTTTCCCTTGGGTTATTAATATAGCTCTCTGTGTCACAAGTAGTTTTATGTGGAAGCATTGATTTGTAAAGGGCAGTGATCTCTAGCAGTCTCATGTATGCAGTCTATGACTATCTTCTGAAGTAGGTCCCCAGTGTCCAACAACTTCTCCCTTCAATCCCTACCAGTTACAGCGGTGGCTAGGGATGAGCTTCGTGTTCGAGTCGAACGCATGTTCGACTCGAACATCGGTCGTTCGTGCGTTCGCCGAATTCCGAACGTTTGGGCCGTTCGCGGCAAAATTCGTGTGGCCCACAATGCACTGCGATGGCGCAATGCATTGCTGTCTCACGATTGGCCAAGCATGCACTGTGACCCCGCATGCTTGGCCAATCGCAGCGCCAGTAGCGAGGAGAGCAATGGTTGGCCACAGGCATCCTGCCTGTGGCCAATCATAGCTCAGACTGTGTAGTGCACGCCCCACACTATATAAAGCCGCCTTTCAGGCGGCCTCGTGTAGTGTTTGTTAGCATCTGAAGCAGTGGGTGTTCTGTGTACCTTCAACACAGTTACACACCAATCGTTTTTGGCTGATTTACTATTTTGCTCTTGTGTAGTGGTTACTGTCTGTGCCCTGACCGCAGTATACACCACTATATTCACCTCACCTATATAGCTAGTGATCTAGCTTTAATAATAGAGCTTGCAGTCAGTAGTGTTAGTGCGTGCTGTCTGCGTGCTCTGTACCCAGTACATACCACTATATACACCTACATAGCTGTTCTCTATTTGAGCCCGATTGTCATTTGCTGGAGTTATTGGAAGTTGTGTGTGCCTCCAGCACAGCACAGTATACATCTGTATATACCCCTTTATCTCTGCTGTTTTCTGGTTATTATCTGCGTGCCCTGACCGCAGTATACACCGTGATATTCACCTCACCTATATAGCTAGTGATCTAGCTTTAATAATAGAGCTTGCAGTCAGTAGTGTCACTCAGGAGATAGTGCGTGCTGTGTGCCTGCTCTGTACCCAGTACATACCGCTATTATCCACCTACATAGCTGTTCTCTATTTGGGCCCGATTGGCATCTGCTGGAGTTATTGGAAGTTGTGTGTGCTTCCAGCACAGCACAGTATACATCTGTATATACCCCTTTAACTCTGCTGTTTTCTGGTTATTGTCTGCGTGCCCTGACCGCAGTATACACCGTGATATTCACCTCACCTATATAGCTAGTGGTCCATCTTTAACAATAGAGCTTGCAGTCAGTAGTGTCACTCAGGAGATAGTGCGTGCTGTGTGCCTGCTCTGTACCCAGTACATACCGCTATTATCCACCTACATAGCTGTTCTCTATTTGGGCCCGATTGACATCTGCTGGAGTTATTGGAAGTTGTGTGTGCTTCCAGCACAGCACAGTATACATCTGTATATACCCCTTTAACTCTGCTGTTTTCTGGTTATTGTCTGCGTGCCCTGACCGCAGTATACACCGTGATATTCACCTCACCTATATAGCTAGTGGTCCATCTTTAACAATAGAGCTTGCAGTCAGTAGTGTCACTCAGGAGATAGTGCGTGCTGTGTGCCTGCTCTGTACCCAGTACATACCGCTATTATCCACCTACATAGCTGTTCTCTATTTGGGCCCGATTGGCATCTGCTGGAGTTATTGGAAGTTGTGTGTGCTTCCAGCACAGCACAGTATACATCTGTATATACCCCTTTAACTCTGCTGTTTTCTGGTTATTGTCTGCGTGCCCTGACCGCAGTATACACCGTGATATTCACCTCACCTATATAGCTAGTGGTCCATCTTTAACAATAGAGCTTGCAGTCAGTAGTGTCACTCAGGAGATAGTGCGTGCTGTGTGCCTGCTCTGTACCCAGTACATACCGCTATTATCCACCTACATAGCTGTTCTCTATTTGGGCCCGATTGACATCTGCTGGAGTTATTGGAAGTTGTGTGTGCTTCCAGCACAGCACAGTATACATCTGTATATACCCCTTTAACTCTGCTGTTTTCTGGTTATTGTCTGCGTGCCCTGACCACAGTATACACCGTGATATTCACCTCACCTATATAGCTAGTGGTCCATCTTTAACAATAGAGCTTGCAGTCAGTAGTGTCACTCAGGAGATAGTGCGTGCTGTGTGCCTGCTCTGTACCCAGTACATACCGCTATTATCCACCTACATAGCTGTTCTCTATTTGGGCCCGATTGACATCTGCTGGAGTTATTGGAAGTTGTGTGTGCTTCCAGCACAGCACAGTATACATCTGTATATACCCCTTTAACTCTGCTGTTTTCTGGTTATTGTCTGCGTGCCCTGACCGCAGTATACACCGTGATATTCACCTCACCTATATAGCTAGTGGTCCATCTTTAACAATAGAGCTTGCAGTCAGTAGTGTCACTCAGGAGATAGTGCGTGCTGTGTGCCTGCTCTGTACCCAGTACATACCGCTATTATCCACCTACATAGCTGTTCTCTATTTGGGCCCGATTGGCATCTGCTGGAGTTATTGGAAGTTGTGTGTGCTTCCAGCACAGCACAGTATACATCTGTATATACCCCTTTAACTCTGCTGTTTTCTGGTTATTGTCTGCGTGCCCTGACCGCAGTATACACCGTGATATTCACCTCACCTATATAGCTAGTGGTCCATCTTTAACAATAGAGCTTGCAGTCAGTAGTGTCACTCAGGAGATAGTGCGTGCTGTGTGCCTGCTCTGTACCCAGTACATACCGCTATTATCCACCTACATAGCTGTTCTCTATTTGGGCCCGATTGACATCTGCTGGAGTTATTGGAAGTTGTGTGTGCTTCCAGCACAGCACAGTATACATCTGTATATACCCCTTTAACTCTGCTGTTTTCTGGTTATTGTCTGCGTGCCCTGACCGCAGTATACACCGTGATATTCACCTCACCTATATAGCTAGTGGTCCATCTTTAACAATAGAGCTTGCAGTCAGTAGTGCCACTCAGGAGATAGTGCGTGCTGTGTGCCTGCTCTGTACCCAGTACATACCGCTATTATCCACCTACATAGCTGTTCTCTATTTGGGCCCGATTGACATCTGCTGGAGTTATTGGAAGTTGTGTGTGCTTCCAGCACAGCACAGTATACATCTGTATATACCCCTTTAACTCTGCTGTTTTCTGGTTATTGTCTGCGTGCCCTGACCGCAGTATACACCGTGATATTCACCTCACCTATATAGCTAGTGGTCCATCTTTAACAATAGAGCTTGCAGTCAGTAGTGTCACTCAGGAGATAGTGCGTGTTGTGTGCCTGCTCTGTACCCAGTACATACCGCTATTATCCACCTACATAGCTGTTCTCTATTTGGGCCCGATTGACATCTGCTGGAGTTATTGGAAGTTGTGTGTGCTTCCAGCACAGCACAGTATACATCTGTATATACCCCTTTAACTCTGCTGTTTTCTGGTTATTGTCTGCGTGCCCTGACCGCAGTATACGCCGTGATATTCACCTCACCTATATAGCTAGTGGTCCATCTTTAACAATAGAGCTTGCAGTCAGTAGTGTCACTCAGGAGATAGTGCGTGCTGTGTGCCTGCTCTGTACCCAGTACATACCACTATTATCCACCTACATAGCTGTTCTCTATTTGGGCCCGATTGACATCTGCTGGAGTTATTGGAAGTTGTGTGTGCTTCCAGCACAGCACAGTATACATCTGTATATACCCCTTTAACTCTGCTGTTTTCTGGTTATTGTCTGCGTGCCCTGACCGCAGTATACACCGTGATATTCACCTCACCTATATAGCTAGTGGTCCATCTTTAACAATAGAGCTTGCAGTCAGTAGTGTCACTCAGGAGATAGTGCGTGTTGTGTGCCTGCTCTGTACCCAGTACATACCGCTATTATCCACCTACATAGCTGTTCTCTATTTGGGCCCGATTGACATCTGCTGGAGTTATTGGAAGTTGTGTGTGCTTCCAGCACAGCACAGTATACATCTGTATATACCCCTTTAACTCTGCTGTTCTATAAAAAAGGCATCTGCAGGAGTTAGTGGGTGTTGTGTGCCTCCAGCACAATATAAACTACCCAACTACTGTTTTACCCAACTCCCTTCAGGCCATTACCATGTCTGGAAGGCCAGCAAGGAGAGGCAGACAGGCGCGAGCCGATAAAAGAGGGCAAGCAGGCTCTGTGTCTAGAGACAACAGTGCTGGTCGTGGACGCGGTGCATTGTCATCAGCACGTGGCCATGGGACATGCTTGTCCTTCTTTTCTGCAGCTGGACAAGTTGAACCGCAACATGCCAACGACTTGGTAGAGTGGATGACCAAGCCCTCTTCATCCTCCTCATCCTCTCTCACCCAGTCTCAGGGTAGTAGAAAAGCAGCTGCCAACACATCGTCGTCCCTCCTCTCAATGTCATCATCAGTGACTCCTTCCCTAGACCCACCATGTCCTCCTGAGGAGTCTCCTGAACTCTTTGAGCACAGTGTTGGGTACATGCTCCAGGAGGATGCCCAGTGTTTGGTGGGCTCTGATGATGACACTCAGCTAGAGGAAGGCAGTAGCAAGAGCACAGAGAGAGGGGATGCTCAAGAAGGACAGCAATCTGGCAGTCATGTTCCACAAGCTGCAGCATACTGCCAGGTTTGCTACAGCGATGAAGAGGGAGGGGATGATGAGGGCACTGACTCCACGTGGGTGCCTGGAAGGAGGGAGGAGGAGGAGGAGGAGGAGGAGGCACATGTCCAACGAGGCAGGATGCCCTCCGGGGGCCAGCTTAGGGGCAGCACACCGACTGAATCACACCGCAGAGCTCCGCCTGCGCAGAGCGCTTCCTCTGCGCAGAGCGCTTCCTCTGCGCGTTATTCTAAAAGTTCTTTGGTGTGGGCCTTTTTTGAGACGAGTGCATCAGATCGCACCGCTGCTATTTGCAACATATGTCTCAAGCGTATCTCACGTGGCCAAAACATCAGCCGCTTGGGCACCACATGCTTGACCAGACATATGTTGACCTGCCATGCAGCTCGTTGGCAAGCATACCTCAAAGACCCACACCAAAGAACAAAGCGGACCTCTCCTTGCTCCTCATCAGCTGGCATCTCCAACCCCACTAGACCTTCAGTCCTCTCTGAAACCTGCTCTGAGAGAAATGAAGGTGTAGAATTAGGTGTGTCACAGCCAAGTGCTTCCGGGAACTCTGCTAGTGGTACATCCACGTCCGATTATAGCAGACAAATGTCCCTGCCCCAGCTGCTGGACCGGCGGAAGAAATTTACTCCCAGCCATCCACATGCCCAGCGGTTGAATGCTAGCTTGGCTAAATTGCTAGCACTTCAACTGCTGCCTTTTCAGTTGGTAGACTCGGCCCCCTTCCGTGAGTTTGTACAATGTGCGGTTCCTCAGTGGCAGGTCCCCAAACGCCACTTTTTCTCACGGAAGGCAATTCCGGCTCTCTACCGGCATGTGGAAGGCAATGTCCTTGCCTCGCTGGACAGGGCGGTCAGTGGTAAGGTGCATATTACCGCTGACTCATGGTCCAGCAGGCATGGACAGGGACGTTACCTGTCTTTCACGGCCCATTGGGTCACTCTTCTGGCTGCTGGGAAGGATGCAGGACAAGGTGCAGTAGTATTGGAGGTTGTTCCGCCACCACGCCTCCAAAATGCTACTATTGGTTGTGACACACCTCTCTCCTCCACCCCCTCCTCTTCTTCTTCCTCCATGGCCTCTTCCAGTGCTCTGTCCTCAGAACCAGCGGTGCTCCGTAGGCGTTGCAGGGGCTACGCAAGTATGCAGGCAAAACGATGCCATGCCGTGCTTGCGCTGGTTTGTTTGGGGGACAGGAGCCACACTGGGGCGGATGTTTTGTCAGCTCTGCAGGGGCAGGCCGAGAGGTGGTTGACGCCACGCCAGCTTAAGCCAGGAATGGTGGTTTGCGACAATGGCACCAACCTCCTCTCCGCCCTCCGACAGGGACAACTGACCCATGTGCCCTGTGTAGCTCACGTCCTTAACCTGGTGGTGCAGCGGTTCTTGGGCAGGTACCCCGGCTTACAGGATGTCCTGAAACAGGCCAGGAGAGTCTGTGTGCATTTCCGCCGATCATTTAATGCCTGTGCTCGGCTGGCTGAGCTCCAAAAGGAGTTGAACCTGCCCAAGAACCGCCTTATATGTGACATGCCCACCAGATGGAACTCAACATTGGCCATGCTGCAGCGGCTGCACAGGCAGCAGAGGGCCATCAATGAGTACCTGTGCGACTACGGCACCAGGACAGGGTCAGGAGAGCTTGGTTTTTTCTCACCACGCCAGTGGGGCATGATCAGGGATGCATGCACTGTCCTGTCACCGTTTGAGGAGGCCACAAGGATGGTGAGCAGTGACAGTGCATGCATCAGTGACACTATACCTCTTGTCCACCTCTTGGAGCATACGCTGCGTGGAATAATGGACAGGGCACTTGAGGCAGAACAGAGGCAGGAAGAGGAGGACTTCCTTGCCTCTCAAGGCCCCCTTTATCCAGACAGTGTTCCTGCTGTGCCACCCATCACACAGGAAAAGGGTGAGGAGGAGGAAGAGGAGGAGGAGGATGATTGTGTCAGCATGGAGGTGGAGGCTGGCACTCAGCATCAGCAGCAGCAGTCTTATAGGGATGATTTACAGTCCCAAGAAACACGTGGACTTGTACGTGGCTGGGAGGAGGTAGCTGCGGATCATGTTGTCCTTAGTGACCCAGAGGACTCCGGACCGAATGCCTCAGCTAACCTACGCTGCATGGCCTCCCTGATCCTGCAAAGCCTGCGGAAGGATCCTCGTATTCTTCCGATCAAGGAGAGGGACCATTACTGGCTGGCCACTCTCCTTGATCCACGGTACAAGGGTAAGGTTGCCGACCTTATCTTGCCATCGCAGAGGGAGCAGAGGATGAGACATCTCCGGGAGGCCTTGCAGAAAGCTCTGTGCAACGCGTTCCCAGAGACTGGGAGGTCACAAACTCCTGGTCCTGGACAACGTGTTGCTGAGGCATCAGTCAGAAGGAGCGGTGGAGAAGGTGGCCGTCTGACTGATGCTTTCAGACAATTTTTTAGTCCGCAGCCCCAAGGTATGATTGGTTCCAGCACCCATCGCCAGCGTCTAATTTACATGGTGCAGGAATACCTAGGGGCAAGGTCAGACTTGGACACCTTTCCCACTGAAAATCCTCTGGCTTACTGGGTCTTGAGGATGGATCACTGGCCAGAGCTTGCACAGTATGCAATTGAGCTACTGGCCTGTCCTGCATCCAGCGTTCTTTCGGAACGCACCTTCAGTGCTGCTGGTGGCTTTGTTACCGATCACAGGGTGCGCCTGTCCACCGAATCAGTTGATCGACTGACCTTCATCAAGATGAATCAGTCTTGGATCACCCACAGCTACCAAGCACCTGAAGCTGATGTAACCGAATAATTTTTTTTGAAATACCACATCCCTTCAAGACTGCCTATGCTGATGCTGAGTGACTGTCCTGTTATGTTGATTGTCTATCCTCTTCCTCCTCCGCTGATATGTTGGAAGAACATTTTTGGTTCTGGGTGATGCCAGCAGCCCAATTTTTCTGCCCCTGTTTAACAGGGGCGTTTAAGTACAATTTTTGATGCAATGCTTTGCAGCAGGGCTAATTCCTGCAATAAAACTAGAGTATATGGCAGAGGTTGCAGTGTGATGGCACCAGTGCCTAAGGCCCAATTTTTCTGCCCCTGTTTAACAGGGGCGTTTAAGTACAATTTTTGATGCAATGCTTTGCAGCAGGGCTAATTCCTGCAAAAAAACTAGAGTGTATGGCAGAGGTTGCAGTGTGATGGCACCAGTGCCTAAGGCCCAATTTTTCTGCCCCTGTTTAACAGGGGCGTTTAAGTACAATTTTTGATGCAATGCTTTGCAGCAGGGCTAATTCCTGCAAAAAAACTAGAGTGTATGGCAGAGGTTGCAGTGTGATGGCACCAGTGCCTAAGGCCCAATTTTTCTGCCCCTGTTTAACAGGGGCGTTTAAGTACAATTTTTGATGCAATGCTTTGCAGCAGGGCTAATTCCTGCAAAAAAACTAGAGTGTATGGCAGAGGTTGCAGTGTGATGGCACCAGTGCCTAAGGCCCAATTTTTCTGCCCCTGTTTAACAGGGGCGTTTAAGTACAATTTTTGATGCAATGCTTTGCAGCAGGGCTAATTCCTGCAAAAAAACTAGAGTGTATGGCAGAGGTTGCAGTGTGATGGCACCAGTGCCTAAGGCCCAATTTTTCTGCCCCTGTTTAACAGGGGCGTTTAAGTACAATTTTTGATGCAATGCTTTGCAGCAGGGCTAATTCCTGCAAAAAAACTAGAGTGTATGGCAGAGGTTGCAGTGTGATGGCACCAGTGCCTAAGGCCCAATTTTTCTGCCCCTGTTTAACAGGGGCGTTTAAGTACAATTTTTGATGCAATGCTTTGCAGCAGGGCTAATTCCTGCAAAAAAACTAGAGTGTATGGCAGAGGTTGCAGTGTGATGGCACCAGTGCCTAAGGCCCAAATTTTCTGCCCCTGTTTAACAGGGGCGTTTAAGTACAATTTTTGATGCAATGCTTTGCAGCAGGGCTAATTCCTGCAAAAAAACTAGAGTGTATGGCAGAGGTTGCAGTGTGATGGCACCAGTGCCTAAGGCCCAATTTTTCTGCCCCTGTTTAACAGGGGCGTTTAAGTACAATTTTTGATGCAATGCTTTGCAGCAGGGCTAATTCCTGCAAAAAAACTAGAGTGTATGGCAGAGGTTGCAGTGTGATGGCACCAGTGCCTAAGGCCCAATTTTTCTGCCCCTGTTTAACAGGGGCGTTTAAGTACAATTTTTGATGCAATGCTTTGCAGCAGGGCTAATTCCTGCAAAAAAACTAGAGTGTATGGCAGAGGTTGCAGTGTGATGGCACCAGTGCCTAAGGCCCAATTTTTCTGCCCCTGTTTAACAGGGGCGTTTAAGTACAATTTTTGATGCAATGCTTTGCAGCAGGGCTAATTCCTGCAATAAAACTAGAGTGTATGGCAGAGGTTGCAGTGTGATGGCACCAGTGCCTAAGGCCCAATTTTTCTGCCCCTGTTTAACAGGGGCGTTTAAGTACAATTTTTGATGCAATGCTTTGCAGCAGGGCTAATTCCTGCAAAAAAACTAGAGTGTATGGCAGAGGTTGCAGTGTGATGGCACCAGTGCCTAAGGCCCAATTTTTCTGCCCCTGTTTAACAGGGGCGTTTAAGTACAATTTTTGATGCAATGCTTTGCAGGAGGGCTAATTCCTGCAAAAAAACTAGAGTGTATGGCAGAGGTTGCAGTGTGATGGCACCAGTGCCTAAGGCCCAATTTTTCTGCCCCTGTTTAACAGGGGCGTTTAAGTACAATTTTTGATGCAATGCTTTGCAGCAGGGCTAATTCCTGCAAAAAAACTAGAGTGTATGGCAGAGGTTGCAGTGTGATGGCACCAGTGCCTAAGGCCCAATTTTTCTGCCCCTGTTTAACAGGGGCGTTTAAGTACAATTTTTGATGCAATGCTTTGCAGCAGGGCTAATTCCTGCAAAAAAACTAGAGTGTATGGCAGAGGTTGCAGTGTGATGGCACCAGTGCCTAAGGCCCAATTTTTCTGCCCCTGTTTAACAGGGGCGTTTAAGTACAATTTTTGATGCAATGCTTTGCAGCAGGGCTAATTCCTGCAAAAAAACTAGAGTGTATGGCAGAGGTTGCAGTGTGATGGCACCAGTGCCTAAGGCCCAATTTTTCTGCCCCTGTTTAACAGGGGCGTTTAAGTACAATTTTTGATGCAATGCTTTGCAGCAGGGCTAATTCCTGCAAAAAAACTAGAGTGTATGGCAGAGGTTGCAGTGTGATGGCACCAGTGCCTAAGGCCCAATTTTTCTGCCCCTGTTTAACAGGGGCATTTAAGTACAATTTTTGATGCAATGCTTTGCAGCAGGGCTAATTCCTGCAAAAAAACTAGAGTGTATGGCAGAGGTTGCAGTGTGATGGCACCAGTGCCTAAGGCCCAATTTTTCTGCCCCTGTTTAACAGGGGCGTTTAAGTACAATTTTTGATGCAATGCTTTGCAGCAGGGCTAATTCCTACAAAAAAACTAGAGTGTATGGCAGAGGTTGCAGTGTGATGGCACCAGTGCCTAAGGCCCAATTTTTCTGCCCCTGTTTAACAGGGGCGTTTAAGTACAATTTTTGATGCAATGCTTTGCAGGAGGGCTAATTCCTGCAAAAAAACTAGAGTGTATGGCAGAGGTTGCAGTGTGATGGCACCAGTGCCTAAGGCCCAATTTTTCTGCCCCTGTTTAACAGGGGCGTTTAAGTACAATTTTTGATGCAATGCTTTGCAGCAGGGCTAATTCCTGCAAAAAAACTAGAGTGTATGGCAGAGGTTGCAGTGTGATGGCACCAGTGCCTAAGGCCCAATTTTTCTGCCCCTGTTTAACAGGGGCGTTTAAGTACAATTTTTGATGCAATGCTTTGCAGCAGGGCTAATTCCTGCAAAAAAACTAGAGTGTATGGCAGAGGTTGCAGTGTGATGGCACCAGTGCCTAAGGCCCAATTTTTCTGCCCCTGTTTAACAGGGGCATTTAAGTACAATTTTTGATGCAATGCTTTGCAGCAGGGCTAATTCCTGCAAAAAAACTAGAGTGTATGGCAGAGGTTGCAGTGTGATGGCACCAGTGCCTAAGGCCCAATTTTTCTGCCCCTGTTTAACAGGGGCGTTTAAGTACAATTTTTGATGCAATGCTTTGCAGCAGGGCTAATTCCTACAAAAAAACTAGAGTGTATGGCAGAGGTTGCAGTGTGATGGCACCAGTGCCTAAGGCCCAATTTTTCTGCCCCTGTTTAACAGGGGCGTTTAAGTACAATTTTTGATGCAATGCTTTGCAGGAGGGCTAATTCCTGCAAAAAAACTAGAGTGTATGGCAGAGGTTGCAGTGTGATGGCACCAGTGCCTAAGGCCCAATTTTTCTGCCCCTGTTTAACAGGGGCGTTTAAGTACAATTTTTGATGCAATGCTTTGCAGCAGGGCTAATTCCTGCAAAAAAACTAGAGTGTATGGCAGAGGTTGCAGTGTGATGGCACCAGTGCCTAAGGCCCAATTTTTCTGCCCCTGTTTAACAGGGGCGTTTAAGTACAATTTTTGATGCAATGCTTTGCAGCAGGGCTAATTCCTGCAAAAAAACTAGAGTGTATGGCAGAGGTTGCAGTGTGATGGCACCAGTGCCTAAGGCCCAATTTTTCTGCCCCTGTTTAACAGGGGCATTTAAGTACAATTTTTGATGCAATGCTTTGCAGCAGGGCTAATTCCTGCAAAAAAACTAGAGTGTATGGCAGAGGTTGCAGTGTGATGGCACCAGTGCCTAAGGCCCAATTTTTCTGCCCCTGTTTAACAGGGGCGTTTAAGTACAATTTTTGATGCAATGCTTTGCAGCAGGGCTAATTCCTACAAAAAAACTAGAGTGTATGGCAGAGGTTGCAGTGTGATGGCACCAGTGCCTAAGGCCCAATTTTTCTGCCCCTGTTTAACAGGGGCGTTTAAGTACAATTTTTGATGCAATGCTTTGCAGGAGGGCTAATTCCTGCAAAAAAACTAGAGTGTATGGCAGAGGTTGCAGTGTGATGGCACCAGTGCCTAAGGCCCAATTTTTCTGCCCCTGTTTAACAGGGGCGTTTAAGTACAATTTTTGATGCAATGCTTTGCAGCAGGGCTAATTCCTGCAAAAAAACTAGAGTGTATGGCAGAGGTTGCAGTGTGATGGCACCAGTGCCTAAGGCCCAATTTTTCTGCCCCTGTTTAACAGGGGCGTTTAAGTACAATTTTTGATGCAATGCTTTGCAGCAGGGCTAATTCCTGCAAAAAAACTAGAGTGTATGGCAGAGGTTGCAGTGTGATGGCACCAGTGCCTAAGGCCCAATTTTTCTGCCCCTGTTTAACAGGGGCGTTTAAGTACAATTTTTGATGCAATGCTTTGCAGCAGGGCTAATTCCTGCAAAAAAACTAGAGTGTATGGCAGAGGTTGCAGTGTGATGGCACCAGTGCCTAAGGCCCAATTTTTCTGCCCCTGTTTAACAGGGGCGTTTAAGTACAATTTTTGATGCAATGCTTTGCAGCAGGGCTAATTCCTGCAAAAAAACTAGCGTGTATGGCAGAGGTTGCAGTGTGATGGCACCAGTGCCTAAGGCCCAATTTTTCTGCCCCTGTTTAACAGGGGTGTTTAAGTACAATTTTTGATGCAATGCTTTGCAGCAGGGCTAATTCCTGCAAAAAAACTAGAGTGTATGGCAGAGGTTGCAGTGTGATGGCACCAGTGCCTAAGGCCCAATTTTTCTGCCCCTGTTTAACAGGGGCGTTTAAGTACAATTTTTGATGCAATGCTTTGCAGCAGGGCTAATTCCTGCAAAAAAACTAGAGTGTATGGCAGAGGTTGCAGTGTGATGGCACCAGTGCCTAAGGCCCAATTTTTCTGCCCCTGTTTAACAGGGGCGTTTAAGTACAATTTTTGATGCAATGCTTTGCAGCAGGGCTAATTCCTGCAAAAAAACTAGAGTGTATGGCAGAGGTTGCAGTGTGATGGCACCAGTGCCTAAGGCCCAATTTTTCTGCCCCTGTTTAACAGGGGCGTTTAAGTACAATTTTTGATGCAATGCTTTGCAGCAGGGCTAATTCCTGCAATAAAACTAGAGTGTATGGCAGAGGTTGCAGTGTGATGGCACCAGTGCCTAAGGCCCAATTTTTCTGCCCCTGTTTAACAGGGGCGTTTAAGTACAATTTTTGATGCAATGCTTTGCAGCAGGGCTAATTCCTGCAAAAAAACTAGAGTGTATGGCAGAGGTTGCAGTGTGATGGCACCAGTGCCTAAGGCCCAATTTTTCTGCCCCTGTTTAACAGGGGCGTTTAAGTACAATTTTTGATGCAATGCTTTGCAGCAGGGCTAATTCCTGCAAAAAAACTAGAGTGTATGGCAGAGGTTGCAGTGTGATGGCACCAGTGCCTAAGGCCCAATTTTTCTGCCCCTGTTTAACAGGGGCGTTTAAGTACAATTTTTGATGCAATGCTTTGCAGCAGGGCTAATTCCTGCAAAAAAACTAGAGTGTATGGCAGAGGTTGCAGTGTGATGGCACCAGTGCCTAAGGCCCAATTTTTCTGCCCCTGTTTAACAGGGGCGTTTAAGTACAATTTTTGATGCAATGCTTTGCAGCAGGGCTAATTCCTGCAAAAAAACTAGAGTGTATGGCAGAGGTTGCAGTGTGATGGCACCAGTGCCTAAGGCCCAATTTTTCTGCCCCTGTTTAACAGGGGCGTTTAAGTACAATTTTTGATGCAATGCTTTGCAGCAGGGCTAATTCCTGCAAAAAAACTAAAGTGTATGGCAGAGGTTGCAGTGTGATGGCACCAGTGCCTAAGGCCCAATTTTTCTGCCCCTGTTTAACAGGGGCATTTAAGTACAATTTTTGATGCAATGCTTTGCAGCAGGGCTAATTCCTGCAAAAAAACTAGAGTGTATGGCAGAGGTTGCAGTGTGATGGCACCAGTGCCTAAGGCCCAATTTTTCTGCCCCTGTTTAACAGGGGCGTTTAAGTACAATTTTTGATGCAATGCTTTGCAGCAGGGCTAATTCCTACAAAAAAACTAGAGTGTATGGCAGAGGTTGCAGTGTGATGGCACCAGTGCCTAAGGCCCAATTTTTCTGCCCCTGTTTAACAGGGGCGTTTAAGTACAATT